>NC_083576.1:38420759-39051592 GCF_027579695.1 Neoarius graeffei | reverse complement strand
ATTGTTATTTTGCGTGCTCTGGCAAGTCTCTCTTTAAATTTTTGTTTTTCATCATTGTAAAGCTTGTCAATCAAGTTGTTGATTTTTTGTTCTTTTGGGTATGGTCAACCTCTTGTCAAAGGCCTCAGTCATGAGGATGAAATCTTCATCCTCAACTGTGCAAGCAGGAAGACCAGTGCGCCCAATCCAGAGAGCGATCATCTGCTCTTTAGCACACTGTTCCTGTGAGTCTGTCCTATATTTGGATCCTGCTGCAAAGGCTGCTGGGATAGATGACTGTGCCCTGTCCTTTGAACCACCAGGTTTTGCTTTAGGACATGTGGTCTCTGGGATCTGGATAAGGAAAAAACAAAGAGGGGATATAATTACTCTGTATACAAAGTAGACCTCCAGTAAATGCAAAATGTTGGCCAATACTATATACTTTTTTTATATATGAATGTGCTAACAGTATTATCATAAACTGTATCACATTTTGAAATTTAAAATTATGGGATAACACAATACAACTAGTCGATTATATATGCACATCATCATGTGTTACAACATAATTTTCCCAAAATACTACCATGTTCAGAAAATAGAATAGCCTAGACCAGTCTTAAAGTGCTGATGACACGAACATGACTCTATGCAATGTCTTAAATAAACTATACAACATGGCAAACATGTTAGATTTCTGTTATAATTACATGAAAAGAAGCTGTTGTTATGCGAATATCCAACTTTTAATTGCACAGCACAAGAAAACTGGGTCCATGGCTCGCGGCCATGTTGTGACGTCAGCGGAAGAACACGCTGCGGTTCACTGGCTGTCTACTCAATGGAAATGGCGCATGAAAACGCCGGTGAACTCTCTAGCTCTTCCTCTTCTGGGAGTCTAGAATTGTGTTGTGAGTGGGATAGATCGGAAGAATCAAGTGATGACGAACACGGGTGCATCCAACCGTACAGGTTTGAACCTGTTACTGTGCAATCTGAGAGCGACTCCGAGATGGACAGTGGACAGGCAGACAGCCCAGCATTGAACACCACAAGGTTGGATAACAAGGATTGGTAGGTCAACCCGTATTTGTTCAAAATGTTACGGAATCAATATTTTAATATTGTGTATTGTTGTCTTGCATGTGTAAACACTGCTTATATCATGTAAGCCGTATGCTACACTGAATACATAGTTCCTAATGGAGCATACAAACGGCTAACATAATAAGCTTACGACTATGCCTGATCCGTGATACATTTAGGATAATATTGGCAGGCACATCTTCTAGTTTATGGCTTCTAAAGGCCCGGTCCCACTGCACTTACGGATGCAAAGAGGATGTAAAGCGTAAAAAAATCTTTGCCATCCGTTGGAAAACGCTACGCATCCGTTGTGTACTCATTGCATACGTGCTTCATACGCTCTATCCATCGAGCATCCGTCCACTGTGATTTCATCCGCGCAAAAAGTTTTGAGCTGCACAAAACTTTTAGAACGGATGAACTTTCCGCCGTGTACGATGTAAATCCGCGACATATACGAGCAACAAACGTTCTATGTCCGTTATCATCCGTTAAACGTCTGCTGTATCCTCTCTGCATCCTCTGGGCATCCTCGCAACTCACATCCGCTGCAGCTGAAAACGGAAAGAGGGAGGAAAGATAAGGTACATGAAACGTCTATTCATCGTTAGTAGCACGGAAATAGAAAGGATGTAAGCGTATGTATCTCGTGTATAAAGTATTCAAAACGGACAAAGCGTTTATATCTGGGATGTATCTCGTATATTTAGGATGTCTGGAGTATGTCTAGAGTATGTAGAAGGACACCTAGCGGACAATCGATATTTTGTATAAAAAGGGGGAGAAAATCATCTAGTAGTAGAGATGTATCGATGTAGCTGCCAGCACGTCTTTCCGCTTTATGCTGACGGCGTGCGTGCTGCATCCCTTTATATCCGCGGAGCAGACGCAATTCATACCCCCCGCATGCGCAGTGAACGGTCTGCATCCGATATACATCCGCGCAACATCCCCTTTGTTTCCGTTAGGCGTACGTGATGCATCCTCTTCATCCGCCATGCATCCGCTCTTTCTGCTATGCGTCCGCTTCTCAGTTATCACCGGTAACCCCTTCGGAGCTGTCATCCACTTCCATCCGCTTTCATCCGCTAGGCTTCCTATGAACATGCGTTTAACATCCCCGCTATATACTACCCACGTCCGTTCTTTTCCGTTCTGTTTTCGCAAATTTTCGCCATTTTTGTCCATTTCTGGAGCGGATGAAAACGGATAGAGCCACCCCCGAAATTTTGCTCGTCCGCTGTGTCCTTTTTGCATACGTTTTGTGTCCATCGGCCAGTGGGACCGAGCCTTTAGTTTTATCCTTGAATGAAGCAAAATATTTGATAACCTACATCAGCGTAAGCAAATGACGATCTGTAGCCTACTTGTCTGGCTAAGTTAGCTTTCCCTCAGTGTTTGCTTTGAGAAACAAGCTTTCACAAGCAAATACATGACTGATATCACGCCGACTTTATGATTACATTTATGATTATCATGAATGTGTACTCTATGATGTGTACTCTATGAGCGCTCTGGAGCAAGTCACTTCCAAGATGGCCACGCAGACCGCATGGTTACTATTTTTAGCATCATGTCGGAGCACTCTATAGCTCTACGTACCTTTATCTTATGTCGTTTCTCAACACATGTTCTGACAGTTGGACTGTCTTTGGAGGAGTCGCCTTGTCCCAGGCGACTGCTGGATCCGGCATAGCTACTAGTAGACCCCCTCCAGAATACTGTAGGCACTGCTGATGGTAGCAACACACGTTTGTGCTGAACTGAACACCCAAGAGATTCCTTTAAGCTGGGAAGGGTGTCAAAACAATCCAAATCGAAGTGTTCAGAGCACAGGACGGATGTTGGTGAGGGCTCCCACTTGTCACGAGTGCGCCTGACTTGCTTCACCCACTTTGCATGCAGCTCGGGATCTCTGGGAAACTTGAATAAACTTACCCCATCCTTGTGGGTTTTGGAGCAAAAGCCGGCAACACAACGCGAAGGCATAATAACTATATATATATATATATATATATATATATATATATATAATGTATAATAATGTATAATAAAAATACTAATAATGATAAACTGAACACCTGCCGCATCAACAACAAACTGGTAAGTTAGGAGGAAGGTTCTTTCGCTGATGTCATATAGCTCCTCCTCCTTCGTCTCCTGGGTGCTGCAGCCCCATCAAATTTGCCCAAATAGCCGCGTTTTTTATCATAACTTGTAAAATAGGCACCTTCGTGAATTAATATATGGATCATCGGGAATTACTTTTTATGTTATAAAACATCGCCAAAGATGTCAAAAACGTGTCATCAGCACTTTAATTGCTTATTAACCACATGACTGTAATGACGTTTGTATACCAATGGTGTTGAGTTTTGATTTGGATGTGAGATATGGACACAAACACACAGACAACTTTCTCTCGTGATGTCACTGTCATATGGGGGACAAAATCATACAGCAAAAAGCAGTGTGTATGCTCTCTACATAAACGCTGTCTAGTGCATATGCTCTCTACATAAGCGCTGTCTAGTGCGTATGCTCTCTACATAAACGCTGTCTAGTGCATATGCTCACTACATAAGCGCTGTCTATTGCATATGCTCTCTACATAAACGCTGTCTAGTGCGTATGCTCTCTACATAAACGCTGTCTAGTATGTATGCTCTCTACATAAGCGCTGTCTAGTGTGCATGCTCTCTACATAAACACTGTCTAGTGTGTATACTCCATTGTTCACAGACTCGTGTTTCTGCCTCCGTTTAACATGTCGCAATGCGCTGATAGAGCACAAACATGTCATGATGAACACACAACTAGAAGATGACCACGCTGTCCGTTAATGTAAATATGATGGCTAAACATGTTGCTAACGTTAGAGTAGCCAGGTGTGCTGCTGCTCATTTAGGCATATTAAGGCACAGCAACAGGTCTGAAAAGCTACATTTCCCCCCGTATGTTTCACAGTAACTCAAATATGGGTCAATATATGACAAAGCATTCAGTTGCTGTCCCACCAACAATCCCTGCAGGACAAGTTTTACTCATGACATGTTAAGTGAATTTAAGTTAGCTTAACTAAGCCAACTTTAGCATGAAGCTAGCGGTCCCATTCATTTTCGTCAGGTCACGGTGTTTTGGAAAACTTCATAGGAAATTCATCACAGCCCGATTGTTGAGTGACATTAACCAAAGCTAGCAAACGTATACATGATCTGTTAAGGACTTCTTGTAAAGTTAACTTACCGTCGCAGAAATAGCAGCATGGTGAGCTTTAAGATGCCTCTTGAGGTTGGTTGTATTCTTGCTACATAGTTTATAGTCACAGTGTGTCCCTCTGTCTCCCACTACAAGGCATTCCATTTTATTTTCGGCTGGATGATATGTAAAGTATGTCCATAAATCATCGTGTTTTTTCCTCCCACCAAGCCCTTGTGCTGGCGTTGCTGCCGCCATGGTCCATGAACTGTGTTGCTGTCCCGGTGTGCGCTGTGCCCGGACATGCCCAGTGGTGGGCGTGGCCAAACAAGGACAGGATGCAGTGCATTGCTGATATTTTCAGCATTTGGCAGACAGGTTGCGTGTGCCGTTGGAGGAAATGCCATGCATTTTGATAGTCCTATAGCCAACCCACTAACATTTTCGTCTCGTCTCATCAACAAAAACAACAGATACATCTCATCATATTTTCGTGATCAAAGAGTTATGTTTAGCTCGTCACTGTCTCGTTTTAGTCATGAAAAAAGGTGCGTTAACGAAATAATTTCATCATTGTCATCGTTAACGAAAACAACACTGCTTAAAGCTCATTGCTAGAGAATAACTTAATCTCCTGTGCAAATGGCTTGGGCTATCATTGTTTGAGCAAGTTAAAAGGATCAGAGCAGTACACATTCACAATGCATCTGCAGCCCTCTGTACGGTGTGGCTTGAAAATGTTTATGGCTCACCAGAAGTGATTGAAAATGCTCTCCTCAAAAAAAAAAATTGATGATTTTCCTAAGATTACAGCAAAAGTAAATCACAAGTTAAGGGAACTAGGAAACACCCTTATGGAACTTGAGGCAGCCAGAGCAGATGGGTACTTACCTGGTCTCTTATATCTCAACACCTCTCGTGGAGTCACTCCCACAGTCCAGAAACTCCCACATAACCTATAGGAAAAATGGATCATGGTAGGATCACGCTACAAAGAGCAACAGCATGCCATATCCTCCATTCTCAGTGTTTGTGAATTTTGTCTGCGAACAAACCAAAATACGTAATGACCCTAGCTTTGCCAGCATAAAAGAAAACGTGTGCTGCCAAGACAGAGAAAAGTTTCTCATCCAGTCATCATGTGAGAACATCAGTAGCTGTAAGAAAGACAGAAATCTCATCAGATAGCGACAGCAGCAGCACTATAACAGCTGGGAAAGATGGTGACCCTGATAAGCTGTGCCCACTGCATAGCAAGCCACATCCATTAAGAAAGTGCTGCAGCTTCAGAAACAAAACACTGGATGAAAGAAAGGTGTAGCTGAAGGACAAATGCATCGGTTTCCAGTGATGTGCATCCTCTGCTCACATTGCTAAAGAATGTAAAAAGCCTGTGCAGTGCAAAGAGTGCAACAGCGACAAACACACTTCAGTGCTACACCCAGGGCCCACACCATGGAAAATTGATGTCCAGTCAAGTACTGCAAATCAAGGTTGGGAGCAGCAGGCAGAGGCCAGTCCATCTGTGACATCCAAATGCACAGAACTCTGCGGGGGTGCCAACACTTCAAAATCATGCTACAAGATCTGTCTCATCTGGGTGTATCCAGCTGTGCAAAGAGAGCAGGCTATTAAGACCTACACTGTTCTCGATGAGCAAAGCAACTGGTCATTAGGCAGAACAGAATTCTTTGAACATTTCAGCAGCAAAGGAGCAGGATCAAGGTATGCTCTCAAGACATGTTCAGGAGTAGTGGAGACAGTGGGGTGATGCGCCAGTAACTTCATTGGGGAGTTTTCAGATGGCAACACCCAGATCTCCTTACCTACATTGATCGAATGTGACATGCCGTCAGATGACAGGTCTGAGATTCCATCACCAAAGGTAGCCAGACATCATTCTCATCCCATGTGCCTGGCAGACAAAATCCCAGCTCTAGATCCAGATGTGTCCATCCTACCCCTCTTTCGACAGGACTTAATCCAGGTGCACAAAGTCAGAAAACAGTGTAATGGACCCCACAATGTTCCATTCACACAGCGACTCAACGCAGGGTGGGTTATCATCAGTGATGTGTGTCTTGGAAGAGCACATAAGCCAGTCAGTGTCAGTGCCTTCGGGACCAGCATACTGATGAGTGGGCGTCATTCCATTCTTGAGCCCTGCACAAGCAGCATAATGGTGAGCGAGAAAATTGACACCCCTGTGCCAGTCCACACCTCTCCAAGTGTCTCTCCTGCCACCAGTCTCAACTATGATGTTGAGACAAGCAGAAGATTCTATGTATATATTGCAGTGTTCGAAATACCCGTCTGCAGTCTGCATTTTGCAGAATGATTTTCAAGATTGCAGAAGAAAAATTAAACAACCTGCAATTTTGCAGAATTAAAAAATCAGGCTCGGGATACAATGGTTCTCAATTTAGCAAACTAGCGGTGCTGTAAATAAACTGAAACCTGCGCCGCGCGAACCTGATGGCGTTTTCCAAGTCAAAGTTGAGCAATATTACGTAATACCGACGAAAAGCGACGACAACCAAATAAGGGCAGTTGCCATTTTCCGATGTAAGATTTCGTCACTTTTAATACCCACCGGGAGGACCCGACAACTACCTCGGCAGTTTCCACCATACATCTCCCAGAATTCAATGCGACACAACAAACATGGCTCCCAAGAAAAGGATTGTTTCTTCAGAGCAAGAGTCTGACAAAAACGCCAAGACAACAAGGACGATTTTGTCGTATCTCGGCAAAACCGGCAGCCGGCATGACTCCAACAACAACAGTGACAGATTGCACATCCGCGAGGGTGACAAAAATGAAGACGGTCGCTGTTATAGTTTTATACATATATTGTCGCTGTCAGGTCAAAACCTGCTATGTGACATTTTTCCTTTTTTACAGGAGACGTAAAAAATTGAATAAAACTCTGAAATAACAAGCTGAGAAGCCAGTAAAAGTTTACTTGTTCTATTATTAGCTTTTCTAATTAGCATAAATGGAAGCACAAGGTCAAAATTGACCAATCAGCATAGAGAACCCAATTTGACCTAAATTGTCACATAGCAGGTTTTGAACTGACAGTGACGATATATTGGTAAATTGTATAGGTTTGTATGTATTGTATTGTTGAATCATGCAAAATTATACTGATATTATATCCCTTTTGAAGACAGCAACAGTATTTTACCTTTATTAATAGATACTTTTGAATATTTTGTTTTCTCATACCAAGCTACACTAATACATGTTTTGTGTACATGTTTTTTTTTTTTTTACTAGTGCTGTCTTGCCTGTGGTGCAGACTAGCACAAAGTAAAACAGTTGCCCTGTAAGACAAAGCTCATAGGTTCAGTTCTGTAGCTCTCAGTAGTTCTGTAGCTCTCAGGTCTGCCATGATTAGTTTGTACCCAGTTCTCTGTTGTTAGTTTTGAGCAGTGAAGCCCCTGCAGTAGTTCTCAGTTCAGTTCATGACCTTGCACTTTAGAAGCCAGGCAAACACAATGAACCCAAACGTCTTTCCATTTGCCAGTTGGGTTTTATTCCTTAATGGCATCAATTCTTTGCATCATCGTAAGATGTAACAGAGTGTAGAACTGAAACCTTGCTTTCAGTTTAAAACTACAGGTTGCAGATGCAAACACTGTGAATGAAGTACATTTTGGGTAACAATCTATTGTTCAAGCTAGAAACTTAATCTTGACAAAATGTAACATGACGTGTAACATGAAAATGAACGTTTTGTTTCTTGAAGAACAGTTGTTCTATTTTTTTATTGTGGTGATACCTTTATTAGTATGTTGTGTGGAAGGATAATGTGTGGGTGAGATAACTAGTACATTTATGAATTAGTTGGTATACTTCAGGTTGTACAACCCCGATTCCAAAAAAGTTGGGACAAAGTACAAATTGTAAATAAAAATGGAATGCAATAATTTACAAATCTCAAAAACTGATATTGTATTCACAATAGAACATAGACAACATATCAAATGTCGAAAGTGAGACATTTTGAAATTTCATGCCAAATATTGGCTCATTTGAAATTTCATGACAGCAACACATCTCAAAAAAGTTGGGACAGGGGCAATAAGAGGCTGGAAAAGTTAAAGGTACAAAAAAGGAACAGCTGGAGGACCAAATTGCAACTCATTAGGTCAATTGGCAATAGGTCATTAACATGACTGGGTATAAAAAGAGCATCTTGGAGTGGCAGCGGCTCTCAGAAGTAAAGATGGCAAGAGGATCACCAATCCCCCTAATTCTGCGCTGACAAATAGTGGAGCAATATCAGAAAGGAGTTCGACAGTGTAAAATTGCAAAGAGCTTGAACATATCATCATCTACAGTGCATAATATCATCAAAAGATTCAGAGAATCTGGAAGAATCTCTGTGTGTAAGGGTCAAGGCCGGAAAACCATACTGGGTGCCCGTGATCTTTGGGCCCTTAGATGGCACTGCATCACATACAGGCATGCTTCTGTATTGGAAATCACAAAATGGGCTCAGGAATATTTCCAGAGAACATTATCTGTGAACACAATTCACCATGCCATCCGCCGTTGCCAGCTAAAACTCTATAGTTCAAAGAAGAAGCCGTATCTAAACATGATCCAGAAGCGCAGACGTCTTCTCTGGGCCAAGGCTCATTTAAAATGGACTGTGGCAAAGTGGAAAACTGTTCTGTGGTTAGACGAATCAAAATTTGAAGTTCTTTATGGAAATCAGGGACGCCGTGTCATTCGGACTAAAGAGGAGAAGGACGACCCAAGTTGTTATCAGCACTCAGTTCAGAAGCCTGCATCTCTGATGGTATGGGGTTGCATTAGTGCGTGTGGCATGGGCAGCTTACACATCTGGAAAGACACCATCAATGTTGAAAGGTATATCCAGGTTCTAGAGCAACATATGCTCCCATCCAGACGACGTCTCTTTCAGGGAAGACCTTGCATTTTCCAACATGACAATGCCAAACCACATACTGCATCAATTACAGCATCATGGCTGCGTAGAAGAAGGGTCCGGGTACTGAACTGGCCAGCCTACAGTCCAGATCTTTCACCCATAGAAAACATTTGGCGCATCATAACACGGAAGATATGACAAAAAAAAACCTAAGACAGTTGAGCAACTAGAATCCAACATTAGACAAGAATGGGTTAACATTCCTATTCCTAAACTTGAGCAACTTGTCTCCTCAGTCCCCAGACATTTACAGACTGTTGTAAAGAGAAAAGGGGATGTCTCACAGTGGTAAACATGGCCTTGTCCCAACTTTTTTGAGATGTGTTGTCATGAAATTTAAAAATCACCTAATTTTTCTCTTTAAATGATACATTTTCTCAGTTTAAACATTTGATATGTCATCTATGTTCTATTCTGAATAAAATATGGAATTTTGAAACTTCCACATCATTGCATTCCATTTTTATTTACAATTTGTACTTTGTCCCAACTTTTTTGGAATCGGGGTTGTAGTAGCCCGTAGTGTCAGGGCAAGGGGGATGAAAGACCTGTGGAGGTATCATGGAATGATAACTTTGCTGCAGAGAAGGATCTGTGAAGACTGAAATTAAAAATAGAGTGAGAGAATAAAGAATTACAGTAATGCTATGAGTTGTAAAGCTAGATATGATGTAAATATAGGCATTATTAGGTTGAGAAGGGTGTAATATGGAGGCTTGTGTATTTGCAGAAAATATTTCCAAATTGCAGAACAAAATTTTGACATTCTGCAATATTGTAGAACACTGGAAAAAAGTATTTCGACCACTGTATTGCCAACAAGAGTTGCCCACATCAGGAAGTCCACAAGCCCAGAACAGTGGCACTTTGTCAGTACAGAACACAGTCTTGCAGATCATGGGACACGTTCTTTGCCAGCAGTCATGTTGAAACACACCAACTGGTTCAAGAGCCTGACCTCCTTGTCCAGAGAGACCTACTCACAGCCAGAGACCTTTGCATTTACGGTATAGACCCTGAGGCTGACACAGATGTATGCCCACAGGTCGCAGCTTTCAGAACCAAAGCCTCTGAAGGTGAGCTTGGTTCACACAAATTTGAACACTTTTCCAATTGGAAGACCCTCTGTTGAGCCACAGCCAAGCTCATACACAAGGTGAGGTCCTACATTAAAACCCCAAACAGCAAGACACATGAACTGACACAAGCAAAGATGGTCATCATTAGAACTGCTCAGCATGATGCATTCACTGAGATTGAACATCTTTCCGGGACTGATGTCTGAAAGTCTAGTGCTCTCAGGAAATTGAACCCCGTTGTTGATGCAGATGGCCTACTGAGAGTTGGAGGATGCATGGCTTTGACTGATGTACCCTAGGAAGAGAAACATCTGATTGTTGTCCCTAAGAAACACCATATAGCTACATTAGTAGTGAGGCATTACCACAAACAGGTCACACATCAGGGCAGGCATCTTACAGATGGTGCTGTTCACTCTGCTGGTCTGTGGTTAGTCGGAGGCAAGAGGCTGGTGTCAGGCATTACACACACAAATGTGTGATCTGTAACAGGGTGACTGGAAAAACAAAAAAAGTCTAAATTGCCTCCTGAACAGGTTCACCCAGGTCCTGCATTGACAAATATAGGTGTCAATGTGTTTGGTCCATGGATCATCAGCTCACGATGAACCCAAGGTGGTTATTGTGGAGAATAAATGCTGGGCTGTCATCTTCACGTGCATGGTTACAAGAGCTGTGTACATTGAAGTGCTAGAGTACCTGTCATCCTCAAACTTTGTGAATGTATTAAGAAGATCTACAGCTATTTGCAAACCTGTCCCTCTCTTCTGGTCTGACAAGGGAACAAACTTCATCAGGGCATGCAGGGAACTTAAGATGAAATCTGAGGACCCTGAACTGACAACTTACCTTCAAGACCAAGGCAACACTTGGATGTTCACACATGGGTGGAGTGTGGGAGCAGACAATAGGTGTTGCTTGGAGGATATCAGATGCACTGTTGCCAAAGACAGACACCTCCTGTCTGTCTCATGAGTTTCTGGTCACATTCATGTTGGATGTCATGGCCATTATAAATGTCAGACCTCTGGTTCCAGCATCATACAATCCAGACATGCCTACTGTCCTCACGCCTACCATGCTCTTAACACAAAGTCCAGACCGTGTCACCGCCCCATGGAGACCATGATCTCAAAGACCTTCACAGCAAGCAATGGAAGCAGGCCCTGGCCAGTGCATTCTGAAAAAGCTGGTCTCAAGAATACCTGGTGTCATGCCAACCAAGGCCAAAGTGGCATGTGGACAAACCAAACCTGGCCAAAGGAGATGTGTTTCTTAAAGATGCACAAGTCAAGCAGAATGAATGGCCTGTTGGACTGGTGATGAACGCCATTCCAGTTCAAGACAAAAAAGTTTGGAACGTGGATGTGAAGGTGGTCAGGCACACACCTGTCTCTGAAGTTGTTTTACTTTTAAAAGGGGCACAGTGTTATAATGCATTACAACAGGTGGGGAGAGTGTTTTCCAGTTTAAATATTAAAGTGGGTCCTCTAGTGGTTAAAAGTGGTAGTACTAATGCTTTTTTAAATTCTTATACAGGTAGTCATGGGGGCGGCACGGTGGTGTAGTGGTTAGCACTGTCGCCTCACAGCAAGAAGGTCCGGGTTCGAGCCCCATGGCCGGCGAGGGCCTTTCTGTGCGGAGTTTGCATGTTCTCCCCGTGTCCGCGTGGGTTTCCTCCGGGTGCTCCGGTTTCCCCCACAGTCCAATGACATGCAGGTTAGGTTAACTGGTGACTCTAAATTGACCGTAGGTGTGAATGTGAGTGTGAATGGTTGTCTGTGTCTATGTGTCAGCCCTGTGATGACCTGGCGACTTGTGTACCCCACCTTTCGCCTGTAGTCAGCTGGGATAGGCTCCAGCTTGCCTGCGACCCTGTAGAACAGGATAAAGCGGCTAGAGATAATGAGAATGAGGTAGTCGTCGACTTACGACTGCATTTGGTTACGACTGACCGGTTGTAAACCGATCTGGTCGTAAGTCGGCCTATGTTAAATGAACGTAAGTATATTGTGATGTGTAATGATATTGTAATCAGGGCTTTGAACCAGAATTTTTTTCCTATTGGTTCGTTCCGAACAGAAACGGAATTTTAACGTTTCCGGTTTTGGGTTCCACCATTAAATAGACGTTCCCGAACCGGTTAGAACAAAAAAATTTTGTTCCCGGAACGGTTAATTACGTTCCCTGTCAGCTGTTTAACAAATGGCTATAAAATTATGTCTCTGTCTCATCCAGCTTAAGCCAAATGTAGGCTAATTCTATTACAACCTTCATTAAATAAGACAAGAAATAATTCAAAACAATTATTTCAAATGTTGGCGATTTGGATTCTCAGTATGTCTTCCCATCTACACAAACAGAAAAAGTGCCAAAAATGAAAGATAATTCATTTAGTGTGTTACCAAAGGCTAGTCAGGCCCTATAGAGGGCTACCGCATGACGTCACCGCGCCGCGAGATTTTGTTAGGCGCCATATTGGAAGACCAAGTACACATCTTTGCAAGTACATACATACATAAAACAAACTACACCTGAAATGTAGCCAGGGCCGGTTCTGCCCTAATCTGGCCCTGGGTGCAACATCGCGCAACCCCCCCCCAAAAAAAAACAAAACACCAGTCTAAATCAGGACAACCATCACATAACTATAACTATAAACATTTTATATCAACTATTTTAACTAAATGGGCTATAATAAATAAGCCTGCAGGCAGCCACGGCGGGCTGCCTCAGAAAAGTAACCATTCAATGACACAACTGAAAGCCTGCAGCCACGGCGGGCTGCCTTAAAAAGTAACCATTTGTCCTACCTTAAAACTTGTTTTGCATTTTCTGCCTCCTTTTTTGTATTTTCGACCCTCCGTTTATTTTCTTTCTTTTTCTGAAAACCCGATTTGTGTCCAGACATTTTGTTCTGCTACCAACGAACTAACTCGTCAGGTCTCGTCTCTCGAGCCCGCGATGATTCCTGTGGGAAGAGCAACAATTGATACATTTTTACAAACAGCCAATAGGGAGGTTGCAACGTTCAGGCTCTTCTTTGCTCAGACACTCAGTAATCCACTTACTGAGTAATGCACTTACTCACTTATTATCACGTGGAGACTTGATAGTAGTCCACCTTCCCGCTCTCTCCATTCAGTCAGCGAACGTCACACAGGAAGTGAACCCCAGCGGGTCGTAGAAACTTGCGCAGGAGAAGAATGACTTTTTTATTTGTAGGCTACGGAAACTTTGAGGAACGAAATAAAAACCGGTATTAACTGGTTACCATTATTTTTAATAAGCGTTTCTGTTCCGGAACATAAAAAATAATAAAGTTTCTGGTTTCGTTTCTGTTCATGTGAAATAGAAAAAGTTCCCGGTTTTCGTTTTTGTTCCTTGAACCGGTTCAAAGCCCTGATTGTCTCATCTCATCTCATCTCATTATCTCTAGCCGCTTTATCCTTCTACAGGGTCGCAGGCAAGCTGGAGCCTATCCCAGCTGACTACGGGCGAAAGGCGGGGTACACCCTGGACAAGTCGCCAGGTCATCACAGGGCTGACACATAGACACAGACAACCATTCACACTCACATTCACACCTACGGTCAATTTAGAGTCACCAGTTAACCTAACCTGCATGTCTTTGGACTGTGGGGGAAACCGGAGCACCCGGAGGAAACCCACGCGGACACGGGGAGAACATGCAAACTCCACACAGAAAGGCCCTCGCCGGCCACGGGGCTCGAACCCAGGACCTTCTTGCTGTGAGGCGACAGCGCTAACCACTACACCACCGTGCCGCCCAGCCCTGATTGTAATCATCTTAAAGTCTTATTTTATCAATATTTTCTTATTTCATTACCTTGGCTCATTATTTGGTTTAAGTCAAACACTGCATACTACACTGCGCACAGTACAATTCGTTTAATATGTGCAAAACAAAAAATACGATATACAGGTGTGAAAAATAGAAAAAATTTTAGTTTGAAACATACCAAAATACAAATGTAAAACATAGCAAAATACAAAATTTAGTGACCGCTGGCATCACTGGTGCTTGGCTGTGGGTCGTCTACGTCATCATCAGCTGTTGCAGCGCTCGGGCTGGCGGGAGGATTTGCTCGTTTCATAAACCAGGAGCTGGGGCAGAAACTGTATGACGGAGTGCGCGAGGGCGCGCGAGAGAGACTGCGCATGTGCCTGGAGCTGGGGCGGAAACTGTATGGCGGAGTGCGCGAGGGCGCGTGAGAGAGACTGCGCATGTGCCTGGAGCTGGGGTGGAAACTGTTGTACGTGGCGAGAGGCGCTGCCGGGAGCTGGGGCAGAAACTGTTGTACGCTCAGCTAGCTCAGCTGGGAAACACTTGCCAGTCATAACCAGACGGTCGTAAAGTCGATCGGTCGTAAGTCGCATAGGTCGTAAGTCGATGACTACCTGTATTGTGCCTTGAGTTTTTCTGTAGTTATATGGAAGCTTTGTACATGTTCAGATTGACATGCATTTTCTACTTATGAGTGTCTGACTAGAAAAAAAAAATCCTAAGTACTTTCATGTTCATGGACTTTTGTTGATGAGGAATATGGGAGATGTAATCTGATCATAATTACCAAAATTCTGCTGTAAATGCTTAGTTAAATCAACACATGCTAACCACTAGTGCATCAATGGAATTTTGCAAATGTTACCATGCTGCTAACGCGTTGATTCCTATGTACGCAAGTTAATCAAAAGAATTAAAATTTTGAACCAGTTTGCCATTTTGAGAACGTATGTCAAGTCAGCAGGAAAATACTGGGACTGACATCAGAGTGAAATATTGCAAAATATGTCACTCAGAGCCACAATGTATTTTGCATGAAAAAATGTGAGTTTTTCAGCACAAGAAGATAAACTTAATATCTTCAAGCAAACATATGATTTTCTTTTTATTATATAGACACGTTAACAAACAAAAAATACCCACATTTACCAAAGCAATTCTTCAATTTCTTCATGAGTGACATATGGAGAATTATGTCATTGTTTTGGATCTCCATGTCCTGGATGTAGCTCGTATGAAAAAATAAGTGTTGTGTTTCCCAGTAAAAACACCCATGCCCATATATATGTGTGTGTATATATATTATTGTGTGTGTAGCTTGTATAAATTTGATGCAAGCTGCTATAGGTAGCCAGTGCAGATCGGCAAGCAGGGGTGTGACATGGGAAGAACGAGGGAGGTTGAAGACCAGGCGAGCTGCAGCTTTCTGGATGAGCTGCAGGGGTCTGATGGCAGATGCTGGAAGGCCAGCAAGGAGAGAGTTCAAGTAGGAGAGGATCATTGCTTGGACCAGGAGCTGAGTAGAGTAGGTGGTGAGAAAAGGGCGGATCCTTTGGGTGTTGTAGAGGAGGAATCTTCATGTCCGTGTCACTGCAGTGCTGTTCACTGAGAAGGACAGCTTGTCGTCAAACACAACCCCTAGGTTCTTCGCATTGGGTAAAGGTGACTTAGAGATGTCTCCCAGGGAGATGACAATGTCCAGGGGTGGAGAGGATGGAGCAGGAATGTAGATTACTTCCATCTTGCCCGGGTTGAGCTTCAGGTGATGGTGTAGGTACATTCAGTCCGTCTCTCTAAGAAACTACATTTCCCATCAGCCAACTTCCGCATTGACCTACGTCACGCGTGGGCGGGATCATCGACGTCACATCCTCCAGGAAGGCATAAACCACCCGGAAACTCCTAGTTCCTCCTCTTTCGGCGCCGTGAATCCAACACGGACACAGGGAGGATCGTTTGCTCTGCTGAGCAAACCCCAGAAAGACGTCTTTTCTTTTCCTCAAGAATCAGAGTTTCGCGCTTTCCTTTCACCTTTGGCCACGGTAGATTCTTGGATCGCGCGATTTTAAACTCAGCTTGAGTTACAACCGGTTTATTCATTATCAGTACGTACGGACTGCAGCCCAACAGTTCAATTAAAAATTAGGAGCGACGGAATTCCTCCTAATTAAACAGCTATGCACATTATTCTGATCAGAGACTCTCTTCTCATCACGAGCGACCACGCGTCGAACCAAGGGATCCTCTGCTCCACGGAATCGATTCACGGAGACCTCCACAACGGTGAAACTCCAAAGTCTCGGAACATCTCTTCATAATCTTGCTAGAGGCAAGATACTAAGTAAGACTGGCAAATTTTGGGCATAAAGACTAGTCTTAGGAATTAGCTTTTATCGAACTAGTGTGAATTTAAACTCGAACGGTTTAATTGTTTACACTGTTCGACACACAGCGTGTTGAATTGATTATTGTTATATTTTGTTTTAATCTCATCTCATCTCATTATCTCTAGCCGCTTTATCCTTCTACAGGGTCGAAGGCAAGCTGGAGCCTATCCCAGCTGACTACGGGCGAAAGGCGGGGTACACCCTGGACAAGTCGCCAGGTCATCACAGGGCTGACACATAGACACAGACAACCATTCACACCTACGGTCAATTTAGAGTCACCAGTTAACCTAACCTGCATGTCTTTGGACTGTGGGGGAAACCGGAGCACCCGGAGGAAACCCACGCGGACACGGGGAGAACATGCAAACTCCGCACAGAAAGGCCCTTGCCGGCCCCGGGGCTTGAACCCAGGACCTTCTTGCTGTGAGGCGACAGCGCTAACCACTACACCACTGTGCCGCCCTGTTTTAATCTCGCAGTTGTTTTAATAGATAGGCTGTGCATGTTTCTGTTTATTCCTTATTAACATACTTAATTTCCTTATCACACATTTTGACCTTATCAAGGTTTCAGTGGATTCAGTACTGTTATAAGCTAGTGAAATTAGCCTACGGCTAATTTCTTTTGTCCCATTAGCATCCAAAGCTAAGTGTATTGTCTTAGAAACACATGGCGGTCCTCCCCCACTCACAAACACACCTTAGCTAGCATCCCTTTGTCTTAGCTTAGCCACACGAGGTTAATCTAGGCCTACACGAACACGTGGTCACCAGGCCTGACACACACACAAACACGTGGTCACAGGCCTCACCTGGCCTCACAAATACACCTTAGTTAGCATCCCATGCTAGCTTCTTTCTTTTGCTAGGCCATAGGCCTTACCACGTGGTCAACTCCTCCCCCCACAAACACATGTAGAGTTAGCTACCAGAGCTAATCCTTTTTGTAGGCCACACACAAGGTCTCTCTCTCCCATGTGGACACACACGAACATACCTAGCTAGCATCCCACGCTAGCCTTCTGCTCAGGCCATAGGGCCTTTCACACACACAAGCACACATTAGGAACATGTGCTAATTCTTTGTTTTACTTAGCGACACGTGGTCAACTCCACCACGTGGACACAAGGCCTCACACCCACAAACACACCTTAGTTAGCAACAGAGCTAATCCTTTGTTCTACTTAGATAACATTCCTTTGTCTTAGCTAGCATTCCTTTGTCTTAATTAGCACACAAAGCTAATCTTTTGTCTTCACTCACACACACACACCTCACTGTTTGTATATATTTCAACTGCCATTATCCATTTTATCTTTGTTATAATAAATTCATTTATTATTGAAACTGTGTGTTTATTTGTGTTCCAATATCTTTGAAGTCCCCAATCTCCAAAGAATTCGAAAAGGTGCATATGATTTATGTAATATGGTAAGTGATCATAATAATTTGGAATATACCATAATTTAGCTGTTTGGTAATTTATTATTAAGCACCAAAATTAATGGTATTAATTAATGAGACTGATTAATATGAGACTGATTCAATGAAAATGATTCACTGAAAACGATTCAAATGAGACTGATTCAATTTTAATTATTAACCTTCAGATTTAATGAGATTGATCACTCAATTACCCAAATGCACCTACAATGGTTGTCCATCGAGCTCTGGATGTCACGCAGGCAAGCAGAGATGCGAGCAGAGATCTGTTTCATAAGGAGAAAAAGAGAGAAACAGTTGGGTGTCATCAGCACAGCAGTGGTAGGATAGACCATGAGCAGAGATAATTGGACCAAGAGACTGGTTGTAGAGGGAGAAGCGGACCAAGGACTGAACCTTGAGGGACACCAGTGGTAACTGGGCATGGGGCTGATAAAGTACCAGATGAGGTAACCTGAAAGGAACGACCGGTGAGGTAGGACTTGAACCAGTCTAGGGCTGTCCCGCAGATCCCTTAAGCTGATAAGGATGATAGGAGGATGGGGTGATCAGCAATGTCAAATGCAGCAGAAAGGTCAAGGAGAATCAGGACAGAGGAGAGAGAGGCAGCACATGCTGCATGAAGTGCGTCACTGACAGAGAAATGCAGTCTCAGTTGAGTATCTGGTTTGGAAACTGGACTGCTGAGGATCCAAGAGGTTGTTCCCTGAGCGAAAACAGGAGATTTGGTTAGCAACAGCACATTCAAGTGTCTTTGATTGGAAAGGGAGAAGAGAAATGGGGTGGTAGTTCCGGTTGGCAGAGGAGTCTAGGGAGGTTTTTTTTTTTTATTATTATATATGGGCAGCATGGTGGTGTAGTGATTAGCACTGTCACCTCTCAGCAAGAAGGTCCGGGTTCGAGCCCCGTGGCTGGAGAGGGCCTTTCTGTGCGGAGATTGCATGTTCTCCCCGTGTCCGCGTGGGTTTCCTCCGGGTGCTCCGGTTTCCCCCACAGTCCAAAGACGTGCAGGTTAGGTTAACTGGTGACTTTAAATTGACCGTAGGTGTGACTGTGAGTGTGAATGGTTGTCTGTGTCTATGTGTCAGCCCTGTGATGACCTGGCGACTTGTCCAGGGTGTACTCTGCCTTTCGCCCGTAGTCAGCTGGGATAGGCTCCAGCTTGCCTGCGACCCTGTAGAACAGGATAAAGTGGCTAGAGATAATGAGATGAGATTATTATATATAAAGTACAACCCCGATTCCAAAAAAGTTGGGACAAAGTACAAATTGTAAATAAAAACGGAATGCAATGATGTGGAAGTTTCAAAATTCCATATTTTATTCAGAATAGAACATAGATGACATATCAAATGTTTAAACTGAGAAAATGTATCATTTAAAGAGAAAAATTAGGTGATTTTAAAATTCATGACAACAACACATCTCAAAAAAGTTGGGACAAGGCCATGTTTACCACTGTGAGACATCCCCTTTTCTCTTTCTCTTTACAACAGTCTGTAAATGTCTGGGGACTGAGGAGACAAGTTGCTCAAGTTTAGGGATAGGAATATTAACCCATTCTTGTCTAATGTAGGATTCTAGTTGCTCAACTGTCTTAGGTCTTTTTTGTCGTATCTTCCGTTTTATGATGCGCCAAATGTTTTCTATGGGTGAAAGATCTGGACTGCAGGCTGGCCAGTTCAGTACCCGGACCCTTCTTCTACACAGCCATGATGCTGTAATTGATGCAGTATGTGGTTTGGCATTGTCATGTTGGAAAATGCAAGGTCTTCCCTGAAAGAGACGTCATCTGGATGGGAGCATATGTTGCTCTAGAACCTGGATATACCTTTCAGCATTGATGGTGTCTTTCCAGATGTGTAAGCTGCCCATGCCACACGCACTAATGCAACCCCATACCATCAGAGATGCAGGCTTCTGAACTGAACGCTGATAACAACTTGGGTTGTCCTTCTCCTCTTTAGTCCGAATGACACGGCGTCCCTGATTTCCATAAAGAACTTCAAATTTTGATTCGTCTAACCACAGAACAGTTTTCCACTTTGCCACAGTCCATTTTAAATGAGCCTTGGCCCAGAGAAGACGTCTGCGCTTCTGGATCATGTTTAGATACAGCTTCTTCTTTGAACTATAGAGTTTTAGCTGGCAACGGCGGATGGCACGGTGAATTGTGTTCACAGATAATGTTCTCTGGAAATATCCCTGAGCCCATTTTGTGATTTCCAATACAGAAGCATGCCTGTATGTGATGCAGTGCCATCTAAGGGCCCGAAGATCACGGGCACCCAGTATGGTTTTCCGGCCTTGACCCTTACGCACAGAGATTCTTCCAGATTCTCTGAATCTTTTGATGATATTATGCACTGTAGATGATGATATGTTCAAACTCTTTGCAATTTTACACTGTCGAACTCCTTTCTGATATTGCTCCACTATTTGTCGGCGCAGAATTAGGGGGATTGGTGATCCTCTTGCCATCTTTACTTCTGAGAGCCGCTGCCACTCCAAGATGCTCTTTTTATACCCAGTCATGTTAATGACCTATTGCCAATTGACCTAATGAGTTGCAATTTGGTCCTCCAGCTGTTCCTTTTTTGTACCTTTAACTTTTTCAGCCTCTTATTGCCCCTGTCCCAACTTTTTTGAGATGTGTTGCTGTCATGAAATTTTAAATGAGCCAATATTTGGCATGAAATTTCAAAATGTCTCACTTTCGACATTTGATATGTTGTCTATGTTCTATTGTGAATACAATATCAGTTTTTGAGATTTGTAAATTATTGCGTTCCGTTCTTATTTACAATTTGTACTTTGTCCCAACTTTTTTGGAATCGGGGTTGTAGAGGAGTGATGTGGACCTGTTTGAAGCTGGAGGGAAAGTATCCGGAGTACAAGGAGGAGTTGACAAAGTAGGTGATAAATGGGAGGATGTCAGGAGTGATGGTCTGGAGGAGAGATGAGGGGATAGGGTCAAGGGCACAGGTGGTCGGACAGTGAGAAAGCAGGAGCTGGGAGACATCTGAAGTGGAAAAAGGGGAAAAAGCAGAGAGCAAGGGGGAAGAGACAGGGAGGAGGGGGTGGGGAGGCAGGCATGATGAAGGAGTTGTGGATGGTTATGATCTTTTCCTTAAAAAAGACCACAAAATCCTCTGCAGTAATGGAGGACTGAGGTGCAGCTGGTAGAGGGTTACGGAGAGAAGAGAAAACAGAAAATGGTTGATGAGTGTTGGAGATGTAGGTATGAATTTTGGAATGATAAAGCTTGATCTTTGGCCCATTTGAGCAAGGCTGTGAACTCCACAAGGAGGGAGTGGTACCGAGACAGGTTAGCAGGGGCTCTGGAATTTCTCCATTTCCTTTCTGCTGTACATAGACTGATTCTGTTAGAGCAAAGTGTTTTGGACATCCGGGGACTAGGAAGGGGAAGATCTTGCTGGCCTGGAGACAAGAGGAGATAATGTGTCAAGTGATGAGGAGAGAGAGGAGAGCAGAGAGCATGTAGAAGATTCAGTGGGGAGACTGGCAAAGGATTCGGGGGGTGACAGAGGAGGGAGCGGAGGTTACAATGGACTGTAACAATGGGGATAGGAGGGGGGATGATGGGTGGAGAGGAAGAGGGAGGGAGATGAAGTGGTGGTCAGACAGACAGAGAGGGGTAACTGTGGGATCTGAGGTAGAGCAATTCCTGAGGAAGACCAGGTCAAGAAGGTTGCCAGCTTTATGGGTTGGAGGAGGGTGCAGCAGGGAGAGATTAGAGGAAGGAAGGCAGTAGTGTGGGAGGCTTCTAGGTGGAGGTTGAAGTCTCCCAGGAGCATCTGTAGGTGCCATCTTCTGGGAAGGAGATGAGTAAGATGTCCAGTTCATCAAAGAAACATCCCACTGGGCCAGGAGGGCAATAGATAACAATGACAAAAAGGTTAACAGGAGATGAGATTGAAACCGAGTGAAATTCAAAGGAGGAGATGGAGAGGTGGAGACTAGAAGAGGTGAGAACTTCCATGACTGAGTAATCAAAAAATCAGTGCCACCACCATGATGACCAGACAGACAAGGGGTGTGAGAGAAGGAGGTGGAGAGGGCTGCAGGTGTTGTGGTGTTGCCAGGTGAAATCCAGGTCTTGGTCAGTGCAAGGATGTGGAGGGACAAGATGGAGGTGTGAGTAGTGATGAAGTCAGCCTTCTGGGTGGCAGACTGACAGTTCCAAAGTCCAACAGTGAGCCAGAAAGTGTCAGCTCCTTAACATTCGTCAGCTGGAATACACTGGTTGTCGCCGAGAGTCAGCTAATTCTTCGGCAAAAGTGGCTCTGGTAAACTGTCGGTCGGTGTCCAACAAGACTTTCATTTTAAATGACCTCTTCACTGATCGTGACTTGGACTTTCTGTTTTTTAACCAAGACATGAATTGGAGCTGGCGCTGGTGAGTTATCTGCCTTTGGAGAACTTTGTCTTACAAACTGCTCCTTCATTAGTACCCCGAGGCCTGCTGGCAGGGGTGGTGGTGTGGCTTTAGTTTTTAAAAAAACGTTTTAAAGTGCTTAGACTCTCTGTAGAAAGTTACTCCACCTTTGAACTGCAGTGCGTAAAAATAGATTCTGCTACGGCACCATTGGTTTGCGCACTGATCTATAGACCTCCTAAACCTAACAAAGACTTTATAGCAGAGTTCTCGGACTTTCTGTCTCAGTCAATAACATTATATGACCGTCTGTTAATACTGGGTGACTTTAATATCCACATCTATTGTCCGGGTAAACCCATGGTTGGTGAATTCTGCCATGTATTGGACTCTTTTGGACTTCTTCAAAACATTAACACTGCCACTCATATTCATGGACATACTCTTGATCTGGTTTTATCATATGGACTTTCTGTTCACAATGTAAAAATTGAAAATGCTACCTTCTCTGACCATATGCCTATTGTGTTTGACGTCACCCTCTCAAAGTCTCTGCTTAGCGCTAAATCCCCAGGCCACTATTCTCGTTATATGAATTCTCATACTGCTAGTTTGTTTTCTGAATGTTTTCAATGTAATGCTGTCTCAACTGCCATTTCTACTGCTGGTACTCTTCTTTCAAGCTCTCATGATTTACTCTGCCTCTTCAACTCCTCTTGTTTGGCGATACTAGACTCTATAGCCCCCCTTAAATATAAACACCCCAAACTAAAATCTCAACAGTGGCTGGATGACTCCACCCGCTCTCTCAGGCAGGCCTGTCGGAAAGCGGAGCGGAGATGAAAAAAGGATCGTCTTACTGTCTCTCTGGATATTTTTAAATATTCCTTAGAAAATTATCAAACAGCAGCTAAAAAGGCAAGAGCCAAATATTTTTCTGATCTCATTAGTAAACATTCTCATAGACCTAAAATCCTTTTTAGCACCATTAACTCAGTGATAAACCCACCGATTTCTACGGATTTTGAAACATCTACAGACATTTGTGAGAATTTTCTTAACTTTTTTAACAATAAAATTGAAAAGATTAGATCTCAGTTCTCCTCCTCTGCACTCCATATTCCTCTGGACCGGCCAGGTGCCACAGCTGTTTTTAACCAATTCCAACAGGTTTCCTTCTCAGAGCTAAAGGATATAGTAATGCATATGAAACCTACATCCTCACCCCAGGATGTTGTTCCCTCTCATATCATTAAAGATACTTTTGATATAGTTGGCCCTAGCATCCAAGTTATCATTAATTCTTGCCTAACCACTGGCACTGTCCCAGCATGTTTTAAGCATGCAGTTGTCCAGCCCATGCTTAAGAAACATAATCTTGATGCCAGGTGTCCAAAAAATTACCGTCCCATATCAAAGCTATCTTTTATCTCAAAAGTGCTAGAAAAAGTTGTTCTGTCACAGCTGTTACCTTTCCTAAGTTCAAATGAGTTACTGGAACCCTTTCAGTCAGGTTTCAGACCTCTCCATAGCACTGAAACTGCTCTGTTAAAGGTGACAAATGATCTCTTA
The DNA here is from genome assembly GCF_027579695.1 of Neoarius graeffei. Lineage (NCBI taxonomy): Eukaryota > Metazoa > Chordata > Actinopteri > Siluriformes > Ariidae > Neoarius > Neoarius graeffei. The sequence continues at coordinate 39,027,669 of NC_083576.1, read as the reverse complement.
CTCACTTTAGACTCTGGTGAAAATGCTATTCTGATTTTATTGGACCTTAGTGCAGCTTTTGACACAGTCAACCACAACATCCTACTGTCCCACCTTGAACATTGGGTGGGCATTACTGGTACAGCGTTAGACTGGTTCATCTCTTTCATCACCCAGAGGACTTTTTCCATTTCTTTAGAAATTTCTTTTCCTCCTCTGCCCCTGTCTTCTGTGGGGTCCCTCAGGGGTCCATACTGGGGCCAATTTTGTTCTGCCTGTATAGGCTACCTCTAGGCAACATCATTAGGAAGCACAACATCTCTTTCCACCTTTATGCTGATGACTCCCAGCTGTATCTCCCTTTAAAAACTAATGCTTCTATCCAACCTCTCATTAACTGCCTTCATGACATTAAGTCTTGGATGTCAAATAATTTTCTTCAACTAAACAGCAATAAAACTGAAGTTATCATTTTTGGCCCTCATAAATCTCTAAACCACTTCTCTAATAGCTTAGATTATCTCTCCCCATATGTCAAGTCCCATGCCAGGAACTTGGGTGTCATCCTTGACTCTGAGCTCCGCCTTGATAAACAAATCAGCTCTGTCATCAAAAAGTTACTATCAGTTAAGAATCATTGCCAAACTCCTTTCTGTCCTGTCATGATTTGGAGAAAGTCATTCATGCCTTTATCACATCACGCTTAGACTACTGCGATTCCTTATACCTTGGCCTCCCTCAGTCTTTTCTATCACATTTTCAATTAGTTCAAAATGCAGCTGCAAGACTGTTGACAGGCACTAGGAAGTGGGAGCATATTACTCCAACTCTTGCCTCCTTGCGTTGGCTCCCCATTCAATTCAGGGTAAAATTTAAGGTTTTACTGCTTGTTTTTAAGGCTTTACATGGCCAGGCTCCATCCTATATTAGTAGCCTCATCCACACACAATCCACATCCAGATCCCTTAGATCTGTAAATAACGACTTATTAATTGTGCCCAGAACACGCATGAAAACAAAAGGTGACAGGGCTTTCTCTGTTGCCGCTCCATGTCTATGGAACCAATTACCTTCTAATGTTAAAAGTGCCTCTTCCATTTTAATTTTCAAATCCCGACTTAAAACTTACCTTTATACTCTGGCTTTTCCTTCGTCTTAACCCCCTTTTCCTGCTCTATTTCTCAAAACTTCTGTGTACTTATATTTGTGGTTTTGTTTATAATTGCGTGTGTTATCCCTTTTCTGTGATTATTTATTCCTTCTTGTTTTATTAACTTTGTACAGCACTTTGGTCAGTTTAAAACTGTGTTTTTAAATGTGCTTTATAAATAAATATTACTTACTTACTACTTTTATCAGTGGAGGTAAATGAAGGGTAGATGAGGTTGGAGAGGCATCGTCCTTGTGGGGGGCCTTAGTGATGGAAGTGCCTTTTGTGGGTGAGACCACAACCAGGAATGGTGTCGAGACACATAATGAACAGGTTAAGGAAGATGTAGGAGAGGAGGAGTGATTTTAGGAAGGAGTGTCACTCGAAACCACACTAAAAGCCCAGCTAATTAGCAAATGAAAAATAGCTGATTGCTCAGTCAAATCTGGTTGCAATCGAAACCGATGGGTGAATACTGTTTAATAGCAAAGGAGATGTAAACACAAGGAGTAGCACACGCCTTACAAGCAGCAGATAAACAGAGTATAGATAGTTTTCACTGACGTCACGGCATTCCGGGGAAACCCCCCCAGCTGCCATCTTGGAGGGCAAACAAAACGCCACTACTGGCTACATTATCTCGGACGAATTTATGAAGTTATATAGTCAGGTTTCTAAAATAAAGATCAATGTCGGCAAAATCAAGCAAACAGAAGTATATAGATACACATCTCACGGTATGCAGCCAAACTGGCCTTGATTGGGGGAATTGACCCCTACGAAGTGGACAAAGATGCATTTTCAAGTGACTATGCAGGGCTGCCAAAGCCTGAAACTGCCAAAGCCTGAAACTGACTTCATCAAACTTTAAAGGCTGTCTGATATATACAACTTTATATATTCACAGTGCGCCTTTTGGCGGATGCCGCCTGAATCGTGCAGATCCGATTTTTTTTTTAGGGGGGGCGTTGGAGTGTCTGATTATAATTTCAAAGTAAATTCTGTATTAAAATTACTAAATAAGCAAATCCGTTACAGTCCATGAAACAGGAAGTATAAGGATGAGAAAAAAAAAGTTTAAATCGGGAAGCTGCGCACATTTGTGCAGTCCTGCACACCGCTCAGGACTACAGAATAGACCTAAAATGTTTTTCAAAAATGACCCTTGCGTGAGTGAAGTGACAAGTTTCAAATAGAAACATGACAAACGAGCGATATTAAGTGTACATTACAATGTAAACGTACACTCAGCGGTTCCAGTTAGGCATTCTCCAGAGATTGTTCACATGATGTTTTGGTTTCCAAAAACAAACTTAAACACAATTGATTGTTTATTTAAACAACTTACCACTTATAAAATGATTGGAGCAGACTTTGCTGTGTTTGGAAGGCTGATAATCCTTGTGGTTGATTCTCGCAAGCCATAGATTTCTCCTTTGTATGCTGAGTTTCTTTGTTTGCTCGCCTTCGTGCTCCCGTACAGTGGGAATTCCATAAAAGCTCTGCTTGACTTCATCATCTGACCTATTACGACAGCCGTGAATACAACAAGTTTGCACCATTGCTAGCTTTAAATAAATGTAAATAATATATAAATGAATGTAACTCGTGTGCTCAGTGACCCGTATGGTAAGCTTGCCCTCCAAGATGGCCGCCACCAGGGAATCCCCGACTCTGTGACGTCATGTGAAAACTATCTATTCAAAAGGTACAAGCAGCAGAAAAACACAATCACAAAAACAATTGGCAAAACACAGAAAACTTGCCTTGCTCTAGAAGTAAGTTGAAGCTCCAGTAGCCAACAATGAATGCACTCAACAGCAAAATGATACAAGCCCATCACCACAATCCAGTGCTAGGACAAGATAGGACAGAACAAGACATTATTGATCCCATGCAGGGAAGTTTCATTGTTACAGCAAATTATAAACAAGAATCAGACAATATACAACAACATAAGAGCACAATATAAATGAACATAAATGTCATCTGTATAGAACAGCGGTCCCCAACCTTTTTGCATCATGGACCAAGTTCATGCAAAACTATTTTTCCACAGACTTGGAGGAGGATCATACGCATAACAAAACACAATAAAATGCATAATATATAATTTAATTATTACATATATAATCTCATCTCATTATCTCTAGCCGCTTTATCCTGTTCTACAGGGTCGCAGGCAAGCTGGAGCCTATCCCAGCTGACTACGGGCGAAAGGCGGGGTACACCCTGGACAAGTCACCAGGTCATCACAGGGCTGACACATAGACACAGACAACCATTCACACTCACATTCACACCTACGGTCAATTTAGAGTCACCAGTTAACCTAACCTGCATGTCTTTGGACTGTGGGGGAAACCGGAGCACCCGGAGGAAACCCACACGGACACGGGGAGAACATGCAAACTCCACACAGAAAGGCCCTCGCCGGCCACGGGGCTCGAACCCGGACCTTCTTGCTGTGAAGCGACAGCGCTAACCACTACACCACCATGCCGCCCATTATTCTTATTATTACATTTTAATATATATAATATAATACATCTCACCATAATGCAGAATCAGTGTGAGCCCTGAGCTTGTTTCCCTGCAACTAGACGGTCCCAAGTCTCGTTGCAGGGAAACAAGCTCAGGGCTCCTACTGATTCTGCATTATGGTGAGTTGTATTATATATCTCATCTCATCTCATTATCTCTAGCCGCTTTATCCTTCTACAGGGTCGCAGGCAAGCTGGAGCCTATCCCAGCTGACTACAGGCGAAAGGCGGGGTACACCCTGGACAAGTTGCCAGGTCATCACAGGGCTGACACATAGACACAGACAACCATTCACACCTACGGTCAATTTAGAGTCACCAGTTAACCTAACCTGCATGTCTTTGGACTGTGGGGGAAACCGGAGTACCCGGAGGAAAGCCACGCGGACACGGGGAGAACATGCAAACTCCACACAGAAAGGCCCTCGCTGGCCCCGGGGCTCGAACCCAGGACCTTCTTGCTGTGAGGCGACAGCGCTAACCACTATATATATATATATATATATATATATATATATATATATATATATATATATATAAATACAATTGCACTGGAATATGGGATTTTGAAATTTTCCCATGCTGTTCTGAGGGGCTTACGATGGCTAAAAACACATGGAACCTGCCTCTGACATTTGTTGTGGGATTTCTTTTGAGGTAATATTGTAAATTAGTGTAGGTTGGCCTCATCAGCTACATAGCACCCCCTATTTCAAAACTTTTTCTTTGGTTGCCACACAGCTCGTTTGATGTTCATGAGTTTTGGAGAGAATATTATCCTCACTAAGGCAAACATATTTCCCATTGGTTTGCATTAGCTCCACCTATCAGGAAGTTGGACATTTTGGAATCTGTGATGTTTTAACCTATTTTTTACATACTCTTTCACACTTCTCTTACGCAGTTCATCAGTTTTCCTTGAAAGCTGGTACGTACAAACTTCAGATGTATGGGATGATAAATTGTGAAGGAATAGTGGATAGCTCAAAAACGAGTTGGCAGTTGGAGAAAAAAATAAGAAAAATATTTTCTTTTTTTCTTCATGCTAAAAACAATAGGCCTCGAGTGCAAGGGCCCTTTATCACTGCTAGTGGCTATATTTCTCATCTCATCTCATTATCTCTGGCTGCTTTATCCTGTTCTATAGGGTTGCAGGCAAGCTGGAGCCTATCCCAGCTGACTACAGGCGAAAGGCAGGGTACACCCTGGACAAGTTGCCAGGTCATCACAGGGCTGACACATAGACACAGACAACCATTCACACTCACATTCACACCTACGGTCAATTTAGAGTCACCAGTTAACCTAACCTGCATGTCTTTGGACTGTGGGGGAAACCGGAGCACCCGGAGGAAACCCACGCGGACACGGGGAGAACATGCAAACTCCACGCAGAAAGGCCCTCGCTGGCCATGGGGCTCGAACCCGGACCTTCTTTCTGTGAAGCGACAGCGCTAACCACTACACCACCATGCCACCCCGCGGCTATATTATTATTATAATAATAATTATTATTAATTAATTTGTTAATCTGGCCGACAGGCAATGAGCTTATGCCATCATGGGTTGTCTGTCATCCGTTGTCCATAATTCACGAAAATCGCTTCTTCTCTCTCAGTTCTTTACCGATTTTTATTCTTTTTGGCAGGAAGGTAGGTCTGCCTGGGGTGCATATAGCTTCTACCCAAATTTGCATAATCACAATTAATAATGAAGATATGGAGTAATTAAGCTGTAATAAGCAGGGTCCACATAAATTGATTCTCCCTCAATTTTTCACAGATTTTGATTTTTTCTGGCATGAAGGTAGGGGTACCTAGGGTGCATAAAACTTCTACCCAGATTTGATTTCTCACGGGGCTGGAGTGAGGTACGCCATCATTGACGGTTTTGTTATTGATGTTACGACTCTGTGCCATATCACCTTACACTGAACTATTCAACCCCATGGTCTGTGTTTACATATTCTTGCACTTGTCACTTTGGAACAGTTACATCTCAGGTCTTACACTTTTGGCTGCTATTTCTCTATTTGTTCTATACCAGGGGTCCCTAACCACTGGGCCGAGGACCAGTACCGGGCTGTGGATCATTTGGTATCAGACCGCACACACTGTAAAAAGTGATTTCTTGTTTTAACTTAAAAAAGTTAGTGCCCAGGCTGCCTTAAAATTTTGAGTTCATTGAAATTCACATAGTAAGTTAAATTGTAATGAACTTACTATATTAATTTCAGTGAACTCAAAATTTTAAGGCAGCCCTTAAACTGACTTTTTTTAAGTTAAAACAACAAATCATTTTTTACAGTGCAGAAAGAATAAACACTTTTTTAATTTTAATTTTGTTTACATTAGTCTGCAGCGTATTTTATTTTGAAAAATGACTACTTCCATCTGCGCCTTTTTCCTGCGCTTTTCTCAGTTTTTTTTATGCACCAGTAAGCCCACAAGCTAACCCTAGCAAAAACAAAACTGCCAACAAAAAGAAAGCTGCATTTCAAAGAAAATACTAAGAGTCCTACTTAAATTACAGATTCATCGCAACAGGTGATTCACATGCTCCAATGAAGCCATGAAGTCTTCAAAACTGGTTTGCCACATAGAGACCAAGTAGCCTGCATTAAAAGACAAGCCTTTGGAGTTTTCTGAAAGAAAAAAAAATATGAACACAAAGGACAGAAGCAATTTTTGAACGCCACCACTTCATCAAATGTGTCTGCACTGAGAGCATCATTGTTAGTGGCTAACTGCACTGCTAAAGCTAAGAAGCCCTTTACTGTTGGTGAAGAGTTGATCCTGCCTGCTTTTAAGGACATTTGCCATGAACGTTTAAGAGAGGCTGCAGTTAAAAAGCTAGCGCATGTTCCTCTATCAGCTAGCACCATAACTAGATGAACTGATGAAATAGCAGAGAACACTGAGGCACAATTGTTAGAGAGGATTAATGAGTCACCATGGTACATAATCCAGGTTGTCGAGTCTACCAATGTTGACAACAAGGCAATAATGCTTGTTTTTGTGCGATATAATTTTCAGGAGAATGTGCATGAGGATATGTTATGTGCATTATTGTTGCCAACCAACACCACAGCTGCAGAACATATCAGGAAACCTGAATTGGTCATTTTGTGTCGGTGTATGCATGGACGGAGTGGCTGCCATGACTGGACGGCTTTCTGGTTTCACTACTTGAGTCAAGGAGGTCACTTCTGAATACATGTCTATGCACTGTGTCATCCATAGAGAAATGCTGTCTAGCTGAAGAAATGTCACCTGAACTTAACATTTTGCATGATGTGATTAAAGTTATTAACCACATCAAGTACATTCCCTTAACTTGCATCTGGTTGAGCAGCTCTGTGAGGAGACAGATGCAGAGCACAAACTGTCATGGTCCTACCTGTGGGCTTCTCTCTTCAGGTAACATCTCCACTCAGCATTACCGGCCACGCCCGCACTCACTTCCTCTTATTAACTTTCAGTGACTGTCATTGGCTGTTGCCGATCACCTGCTTCCCCCTGGGTGTATTTAAGCTGCAGTTCTCCCTAGCCTCAGTGTCAGATTGTCTGCAACTCTCAGCCTGATAACCTGCTCTGTGTTCCTACTACTCTGACTCCTGAAATTGTTCTGTTCCGTTTGACTCTGTCTGCTCTCCAGCCCCGATACCCTGACCTGCCTTCTGTTCCGTTTGACTCTGTCTGCTCTCCAGCCCCGGTAACCTGATCTGCCTTCTGTCCCCTATCTTGCTACCTGATTTGTGACTCTGTGTTCCAGTTTGCTCTCTATCTCCTGCCTGCTGAGGGACTGCACGCTTGGAGACTGCCTGAAACCCAAGTTCTGTCAGCCTATAGCCACAGCTCTCTGACTACGCCAGATCCTGTCAGATCTTAGCTGCTAAGCAGGGTCGGGCCTGGTTAGTACTTGGATGGGAGACCTCAGATGTTGCCATCCCTGCCTCTGGACTTCACACACATTCTCCCAACTCCCTTTTCCCCTATTATTAATAAACTGTGGTTTGAGCGCATTTAATCTCCTCTCCTGTCTGTTCCGTGACACCAAACGTCTTCTCTTATACGCATAAGTGAGATGGCTTTCTAAAGGTAGATCACTGGCCAGAGTTTCTGAGTTACGAGAGCTGCTCCAGAGATTTCTTTAAGGAAAACAGTCACCACTGACAGCACATTTCAGCAGCACAGAATGAGTCACAAAACTTGCTTGCTTGTGTGACATATTCAACCTGGTCAACAAACTCAATCTGTCACTTCAGGGGAAAATGACAAGTGTCTTCAAGTCGGCAGATAAAGTGGCTGGATTCAAAGCCAAATTGGAATTATGGGGACAGCGAGTGAAGATAGGAATTTTTTACATGTTTCAAACATTAGCAGGGATTTTGGAAGAGACTGAGCTTGGGCCTTCATTCTCACAGCTGGTGCATAATCACCTATCTCTGCTTTCAAAAGAGTTTAAGCATTACTTCCCAAACACAAAAGACCCCCAAACTAGGAAGTAATGGATCCATGATCCATTTGTGAACAAGCAAGGTGAATCGACTTTGTCCGTGCTAGAAGATGATCAACTGCTTGAGATTGCAAATGATGGTGGCCTTAAAAGTATGTTTGAGACAACTTCAAATCTCCCTACATTCTGGATTAAAGTCAAGATGGAATATTCTGAGATTGCCACAAAAGCACTGAAAACCCTGCTTCCATTTCCAACATCCTATCTTTGTGAAGCGGGGTTTTCTGCAGTGACAGCAACCAAAACGAGATTACAGAGTAGACTGGACATAAGGAACAGACTGGGAGACTGTGACACCCGAACTTGCTGTAACAATGAAATTTCCCTGCATGGGATCAGTAATGTCTTATTCATTTTAATATATTATACACACACACACATATAGTGTGTGTGTTTATATATATATATATATATATATATATATATATATATATATATATATATATAAATACAACTCACCATAATGCAGAATCAGTAGGAGCCCTGAGCTTGTTTCCCTGCAACTAGACTTGGGACCGTCTAGTTGCAGGGAAACAAGCTCAGGGCTCACACTGATTCTGCGTTATGGTGAGATGTATTATATTATATATATTAAAATGTAATAATAAGAATAATGGGCGGCACGGTGGTGTAGTGGTTAGCACTGTCACCTCACAGCAAGAAGGTCTGGGTTCGAGCCCCGTGGCCAGCGAGGGCCTTTCTGTGTGGAGTTTGCATGTTCTCCGCGTGGGTTTGCTCCGGTTTCCCCCACAGTCCAAAGACATGCAGGTTAGGTTAACTGGTAACTCTAAATTGACCGTGAGTGTGAATGGTTGTCTGTGTCTATGTGTCAGCCCTGTGATGACCTGGCAACTTGTCCAGGGTGTACCCTGCCTTTCGCCTGTAGTCAGCTGGGATAGGCTCCAGCTTGCCTGTGACCCTGTAGAACAGGATAAAGCAGCTAGAGATGATGAGATGAGAAATATAGCCACTAGCAGTGATAAAGGGCCCTTGCACTCGAGGCCTATTGTTTTTAGCATGAAGAAGAAAAGAAAATATTTTTCTTATTTTTTTCTCCAACCACCAACTCGTTTTTGAGCTATCCACTATTCGTTCACAATTTATCATCCCATACGTCTGAAGTTTGTACGTACCAGCTTTCAAGGAAAACTGATGAACTGCGTAAGAGAAGTGTGAAAGAGTATGTAAAAAATAGGTTAAAACATCACAGATTCCAAAATGTCCAACTTCCTGTTAGGTGGAGCTAATGCAAACCAATGGGAAATATGTTTGCCTTAGTGAGGATAATGTTCCCTCCAAAACTCATGAACATCAAACGAGCTGTGTGGCAACCAAAGAAAAAGTTTTGAAATAGGGGGTGCTATGTAGCTGATGAGGCCAACCTACACTAATTTACAATATTACCTCAAACGAAATCCCACAGCAAATGTCAGAGGTAGGTTCCATGTGTTTTTAGCCATCGTAAGCCCCTCAGAACAGCATGGGAAAATTTCAAAATCCCATATTCCAGTGAACATTGGCTGTCATTATGTCCACATTTAAGCTATCCACTATTCTATCGCAATTTATCATCCTTTATGTTTGAAGTTTATTCCTACCAACTTTCAAGGAAAACTGATAAACTGGCTGGGAGAAGTGCAAAAGAGTATGTAAACGATAGCTTAAAACATCACAAATTCCAAAATGGCTGACTTCCTGTTAGGTGGAGTCAAATACAACCAAGTGAACTTTGTCCTGTATCACAAGAGTATTGCTCACACAGTATGTCAAAATGCAACATCTGTTTTGTCAAAGGAGTCATTACTGTCCATGTCCAAATGGTGGCACTATACCAGGTCACTTTGGGCATGTGGAGATCATCAAAACCATAATTTCCTATAACCTGTGAAGTTGGAACCATTTCAGGCAATGCATGGTGAATTTATGACTCACTTCCTGTTTGCGTGGTGTCACGCATAAATTTATTGGTTTGCCATTTCAACATCTTGTGACATATCGCAAATTACTTCAGAATTTAACATCAGCAACATATTGATATCATGTATACCAAATATGGTATGAATCCAACAAACCATCTAGAAGGAGTATGTTAAAATGTAACACGTCAAAACACACAAAACCAAAAATATCTCACTTCCTGTTGAGTATAGCTAATACAATGTATATTGCAATTTTGTTCATACAAGGGCACTCCACACACCTACCAAATTTGACACGAATACGTGAAACTATATACCGGGCAGGAGTCTCAACGACATATGGGAGTGCTATGGAATACCCCGGACACACTTGGGGTCAAGCCCCTATCACTGAGTAGTGATGCGCATGACTTATGTCTCATCTCATCTCATTATCTCTAGCCGCTTTATCCTGTTCTACAGGGTCGCAGGCAAGCTGGAGCCTATCCCAGCTGACTACAGGCGAAAGGCAGGGTACACCCTGGACAAGTCGCCAGGTCATCACAGGGCTGACACATAGACACAGACAACCATTCACACTCACACCTACGGTCAATTTAGAGTCACCAGTTAACCTAACCTGCATCTCTTTGGACTGTGGGGGAAACCGGAGCACCCGGAGGAAACCCACACGGACACGGGGAGAACATGCAAACTCCACACAGAAAGGCCCTCACTGGCCACGGGGCTCGAACTCGGACCTTCTTGCTGTGAGGCGACAGCGCTAACCACTACACCACCGTGCCGCCCATGACTGATGTGTATAACAAATTTCATTAGTTTTCAATTATTTACAAGGTGTCAAATCTGTATTTTTGAACTAGGAGGTGCTATAATGAAGCCTACCTAGACTGATTTACCATATCAACTTAAATTATATCATAGGACAAATGTATGTGCAAAGTTCAATGACTTTTTAGCCATTGTAAGCCTCTCAAAATAATGCAGGAACTTGTAAAAGTCCCACATTCTATCCAAAATGGCTGACTTCCTATTGGGCAGAGTCAAATACAACCAAGTGAACTTTGTCCTGTATCACAAGAGTATTGATCACACAGGAAGAGTACATCAAATTGTAATGTGTTTTGGGGGTCGCGCCTGGAGGACGCTCTGGACTCTTGCAGTGGTGCTTTTGTGGCTGGGGACTGCAGTTGACTTGCTGACTTTAGGACTGCAGTCAACTTGCTGACTTTAGGACTGCAGTCAACTTGCTGACTTTAGGACTGCAGTTGACTTGCTGACTTTGGGACTACGGTTGTCTTGAACGGTTTTGCGCTCGGGTTTCCGTCGGTGGGGGTTTATAGCATCAACGAAGCTGATTTTATGTTAGGACTGTTAATGTTATAGTCATGTTGTCTGTTGTTGCCTGGATGGGGATGGGTTCCCTTTTGAGTCTGGTTCCTCTCGAGGTTTCTTCCTCATGTCGTCTGAGGGAGTTTTTCCTTGCCACCATCGCCACCGGCGTGCTCATTAAGGATAGATTAGGGATAAAATTAGGTCATATTTTAAGTCGTTCAAATTCTGTAAAGCTGCTTTGTGACAATGTTTAATTGTTAAAAGCGCTATACAAATAAACTTGACTTGACTTGTTTTGGCAATGGAGTCATTACTGTCCATGTCCAAATGGTGGCGCTATATCAGAGGGTGTCTTTAGGCATGTGGATATCCTCAGAACCATGATATCCTATAACCTGTGAAGTTTGAGCCGTATCAGGCAATGGACTGTGAATTTATGACACGCTTCCTGTTTGTGTGGCATAACATAAATTTATTGGTTCACCATTTCAACATCTTGCAAGATATCACAAATCCCTTCGCAATTTAAAATCAGCAACATCTTGACATGATGTATTCCAAATATAGCGTGAATCCAACAAACAACCAAGGAAGAGTACGTGAAAATGTAACATGTTTTGGCAATGGAGTCATTACTGACAATGGCAATGGACATTACCATGTCCAAATAGTGGCACTATACCAGAGGGTGTCTTTGGGCATGTGGATATCTTCAGTACCATAATTTCCTATGACCTGTGAAGTTTGAGCCATAACAGGCAATGCATGGTGAATTTATGACTCACTTCCTGTTTGCGTGGCGTAACGTATAAATGTATTGGTTCGCCATTTCAACATCTTGAGATGTGTCGCAAATCCCTTTGCAATTTAACATCAGCAACATTTTGACATGACGTATTCCAAATATGGCATGGAGCCAACAAACCGCCTAGGAGTTTGTTAAAACGTAACACGTGTCAAAATGCACAAAACCAAAAATATCTCACTTCCTGTAGAGTTTGGCTGAGGCACTGTAGAGGCAATTTTGTTCATCTCAGGGTACTCCACACACCTACCAAATTTGACACGGATAGGTGAAACTATATACCAGGCAGGAGTCTCAATGACATATGGGAGCACTATGGAGTCCCCCAGACACACCTGGGGTCAAGCCCCTATTGCTGAGTAGCGGTTCGCATGACTGACGTGTGTACCAAATTTCATGAGTTTTCGAGTATGTATAGGGTGTCAAATATGTATTTTTGAACAAAGTGGCACCATGGAGTTAATGAAGCCCACCTAGACTAATTTACCATATCACCTCAAATTGTATCATAGGACAAATGTATGTTTAAATTTTCATGAGTTTTTAGCTATGGTAAGCCCCATTCCATCCAGCATGGCTAACTTCCTGTTGGGCGGAGTCAAATAGAACCAAGTGAAAATTGTCTTGTGTCACAAGAATATTGATCACACCAAATCTCGTGCTGATCCAAGCAACTTCATCTCATCCATAGCCTGTTCTTGGGGGCCCTATAGAGCTCTGGGACCACACCCAGTCCCTTGCTCAATGTAAATTTGTGATTTTACACACATTTGATCAGTGTGCCAAAATTGCTGAGTTTTCGAGCATCGCAAATGCCTCAAAAATGAGTTTTCACGTAGAGAAAAACAATAATAATAGGAAAAAACATGCTGACAACGGGTAGCACAGTGGTTAGCACTGTTGCCTCACAGCAAGAAGGTCTGGGTTCGAGCCCTGTGGCCGGCGAGGGCCTTTCTGTGCGGAGTTTGCATGTTCTCCCCGTGTCTGCGTGGGTTTCCTCCGGGTGCTCCGGTTTCCTCCACAGTCCAAAGACATGCAGGTTAGGTTAACTGGTGACTCTAAATTGACCGTAGGTGTGAATGTGAGTGTGAATGGTTGTCTGTGTCTCTGTATCAGCCCTGTGATGACCTGGTGACTTGTCCAGGGTGTACCCCGCCTCTCACCCATAGTCAGCTGCGATAGGCTCCAGCTTGCCTGTGACCCTATAGAACAGGATAAGCGGCTAGAGATAATGGATGGACATGCTGAAAACAATAGGGCTTTGCACCTCAGTGCTCGGGCCCTAATAATAATAATAAGAAGAAGAAGAAGAAAAAACATGCTGAAAACAATAGTCCTTTGCACCTACGATATAGGTAGTACTCCATGTGCATAAACAATAGTCCTTTTCACCTACCATAGGCCTGCACCTTGGTGCTCAGGCCCTAATAATAATAATAATAATAATAGTCGTAGTTGTGCAACAGTGCAGGAGTCACAATAATAAGGAAAATCATAGTTTTAATAGTAGGAATAGTAGTGCAACAATGCAGGGGTCACAGTAAGAATGCATGTCTCATCTCATTATCTCTAGCCGCTTTATCCTGTTCTACAGGGTCGCAGGCAAACTGGAGCCTATCCCAGCTGACTACGGGCGAAAGGCGGGGTACACCCTGGACAAGTCGCCAGGTCATCACAGGGCTGACACATAGACACAGACAACCATTCACACCTACGGTCAATTTGGAGTCACCAGTTAACCTAACCTGCATGTCTTTGGACTGTGGGGGAAACTGGAGCACCCGGAGGAAACCCACACGGACACAGGGAGAACATGCAAACTCCACACAGAAAGGCCCTCACCAGCCACAGGGCTCGAACCCAGACCTTCTCACTGTGAGATGACAGCGCTAACCACTACACCACCGTGCCGCCCAAGAATGCATGTAATAGTTTTAATAATAATAATAATGCAAGGAGGCTGAGGCTGTATCTATGGTCCAGAAGTGAGTGTGAGTGACAACTGCAAGCAGTGGTGACTGCTGTTGTTGTTTCACTGCTGCAGGGCAAAAGATCTGTGGAACTCCTCCTTAGAGCAGTGTGGGTGGAGCAGCCTGTTGCTGAAGAAGCTTTGCAGGGCACAGATGGACTCATGCACGGGGTGGGAGGTGTGATGTGAGTGTACATGTACAGGCTTGTTTTGGTTATTTATTGTGAGGGCCATTGTAATGAATGTTCTGTAGGACCATGTGTTAATTTTGTTCAATTTGAAAAGAGTATAGTTTGAACTTGTGAAGCTTTATGAAAATAAAGAAAATGTAACATACAGTAAAACCAAATTAACTGCCACTAGCTTTTGCAGTTATAAAATGTCTTTAAAATAGAAGTCCATCTTATTATCCTCTTAATCTATTATGGCTAAAAGTATTGTAATTTGATCTTGAAGACATCCTGCTGTTCTATTGGATCACTTTCCAGCTGGTTTCAAAAGTACACTTGAACAGAGCAAGCACCACTAATATTTTTTCACACTTTCTCAATGTGTGGCGGCACGGTGGTGTAGTGGTTAGCGCTGTCATCTCACAGCAAGAAAGTCTGGGTTCGAGCCCCTTGGCCGGCGAGGGCCTTTCTGTGTGGAGTTTGCATGTTCTCCCTGTGTCTGCGTGGGTTTCCTCCGGGTGCTCCGCTTTCCCCCACAGTCCAAAGACATGCAGGTTAGGTTAACTGGTGACTCTAAATTGACCGTGAGTGTGAATGGTTGTCTGTGTCTATGGCCAAGTTTACATTAGACCGTATCTGTCTCATTTTCTTCGCGGATGCACTGTCCGTTTACATTAAAACGCCTGGAAACGCCGGGAAACGGGAATCCGCCAGGGTCCACGTATTCAATCCAGATCGTGTCTGGTCCGGTGCTGTGTAAACATTGAGAATACGCGGATACGCTGTGCTGAGCTCTAGCTGGCGTCGTCATTGGACAACGTCACTGTGACATCCACCTTCCTGATTCGCTGGCGTTGGTCATGTCGCGACTGCTGAAAAACGGCGCGGACTTCCGCCTTGTATCACCTTTCATTAAAGAGTATAAAAGCATGAAAATACTGCAAATACTGATGCAAATACTGCCCATTGTGTAGTTATGATTGTCTTTAGGCTTGCCATCCTTCCACTTGCAAGTGGTAAGTGATATGCGCTGGGATCACACACACAGCGGCTCAGTCCCGAATCACTGCTCGTGCACTTCACTCGCGTGCTGTGTGAGCTGCGCAGGGCCGGAGTGCGCACCCTCCAGAGGGCACTCGCTGTTCAGGGCCGAGTGATTTGGAGCGCAGGATGCCTGCGGAGCCGAGCGTATCCGTGTATTGGTGTTGCTGTGTGCACGCGAATCGTGTATTGGTGTTGCTGTGTGCATGCTAATCGTTTTAAAAACGTTAATCTGATGATCCGCTGATACGGTCTAATGTAAACCCCACCTATGTGTCAGCCCTGTGATGACCTGGTGACTTGTCCAGGGTGTACCCTGCCTTTCGCCCATAGTCAGCTGGGATAGGCTCCAGCTTGCCTGCGACCCTGTAGAACAGGATAAAGCCACTAGAGATAATGAGATGAGACTTTCTCAATGTGATATTGCTGTGATATTCAGTGGGATGACAAAACCTGCGAAAGTATTCCTGATAGAAACCTATCCACAGACATAAGATCATTCATTTATTTTCTCTCTCTTTTTCCCTCTCTCTTAGCCTTGTCTTTCATTTACACAGAATTAGCTAGCAGTAATGAAAATGCCTGCAGTTAAATTCGTAGAATAAGAATGGTCTGCATACAGTCTTTAACTCTTTCTTTAAATCATGTCAGTTATTGCCACAAGGAGTAGAGAAAAGCAAATTATTTTACCATATTTGCACACACAATACCTTTAAATTTACAGTGGGGGGGAATAAGTATTCAACTTTTTTTTTTAATTAAATGCAATTCCAGTATAGTAATTCACATGAAATTTTGAACATACATTGGTATTAAGTCCATAAATTCACACACACAAAAAAATAACCTTACAGTTCATTAATAGTTATGTTTATTAAAGTGAAATGACTCAGGAAAAAATTACTGAACATACTAAGAAAAAACAGTACAGCAAGGCAGATTCTCTCCCAAGACCTTTGCAACAAGACTGTTCCAATACATAACAGCACTGGTTACTGATGGATTTTAACTCCTAAATGTTCCTAAAGCACCATCAGGGCTGTTATCTGCAAATGGAAGGACCATCACTCTAGAATCAACCAGCGATGCACAGGAGTTCCTCACAAGGTTTCTGACCAGGGAGTCTGAAGAGTAGCCCAAGGGCCAAGGACCACTCAGAAAGAGTTCCAGAAAGACTTGAGGGCAACAATTACAGTTCTCACAGAGAAAACAATAGGTAATGCACCCTACTGCCATGACCTCCATGCAAGCTCACCCTGGAAGACTACATTATTGAAAAAAAAGCTATGTTGAAGCTTGCTTAAAGTTAGCTACACAACATTTGGAAAAGCCTGTGACTTACTGGGAGAATGTAGTCTGGTCAGATGAGATGGCAATCAAACATTTTGGCAGTAATACCACATGCCATATTTGGAGGAGAAATGGCTCTGCATATGACCCTAAATATACCATACCAACAGTGAAGTTTCAGAGTGGAAGCATCATGGTATGGAGCTGCTTCTCATGGTCTTGGCAGAATCCATATTATTGAAGTGAAGTTGAATGGAACCATGTACTAGGAAATTCATAAGATGAATCTTCTACCAGGACAATGATCCAAAACATGCTGCAAAGAGATTCTCAATTAGTTCCAGAGAAAGAAAATAAAGTTGTTGGAATAGCCCAGTCAGTCACCAGATTTAAACCAATAGAACTTTTGTGGAAGGAACTGAAGATCAAGATTCACAAGAAGACCCCTCCAGAATCTTCAAGATTTAAAGAAAGTCTGTTTAGAAGAATGATTCAAAATACTACCTGAATACTATGAGCAATTCATTTTTTTATACAGGAAGCATCTTGAAGTTCTCATTGCAAACAAAGGTTTTCTGCCAGGTATGAAATAATTTTTAGTTTGTGTGTTCAATATTTTTTCTGTCGTTTCACTTTATTACACAAATTTTTATATGGATTGTAATATTCCGATTTCATTATTTGTATGGATTTCTTGAGTTAATACCAATGTCTGGTCAAATTTTCGTGTGAATAGCTGCATTGAAAATATATTTTCTGAAGAAATGTTGATGTGTTGAATGATTATTTCCCCCACTGTATACTGTATGTCAATAAATTTACCAAACTGTGCAAACTAGATACTTATTAATTAAAAATTGCAGACTGAAGGATAATAAGCCTGTGTAGTTCTGCTGAGCTGGGAGTAGCTTGCAACTGATGTACAGCACAGAATGCTCTTCAACCTCTATGATCTGTGAGAGCACGGCACCCAGGCCCATCTCTGAGGCATCTGTCTGGACGATGAACAGGAGGTCAAAGTCTGGACTTCGGAGGATGGGAGCAGTGGTGAAGGCCTTCTTCAGAGCCTGAAATGCCTGCTCTACTTGGTTGGTCAATTTCACCTTTTCTAGCTTGCCTTTCTTGGTGAGGTCTGAGAGGGGAAAGGCTAGAGAGGAGAAGTTAGGCACAAATCTTCAGTTGTATCCTGCCAGCCCTAAGAATGCACATACCTGGTGCATTCTTGGGGCTGGCAGGGTACTGCTGAAGATTTGCGCTTGATTTGCACTTGGTGGTGGGCCAAGGATATTTCCTGTACGTCCTCCACTTTTTTTCGTGTGACATCAGCAACTCCCAGCTGATGCAGTATCCCAGGCACTGTGCTTTGGTCAGCCCGAGATGGCACTTCCAGGGATTGGTGTTGAGCCTAGCTTTCCCCAGCTCCATAGGATGGATTTTAGGTGGCACAGGTCATCAGCTCAGGTGGAGGAGTGGATGATGACATCATCCAGGTAAGCGGTGGCAAACTCTTAGTGGGGGTGCAACACAATATTCATGAGTAGCTGGAAAGTTGCTGGTGCCCCATGGAGGCTAAAGGGGAGGACCTGGTACCGCCAGTGGCCTGACACAGTGGTGAAGGTGGTTTGGGGCAGGCCTGAGGCATCAGGGACATTTGCCAGTAGTTTTTAGTAAGGTCCAGGGTGGAGATGAAGCAGGCCCTCCTGAGCCTGTCAATCAGATCATCCACTCTGGGCAGAGGGTAACTAAGTCTGAGACATCATTGAAGTCGTTGCATAGCCTCAGATTTCCATCCAGCTTGGGCACCACAATGATGGGGCTTGACCAGGGGCTGGGGGACTCTTCGATGAGCATTCGTGCTAGTTCCTCCTCGATTGCATGATAGCAGGCCTCTGGGATGCGATAGGGGCATTGGCAAATTACCACCCCAGTGGGGGTCTGGATGTTGTGCTGAATCAGGTGGGTCTGGCCTGGTTCTGTTGTGAACACATCTGTGTACTGGTCCAGCAGCTCTCCCAGCTGTTGACGCTGTCATCCAGAGAGCTCTTCTCTCAGCTGGACCAGTGTATGTCCTGGAGGACCTGGGGACATGGGCTGAGAGCAGAGGAAGGGGCTCAACCCAGTGTTTCAGCAGATTGACATGGTATACTAGAATGTCCTTGCATTTACCTGGCTGCTGAAGGTGGTAGTTCACTGGCCCAACACACTCAACCACCATGAAGGGACCCTGCCATCCCGCAAGGAACTTGCAGTTGGTGGTGGGGATGAGTAACAGTGCATGATCACTGGGCCAGAACTCCTGGGGCTGGGCTGAGTGGTTGTAATACAAGCATGTGTTTGCACACAATGGGGACCACCTTGTTGATGTGTTATTGCATTTCTCTCACATTCTTGATAGTTGCCCTGAATGGTGAGGGCTACTCTTCCCAGGCCTCCTTGGCCATGCCCAGCAGGCCCTGAGGCCTTTTCCCAAATAGAAGCTCGAAGTGTGTAAAGCTGGTGGAGGCTCCGGGCATTTCCCAGACTGCAAACAGGACATAGGGGAGAAGGAGGGCCCAGTTCAACCATCTTTGTCTACTGCTCATCTGAGCATCTTCTTCAGGGTTTGTTTGAACCTCTCAACCATCCTGTCGGTTTGGGAGTGGTACACTGACGTGAATCTGCCTGACCTGCAACAGCTGACACATACAGTATCTGCCATAAGTTTTGACACAAAGAGCATACCTTGGTCTGTGAGTATATCCTTGGGGAGCCCCACACAGGAGAACAGCAGAACCAGTTCCTGGGCGATGTTGTGGCATTCCACAGGGGAGCTGCCTCGGGGTATTGGGTGGTATAGTCCATGATGACCAGGAGGTATTGTGGCCCCAGGCAGACTTGGGAAGTGGACCCATCAGATTCATGCCCACTCACTTGAAGGGAATGTTGATGATCAGGAGCAGCATAAATGGGGCAGGAGCGGGTCTTCAGGGCTGGAGCGAATAATGACTGGTAGAAATTTTTGACCTCTGTGTTCATCCCTGGCCAAAGAAAACAGTCCCTGATCTTCTCCAGGGTGTGCTGGCTGACCAGGTGGCTGCCCAAGGGATGGGAGTGAGCCAGGTGCATGACCACATCCACTTTTGAGTGGGGAACCACCAGTAGATCAACATCCTGGCCTCGCCATTCAGTGTGATGATGGAGCAGGCTGTGGCACACCAGGAAGTAGGACCTGGG
Organism: Neoarius graeffei; assembly: GCF_027579695.1. Taxonomy (NCBI): domain Eukaryota; kingdom Metazoa; phylum Chordata; class Actinopteri; order Siluriformes; family Ariidae; genus Neoarius; species Neoarius graeffei. The sequence continues at coordinate 39,007,737 of NC_083576.1, read as the reverse complement.
GACTGGCTTCCCCGACTGCTGGTCTTTGTGCTCAATAAAGTGCACCTGCCCCCAGCAGATTTTCAGCCATTCATTCTTCTTCTGCACCTTCTCAAAATTCCCTTTGCATGTCATCTGCTTAAACACAAATGTGAGAGGGGATTAGAGTTGGTGTGTGTGACTTACTTTCAGCAGTGCAGTCCTCAACTTCCCAGTATCTCCCAGCCAAGCACACATCTTGGGGTGAAGACGTGCAGTCCCAGGGTCTCTGAAGGGCCTGGCATCTCTGCATCCTCCTGGCAGCAGGTACAGTGGTGCTTGAAAGTTTGTAAACCCTTTAGAATTTTCTATATTTCTGCATAAATATGACCTAAAACATCATCAGATTTTCACACAAGTCCTAAAAGTAGATAAAGAGAATCCACTTAAACAAATGAGACAAAAATATTATACTTGGTCATTTATTTATTAAGGAAAATGATCCAATATTACATATCTGTGAGTGGCAAAAGTATGTGAACCTTTGCTTTCAGTATCTGGTGTGACCCCCTTGTGCAGCAATAACTGCAACTAAATGTTTCCAGTAACTGTTGATCAGTCCTGCACACCAGCTTGGAGGAATTTTAGCCCATTCCTCTGTACAGAACAGCTTCAACTCTGGGATATTGGTGAGTTTCCTCACATGAACTGCTCGCTTCAGGTCCTTCCACAACATGTCGATTGGATTAAGGTCAGGACTTTGACTTGGCCATTCCAAAAACGTTATTCTTCTTTAACCATTCTTTGGTAGAATGACTTGTGTGCTTAGGGTCATTGTCTTGCTGAATGACCCACCTTCTCTTGAGATTCAGTTAATGGACAGATGTCTTGACATTTTCCTTTAGAATTCACTGGTATAATTCAGAATTCATTGTTCCACACAATGATGGCAAGCCATCCTGGCCCAGATGCAGCAAGACAGGCCCAAACCATGATACTACCACCACCATGTTTCACAGATGGGATAAGTTTCTTATGCTGGAATGCACTGTTTTTCTTTCTCCAAACATAATGCTTCTCATTTAAACCAAAAAGTTCAATTTTGGTCTTATCCGTCCACAAAACATTTTTCCAATAGCCTTCTAGCTTGTCCACATGATCTTTAGCAAACTGCAGATGAGCAGCAATGTTCTTTTTGGAACATTCTTTTTGGAACATTCTCCTTGCAACCCTACCATGCACACCATTGTTGTTCAGTGTTCTCCTGATGGTGGACTCATGAACATCAACATTAGCCAATGTGAGAGAGGCCTTCAGTTGTTTAGAAGTTACTCTGGGGTCCTTTGTGACCTCACCAACTATTATACGCCTTGGTCTTGAAGTGATCTTTGTTGGTTGACCACTCCTGGGGAGGGTAACAATGGTCTTGAATTTCCTCCATTTGTACACAATCTGTCTGACTGTGGATTGGTGGAGTCCAAACTCTTTAGAGATGGTTTTGTAACCTTTTCCAGCCTGATAAGCATCAGCACTTTTTCTGAGGTCCTCAGAAATCTCCTTTGTTCATGCCATGATACACTTCCACAAACATGTGTTGTGAAGATCAGACTTTGATAGATCCCTGTTCTTTAAATAAAACAGGGTGCCCACTCACACCTGATTGTCATCCCATTGATTTGAAAACATCTGACTCTAATTTCACCTTCAAATTAACTGCTAATCCTAGAGGTTCACATACTTTTGCCACTCACAGATATGTAATATTGGATCATTTTCCTCAATATATAAATGACCAAGTATAATATTTTTGTCTCATTTGTTTACATGGATTCTCTTTATCTACTTTTAGGACTTGTGTAAAAATCTGATGATTTTTTCAGTCATATTTATGCAGAAATATAGAAAATTCTAAAGGGTTCACAAACTTTCAAACACCACTGTATATACTGTATATAATAGGACTCTAATATAATATTGCTTGTTCATCTCAAAGAATTAGAATATCATAAATAAGTTCAATATTTTCCATCAATTATTTAAGAAAGTATAAATTTTATGTATTCTATACTTGTTGCACGTAAACAAAAATATTTCAACCATTCTTCTATTTTAATTTTGATAATTATGGTATTACAGTGCAAAGGTGGCATGGTAGTGCAGTGGTTAGCACTGTTGCCTCACAGCAAGAAGGTTTTGGGTTCAAGCCCAGTGGCCAACAGGGGCCTTTCTGTGTGGAGTTTGCATGTTCTCCCCATGTTTGTGTGGGTTTCCTCTATGTGCTCCAGTTTCCCCCACAGTCCAAAGACATGCAGTTTGGTTAACTGGCTCCTCTAAATTGCCCATAGGTGTGAAATGTGTGTGAGTGCACAGAAAGGAACTGGCCACCCTACTGCTGCAATTCTGCCCAAGTCAACCAATCATTGTTTTCCTCAAGCCTGGATTGGGTGGGGCAGTAACGATGACAGCACAAAAAAATATCTCAAAATATGAGAATAGTTCATTCCAAGTTTGAGAAACAGTATAAATATTTTACATTTCTCTGTCTAGTTTATTTATGGGGAAGACTGCTGACTTGACAGTTGTCCAAAAGATGATCATTGGCACCCTCTGCAAGGAGAGTACACCACAGCAGGTCATTGCCGAAAAGGCTGGCTAGAAAAGGTACACAAGCAACAGGGATGACCACAGCCTTGAGAGGATTGTCAAGAAAATTAGATTCAAGAACTTGGGTGAACTTCAGAAGGAGTGGACTGAGGCTGGTCTCAGTGTATGAAGAACCACCACACACAGACATCAACAGGAAAGGGGCTACAAGTCAAGTTTGTTTGTATAGCACTTTTAACAATAGACATTGTCCCAAAGCAGCTTTACAGAATCTGAATGACCCAAGACATGAGCCAATTTTATCCCTAATCTATCCCCAATGAGCAAGCCCGTGGTGACAGTGGCAAGGAAAAACTCCCCCAGACGACACGAGGAAGAAACCTCGAGAGGAACCAGACCCAAAAGGGAACCCAGCCTCATTTGGGCAACAACAGACAACATGACTATAACATTAACAGTTTTAATATGAAGTCAGTTTCATTGATGTTATAGCTCTTCATTAATGGAAACTTGAGTGCAAAACTGTTCATGACAGTAGCAGTCCTAAAGTTAGCAAGTCAACTGTAGTCCTCAGCCATAAAAGAATTACTGTAAGCGTCCAGAGCGTCTTCCAAGTGTGACTTTCAATTGTCCATATGGGGCCGTCCTCCACAGGAGCGATGTGATGAGACTCCAACCAGACATAGGGCATCAGGATGGATCAGGCAGGTCTGAGGAGCAGAAGAGGTCAGCATCTCGATCCCAGGATTGACATGTAACTCAGAGGGACAGATGGGGGGGGGGGGAAGAGAGAGAAAACAAGGGTTGTTAGGTATGCCCAATGTCATCTGAATAAGTAGAAACAGTATACATTTTGCACTGAGTGCAAGCAGGGACTCCGGCAAAACTAACTATGACAGCATAACTAAAAGGGGAGAGCTAGAAGGTAACACAGGCATAAGGGAGCCCCGGGACATAAAGCAGCCAGCCACAACACCGTCAACAAACTCGAGTGAGCAAGCAAGTGGGGGACTGACAGCATCCATACATCCCAGTTTACCAAAGCACTCTATGTCTGAGGACCCTCCAGATCTACACCTTTACCTCATAAACACCATTAAGAAAAGGCTTGACTAAACAGATATGGTTTCAGCCTAGACTTAAATGCTGAGACTGTGTCTGATTCCCGAACACTACTTGCAAGGCTGTTCCAGAACTGTGGGGCTTTGTAAGAAAAGTCTCTTCCCCCTGATGTAGCCTTCACTATACGAGGTACCAGCAGATAGCCTGCACCTTTTGATCTACAGTGGTGCTTGAAAGACTGTGAACCCTTTAGAATTTTCTATCTTTCTGTATAAATATGACCTAAAACATCATCAGATTTTCACACAAGTCCTAAAAGTAGATAAAGAGAACATACCGTAAGTAAACAAATGAGACAAAAATATTATACTTGGTCATTTATTTATTGAGGAAAATGATCCAATATTACATATCTGTGAGTGGTAAAAGTATGTGAACCTTTGCATTCAGTATCTGGTGTGACCCCCTTGTGCAGCAATAACTGCAACTAAACATTTCCGGTAACTGTTGATCAGTCCTGCACACTGGCTTGGAGGAATTTTAGCCCATTCCTCAGTATGGAACAGCTTCAACTCTGGGATGTTGGTGGGTTTCCTCACATGGACTGCTCGCTTCAGGTCCTTCCACAACATTTCGATTGCATTAAGGTCAGGACTTTGACTTGGCCATTCCAAAAACTTTATTCTTCTTTAACCATTCTTTGGTAGAACAACTTGTATGCTTAGGGTCGTTGTCTTGCTACATGACCCACCTTCTCTTGAGATTCAGTTCATGGACAGATGTCCTGACATTTTCCTTTAGAAGTCACTGGTATAATTCAGAATTCATTGTTTCATCAATGATGGCAAGCCGTCCTGGCCCAGATGCAGCAAAACAGGCCCAAACCATGATAATACCACCACCATGTTTCACAGATGGGATAAGGTTCTTATGCTGGTATGCAGTGTTTTCCTTTCTCCAAACATAACGTTTCTCATTTAAACCAAAAAGTTCTATTTTGGTGTCATCCGTCCACAAAACATTTTTCCAATAGCCTTCTGGCTTGTCCACGTGATCTTTAGCAAACTGCAAATGAGCAGCAATGTTCTTTTTGGAGAGCAGTGGCTTTCTCCTTGCAACCCTGCCATGCACACCATTGTTGTTCAGTGTTCTCCTGATGGTGGACTCATGAACATTAACATTAGCCAATGTGAGAGAGGCCTTCAGTTGCTTAGAAGTTAATCTGGGGTCTTTTGTGACCTTGCCGACTATTACACACCTTGCCCTTGGAGTGATCTTTGTTGGCCAACCACTCCTGGGGAGTGTAACAATGGTCTTGAATTTCCTCCATTTGTACACAATCTGTCTGACTGTGGATTGGTGGAGTCCAGGCTCTTTAGAGATGGTTTTATAACCTCTTCCAGCCTGATGAGCATCAGCAATGCTTTTTCTGAGGTCCTCAGAAATCTCCTTTGTTTGTGCCATGATCCACTTCCACAAACATGTGTTGTGAAGATCAGACTTTGATAGCTCCTTGTTCTTTAAATAAAACAGGGTGCCCACTCACACCTGATTGCCATCCCATTGATTAAAAACACCTGGCTCTAATTTCACCTTCAAATTAACTGCTAATCCTAGAGGTTCACTTATTTTTGCAACTCACAGATATGTAATATTGGATAATTTTCCTCAATAAATAAATGACCAAGTATAATATTTTTGTCTCATTTGTTTAACTGGGTTCTTTTTATCTATTTTTAGGACTTGTGTGATAATCTAATGTTGTTTTAGGTCATATTTCTGCAGAAATATAGAAAATTCTAAAGGGTTCACAATCTTTCAAGCACCACTGTAAGTAGGCGTGGCGGGTCATAAAGGACCAGAAGTTTGCTCAGGTACTGTGGTGCGAGACCATTCAGTGCTTTGAAGGTCAATAGTAATATTTTATAATCAATACGAAATTTGATTGGGAGCCAATGCAGTGTGGATAAGACAGGGGTGGTATGGTCATATTTTCCAGTTCTAGTAAGGATTCTTACTGCTGCATTTTGAACTAACTGGAGCTTGTTTATGCACTTATTGGAACATCCAGACAGTAAGGCATTACAATAATCCAACCTAGAGGTAAAGAAAGCATGAACTAGTTTTTCTGTGTCGTGGAGTGACATTAAATTTCTTATCTTAGCAATATTTCTGAGATGAAAGAAAGCTATCCGGATAACGTTATCAATGTGAGTTTCGAATGAAAGACTGGGGTCAATAATCACCCTGAGGTCTTTTACTGCTGCACGTGAAGAAACAGAAAGGCCATCCAGAATTACTATGTAATCAGAAAACTTACTTCTTGCTGCATGTGGTCCTAGTACAAGTACTTCAGTCTTGTCAGAGTTAAGCAGAAGGAAGTTAATAAGCATCCAGTGTCTAATGTCCTTTACACATTCCTCAATCCTATTAAACTGGTGTCTCTCATCTGGTTTTGCAGAAACATACAACTTTGTGGGGGCGGCACGGTGGTGTAGTGGTTAGCGCTGTCGCCTCACAGCAAGAAGGTCCTGGGTTCGAGCCCCGGGGCCGGCGAGGGCCTTTCTGTGTGGAGTTTGCATGTTCTCCCCGTGTCCGCGTGGGTTTCCTCCGGGTGCTCCGGTTTCCCCCACAGTCCAAAGACATGCAGGTTAGGTTAACTGGTGGCTCTAAATTGACCGTAGGTGCGAATGTGAGTGTGAATGGTTGTCTGTGTCTATGTGTCAGCCCTGTGATGACCTGGCGACTTGTCCAGGGTGTACCCCGCCTTTCGCCCGTAGTCAGCTGGGATAGGCTCCAGCTTGCCTGCGACCCTGTAGAAGGATAAAGCGGCTAGAGATAATGAGATGAGATGAGAGACAACTGTGTGTCATCAGCATAACGGTGGAAACTAATAAAATGTTACAAATAATATCACCCAGAGGTAACATATATTCAGAAAAAAGCAGTGGACCCAAGACAGAACCTTGTGGAACACCAAACTTTACCTCAGTATGTCTAGAAAAATCACCATTTACATCAACATACTGATAGCGATCAGTTAAATAAGAGCTGAGCCAAGAGAAAGCCATTCCCTTAACTCCCACAATATTTTCTAGTCTATCCAAAAGAATGGAATGATCAATGGTATCAAATGCTGCACTAAGGTCAAGCAACACAAGCAGTGAGACACAGCCCTGATCAGACGCCAACAATAGGTTGTTTACTATTTTAACTAGAGCTGTCTCTGTGCTATGATGAGGTCTAAATCCTGACTGATACATTTCATGGATGTTATTCCTATGTAAATGTGAGCATAACTGCTGTGCCACAAGTTTTTCAAGGATCTTGGAGATAAAGGGGAGGTTTGATATTGACCGATAATTGGACAGCTGCCCACTGTCAGGTTTTTTAATCAGGCGTTTGATAACTGCTAGTTTAAAGGATTTGGGTACATAGCCAATCCTAAGAGAAGAATTTATTATTTTTAAAAGCGGTTCAATTACTTCAGGTATTATCTGTTTGAATAGACGTGTAGGTAAGGGATCTAGTACACAAGTTGAGGCTTTTGATGTGGAGATTAATGAAAGTAATTCAGTTTCTCTAAGGGGAGTAAAACATTGTAATTGCTGATCTGATACAGTTATATTGTTAACTACAGGGTCACTTACATTGTCTGACCTTAAATTAGTTGTTTGAATTTTTTGTCGGATATTCTCAATTTTGTCATTAAAAAAATTCATGAAGTTGTTGCTACTATGTACTGCAGGTGTGCATGTGTCTATAGTGGACTTATTCCTGGTTAATTTTGCTACAGTATTAAATAGGAATCTAGGATTATTTTTGTTATCTTCTATTAGGGAAGAGAAATATGTTGATCTAGCAGCACTAAGAGCTCTTCTATACATCAGGAAGCTCTCCTTCCACGCTAATTTGAAAGCTACCAATTTTTTTTGACATTCCAATTTTCAAGTGGTCTGTTTTAAAGTGCGAGTGTCATCATTATACCAGGGTGCTATTTTTTTCTTTCTGATCATTTTCCTTTTAAGAGGAGTTACATTATCTAAAGTATAGTGGAATGTTGACTCTAAGCATTCAGTTACCTGATCAAGTTCTGCAGGGGCTGACAGTGACCCAATCATAGTTGATAACTCTGGGAGATCATTTATAAAGCTCTGTGCAGTAGTTGACGTGAATGTACAGTAGCGTGGTGAGGTGCATATATTATTACTCATACATATTTTGAATGAGATGAGATAATGATCTGAGGTAACGTCAGACTGTGGAAGTATGACTATATTTTCTACGTTTAACCTGAATGTTAGTATTAGATCGAGGCTACAACTGTCGTATTCCTAATATCAAGCCACTCCTGAACCAGAGACAACATCAAAAGTGTCTTACCTGGCCTAAAGAGAGAAAGAACTGGACCATTGCTCAGTGGTCCAAAGTCATCTTTTCAGATGAAAGTAAATTTTGCATTTCATTTGGAAATCAAGGTCCTCATGTCTGAAGGAAGAGTGGAGAGGCACAAAATCGAAGGTGTTTTAAGTCCATTGTGAAGTTTCTGCAGTCTGTGATGATTTGGGGTGCCATGTCATCTGCTGGTGTTGGCCCACTGTGTTTTATCAAGTCCATAGTCAACACAGCCATCTACCAGGAGATTTTAGAGCACTTTATGCTTACATCTCCTGACAAGCTTTATGGAGATGCCGATTTCCTTTGCCAGCAGGACTTAGCACCTGCCCAGTGTGCCAAACCTACTCCCTAATGGTTTGCTGACCATCATATTACTGTGCTTGATTGGCCAGCCAACTTGCCTGACCTGAACCCCACAGAATACCTGTGGGCTATTTTCAAGAGGAAGATGAGAAACACTCAATCCAAAAATACATATTAGATAAAGGCTGCTATCAAAGCAAACTGGGCTTCAATAACACCTCAGCAGTGCCACAGGCTGATTGCCTCCATGCCGTACCGCATTGATGCAGTAATATGCAGTAAACGAACATACTTTTCAGAAGTTGGATATTTCTGTATTGTAAATTCTTTTTGAAATTGGTCTTAGGAAATATTCTAATAATTTGAGATACTGGATTTCTGATTTTTACGCGCTATAAGCCATAATCATTAAAATTAAAGCAAAAAAAGCCTTGAAATATTTCACTTTACCTGTATTGAATATAGAATATATGAAATTTTACCTTTTTGAATTATACTACAAAAAGCTTTTTTACGATATTCTAATTGTTTGAGATGCACTAGTATGTCGAATATAATTTATTTATTTCACAAATCTTTACGTCAATGAAGAGGAAAATGGTCAGATGTCAAACTCGTGCAAAAATACATGGTTGTGAATTTTCTTTATTTCCTCATTTTAATGATGTTTCAGATCAATCAGAGCCAGTGCTGTTCAGCCTTCAGCTAAACAAACTGGCCTGGAGACACCCCACAAAGCCAGTCAACCACAAGCTGTGAGAGAGAGCCCTCTGTGCTGGCACACCACCACCCTGCATCCTTTGGGAGACAAATGCAACTTAATAGACACTTCCCATTAAAAAAAAAAAAAATCCCTGTGGTCCCAAACCCTGCTTACATCTAACAGATTTGTAGAAGTCTTCAAACAGAGCCAGATCTGCCATTTCAGTAACCGATGACTTGCAAAACATTTATTTAAATAGATGACTGAATAAGAAACAGTAGTTAACAGTTGTTTTTAATTGTTTAATTTTATTTGTAATTGTCACCAGTAGCCTTGCCTAACAATACTAAACTATAAAAGTTAAACTTACTTTAAAATATATATATTTGCAAACCGAATGTATTAAAAAATGTAGAATAGGAATTTTATAATGTAGCTACGAACAAATAAATAAGCATTTGTTATACAACATACAGGTGGCATGGTGGTGAAGTGGTTAGCACTGTTGCCTCACAGCAAGAATGCTCCGGGTTCAAACCTCATGACTGACAGGGGCCTTTCTGTGTGGAATTTGCAGGTTCTCTCTGGGTACTCTGGTTTCCCCACAGTTCAAAGACATGCAGATTAGTTAAAATACCCAGCCAATGGGGTTGCACCAGCCAGTGCCACATGCTGGTCCAAAAGCCTGTATAGATTGGGGATGGCTATGTCAGGAAGGCATCCGGTGTAAAAAACTATGCAAAATCAAATATGAAAATCATGATGATCCACTGTGGTGACCCATAATGGAAGTAGCCGAAAGAAGGACTTGGAACAACATACAATTCTTATTCCACTTTCCTTAGTTTTTTTAAGGCAGTTGGTATGAATACTTTTTAAAGTAAGTTTAACTAATTAGAATTAATAGTGAAAAATAATGGAAATTAAAGAGAAATGAATGTTACACCAAAAACGACTGTTAACCCTGTTAATTGCAAACAATTTGAAAATACCTATTTAGCCCATGTTAGGGATATATGACACATCATTGATATAGGCCTTTACTATTTAGCCATATGCTATATATTTTAACTTATGAATGTGACTGCATATGCTTAAATTCCAGTCAGAATATAAGGTCAAATAACAATTCTCCACTCAGCCAGATTCACTGTACTGCACCACACATCTATACTAACTCTAAACTTGTGTACACAATGTGAGACTTGACATGACATTTGATCATATCCTCTGCTCATGTCCACATTGATAAATGCTGAGCTTTGTGTGAAAATGACTGTATGCCCAGGTATACGTTCATTTTGTAAATGAGGGCTGTAGCACTTTCAGGTTCAGGCAGTGAGGAGCTAGGAGACAGGCATGACTGTTCAAGGTGTGTTTTTATTCTTTTGCTTCACCTTTCGGTGATTTACTACACACACACACACACGCACACACACACAGTAGCACGGCTCCCTCTCCCTGATTACTGGCCACTGAAAGACACAAAAGACACATTGTTAGACAGCCAGTAATTAATCACAGGTGTCACTCATCACATGTTACCTGCTGATTCACCTGCCTCCTCACCGTTCACAGCCAATGCTCAACCACAGCCTTGCTGCCATATACTCCCACCATATGACTCAGGCCAGGGAGCTGTCCCGCATGCAGCTTATTCTCTCCCTGGCAAGAGAGATAATCTGCCACTACTGTCTGTGCCCCCGGCCTGTGGACCACCTCAAATTTAAAGGGCTGAAGAGATATATACCAACGAGTGATCTGCGTGTTGGTGTCCTTCATGCAGTGGAGCCACTGAAGTGGGGCATGGTTGGAACAGAGGGTGAAAAGGCATCCTAGCAGGTAGTACCATAGAGTCAGGACCACCCACTTGATGGCCAGTTACTCCTTCTTGATGGTGCTGTACTTTAGTCTCTCGCAACTAGAGCTTGTGGCTGATGTACAGCACTGGGCGCTCTTCCCCCTTCATCACCTGTCACAAAACTGCCCCCAGCATTCTGTTTGATGCATCAGTCTGCAAAACAGAAGGGAGCGAAAAGTTTGCATGGCTCTGTCCACTGGACCAGATCTGGTGCCCCCTTTTGAGTGAGGTCAGTCAGTGGGCTGGTGACATCCAAAAATTAGGCATGAACCGCTGACACTAGCCAGCCAGCCTCAGGAACTGCCTCACCCCCTTTTTTGGTCTTAGGTCTTGGGCAGGCCGCAATTGCTGCCGTCTTATCAATTTGGGGACGCATCTGCCCATGACCCAATTGAAAATCCAAATACTGTACTTTCACCCACTCAATTGCACACATTTTCAGCTTTGCTGTGAGTCCTGCATGCCTCATTGAACTCAGGACAGCTCTTCAATGTTGTAAATGCCACTACTAGTCAGGACTATAAATAATGATGTCGTTGAAATAGGCAGCAGCATACACACTGTGGGGATAGAGGATTCTGTCCATGAGATGCTGAAACATCGCTGGGACCCCAAACAACCCAAACAGAAGGGGGACAAATTGGTACAACCTAAATGGAGTAGAAAAGACCATTTTTTTCATGGGAAATTGGAGTCGAGGGCATCTGCCAACATCCCTTTCTTAGATCCAGTGTAAAAAAAAAAAATGAGCTGCACCTAACCGATTGAGCAGTTTATCAGTGTGTGGTATCAGATATGTGTCAAATTTAGACACAGCATTGACAGTTCTATATTCTACACAGAAACGGACTGACCCATCAGTCTTGGGAACTCAGACCTCCGGGCTGCTCCAGTCACTGTGCGACTCTTCAATTACCTCCACGTCAAGCACTGCCTTGAGTTCATCCCGAACCACAGTTTTCTTGTGTTCAGGGAGCCGATAAGGGTGGCTGTGCACCACCACCCCTGGGGGAGTCTCTGTTACCCCTTTTCCACCAAATCAGTTCCAGGGCTGGTTCAGGGCCAGTGCTGGTGCTGGTTCACAACTCGTTCAACTTGCGAGCCAGCTGAGAACCAGTTTGCTTTTCCATAGCTCGCCGTGCTAAGGGAAGCCACGTCATTATGTCGCTGTATATGTCAGTTGTGTCGCTACGTTTGCATAAACCTTGGCGCGAATATCGAAGCAAAAACAACGTGGAAGAAGCGGCAGCAGCAACAACAACAATAATAATAATAATGGATGACTTCGCGTTTGGGGTGGCACGGTGGTGTAGTGGTTAGCGCTGTCGCCTCACAGCAAGAAGGTCCTGGGTTCGAGCCCCGGGTCCGGCGAGGGCCTTTCTGTGTGGAGTTTGCATGTTCTCCCCGTGTCCGCGTGGGTTTCCTCCGGGTGCTCCGGTTTCCCCCACAGTCCAAAGACATGCAGGTTAGGTTAACTGGTGACTCTAAATTGACCGTAGGTGTGAATGGTTGTCTGTGTCTATGTGTCAGCCCTGTGATGACCTGGCGACTTGTCCAGGGTGTACCCTGCCTTTCGCCCATAGTCAGCTGGGATAGGCTCCAGCTTGCCTGCGACCCTGTATAAGGATAAAGCGGCTAGAGATAATGAGATGAGATGAGACTTCGCGTTTGTACAGCTGCTGCTTCTCGTCGCTTAAAAATGGCGATCTTTTGCGGTCTTGTTATTGTTGTTGGTCTTAACAACTCCGCCCCCCCGCTGACGTAAGCGGTTCTTTCCTCTGGCCCAGCAGAGAGTTGGTGCTAGCCTGGAACCGTTTTTTCTGGCCCCAGAGCCAGTTCTTTGTCAGTGGAAACAGAAAACCCGGTTCCAAACTAAGCACTGGCCCCGAACCATCCCTGGAACTGCTTTGGTGGAAAAGGGGCATATGTGGTGCTCTCTGAGGTTAGTGCAACCAGGAAGTGGCAAAAACGCATCACAGAATTCCTCCTGCAGCCTGATAACCTGTGCTGTCTACGATGGTGAGAGGTGGTCTCCACAGGGGACTGGGGTGAATTGGGCCACACTTTTTAGATTTACCTTCGGTCCCAACTCCGCCCTCTCTGAAACTCCCATTGCTAGAGCCACAGGAACCTCCTCCATAGTTTCAGGAGCTTGAGGTGGTAAATTTGATCTCCATCACCCCTATCCATGCGCCTGACCTCATAGTTGACTTCCCCAATTTATGTTACCTTACATGGTCCTTACCACTTGGCAAGTAATTTTGAGCTTGACATGGGCTGTAAAATGAACACTTTATCTCCCAGTCCAAATTTCCTCTGTTGTACAGGTGGCATTGATGTTCTTGTGCTTTTAGCAAATTCTCCTGTGTTATGTGGCTCAGAGTGTGAAGTTTTGCCCTCAGGTCAAGAATGTACTGAATTTTATTTTTGCTTTGAGAAGGTCCCTCCTCCTAATTTTGTCTAATGATGTGTAAGATGCCACAAGGCTTGCGCCCATATAACAATTTAAATATAGAAAACCCCGTGGAGGCTTGTGGGACCTTGTGCACAGTAAACAACAGAAGGTCGAGCCAGTTATCCCAGTTTCTAGTGTCCCCATGAAAGAACTTACGAATCTTTTTTTTTAGTGTTTTAATTAAATCGTTAAATTAGCCCATCCATTTGCAGATGGTAAACACTGGTACAACTCGATTTCATCCCCAATAATTTGTACAGTTCATGTAGTGTACATAAGAAAATAGTGCCTTGATCTGTCAGAATTTATTTCAGAATCCTGACTCAGGAGATAATGCAAAAGAGTACCTCTGCAACACTACGTGCAGAGATATTGCAGAGTCATTGTTCCTGGTTATCGTGTTACATAATCCACTATGACTAAGACAAAGCAATACCCTCGTGCAGATCAATCTAAAGGCCCAACAAGATCCGAGCCAAGTCTTGTGTCGTGGATCTTGATCAAAGGTAGAGGGTGCAATGGCACTTTTGGGTTGGCAGGCAGATTCACCAGCTGACATTTGCGACATGCCGCACACCACCTGCAGACATTGCCATAAATCCCTAGCCAATAGAAGCGGGCCATGAGATGATTGGTTTTTTTCCTAACCTAAATGCTCCGCCATGGGATTATGATGAGCCATGTAGGATAAAAGTGCCCTACAGCAGATGACCAGCAACTGGTCATCTCTTCTTTACTTGGAGTGTCATTAGTCACTCACTAAAGCTTATCCTACATTAATGGAAAAATATGGGTAGTACAACACAATGTTAGGCTGGAGGTTTTGACCATTACTCTCGCATGGTCAGAAACATGTCTCAGAGTCTCATCCCATGTCTATTTCATCAGGAAGTCCCCAAGAGGATTCCTCAGATGGGGGGGGGGGGGGGTCTCTAGGACCACCTCCCAAGCCAACATCGCAGTGGGATTTCCCAGTGACATGCTGCTGCAGAACCCATCCACTACTAGCTCTTTCATTATTTTTTTTTAAATCCTGGCCAATCTCTCCCCAGGATCAGTGGATGGGTGAGGTTCGGGCTAACCACTGCCTCCACCCTATGCTTGTCTCCATGAAAATGAATAGTGACAAGCATTAGTGGATATTTGTGAATATCCCTGTGCACACACACCTCACCTTCGCCAATTGTGCATTTCCTAGTGCCCCGCATTGAATCAGGCTTTGATGCATGGAGGTCTGATTGCAAGCAGAATCCACCAAGGCCTGATGTGTACCCCTTTGAATATTCACAGAGATGTGGTACATTCCTGCTGAACCGGGGGAAGCCTGTGGCGCATAAGGAATGCAAATTAGAATTCCCACCTCTTTGCAGAAATGCTGATTCCAGGAAATCCCAGTCTCCCTGCTGTGCTGACAGTCCTGCCCAGGCTTTCCCCCGATTTTGGTGGGCATGGATGAGTCCACCTGTGGGGGGCAGGCTTAGCAGCAGCATAGACCCAGAAGGAGAAGAGGTTGAGGAGACACAGGGAGAGACACGGTTCGGGGAGTGGGTTTTGGGGGAAGTGGCCCACAATTCCATGGCGCTGGGGTAGGGGAGGGGCGAGGAGAGGGAGAGAGACAGACAGACAGACTGTGGGATCACTTGCTCCTGGAAATGCTGCCACATACCACTTCATCCAAGGATGCCACATGATGACACTGGATCCACATTGATGTTTCGCTTGGCAGTTGCATGACGAACTGCTCCCATGCCATTCAATCGACAATGTCCTTGGCTTCATGCTGCCCAGTCAATAAGCACCTGTGGCAGCAGGGGCATGGTTGAGCATCAGCTGTGAATGGCGAGGAGTCAGGTTGAACCAGTAGGTAACGTGTGAAGAGGTGCGCCTGTGTCTAATTACTGGCTGTATATTAACCTGTGTCTCTGTGTGTCTTTCAGACAGCCAGGAATGAGCGAGAGAGAGCTGTCACCCCAATGCATGTGTGTGTCTAGTGTGCCAAGTCTAGTGAAAGTCACTGAAAAGTACTAATAAAGTTCAAGCCAACCTTGAATTACATTGCCTGTTTTCAGTTCTTCATTGAGCACTCCAGCAAAGTTGTTACACTGGTGCCGAAACCCGGGACATTGAGGAACAAATGCCACCATAGAGTCCACACCAGTCCGGGAGCTCCTCCAGACCCTCACAGTGAACCTCCAGTGTCAGTACCAAGAGCTGCTCACCCTATCCACTGAGCAGGGGCAGCAATTCCAGGCCCTGCTTGAAGCCTAAGTGAAGGACCGGCAGGAGATGTGCAGCATGGCCCAGTCTGCAGGTACTCCAGTGGTCACTCCTGTGGCCAGCATTCCTGTGCAGCTGGTTAAGATGGGGCCTCAGGACAACATGAAAGCCTTCCTGGAGCTGTTCGAGCACCTCGCGAAGGCAAGCTTGTGGCCAACCTCTCAGTGGGCGGCTCACCTATTGCCGCTCCTATCAGAGGAAGCACAACTTGCAGCTCATCAGCTCCCCGCCACCAGCATGCTGGAGTAGCTATACTGCAATGAACCAGCCACAGCCTGGAGGAGCATTGCCAGCAGTTCTGTGCGCTGGCCTACAGCGAAGATGGCCGGCAATTTGCATTCATGCAGAAGCTCCAAGACGCCTGCCAACAGTGGTTATGGACAGGCAAGTACAGCATGGAGGACATCATTGACCACGTGATGCTGGAGCAGTTTGTTGCCCAACTGCTGAGCAAGACATCAATGTGGGTCCAGTGTCACCAAACAGCATCACCGGAAGTGGCGGTCCGGCTGGCAGAGGACCACCTGATGGCATTTCCGGGAGCAGGTGCCCCCACAGCTTCTCCTCCACTCTCTCTCTCACTTACGCTGTCTCCCCCTCCATCTATCTCTCCTCATCTCTCCCCTACCCCAGCCCTGCAGAAATGGGGGCCAGTTCCCCTAAAACCCACTCCCTGCACCCGTATCTGTCCTTGTGTTTCTTCTCTCCCTTCTCCTTCTGTGTCTGTGCTGCTGTTAACCCCCTCTCTCTCTTTCCACAGGTGAACTCATCCGTACCCACTAAAACCGGGAGCGAGCCCGGGCAGGCCTGTTGACATGGAAGGAAGGTTGGGAATCAGTGCTTCCACAAGGAGGCAGGGCTACTGATTCACATTCCTGACATACCACAAGCTTGCCCTGATCAAACGGGAGCGTACCAAATTGTTGTGAGTATTCAAGGGGGTACAAATCAGGCTTTGGTGGATTCTGGTTGTAATCGGACCTCTGTGCATCAAAGCCTGATTCAATGTGGGGCACTGGGAAATGCACGATTGGTGAAAGCCAAGTGTGTGCATGGGGACATTCACCAATATCCGCTAATGCCCATTGCTATTCACTTCCGGGGAGAAAAGCATAGTGTGGAGATGACGGTTAGTCCGAGCCTCACCCACCCACTGATCCTGGGAACAGGTTGGCTAGGGTTTGCAACATTAATGAAACAGTTAGTAGTGGGTGCGTCCTGCAGTAGCACGTCACAGGGGAATCCTGCTGCAACGTTAGGTGGGTTAGGTGGTCCCAGGGTCATCCATGTCATGATGACATGGAGATGGGGAAGAGCTCTCCGCCCTCTCTGGGGAATCCCTTAGGGGATTTCCCATTAGAGCAGGTGCATGATGAGTCTCTGAGACACACTTTTGGCCAAGTGAAAGTAATTGATAGCCAAATCCTCCAACCTAATTTTGCACTCTCCTTCCTGTATTTTTGTATTATTAAGGATAGGCTATATTGAGTGATGCAGGACACTCAAACTAAGGAAGAGATAATGCAGTTGTTGGTCCTGAAGTGCTGTAAGGAACTTTTTATTCCATGCGACTTATCATAATCCTATGGCTAGGCATTTGGGACAGGATAAAACACTAAATTGTCTATGGCCCATTTCTATTGGCCAGGGATTTGCACCAGTGTCCACAGGTAGTGTGCAGCTTGTCACAAATGCCAGCTGGTAAATACCGCAGCCACACCAAAAACACCATTGTGCCCATTACCTTTCATTGAGATCCCCTTCGAAAGAATTGCCATGGATCTCATCAGGCCATTAGATTGATCTGCACATAGGTATCGCTTTATATATTGGTCATAGCGGATTATGCAACACAATACCCGGAACCAGTGCCTTTCTGCAACATTTCATCACGCAGTCTTGAGGTGCTCTTCCACATTATCTCCCGAGTCGGGATTCTGAAAGAAATCCTGACTGGTCAAGGCACTATTTTTATGTGTGAATTGTATAAATTCTTGGGGATTAAACTGAGTCATATTAGTGTTTATCATCCACAAACAGACGGGCTAGTCGAATGTTTTAACCAAACACTTAAAAACATAATTAAGTTCATTCACAGGGATGCTAAAAACTGGAAGCAGGTGCTGTAATTCAAAGTAGGCTTGAACTTTACTAGTACTCTTCAGTGACTTTCACTAGACTTGCACACTAGGCACACGCATGCAACGGGGTGACACAGATCTCTTTCTCGTTCCTGGCTGTCTGAAAGACACACAGAGACACAGGTTAATAGACAGCCAGTAATTAGACACAGGTGCACCTTGTCTACATGTTACCTACTGGCCTGGCAATTTGCCATTCAACCTGATGCTCGACCATGCCCCTGCTGCCACAGCACAATTGACAGGTGTCCTGGAGCCGTTGCGCGAAAGCAAACAGGCAGCTGACAGCCGTGAGCTGGGCTTTTCCAAACAGGCGTGGCAATAGACGGGGCACCCACTCTGAGGTTGGCTACAAGCTCACGTCTGCAACACACTTGAAGAGCTCAATGAAGGCTTCTGGTTTATCCTGCGACCCCATCTTGACCAACTGGATAGGAACACTGGCTTCAGGACTGACTATTGGAGTACCCACTGACTAGCCCAGACTCTGGATCACCTTCTGATCCTCCATTTGGGCCTTGAGTAGAGTCTGAACATGCTGCCCCTGGTCTGTGGACAGCACATTGAAGTCTTGATGATGGCTCTGGAGGTTGCTGTCAAGTGTCTGGAGGAGCTCCTTGACTGGTTTGGACTCCATGGCAGTGTTTGTTCCTCAGTCTCAGGTTTCTGCACCAGTGTAACACTTTCAGGTTCAGGCAATGAGGAGCTGGGAGACAGGCATGACAGTTCCAGGTGGATTTTTATTTTTTTGCTTCACCTTTTGGTGGTTTACTTCATGCATATATACACACACACAAACACAGCACTCAGTAGCATGGCTCTCCCTCCCTGATTACTGGCCACTGAAAGACACAAAAGACACACATTAGTAGACAGCCAGTCATCAATCATAGGTGTCACTCATCGCATGTTACCAGCCTGTTCACCTGACTCCTTGCCATTCACAGCCAACGCTTGACCACACCCCCACTGCCACAAGGGCCAATTGGTGTTGTTTTCTGATATGTTCAGAATCGTAAAAAATATCCCATTTTTATGTTTATTTGCTTCTGGCACATATCTATTTCTCAGAATAATACTGATGGGCGACAAAGGAAAAAACTGTCTTTTAAGAAAGTGGTGAGAAATGAAAGTGTGGGGGGGAGGTGTTGAAAAGCCTCAATGGCAAAGATTCTCCAACTCTTAAACTGTACTAGAGGGATGAACACCATTTTTCCAAAAGTTATTTCCTCAACTGGTGTTTTGATGATGGTGACTGAAGGCCATAATTTTCTTTCTCAGTAAACCATTCAGTCACTCTCAATCTCATGTGGATTTGGAAATTGGCATCCTAGAAGAGACCAGTCTCCTCTTTTTTTTAATCATAGGGAAAAGGTGACCAATCAGAATAACTTTGTAATGATTTGCAGTGACCTCTCACTCTAAGGGGACGAATGGACCCAAACCACAGCGTAGCATTTTTTTTCTCTTTAATTTGTCTTTTTCTCTTTAAATTCTCTTTTGACATTTATGAATTGGGGCTGGTACTAATGGTTTTATATACCATATTAAACTACAGTCAATGCCATTTTTATTGATGCTTTCATAACATTAACAAATAACAATACAAAAATAAGAACAAACATAGCTGCAAGCAGTAATGAGGGGGTCAAGCAATCCAGCAGGGCAACATCACCATGGTAACATGATTTGATCATATCAAAAGTGTGACTATAAGCACTAATAGCAAGTTTTATGTTAATTGGCAAAAGATTGAGTGTAATTGGGACTGTAATAGATGGACACATTTGAAAATGAAAAATCCATCTGATAACTTTCATGAATTTTGGTCAGACTATCATCTCTGCCAAACTTGATGAATACTGGACAAAATTTGTGGCCTTTGAAAATTCTCAATGTTTTTCGTTAAAAACAAAATGGCAGACGTGTTAATTAATTTGACATTACAGTGTGTCCTGTCAAATCTTTGGAATCTCCCAAAGTATCACCTGACACAAGAAACACTTTTGTTAAGGGAAAGGCATCAACTTGTACAAGGCAAAAATTGTTGTTGCTTATTGCAGCACCCCCCAGTAGTCAAGTTACACAAAAATGTTTGTACATCCTCAGGAAGGTGTCTCAAGTCCAGATACCAAGTTTGCTGTCAACACAAATGATTTTGAAAATCAAAAATCTATCTGATAACTTTCGTGAGGCATTGTCTGAAGATCATCTGTGCTAAGTTTGGTGAAGACTGGGCAAACATTGTGGCCTGTGAACATTTTTTAAACTTTTTGATAAAATCCAATGTGGCAGCCCCATCAATTAGGTTAATATCAAAAAATTGCTACCATATGTCTCAGCCTTGGGACCTCCCAGTGTATCACCAGGCACATCAGTTTTTAAAGGCAAACACATCAGTAGTTATCAGCCAAAATGCATTTTTTCTTATTGCAGTACTCTCCAATGACCATTAACACAAATAACACAAAGATTTTTGTGCTTGCTTAGAATGTGTTCCCAAGTCCATATACCAAGTTTGCTGTCAACACAAATAGTTTTGAAAATCAAAAACCCATCTGATAACTTTTATGAGGCTTTGTCTGAAGATCATCTGTGCTACGTTTGGTGAAGACTAGGCAAACCTTATGGTCTGTGAAAAATGTTTAAACTTTTTCAGAAAATCCAAGAAGGTGGAATCCAATAGAACCACATTTTTAAAAATCAGACAAAAGGTTTGAAAATTAAATACATAAACTGACTTCCAAATTTGACTGGTAGGTGGTGTCGGAGCACTCTAGGTGCAAACAGGAAACTTGGTGAGTTTCAGGGTACTGTCCCCAATCAGTACAACAAATTTAAAGACTTTTTACTCTATGGTTCTATGGGCTGCCAGAGACATCCTAGCCAGAATAATAATAAGATGATGATGAACTATAAGAAGAAAATGTATAAATAAAAAAAAATAATAATATAAAGAAAAGGTGTAATGCAGCTTCACTGCTTGGCCCCAATTGCAAAAAAAGAACTAAGAAGATGTGGCAGGAAAATATGCCCAGGATGGGGCTTCCTCCTTTGGTCCTTGTAGCGCTTACCTGGCGCACGCCCCCTGCCCAAAAAAAAAAAAAGTTTTAGTACATGGCTACTTGGAATTGTGAGTTGATTTTATTGCAGATATTGAGATATGCCCACCATTTTTTAATTAATAAGGTTTAAAAAAATAACAAAGTAAGTCATTATGTGGGCTTGAGCTGAAGAGTTTATGGTTTACATTTATATTTAATAGGAGGTCCTAGCTTAAGTTTTTTCGCTTGTGACACGAATGCAGTGAAAAGCAAGCTGGACGGGTCCTGTTGGATTTTAACAGGGTGCAGGGACTTTGTGCATTGACATAATAACATACTGTATTCCCGAACTGCACTGTAGACTACAACCCCGATTCCAAAAAAGTTGGGACAAAGTACAAATTGTAAATAAAAACGGAATGCAATGATGTGGAAGTTTCAAAATTCCATATTTTATTCAGAATAGAACATAGATATCACTCCCCTCCAGGAAACACACATACCTCGCTGGCTACATATCACTCAGAGGGAAATGAGTAGGACTTTCAGGCATACAAGGTAAAACAAACTTTAGACTATACGGCATACTGGCATAGCCGCTAGTCAGCTGTTGGCTTCGTCCACTTCAGAGTAAGTGTGCAACAATAAAAAGGGTCCGTGTGAAACCCAACCCATGCAACGTCACATCCCATTAACATCAGATACAAATAACATGACAGCCAGTACATATTTCATCACAAATATAAAATACAAATATCAAATATGAAATAAATCAAAGGAAAAAATAAACAACACACAACCCCAGAAATATAAACAGCTAAACTCCCACCAAATCATTTAATGATTTAACTTAAAACCATATTAGTACTTATGACCATTATAAAATCTTAGTAAAATGCAAATACTACATTATTCAGCCTCAAGCAGCAGAACAATCTTTTGAACAGGTCTCTCAAGATACACAGGCTTAGAGGTACGTTTCCCTGAATGGTCTAAGGTTGCGTCACTTATCAATAGCTTGACCTTCCTAACCCTTCCATCCAAGCTAGGATAAACTTCAGCGACCCTTGCCAATCTCCACTGATATCGGGGTGAATCATCTTCTTGGAGAATGACTATGTCACTGACTCTTATGTTCCGCTTATCCTTCTGCCACTTTTGTCTCTGTTGAAGATTAAGAAGATATTTCTTCTTCCATCTAGTCCAGAATTGATTTGCCAAAAACTGTACCTGTCGCCATCTCTTGCGCAAGTACAGATCCTGACCAACAAACTGACCAGGGGGAGGTGACACAATGGTAGATTTCATCATCAAAATGTGATTTGGCATGAGTGGTTCGAAACTTGTTGGGTCATTTAAATGCTCAGTTGTCAATGGCCTACTATTTATAATAGCCATCACTTCATACAAAAAAGTTCTTAATGAAGCACTGTCAAGTCTCTTGCCAGATTTATCAAGGATTGCAGTTAAAACACTACGAACAGTCCTTATTTGTCTCTCCCATACGCCTCCCATGTGGCTAGACGATGGAACATTCATAATGAACTCACAGCCATAATCCTGCAACTGTTCATGACTTTGAAACTCCTTCAATGCATTAGTGAATTCCTTTCTGGCTCCCACAAAGTTAGTCCTTTGGTCACATCTCAGCTGTCGCACGTTCCCACGTATTGCAATGAATGCACGGAGTGCATTAATAAAGGCATCTGAAGTTAGATCGTCCAGCATTTCAATATGTACAGCTCTGGAACACATACATGTGAAAAGAAGGCCATATTTCTTCAGCTCCTTTCTTAATTCCTTCACATAAAATGGACCAAAACAGTCTAGACCAGAATAAGTGAATGGGGCTGTTGTTTCCATTCTTTCAATTGGCAAATCTGCCATTTTTGGTTCCTGTGTACAGCTTCTATACTTTCTACAGGTTGTACACTTGAAAATATGAGCTGCAACTGCACTGCTGCATCCTATGACCCAGACACCATTGGCACGCAATTCATTTACAATTATTCCTCTCCCTTGATGATGTATCTTTTCATGGTAGTGCTTGATAAGCAGGGAGGACACATGGCTTGCCTTTGGGATGATGGCAGGGTGCTTAACGTGAAGGTGAAGAGTAGATCTTATCAATCATCCACCAACTCTAAGGACTCCATGTTCATCTATGAATGGGCTCAATCGGTGCAGCTTATTGGCTCGGTCTTTAGATCTTACTTCGCCGGCCCTTTGTATACTTTCCATTTCAGAACTGAATGCATCGTGTTGAACCAATTTAATTATAAATAACTCTGCTTCTTGTCTTTCTTCAATGCTTGTGGCATAACTATAGTTGGACTTACGGCTACTGAAATGCTTCACGTAACGCTTAAGACATGCAACAGCCTTAATGGCCCTCTTCCAATCAGAGAACTTTGTCAGTTGATCTAACAATGTCCTTTCTTCCCTTACCTTGGTGCTGAACACCTGGACAGCTTTAAGTTCTGGATCACTTCCACTGACTTCTCCCACCTTATCATCTCCTACAGGTAGCTGACTCTTCCATAAGAAGTCTGGACCAGTGAACCAATTGGAGGACATAAGCTGATCTGCCATCAAGCCTCTTGATGCATGGTCTGCGGGATTATCTTCTGAATGCACAAAGTGCCATTGCTTAAATCAGTGAGGGCCCTTATTTTTTGAATTCAATTGGCCACAAACACATGAAGGCATCTAGCATCGTTATTTATATATCCCAAGACTACTCTCGAGTCTGTCCAGAAGTATTCTTGCAAGCTATCTAGCTCAAGTTCATTCCTGAGCATAACACTTGTTCTCGCTGCCACTACGGCTGCAGATAGCTTGAGGCGGGGTATTCTGATGACCTTGGTTGGGGTGACACATGCCTTTCCCATAACAAATGTGCAATAAACGTCTCCACTTGCGTTGATGGCTCGGAGATAAGAGCACTGCCCATAACCTGTGACACTTGCATCAGAGAAGTGATGGAGCTCGTAATTCCTCACATCTCCAAAAGTTGGAGGTAAATAACACCTTGTCATCCTTGCTTTAGACAAATTTGGAAGATCTTGTAACCATTGCTCCCACTGATATCTAAGCCTGTCAGGGAGTGGCTCATCCCAATCTGCTTTCTCTTGACAGAGCTGTTGGAGAATTTGCTTGCCACGCAGTATAAAGGGAGCCACAAACCCCAAGGGGTCATAAATAGAGGCGACTATTGCCTGCACACTCCTTCTTGTCATCGGCTGTTCTTTAACAGTAATTCTGAACTGAAAATGATCAGAAAACACACACCACTGGACACCAAGAACTCTCTCCATCAAAGGCTCGCCAAGGTCCAAATCTCTAACACTTTGAGCACATTCTTCCTCTGGAATAGTTCTCAAGACTTCCTTGCTGTTAGAGATAAACTTGTGTAGGCGAAGATTGCCCGTGGCACAGAGCGCTCTTGCTTCCTCAATAAGTTGAATTGCGTCCATTTCAGATGACACACTTACCAGCCCATCATCAACATAAAAATTTCTTTGAATGAACTTGATGGTATCTTGGCTAAACTTCTCCTTTCCCATAGAGGCCAGATGTTGAAGTCCAAAATTGGCGCATCCAGGGGATGAAGCTGCGCCAAACAGATGGACCTTCATTCTGAACACTGCTGGTGGAGACTCCAAATCACCATTCTCCCACCATAAGAACCTCAGGTAGTCTTGGTCCTCAGGTCGTACATGAAATTGATTAAACATTTGTTCCACGTCACACATGATTGCAATAGGACCCTTACGGAACCTACAAAGAACCCCCACTAAAGTATTTGTGAGCTCTGGACCAGTTAAAAGGCGATCATTTAAGGACACATTCTGGAACTTTGCTGAACAGTCAAAGACAATGCGGATTTTTCCTGGTTTTTGAGGGTGATACACCCCATGATGTACCAAGCAGGGAGATTATGAACTTCTTGTTCTGGGACTTTCTCTGCATCACCTCGGCAAATAAGATCATTCATAAAATTAACATAATCAGAGAAATAGCCCTCATCCCTTTTGAGCCTCCTTTTCAGGCACATCAAGCGCTACTCTGCACAAAGTTTGTTGCTAGGCAGACTTGGCTTTTCTCCTTTAAAGGGTAGGGGCATTTCAAAGTGGCCATCTGATTTATGCTTAATTCCATTCCTTAACTTCGTCAGAAACAGGACATCATCTTGAGAGAAGGAATCCTCTTCTATACGTTCATTAAAATCAGACTCAAGCATCTTCATGACATGATCTGGAGCAATTGTTTCTTTAATCTGGGTCCTAAACACATAATGGACCTCACCTTTGAGCTGACCCATGCTGAGGAATGACTTGCTTTACAATGATGCGATGACTTACACCAAATACATCGCCATACTGTTCACCTGGGTCACCATAGCTCACAGTGCTCCAGCCCAAGTCAGTCCTCTGTGCAAATGGTTCATTTTCCTTTCCACAGATAACCTCCCTGGGCATTAGAGCCTGTGGGCAATTGTATCCTATCAGCAAGCCGATTTCACATTGATTTTGTGGAGCAATATGCTCTACAAGATGCTCTAGATGTGGCCATGCCTTTGCAATTTCAGGAGTAGGAATGTGTGACCTATTAGCAGGGATAAATTCACGAGTATACACTGTTGGCACTGTAATTTTCTTGATGGAATTCAGCCCTCTTATTTGTAAGTCCTTAAGCCTTTGACATGACACAATTGTTTCCCTTGAGGACATGGTTGATAGCTTCAGCTTTATAGGCTCTGTGGTCATATCCAAGGCATCTGCCACATGCTGCAGAATGAAAGAGGAATCACTCTGTGAATCCAACAGGGCATAAACGAGAATTTCCTTCCCCCAGTTATTTGACACGATAACTGGGACTATTGCTGACGTTTGAGAGCTGCTGCCATTCTCTAAAATCCTATTGGAAGTAGTTTCTGCTGTGATGGTTTGTGATGCAGAACCTTCTTGACAGCCTGCTTGCATCTGTTTGGATTCCTGATCTAAGCGATCTTCATGTAAGCAAGAGGGATGACGTCTGGAACAGTAATCACAAATCAACCACCTCTTACAACTTCTTGACTGATGGCCTGGGTTCAAACAGCCAAAACACAAATGCTCATGTTGAACAAATTTGACTCTTTCAGTAACAGGTTGCTCAAGAAATTTGTGACACTTCTGGAGGCTGTGTGCTGTTTTCTTACAAAATATGCAAGTAACCCAATTGTCATTTATATTTGTACTAAAGCTTTTGGCATCAAAGGTCTGAGTTCAGAGGCAACAGAACCTTGACTCTTTGTTTTAGACTTCTCTGGTTCACTTGCCCATAAAGCGTGGTAAGAAGTTACTGGATTACATGCAATATTAGCCTCCATGGACAAGAATGTTACAAAATAGCTGAAATTTGGAAATCTTCCATATTCTAGTTGATAAAGTGTAGCCTTTCTGTTCCATCTCTGAAATAAATACTCAGGCAACTTGAGAACAAGTTTTTGGTTCTCTTCTGGATCATCGAGAGTATGCAAATTAATGTTTTGGGACATGGCACATTCACAACTATGCAGGAAGTCTACATATTTTCGTAATGCAGTACCATCTCTAGCATCTATACAAGGCCATGCATATAATTTGTCTCGAAAGGCCTTGGCAATAACAAAAGGCTGACCGTATCTTTCATCAAGCAGATTCCATGCTGAACTATAAGAATCCTTTGACTTGAGCAAGAAATAGCCTTCTAGGGCTTCCTTTGCTGTACCCCCAACATATTTCTCAAGGAAGAAAATCATCTCTTCATCTGGAATATTTTTTCTCTCAATTAGAGTTTGAAAGGATAGCTTCCAGTGATTGAATTTTAGGGGATCTCCATAAAAAATAGTTGGTTCTGGAACCGGTAGCCTATTTGCAGATATAGCCTCAGCCAACACCTTGACAAGATCTTGTGTGTCACTAGAAATGCCTCCTCTTAATGACACATTTAGTTGGACATCATGCCCACAATCTGCTTGTTTAGCTGCTTGCACACTCATGGGAATATCAGGCCTCTGATCCATAGCAATATTGACTTCATCGTACACTTGCAGCTTTGCTATAGCAGCATTCAATTGCTTCAGTCTTTCCAAACGGTCCAGCTCCCTCTGTAAATTTTCAACAGACTGTCTCCTGGTGGCATTTTCCTCTTGTTGCCTTTTCAATAGAGCAGCCTCTTCATTTTGCCTTTTAATTTTTCGTTCAACTTCCTCTCGCTCTTCCTGGAGCCGCCGTGCCAATGCTGCCGCTTCTTGGTCTGCAATGATCTGCTTATCTTTGGCTTGAAGCACTTCCAATTCCTCTCGCCTAAGTTCTTGTTCATTCATAATCTTCAGCACAGCCCTTGTAGCTGCATACTCTGCTACGGCTTCTTGTCTTTTTGCTAGTGACTCATTGGAGCAAATTGAATTAGCCCCACAGCCTTTGGTAACAGGAAGAGAGATACTGGAGACTGAGGAAGAAAACACAAAGCCAGCTTCAGGCCAAAGCAATTCGTCGTCAGCTCCCTGTATCCGAGACTTAGCATTCTGTATTATGACATTAGTAATTGAGGTACTCTTATCCAATTTACAACGCATGTCATGAGTTGGAGTGTCAACTGTCCTATAGGCATCATACATCCCATTGAGTTCAGCCAATTCCTTTTCAATGCGAATTATATGTTCTTGAAGAATATCGCTTGGATGATGTTGCTCCACAGACTTTTTTGCCACTTTAGCTATTACTTTCCAACATTCATAAACATTATTAAAATGTAACAGCAATAACTTTAACTTGTCCATATATAGGTCTTTACCCTTCTCCGTTAATTTGCATGATCTGACACTTCTACGAGGTTCATTTTGATGTCCCAACACACTTAAATCATTAGTCTGTTGTTGCTCAAAATCATGCTCAGCTATTTTTTCTAAATGCTGTAGCTCTGGTAATTTTTTAGACTCAGGCAGGTCTTCATCACCTTTATCACTTTTACCACATTGAGACATGATGAATACTATTAGCTCAGGTTAAAGCAAGTAATTACCAAGCAAATGAATGAGCATCGAATAATTAGTAAAAAAAAATAACGTCCAACACAAGATAATGAGGCTCACAAAATGAGCTGATCACAACCTAAACACAGCTTAAGTTAAATACTGAACCCAATAAAAATAAAAATACAAACAAACTCCTTAATTCAACAATATAATGACTTAATTCAATTGCATTTATCCGATTCCCATTAAAATGCATTTCTTAATGTCCATGAACCCACGTTAAATGTTCATTAATTGATTAAAAGTTTTAGCCAAAACAATCAGAAAAAGAAGAAATAACTCTTTTTGGTGCTTATCTGTTTGATGCCGCTCCTTCTTCAACTAAAAGATGTAGCGCTAGTACTAGCTTCCTTCAGATAAGTTTATGTCAGTCGCAGGAACAACTTCACTCACAGGCGACCATGAACAGACAAACGACTCCGTCTTGCAAAAGTAACTTCAGTCCATTGTCCAATGTTAATTTCAGCTTCGAGTTTGACTATCACTCCCCTCCAGGAAACACGCGACTGTTACAAATGGTAACACAGGAAGGCGACATAGACACAAAAAGAACAATTCAGAATAATTTAATAAACAAAAGTCTAGGGGGATACACAAAAGGGGGAGCCACGCTCCCGGTTCAAGATGAAAGCAAAAGCAAAGAGCCCCTCAAAAGGCTCAAAACACAAAAATAGGGCGCTCAGGCCAATCAAAAAGCAGTCACAAACAGGCGCGTAGCAGAGACAAGACAAGCGCTGGCGTCAGACGGGTTCAACGAGGGAAGCGAGCCGGATGCAAGTGAACGGTGCAGGGGAAGCTCCAGCTGCCGCTTAAATACGCTCACGCCCCTCCCTGGCCCAGGTGACATTGAGCAGGTCCTCCTACTGCGCCAGCGGTGTACCTACAGGGCATGGGGCACAACAACGATTAGTGGGTGCCAAACCCACATAGACCCAAAGGGAAGAAAAAGGAAACCAAAAAAAAAACAAAAACACCAGGCTAGTAACACCCCCACCACAAAAGGGAGACCATGGTCTCCAAGAAAAAGACAAGGGCACGTAGGGGGCAAAATACCATGCAACCAGCATGATATCAAGCCCCAGCATAAACTGCAAGCAGTCAAAGATATTGTGCACACCCACCACCACATCATACACATGCGCAACACAAACGGTCACATGAAATATACAGTATACATAAATGGACATCAGCAAGTGCTGACGATGAGGCACTTACCGATGACACAGGCCTAATGGCTGAAAATACAAACACACAACACCTAGGGCAGACTTAAACTGCCAGACACTAGGGCGGTCACGCGCACCAAATTGAATTTAAATTTGAATGCCTAACAGTCTAAACGGTCGTCACGTCAGAATGGCAAATGTCAGAGGGCGCTACAGCTCTAGATAGGGCATCGGCCACGACGTTGTCCTTGCCGCGGATATGAGAGATGCGCAGGTCGAATGGCTGAAGTAATAAACTCCAGCGCATCAGGCGACGGTTGCTGTTGAACATTCGGTTGAGGAACTTTAGGGGATCGTGGTCGATGTAAACCACAATTGGCTGGGACGACGAGCCTAAATACACCTCGAAATGCTGAATGGCCATCACGAGTGCCAGGGCTTCTTTCTCGATAGTGGTGTAGTTTCGCTGCGCACGATTGAACCTTTTCGAGAAGAAGCAGACCGGGTGCTCGTGCGTTTCAAAACTCTGGAGGAGGACGGCTCCCGCGCCAGCATTGCTCGCATCGATGGCGAGGCTGAACGGCTTCGAGAAGTCAGGCGCCACCAAGACAGGCGCCGACATCAGGAGGGTTTTAACGTTCTCGAACGACTTTGACAATCATCTGACCATTGAAAGACAGTTTTCGGGCTCAGCAAGTCGGTGAGAGGCGAAACGATGGCAGCAAAGTTTTTACAGAAGCAGCGGTAATAACCGACTAACCCCAAGAATCTGCGCAGCTCCCGTCGATCGTTGGGCACAGGATAAGCCTGCACAGCTTCAACTTTAGCAGCCACAGGACGAACCATCCCACCACCCACTACACGCCCCAAGTACGTGACGATTGCTTTACCAAAGTCGCATTTGGCGAGGTTGACGGTCAGCGACGCAGCGGAGAGGCGACGGAACACTTCGCGTAACCGGGCCACATGTTCGGACCACGTACGATCATGCAAGACTAAGTCATCCAAATAGGCATCACAATTTGGCACATCAGACAGCACTAAATTCACGAGACGCTGGAATGTAGCACCAGCGTTACGCATGCCAAATGCCATCACATTATATTGCAGAAACGCGTCAGGGGTAACAAAAGCAGAAACCAGCTTTGCTCTAGGGGTGAGGCCCACTTGCCAGTACCCCTTGAGCAAGTCTAATTTGGAGACGAACGTGGCGGACCCGATCCTGTCCACACAGTCATCTACCCGAGGCATAGGGTAGCTGTCTGGGACGGTGACTGCATTAACCCGACGGTAGTCAGTACAAAAGCGATAAGAGGAGTCGCTTTTCAGGACCAACAGGCAAGGCGAACTCCACGGACTAACACTAGGCTCTGCCAACTTGTTGGAGAGGAGGTATTCAGTCTCCTGACGCAAGATGGCATGCTTCGTCGGATTTACCCTATACGGATGCTGTTTAATTGGGAGACTACTCCCCACGTCAACGTCGTGCTGGAGGACAGTGGTCCTAGATGGAACATCGCGGAATATTTCAGGATATTCGTTAATCAGTGATACAACATCGCATTGCTGCTGTTCAGTTAGATGTGTTAACTGGGTTGGCAGCGTTGCCAACATCTCGGAATTTTTCAGACGCCCCTGGACTATGCAGCGCAACGGGACAGAGTCGACATCCTCACCCCCAGCTACTGCGGAGAGAAGAACGGTGGGGGAATCGAGTGGCTTACGAGAGTGATAGGGCTTCAGCATATTAATGTGACAAACGCGAGAACTGACACGCTTATCAGGGGTCGCAATCACGTAGTCCACATCGGACAGTTTTTTCTCCATGCTGTATGGACCGCTATATTTGGCCTGGAAAACAGAGCCTGGAATCGGCATCAACACCAGAACTTCGTCACCGGGGTTGAAACTACGACTGCGTGCTTTGCGGTCAAATCGGTGTTTCATTTCACCTTGGATTTTCTCAAGGTTCGCTCTGGCAATGGCACGAGCGCGGTATAAGCGTGTGCGGAAATCGCTGACATACTGTAGCAGGTGTTGTGGGGGCGCAGTACCAAGCCAGCGCTCACTCAATATGGACAGTGGTGTTCTCAACCGGTGAGCAAACACTAATTCAGACGGACTAAAACCGGTAGATTCTTGTACCACTTCACGCGAAGCAAATAACAACCACGGCACAGCATCTTCCCAAGACGCCCCAGTCTCCAAACAATATGCACGGAGCATACGCTTGAGCGTTTGGTGATACCTCTCCAGTGCGCCCTGACTGGCGGGATGGAAAGCAGAGGACACTCGATGGGTAATTTGGAGAGACTGGAGGGCCTTGGCAAAGGCTTTGGACATGAAATTAGTGCCCTGATCGCTCTGTATTTCACGAGGCAGCCCAACAAAGGAGAAGAAACGGAGCAGTGCTCGTACGATGGATTTCGTGGTGATTTTGCGTAGAGGTATGGCCTCAGGGTAGCGAGTGGACGTACACATCACAGTTAACAGATATTGATAGCCACTTTTCGACCTCGGCAGTGGACCAACACAATCAATTACTACTCGTTCAAACGGCTGGCCAATGGCTGGTATAGGGTGTAACGGTGCAGGCGGGATTAACTGATTAGGCTTGCCAGCAAGCTGACAAACATGGCATGATTGACAGAACTTAACCACGTCACGCCTAACACCGGGCCAGAAGAAATATCTCGCTATGCGATCAAGTGTTTTGGTCACGCCGCTATGGCCAGAGAGGCCGTCATGAGCCATACTCAGAATTTCCGCTCTGTACTTGGACGGTACCACTATCTGGTGCAGTGACTGCCAATCCTCAGACTGGTCACGAGGCTTCCACTTTCTCATAAGTACGCCATTGTGTAAATAATAACCTTGTGAGATGGTGCCTATCTCAGAGTCTGCACACACGGATTTAAAACACGCTACCAGACTGTCGTCAGATTTTTGCTGCTGAATGAGATCAGACTGTGTTAGTCGGAAATCTGGGCGGTCATGCAAGACCTTCGGGATTGCAGGGTCTAACACAGTATCGCACTTCGGTTCATCCTTCAGAAGTCTAGCGCACGCTTCTGGTATCGCCATAAACGTGTCAGCTAAAGTGATGTCTGGCACCACTTTCAACGCAGCTTTCTTTGCTTGGGCACGCGTGACTACACTGGCATGAAAAACATCAGGATGCTCGCGCTCGCATGCATCGGGCGTGTCAGATACCAGAGGTTTCGTCACAACTTCGAGCGGCGCATCACAGCTAAACACATTACCATGGCCGATGTCATTACCAAGTAACAGTGTAACGCCTGGGACGGGCAGTGTGTCATGAACGGCGACATTCACCTCACCACTGGCAAGGTCAGACCTCAGCAATACGCGGTGGAGGGGCATCTCAGACACCCCCTTCCCGATACCACGAACCAGCACACTACTGCCTGTGGCAGTACGCGCTGACAACGGAAGGACTCCCTGCAAAAGGATTGACTGATTCGCGCCGGTGTCGCGTAAAATACGAACGGGCACCGGAGCGGCGCCAGACACGGACACGGATCCATCCAACAGAAACGGATCGTAAGATGACTTGTCAAAGTTTGCAGCATAATCGAAACGACGCTGCAGAGGTGGAAGTGAACAAGCTAAACCGACGCTTTTAGCGTTGTCATCCCTAGCACGTTTACATTTCAATTTCAAACAGTCGGCAATCACATGACCGGGTTTACTGCAATAGAAACAACCTTGCTGAACGGTTGGCGTAGACGGCGGCTTGGTCCCAGCGTGGTTGCGGGATACAGTCGCCACGGGAGACGTAGGACAAGGTCTAGTTTGGACACGGTCATGGTGGATGAGCGAATACTCATCGGCGAGCGTGCACGCAGCAGAAAGTGTTTTAGGTTTCTGTTCGCTGACATGCGTCGCGACCAAGGGCGGCAGGCAATTAATGAACTCTTCGAGGAGGATTAACTCAATCAACTTGGCCATATCATTGGCTCCAACGACGGTGCGCCAGCGGTTGAATGACGTTTCTTTCAACCGGCCAAACTCGACATACGTCTGATCGTGTTTCTTCCTAAGTTTTCTGAATCTCTGGCGATACGCTTCGGCTGTTAGCTGGTAACCGTTTAGAAGTGCTATTTTAACCGCGTCATAGTCGGCGCTACGGTCAACAGGGAGAGAGGAATAGATCTCCTGGGATTTACCCGTTAAAATGCATTGGAGGAGGAATGCCCATTTGTCTTTCGGCCAAGCCAAATTGGTTGCCACCCTTTCAAAGTGAGGGAAATATCGCTCGACATCTGCCTCACTAAAGGGGGGAACCAATCTGATATTTTTAGCCACATCAAAAGCAGATTTGGCCTTCACGGTCTCAGATTCTAACCGGCGGATTTCGGCCTCAGTCTTTAGACGTTCGCGCTGTAATTCAATCTCCAGACGCCTCTGCTCAGACTCCATCTCCAGACGCTTCTGCTCGAGGTCCAGCTCGCGCAAGCGGATCCGGGTGTCTCGGGCCTGAGCAGGAGCTGGGGACTGAGTAGGAGACGCGGAGGGCTGCAACTTTATAGGCGTTTGACGCTGAGACAACACACCCATTTCGACAAGTACAGCGAGAAGTTTAGCTTTAAGAGCGTCTTTGGTGCATTCTTCGTCGGCGCTTAACGGAATATTGTACTCCTTGGCTAAATCGAGCAGCTCGGGTTTGTTAAGCCTATGCATCTTTGTGCGAGATGGAGACTTAAGAAATTCCTGGACCGACGTCATATTTTAAAGGCTTCGTAACAAACAACAAAAACAGGTGCACTTACCGAACCGGCGAGATAATAAGTAACAGGCGCACAATAATCGGTACTAATTGACACTAGTCAACGAAATGCCCCTCACGTGAGGGTTATAAAGATTAACGAGCAGCAGGTTAACCAATACAAACAAAAGGCAACGAGACTACTCAAAAATCAAACAAGCTACTAAGTAGCACAGGTGGTTAATTAGAGCAGGCACTAATGTGCAGACAGAACCACAGTCAATCAAACTTCCCAAAAACCGTACAAATCCACTCAAAAAGAAAAACGAGAGCGGACCGCGAGTCAGGCAGAGCCCAACAAAAACAGATTGGCGCGCTGGTGTACTAACGTGGATGGCACCGGGCAGGGAGTGGCTACCTACACTGTCTAAACTGAAACTGGAGAAAACAAAAGCCTAACTATCTCCGGTTCTTCCGTGGAGTACCCAGCTCGAGGCTTCACAGAGCCCCCTCCTGGGATATCCACAAAAACGTTCTAACAAAAAAAAAAGAGCCAATCCCAAAAAGTACTCACCACGGCGAAAACAAACACAGCGCGGCCAATAAACACCAACCCGTAGATCAAAAGAATGCGAGAGGTACCAGAATTTCTTAAGCATCCCGGACGAGCCCCCAATATGTTACAAATGGTAACACAGGAAGGCGACATAGACACAAAAAGAACAATTCAGAATAATTTAATAAACAAAAGTCTAGGGGGATACACAAAAGGGGGAGCCACGCTCCCGGTTCAAGATGAAAGCAAAAGCAAAGAGCCCCTCAAAAGGCTCAAAACACAAAAATAGGGCGCTCAGGCCAATCAAAAAGCAGTCACAAACAGGCGCGTAGCAGAGACAAGACAAGCGCTGGCGTCAGACGGGTTCAACGAGGGAAGCGAGCCGGATGCAAGTGAACGGTGCAGGGGAAGCTCCAGCTGCCGCTTAAATACGCTCACGCCCCTCCCTGGCCCAGGTGACATTGAGCAGGTCCTCCTACTGCGCCAGCGGTGTACCTACAGGGCATGGGGCACAACAACGATTAGTGGGTGCCAAACCCACATAGACCCAAAGGGAAGAAAAAGGAAACCAAAAAAAAAAAACACCAGGCTAGTAACAGCGACACAAGTTCTTCAGTTACTGATGGATTTATTTTCTTCCTTTAATTTCCTTATCCACCGTCGAACTGTTTAAAATAGTAACAACACATACAGTCACTAGACAATTCCAACACCCAAACAACACAAACACCAAAAGGAATAATACAAAAAAAAACCCAAAAAAACCCACACACATACCTCGCTGGCTGCATATCACTCAGAGGGAAATGAGTAGGACTTTCAGGCATACAACAAGGTAAAACAAACTTTAGACTATGCGGCATACCGGCATAGCCGCTAGTCAGCTGCTGGCTTCGTCCACTTCAGAGTAAGTGTGCAACAATAAAAAGGGTCCGTGTGAAACCCAACCCATGCAACGTCACATCCCATTAACATCAGATACAAATAACATGACAGCCAGTACATATTTCATCACAAATATAAAATACAAATATCAAATATGAAATAAATCAAAGGAAAAAATAAACAACATACAAACCCAGAAATATAAACAGCTAAAATAGATGACATATCAAATGTTCAAACTGAGAAAATGTATCATCTAAAGAGAAAAATTAGGTGATTTTAAATTTCATGACAATAACACATCTCAAAAAAGTTGGGACAAGGCCATGTTTACCACTGTGAGACATCCCCTTTTCTCTTTACAACAGTCTGTAAACATCTGGGGACTGAGGAGACAAGTTGCTCAGGTTTAGGGATAGGAATGTTAACCTATTCTTGTCTAATGTAGGATTCTAGTTGCTCGAATGTCTTAGGTCTTTTTTGTTGTAGCTTCCATTTTATGATGCACCAAATGTTTTCTATGGGTGAAAGATCTGGACTGCAGGCTGGCCAGTTCAGTACCCAGACCCTTCTTCTACGCAGCCATGATGCTGTAACTGATGCAGTATGTGGTTTGGCATTGTCATGTTGGCAAATGCAAGGTCTTCCCTGAAAGAGACGTCGTCTGGATGGGAGCATACGGTAGCAGCTATTGAATTTTTCCTGTTCCAGCCGCACGCCATGCGACTGCCATGCGACTGCCGTGCAGTTCCCAGCTGAACGCCAGGGGGCTGCCATGGATGGCTCAGACCCCCTCCCTCTCCTATTTTAATTCTAAACACACCCATTCATTCGATTCCACGGTGTCGCCATTACATGGCGCTTCTCTCATAAAAAAAAAAACATTACTTGAAATGTTGTGTGAAGCTGTTGTACTGCACTTTATTCTGTTTTTTTATGATCTTATGGATTAAAATCATTGAGATGATGAGCCATCTGAAAGTCTTTTTTTGGGGGGTATATCTTACCTTCTCCGAATAAGTAATGGTTACTAAGTGATATTAATTACCTTTGATTAGTAATTATCAGGTATTACGTACTAGCAAACAAGAGATAATTTTACCCAATTTCAGTGAGAAAATAGCTGTTGAATAGATACATAAATGTGAGGTAAATTTTACCCAATTTAAGTATAGCTTTTTATTTCAGTTATTTTATACTCAATATATGGAATGAAATCTACCCCAAACAAGTCAATGCAAATTGTTACCTCAGATTTATTGGGTAAATTCTATACCGTAGGTTACTTTTTTCAGTGTGCACTGTAAGAAGTGATTTTGGAGAGTGGTAAATATAATCTAAGCAAACCAGATAAAATTTACTCGATTATTGCAGTCAG
This sequence comes from Neoarius graeffei, assembly GCF_027579695.1. Taxonomy (NCBI): domain Eukaryota; kingdom Metazoa; phylum Chordata; class Actinopteri; order Siluriformes; family Ariidae; genus Neoarius; species Neoarius graeffei. Next base: position 38,971,154 of record NC_083576.1, on the reverse strand, counting down.
CCAAGGAATATTTAGGAATTATTGCAGTTAGCCAGGGAACTCTCGGACTGCCATCTTCCTCTCTCCGGCTGTTACGGTAGTTTAGTGAGCTACAGTATACCGTAAAACAGGTTCATTACTTGAAATGTTGTGTGAAGCTGTTGTACTGCACTTTATTTTGTGTTTTTTGATCACTTGGTGCATCATTGCTGCATATAAACAAGGCGGTTCAGTTATTTGTTGTATAAATGCACCTGGACTGCAGATTTGGTTAGTCCAGAAACAACATTTGAAGCTGTTAGTTAGTGAGTTATAAAACAGGTTCATTACTTGAAATGTTGTGTGAAGCTGTTGTACTGCACTTTATTCTGTGGTTGTTTTTTTTTGATGATTTTATGGATTAAAAACATTGAGATGATGAACCGTATGAAAGTCTTTTTTTGGGGGGGGGGGTACATCTTACCTTCTCCGAATAAGTAATGGTTACTACCATAAGTGATATTAATTACCTTTGATTAGTAATTATCAGGTATTACCTACTAGCAAACAAGAGATAATTTTACCCAATTTCAATGAGAAAGTAGCTGTTGAATAGATACATGAATGTGAGGTAAATTTTACCCAATTTAAGTATTTCATAGCTTTTTATTTCAGTTATTTTATACTCAATATATGAAATTAAATCTACCCCAAACAAGTCAATGCAAATTGTTACCTCAGATTTATTGGGTAAATTCTAAAGGGTAGGTTACTTTTTTCAGTGCAGGAGCAGGCGAAACTGTGGGTCTTGGTAGTCTGGTGGTTACTGCACATGTCTTGTACCGGTAACTCCTGAAACATGGTTCGATTCTTGCCTTGGGTTTTTCACCATCACTCCTCTCTCCCTGTTTTCTGCCAACCTCTATACCAGCTACTGTTAAACAAAGGCAAACTCGCTCAAAAATAAATATTTAAAAAAAAGTGACTCTTGCAATCACTGTGCACTTTTTAGTGTTACATGTAGGTCCTGCTTTCAAATAGGCTAGACAACATTAAATAGTGGCAATGTTGGGATGACTGAAAACAGACTTTTTTTTGCTTATAAGACTTTACTAACTACTGAAATCTATGATAAGTTGAATGCAGCCACTGATTACTGTTTCATGAAGTAGGCCTTATAGGGCACGCTAAACAACATGCTTGTGATGAAAGTACCGTATAGCTTAATTGTTTGAATTAGTGTATCATTCGTTCTTTCTATTTTCAAATAATAATAATAATAATAAGTTAAATTTATATAGCACCTTTCAAAAAACCCAAGGACGCTTTACAATTATAGACAAGGAAAGAAAAAATATATATATATAATAAAAAATAAAAAGTAAAAAGTCCACCAAGTAGGGGTCAGGATGTAATTCCTGTGGTGTAGCAGCCACAGTCCCACCAAAAGGTGCACGAAAACGAGTCCCACATCTCCAGCACCGCCGTCGTCAGCAACATCGCTCGAACACCACGCCATGGATCCACACAGCGAGCAGAGAAGCTCCACCACGCAGAGCGCTGGTGTGTCCCAAACCGCCTGCACAGCCGCCGCGATCAAAAATGGCAATCAAAAAATGAAAAAGTGACTGGTTATTTGTTTTTATTTTAACACAAAAATTGAAAAAATGACTGGTTTTTCATATTTTTTTTATATGAGCCTAAAATTGAAATGAAAGTCATTTTTTGATTGCCAATTAAAATTGGAAAGAACGAATGATACACAATCCGTGTATCATTCGTTCTTTCTTTTTTTCAGTAATACGCAATGACTCGCCAGGCCCTTTCTTTAGTGTAATAAGAGACAGTAGAGAGGTTCATGCCATTTGTCTATTTTTATTAAAATGTACCGGTACAGTGTAATCACAAAACAGTATCGTATTTGAACCGACAAGAGACAGTTACCGTATCATTTCCCACTATGCCCTCCTTTGGTCCTAATAACCAGATTTATCACGTTTAATTATTAACAATTATAATAATAATAAATCAATATAAAACCCCGACATCTACAGAAGATTTTCAACAAATAGGGGGCAGGGAAGCTCGCACACTCCAGCAGCGAGTGATCTGTGATGAGATGATTTTGAGAAGCAAAAAAAAAAATGCTCAATACCAGCAAATGTGGATGAAAGCAGAAAATTTCGTTAGGTAAAATCATTTTAGAAATTTTAGAAATCATTACATTCTTGTTTTTTCAATAAAAATAATATTTTTTAACTTTATAATGCTTAGTTACGTGCCGGGGCTCTGTCAGTCATTGATAGCCCAACTAATCACAGCGCTGTGGTTCTTTTCCTGATCCTTGGCATTGTTTCTTTTTTCTTTCTTTGTTGATAATGTGTTATTGTATATGATAAACACGGTTCATTAAAAGGCCCAGAGATTTTCACTTCTGCTGCATGCCCCCTCCTCTCTGCAAAAATTGTGTATTCCTCTCAAGGTGCTAACTGTCTCCATTATATTGTGAACAGCCACTCCACCCCCCACTGAGGTTGCTATTCATGAATGATTTGGTTTTAGGTTACACCCCAATTTCAATGATAATTTACTCTGCCAAGCTCACAATGTCAGAGGACAGAGGACTGGAATTAATGCCCCAAAAAACACAATTTCAGCTTGGAAAAACTACAGACGGTATAACTTCAGGAAGAAAATAAACATTTATTTCACATTAAGAAAAGCAGGCTCGCTACATATGGAGGCTATACAAAGCACAGTAATGTAGCATACAGTTGTCCCATCTAGTAGTTTCCACATTCCCATGGTGAGTCTTTCCTACGGTACATTTGCCACAGGTGTATTTGTGGCAGCGTACACAAAGTTCAGTGCTTCTGTTATTATTGCAGGGTATGCGCACCTGGCACTGTGTCTTTTTCTTCTGAGAAACTTTCATCTCATACTGCTGTTTGTGTTCTTCCCCTTGTGCCTTTTCCTGCAAAAGCCTGTTTTGAAGTTCCTCTGCAAGCTCCAGCATGAACAATTGGCGACTTTCTTTGGATCCTGTACATGCTGTGTACAAGACATGTGCATTTGTGACAGCCATGTCAAGCAGGTTGTAAAACACAGCCATGGGCCATCTCCGTGTTCCTGCACGCACCGAGTAGTTGCGTAATTTCTGGTCCATGATATCAACGCTGCATTTGAAATGGTTGTAATCAACAACAGTGTTTGGTTTTTGTTTTGGAGTGTCCACAATTTCCACTTTCTGATGCATGGTGCTCAGAAGACAAACAGATTTATTTTTTTGTTGCAAACACCATCAGCAAGGCACTTCCAGATGTGAACACCTGTGTGGAGTACAACTGGCGCCCCGAGGTTTCCTTTGCAGTTGCTGGTAGCTCCTGACAATTTTTGTTGATGGTGCCAAGCAGAGTTGTTTTTCGTTGAAGAAGCCTGTTAGCCAAAGACAGAGAGGTGAAGAAATTATCCATAGTTACAGTCCTTCCCTGGTCCATACGGTAAATGGTTCCATCAATTTCAAAAAAACATTCTCTGATAGCCTCTCTCCCGTTGGACAAGTGGGATCTTTTCCCAAGTAAGGGATGGCATTACACATGTATTTTGTGTCCAGATCTGCTGCAATCCAAAACTTGATTCCAAACTTGTCAGGGTTGGATGCGATGTGCTGCAGAAAGGGACAACGAACCTTTGAAGGAAATAACTGCTCGTGCATGGTAACATGTTGCCCTGGACTGTAGGATGACACACAATTCTGAACAAACTCCTGCCAGATGTCTGAAATTGCTGCAAATTTGTCTGTTTGTATGCGCTCCTTGCGGGTGTCCTTGTTGTCGAAGCGAAGGTACCGCTTTATTTCAAGAAAGCGGTTACGGGGCATTATGGCTTTGATATCGGGGTTGCCGAATCTATTGGCCCACATGAGTCGCATGGCACCAATGTAGCCCTTGGCAGCCCTTTGAAAAAGGATTGCGAGGAATGCCATCAGCTCGAAGACACTCATCTGCCAGCTGGGATTTGTTCTACGGCCCTCCTGTACTGTGCAGTCTCTGATGGCCAACAACATGCTGATATCCAACAAATACAGGAAGCTTTGAAGGCGACTCGTGATTTTGCGTGTTGCAAACTCTGTTGGCCCTCCAGATCCATTGAATGCTGTCTGTGGAGTTTCATGAGCAGAAAAGTCTCCAACTTTCTGGTGGAACCACACAGTGCCATCTTTCGCCTTCTCTGTGGATCCAGATGTTATGCCCACATCTGCAACTTTTTGTTTTTTTATTACAAGGGGGGTTGATGTGCATTGTGTCTTCCTCCTCATCTGATGTGGCCTCTGTGTCTGAACTGTCCTGCTCAATCACATACTTGGGTTAGGGTTTCCGGAAAGATCCACGTCCTGGCCTAGGCCAAGGCCGTGTTGTGCACTGTCCTTCCCAAGCCCCATCCTCAATGCTCCACAAGTGCCTGGTCAGTACCCCCATGTTATATTTGGGTTATTATTCCATTATTATTTGAGGCTAGGTTTTGGGCTAGGGGCTAAGGCTAGGGGTTGGGTTAGGGGTGAGCTCAGGTTGGGGTTAGATCCAGGATTTGGGGTTAGGGTTAGAACTGATCCTTCTTGGTTGCCTTGGTTGTGACATTGTGAAGTCTGGTTAGGGTTAGAAACAAAGGCCCTGTCCACACGGCAATTGATTCAGGTGACTCCGATACAATTGCTTATCATTTAGGCCTGGCGTCCACATGGCACCGGCGTTTTGGGTGCCCAAAATGCAATCTTTTTGAGAACGGGTTCCAGAGTGGAAAGATCTGGCAACGTTGCCATTGTGAAGTCGTCTGGATGAGTAGAACGGATTTGTTTACGATGACGTCACAACCACATGACTGTGAGTGCTTCATGCCGGGTAGAAGTGTAACGAATATCACCAGGATATCACCAGGAAAAAGCCTTACAGAGCACTAGTGAGAGTGAAACACGAGCTTGGATATTATTATTATTATTATTATGTTCAGTGTTAGTTCACAGTAGTAATGCAAGAAGCAGAATAGTGACAGTAATAGTGAAGCAAAAACATGCAATTGTACAAACACTGCAGCTCTACAGCAAAATATTCATTTATGAAATGGTCTGATTCTTAACACCAGTAGTGCCAATGATCTTCTCATTGCGATGCGATGCGAGTTGTCAACAAATCCTATAACTTGGTTCATGAAACGCACTTACAAAATATTTTCACTGTGAATATTTATTGTGTAATGGTGCAAAGTGAGAGAGAGAGAGAGAGAGAGAGAGAGAGAGAGAGAATAGCCCTTAGGGCAGAGTCAATCCCGCCAGCAAAAATAGGGAAAAAAAGGAGCGATCTCACCTCTTCAGATGTTGGTTTAAGTCCGACAATACATTCCTCAAAAAGGGCGTAGAGGAGCAAATTAATCCATCAACGTGTAGCATTCAATTTATTCCGGACCATTAAAGACGCCGCCTTCCGCGTAGAATCATACGTCATCCTCGCTGCCATATTGGATAGGTCAAAGCGGAGAATAAAGATTCATGCGCTGCCTTTAACTGTACCAACAGGTTTACCATCCAACCGAGATCACATGGGATTACCTTTCACAGGTGAGAAACAACAAATTAATCCATCAGCGTGTAGCATTCAATTTATTCCGGACCATTAAAGACGCCGCCTTCCGCGTAGAATCATACGTCATCCTCGCCGCCATATTGGATAGGTCAAAGCGGAGAATAAAGATTAGCTGCGTTTAACTGTACCAACAGGTTTGCCGTCCAAACGAGATCACATGGGATTACCTTTCACAGGTGAGACTGGAAAAATACTTTTCATTGTATTTGGTCATTATAATGTAATTTTACGAACAGATTTTCCTGACTTTGTGGCTAATATGAAGTCTCGCGCATAATAGTTTATGTGCATGCGTCCTTACTTCTTCTATTGTTCTGGTGTCTCCGAAGGGACCGTCTTACAGTGCCCCTAGAGGTGTGGCATGTGTATTGCATCGTTTTCAGCAAGCATTGCGTTGCCATATGGACCTGATATTTTACTGATCGTTGCCCATTTGGACGCGATATATTTTTAAATAACATCTCGTTGCCGTAGTCATGTGGATGTAGCCAAAGAGGCTATTTCTCAGGTAACACAATAATTAGGCTTCTTTACACAACAATGGGAGGCAGGTAATGGTACGTTAGACTTATTCACAAATTTGGGGGGGATTTCATTGCAGACTTTGCAGTCTGCACTTTGGGCCTTCTAGTGTTAAAAATATGCTGTTAACTCAAAACACTTCTTATTCATTGCAAAACGTTTATTTCAGCGCTGTATACAGGTATTGAGCACACAATGTGACGGCTTTTATGCGGTAGCCTAATAATAATAGAACAACCCGAAAATTGCAGGGTAACCCCAGACCTGCGCAAGTGATGCGCTACTGGCAAAAGAGCCAGCAACGTATGAAAAAAAACCCCACACCTTGGACCAAATACATATTATTTTCGGCACGCTGCTCCACCAGTCTGTAATGGTATTTTTCATATGATTACATTACAGTGTAAATGTGGTCTTGAGAAAAAAAAACATGTTTGCAGACCTTTTGTTAAAATCACTAAAAGTGATGTAATATTGAAACAATGGGTCTTACAGGGTAAACTACAGTATGGCGTCTAACCTTTTGTAATGCATAACAGCTCCTTTGGCTGGAATGCGCAAGCTGCCCTACCCCCCATTCAGTGAAAAGGGACCAATGAAAAAGGCATCTCCCAAAACAGAACATTCAGAACCTGTTTTTCTGTCTCCTGTAAACTGCTAAGGGCAAACACTCAGAACACACACTGAAAAAAATGATACTTTGGATAAACTGTGGAAAAACCGAATTAAATATTAATTTATGTCTATCATATATAATTTGTGCTGGATATTTTATTTGGCATTAATAAAAACATTTTAAGATGCCTAAATTTGTGGATGTGGTCTAATCTCGCGTACGTTTCCGATTCCTTTCCGCACATGTTTTTTCAGAGGGGACACACACACACACACACAATGCTAATGCACTACTGCCAATGTGCAATTCTAATATTTTTGCCTGTGTGTGTGTGTGTGTGTGCGTACGTGTGTGTGTGTGTGTGTGTGTGTGTGTGTGTGTGCATAAGTGTGTGTATATATGTGTGTGCGTGTGTGTAAAGTCTTATTATTTTTTATTTTGTTCATACACTGACACTCTCATTCTCTCTCTTCTCTCTCACGCACTTCTTTTTCACTTTCAAACTCCTTTCTTTCTTTCTTTTTATTTATTTTTTCTTATTCCTTTTTATTTTCTTCATTTCCTGTGTGTGTGTGTGTGTGTGTGTGTGTGAGAGAGAGAGAGAGAGAGAGAGAGAGAGAGAGAATGAATAGCCTCAGTGTAATATGACACTCTGGCCAAACGCTCTCAGGGTTTTACACACACACACACACACACACACACACACACACACACACACACACAACATGCGGACAGATAGAGAAAGATTGAGAGAGAGAGAGAGACATACAGATAGACACAGACAGACAGAGAGATAGACAGACAGACAGAGATACAGACAGATAGATAGATAGATAGATAGATAGATAGATAGATAGATAGATAGATAGATAGATGTACATGTAAAGCCTCAGCTGCGCATGCCACCTGGCAACGCGCACCCTCGCTCCATGCGCTAGGTGAAGGATCGGTCAGTGGAGAGCTCAGCTAAGATCAGCATGTTTAATTCCCCAAGCCAATGACAAGAACTTTCTTGAGAAATAACGCGAACGTCTGCATCATGCGGGATTTGCGGGCGGGAGCGGGACTGAAAATCATAATTCTTTGCGGGAGCGGGACTGAAAATTCTGTCCCGTGCAGACCTCTACGGAAAACCCAGGCATGCAGTGTAACCCCCGGGCTACCAAGGCGCATATAGTCCCTGCCGTTTTCCCTTCACATACCATACATAAATCACCTGTCAGATCTGTTGAATTAATTTTTAATTATATTGACATTGTGCTGTAACCGATGAGTAATTTCATTTCTATTAGGATTTCTCAGTGTGACTGGCAGCTGCAGCAATGTTGCGCTTCTTTCAGAAAACATATTCAAACTCGCTGTATGAGCGCATTAAAATCGTATGGCTTTTTAACTCCCGGTGAAACTCCTCCGGGTTGAATTAACTAACTGAAGTCAGCTGTTCTCAGCGTTTGATAAACCTGCTTTGTGAAACGGACAATCACTGCTCCTCCCCGTGGAAAAATGAGGGATAGCAGCTGGTTTTCACACAAGCTGCTTAGGGGCGTCACCAATCAGGACTGCATTGACTACGCCATTGTGGGGGATAAATTATCTTCACTGACCAATCGGCAGACAGTCAAGAACCAGTCAGGGGACGGCCAAGGGCCTGCAGAGGGCCAGTCACGGAAACGTGGAACAAATTCAATGGCTGCCACTGTATGTTGCTCTAGAACCTGCATATACCTTTCAGCATTGATGGTGTCTTTCCAGATGTGTAAGCTGCCCATGCCACACGCACTAATGCAACCCCATACCATCAGAGATGCAGGCTTCTGAACTGAGCGCTGATAACAACTTGGGTTGTCCTTCTCCTCTTTAGTCCGAATGACACCGCGTCCCTGATTTCCACAAAGAACTTCAAATTTTGATTCGTCTGACCACAGAACAGTTTTCTACTTTGCCACAGTCCATTTTAAATGAGCCTTGGCCCAGAGAAGACATCTGTGCTTCTGGATCATGTTTAGATACAGCTTCTTCTTTGAACTATAGAGTTTTAGCTGGCAACAGCAGATGGCACGGTGAATTGTGTTCACAGATAATGTTCTCTGGAAATATTCCTGAGCCCATTTTGTGATTTCCAATACAGAAGCATGCCTGTATGTGATGCAGTGCCGTCTAAGGGCCCGAAGATCATGGGCACCCAGTATGGTTTTCCGGCCTTGACCCTTACGCACAGAGATTCTTCCAGATTCTCTGAATCTTTTGATAATATTATGCATTGTAGATGATGATATGTTCAAACTCTTTGCAATTTTACACTGTCGAACTCCTTTCTGATATTGCTCCACTATTTGTCGGCGCAGAATTAGGGGGATTGGTGATCCTCTTCCCATCTTTACTTCTGAGAGCCGCTGCCACTCCAAGATGCTCTTTTTATACCCAGTCATGTTAATGACCTATTGCCAATTGACTTAATGAGTTGCAAGTTGGTCCTCCAGCTGTTCCTTTTTTGTACCTTTAACTTTTCCAGCCTCTTATTTCCCATATCCCAACTTTTTTGAGATGTGTTGCTGTCATGAAATTTCAAATGAGCCAATATTTGGCATGAAATTTCAAAATGTCTCACTTTCGACATTTGATATGTTGTCTATGTTCTATTGTGAATACAATATCAGTTTTTGAGATTTGTAAATTATTGCATTCCATTTTTATTTACAATTTGTACTTTGTCCCAACTTTTTTGGAATCGGGGTTGTATATGTAAAGGGTGTGCACCATCCTTTTATCTTTATGGTATCGTTAACACGCATGTTCACAAGCCAAAATGATAAGATGCTGTAGCAGGCTTACTGCATACACACACGTGTTGGCTGTCTGGCTACTGCTGTATTCATTAATAAGGTACCCCTGTACTTACTATACCCTGTGTATGTAAATGGTACACATGCCGTTTTGGGGGTGAGCCTCACTTTGATTTTTATGACAGCAGCTGGATAGGTCTGTGAGAGATGTTGATTTTTGCAATGGCTCTGAAGAAAATCTGCTTGAAATCCCAAGTCTTGGGAAATAAGACTTATTATAGGACTTATTCACATGTAACTCACACAATCATTTGTTATCTCAGTCTATTAGTCTCAGGAGCTCAGGTTGCAGTTACTGACTTTGCATTATAGACATGTAACTCTTGCAGTCTTTGTTTATCTCGGTATTAAGCTCTGTCTTCAGTGGCCACTTACATTACCTCAGTTTAGCTGGGTATATTCACTGTCTTATATGTACATTGAATGTCCTGAGCAGGAGTTCAGAATGCAGTTGCTAAAATAGTAATAATTGATTGATATATGGTGTTTTGTGGTCAGTGTACTACACTGTAGTGTGTCATGTGGTAATGCATTACATGACAATGTAACATTCATAAATATTACCATATCTCATCTCATTATCTCTAGCCGCTTTATCCTTCTACAGGGTCGCAGGCAAGCTGGAGCCTATCCCAGCTGACTACGGGCGAAAGGCGGGGTACACCCTGGACAAGTCGCCAGGTCATCACAGGGCTGACACATAGACACAGACAACCATTCACACTCACATTCACACCTACGGTCAATTTAGAGTCACCAGTTAACCTAACCTGCATGTCTTTGGACTGTGGGGGAAACCGGAGCACCCGGAGGAAACCCACGCGGACACGGGGAGAACATGCAAACTCCACACAGAAAGGCCCTCGCCGGCCCCGGGGCTCGAACCCAGGACCTTCTTGCTGTGAGGCGACAGCGCTAACCACTACACCACCGTGCCGCCATATTACCATATATCAGTTGTAATTATGTTCTACGCATATACCTGCAACTGTGAAAATATCATTTTCAGGGACTAATGAAATAGTTTTGAAACTTCCTACTTTTAAAACATATTTTTGATATGGTAATTTTCTGTAAGAGATTTCATTTACAACATGTCTCTGACAGCTCAAAATGCATCTCTGGAATGCATCTCCAGGCATTTAAAAACTGCAGAGCTTATGGTGGCCTCTGGTGGCCTGCCGACCCCTGGCCTTACTGGGTTGACACCCCAACAATATAAACACTTGTCACTGATTTTTTTTCATAACCAGTGTGCAATTTGTCATCATGCATTTTATGAATTGTAAATAGAAAAGTACTTGGCCTCAAAAAAGAAGCAAAAACCAACTGTATTTGTTCTAATATTAAATTCTCTTCATCACACATTAACTATAACAGTAGTGTCTTTTTTTTCTTGTCTTCCACAATGGCATTAAATGAAAGGCAATTTGTTTAAGATAGGAAGATCATGACAACATTGTGGAGAAAGAAGATTTAATCAACAGAGTGATTGTTGGCCCTGTTTAATGTTGGAGATCCGTGGCTAGGAAAACCGTGAATTTACTTAATTGTGCCTTATTCATCCACAGGACAGAAGGCAGAGTTTGTACATAATGACATGCAGCACTCATTCTTGTTTGGCTTAATACAACCCCGATTCCAAAAAAGTTGGGACAAAGTACAAATTGTAAATAAAAACGGAATGCAATGATGTGGAAGTTTCAAAATTCCATATTTTATTCAGAATAGAACATAGATGACATATCAAATGTTTAAACTGAGAAAATGTATCATTTAAAGAGAAAAATTAGGTGATTTTAAATTTCATGACAACACCACAGTCTGTAAACGTCTGGGGACTGAGGAGACAAGTTGCTCAAGTTTAGGGATAGGATGTTTAACCCATTCTTGTCTAATGTAGGATTCTAGGTACTCAACTGTCTTAGGTCTTTTTTGTCGTATCTTCCGTTTTATGATGCGCCAAATGTTTTCTATGGGTGAAAGATCTGGACTGCAGGCTGGCCAGTTCAGTACCCAGACCTTTCTTCTACGCAGTCATGATGCTGTAATTGATGCAGTATGTGGTTTGGCATTGTCATGTTGGAAAATGCAAGGTCTTTCCTGAAAGAGACGTCGTCTGGATGGGAGCATATGTTGCTCTAGAACCTGGATATACCTTTCAGCATTGATGGTGTCTTTCCAGATGTGTAAGCTGCCCATGCCACACACACTAATGCAACCCCATACCATCAGAGATGCAGGCTTCGGAACTGAGCGCTGATAACAACTTGGGTCTGTTAGGGTTTTGCTGGGAATTGACCCCAGGTCGCTGGTGTAGTGATCCAGCAAACCCCCACTAGGCCACCAGGGGAATGACTCAAGTGCAGAGGCGTGAAGCGAAAGTAGAGTAGCAAAAACCAGTTTATTTACAATGCAAAAAATCCAAAAAGTATAATCCAAAACGCTCAGAAGATATAAGGGAAAAAATAAAAAAATCCAAAAGTTCAAAGTCAATACAAAAGCCAATAACCAGAAAAGAAGGAGTAAAAATCCAAACGCTCAGAAGATCCAAAAAGTCAAAAACAAAATCCACAAAGTCCAAAAGAAAGCAAAAATACAAAGAACACAAGGACATAGGCAAGGCACACGGGACAGAGGTAACTAGCACTAAACAGCATAGTAAAAAGACTCTGTGACTAGAGGCCAAACTGAGGGAGTATAAATACACAAACTAAATAGAAGACAGGTGACAATAATGAGGACTAGGCGGGGCACAAGGCACATGGAAAAACAAAACACAACACAGAAACAATAGCGGCCTCTAGCAGTCAAAACAAACATGACAACAAAAAAGGAATGGTAGCAGCCTCTAGAGGCCAACAAAGTCCAAGTCCTAACAGGACCCCCCCCCCCCCCCCTCAACAAAGTCCAAGTCCTAACAGGACCCCCCCGTCTCCTGACGTTCCCAGGGCGCTCAGGATGGGCCAAATGGAAGTCCTGACAAAGTTCTTTATCTAAAATGTCCCGGGCGGGGACCCAACAGCGCTCCTCAGGGCCATAGCCCTCCCAGTCCACTAGGTATTGGAGCCCACCGTGGACCCGGCGGGAGTCAAGCAGGTGGCACACAGTCTGACCCTGGAAGATGCGGGGGGGCGGGGGATTCCTAGGGGCAGGGGCATACGTGGACGACAGTACGGGCCGCAACAGGGAAACATGGAATGTGGGGTTGATCCTTAGAGTCCGGGGCAACTGGAGCCAGTAGGCGACAGGGTTCACCCTGCGCACCACCTTGAAGGGGCCAATGTAGCGAGGAACAAGCTTGCGGTTCTCCACCCGCAGCAGAAGGTCCTTGGCGGACAGCCAAACCTACTGCCCAGGGCAGAAAACGTGGGCAGGCCTTCTATGGTGGTTGGCCTGAGTCTGGTTGGCCCTGGAGGTCTGGATGAGGGTCCTCCTGACCTTGCTCCAGGTCTTGCGACACCGTCTCACATATTGGTTGACCGAGGGCACCCCAGTGTCCTCCTCCTGGTCCGGGAACAGAGGTGGCTGGAATCCAAATTGGCACTGAAACAGCGACAGCTTGGTGGCCGATGACTGCAGGGTGTTGTGAACGTACTCTGCCCATGGCAGCCAGGTGCTCCACGATGTCAGGTTATCCATCACCAGGCCTCGCAGGGTGGTTTCCAGGTCTTGGTTGAGCCTCTCAGTCTGGCCATTGGACTGGGGGTGGAACCCAGAAGAGAGGCTGGCAGTGGCCCCGATGAGTTTGCAGAACCCGCGCTACAGTCGGGAGGAGAACTGGGGCCCCCGGTCTGAGACAATGTCCTGTGGGAGACCAAAGACTCGGAAGACATGGGTAAATACAAGTTTGGCAGTTTCAAGAGCAGAAGGGAGTTTGCACAGCGGTATGAAGTGGCAGGCATTAGAGAATCTGTCGACGATAACCAAAATGACAGTGTTACCTTGTGAGTCAGGAAGACCCGTGATGAAGTCAACTGCCACATGGGACCAGGGACGCCGGGGAATGGGCAGAGGATGCAGGAGGCCCTGGGGATGCTGTCGTGGGTTCTTGCTTCTGGTGCACACCTCACAGGACAGGACGAATGACCTCACTTCCTTCTCCATGCTTGGCCACCAGAAGCGTCTCCTCAAGAAGTCCAGGGTCCTCCGAGCTCCCGGGTGGGCAGTGAGAGGGGACGAGTGACCCCACTGGAGAACCTTGGCCCGGGCTTGACGAGGGATGTACAAGAGGCCCGGTGGCCCCGTCCCAGGGCTGGGGTCCTGGCGTCGAGCTTGTCAGATGGCCTCCTCAACACCACAGCGGACAGGGGCCACAATCCGGGACACAGGGATGATAGGTCCAACTTCACTTTCCCTGTTGTTGGACGAGAATAGCCTGGAAAGTGCATCCGGTTTGGTGTTCTTAGAGCCAGGGCGGTACGATAGGGTGAAGTTAAATCGGCTAAAGAACAAGGCCCACCTAGCCTGTCGTGGATTAAGTCTCTTGGCTTGCTGGAGGTACTCCAGGTTCTTGTGGTCCGTCCAAACCAGGAATGGATGTTGTGCTCCCTCCAGCCAGTGCCTCCACTCCTCAAGGGCCAGTTTAACTGCGAGCAGTTCCCGATCCCCCACATCATACCGGGACTCCGCAGGGCTCAGGCGGTGGGAGAAGTATGCGCAGGGGTGCAACCTTCCATCCGAACGTTGAGAGAGGACCGCGCCGACGCCACTGTCCGAGGCGTCTACCTCGACGACGAATGGTTGCGAAGTGTCCGGGAGGACCAGAATGGGTGCCGTGCAGAAGCGTTGCTTGAAGTCCCTGAATGCCTTTTCCGCCTGAGGAGACCAGACAAAGGATCCACCTGTCTTTCTGGTGAGATCCGAAATGGGCGCTGCTACAGAACTGAAGTTCCTGACAAACTTGCAGTAGAAGTTAGCAAACCCTAAGAACCGCTGAACTTCTTTAATGGACTTGGGAGTGGGCCAGTCCCGGACAGCCAGCGTCTTGGCTGGATCCATCTGGAGTTGTCCCGTTCGTACAATAAAACCCAGAAAGGAGACCTCAGGGACATGGAACTCACATTTCTGGGCTTTGGCAAACAGATTGTTCTGTAGCAGCTTTTGGAGAACCTGGCGGACATGGTGGCGATGCTCCTGCAAGGTCTTGGAGAAAATCAGAATGTCGTCGAGGTAAACAAAGACATATAGGTTGATCATGTCTCTCAAGACGTCATTGATAAGGGCCTGAAAGACAGCTGGCGCATTGGTGAGTCTGAAGGGCATCACTTGGTATTCATAGTGCCCTGACGGGGTGTTAAAGGCAGTCTTCCACTCATCTACCTGTCGGATGCGGATGAGGTGGTATGCATTCTGTAAGTCCAGCTTGGTGAAGATAGTAGCGCCTTGGAGCAGATCGAATGCTGTGGACATCAGCGGAAGGGGATAGCAGTTACGCATAGTGATATTGTTCAGGCCCCTGTAATCAATACACGGCCGGAGCCCCCCATCCTTCTTGCCGACGAAGAAGAAGCCGGCACAAGCGGGTGAGGTGGAGGGTCGAATGAACCCACAGGCCAGGGCATCCTTGATGTACTCCTCCATGGCCTTGCGTTCTGGCTGAGAGAGAGAAAACAGTCTGCCATGAGGAGGGGTAGCCCCAGGAAGCAAGTCGATGGCACAGTCGTAGGCATGGTGCGGAGGAAGAATGGCAGCCCTGCTCTTGCTGAAAACTTCTTTAAGATCCCAGTACTCTGTGGGAACTTGAGATAACTCGGTGAGATCAGGAGGCTCGGCAGAAGACACAGGAGAGCAGACAAGAGGCATAGCATGCAGGACCCCATTCCACAACCTGGCTTGTTACCCAGTCTATACGAGGATTGTGGCGGGTAAGCCAGGGAAGGCCTAGAATGACTGGGAACTCTGGCAAATAAATAAGGTGCAGGGATGTCCTCTTTGTGACCTTGAGACTGCAGAAAGACTGGAGAAGTAACTTGGATGACTCTTCCGTCACCTAAGGCTTGGCCATCCAGGGCAGACACAGACAGTGGGACTTCAAGAGGTGCAGTCGGGACTTTGATTCTTTGGGCGAAGTGAACATCCATAAAGTTTCCAGCCGCCCCGGAGTCTAACAAGGCCTGGCAAGAGTGGACAGATTCACCCCAGGAGATGGAGACCGGGATGTAGACTCCTTGGCCAGGAAGTTCGGGAGAGAGGGCAGGCCCCGTCACAACCCTCCCTCGGCTGGACGGGGCGGTCCTTTTCCTGAGAGTTCGGGACATGATGCTCGGAAGTGGCCAGGCTTGCCACAGTAGATGCAGCACTTGTCCCTCCTTCTGCGCTCCCTCTCAGACGCGGAAAGACGGGTACGGCCCACTTGCATGGGCTCTGGACAGTCGCTGGAGGAGGTAGACGGGCTCCAGGTTGAGGCGGTGAGGCCGGGGAAGCTCTGGACTTGGCGGTGCTCTCTAATCCTGTTGTCAAGACGAATGGCATGTGAGATCAGTGTTTCGAGGTCACTTGGGCATCCGATAGAGGCCAGACCGTCCTTGATGGGGTCAGACAGACCATGGTGGAAGGCTGAAACAAGGGCAGTCTCATTCCATCCACTTACTGTTGCGAGCGTCCGGAACGAGATGGCATAGTCTGCCACGCTTCCTCCCTGTCGGATGGACATGAGCTTCCTGGCTGCATCCTTACTGATGTCCGCCTGGTCGAAGACACAAAGCATCTCCTCCGTAAACAGCTTGAAATCAGAGCACTTGGGTCCCTGTCTCTGCCAGATGGCTGTAGCCCAAGCTCGTGCCTTACCAGCTAACAAGGTTATCACAAAGGCAATCTTGCAGCGATCCGTAGTGTAGGTGGTAGGCTGGAGCTCAAAGGTGAGTTGGCACTGGGTAAGGAACTCTCAGCACTTACTGTGCTTGCAGTCATACCTCTGTGGTGCAGGAAGGCAGGGTTCGCGAGGTGGAAGAGACAGCGTGGCAGGAGACACTGGAGAGGGAGCAGATGGTGGAGCAGGAAGAGGGTCAGGAGGAGGAGATGGAGGCAGAGGAGTCAGCTGTGCCAGGGTTTTCCCAATTTGCTGAAGCAGTACCTTGTGACAAGCGAGGGCCTCACGTTGGCTTACAAATGTACGTCTATGGTAGCTCCGAAGCGCGTTAAAGCAGCCATAATTCCCTGAAGGTTGGCTGGGTAGACAGTTGACAAAGCCTCTGCTGAGTCAGTCATGACGGAGTCTTTCTGTTAGGGTTTTGCTGGGAATCGAACCCGGGTCACTGGTGTAGTGATCCAGCAAACCCCCACTAGGCCACCAGGGGAATGACTCAAGTGCAGAGGCATGAGGCGAAAGTAGAGTAGCAAAAAACAGTTTATTTACAATGCAAAAAATCCAAAAAGTATAATCCAAAACGCTCAGAAGATATAAGGGAAAAAATAAAAAATCCAAAAGTTCAAAGTTAATACAAAAGCCAATAACCAGAAAAGAAGGGGTAAAAATCCAAATGCTCAGAAGATCCAAAAAGTCAAAAACAAAATCCACAAAGTCCAAAAGAAAGCAAAAATACAAAGAACACAAGGACATAGGCAAGGCACACGGGACAGAGGTAACTAGCACTAAACAGCATAGCAAAAAGACTCTGTGACTAGAGGCCAAACTGAGGGAGTATAAATACACAAACTAAATAGAAGACAGGTGACAATAATGAGGACTAGGCGGGGCACAAGGCACATGGAAAAACAAAACACAACACACAGAAACAATAATGGCCTCTAGCAGTCAAAACAAACATGACAACAGAAAAGGAATGATAGCAGCCTCTAGAGGCCAACAAAGTCCAAGTCCTAACAGGGTCGTCCTTCTCCTCTTTAGTCCGAATGACACGGCGTCCTTGATTTCCATAAAGAACTTCAAATTTTGATTCGTCTGACCACAGAACAGTTTTCCACTTTGCCACAGTCCATTTTAAATGAGCTTTGGCCCAGAGAAGACGTCTGCGCTTCTGGATCATGTTTAGATACGGCTTCTTCTTTGAACTATAGAGTTTTAGCTGGCAACGGCGGATGGCACGGTGAATTGTGTTCACAGATAATGTTCTCTGGAAATATTCCTGAGCCCATTTTGTGATTTCCAATACAGAAGCATGCCTGTATGTGATGCAGTGCCATCTAAGGGCCCAAGGATCACGGGCACCCAGTATGGTTTTCCGGCCTTGACCCTTACGCACAGAGATTCTTCCAGATTCTCTGAATCTTTTGATGATATTATGCACTGTAGATGATGATATGTTCAAAGTCTTTGCAATTTTACACTGTCGAACTCCTTTCTGATATTGCTCCACTATTTGTCGGCGCAGAATTAGGGGGATTGGTGATCCTCTTCCCATCTTTACTTCTGAGAGCCGCTGCCACTCCAAGATGCTCTTTTTATACCCAGTCATGTTAATGACCTATTGCCAATTGACCTAATGAGTTGCAAGTTGGTCCTCCAGCTGTTCCTTTTTTGTACCTTTAACTTTTCCAGCCTCTTATTGCCCCTGTCCCAACTTTTTTGAGATGTGTTGCTGTCATGAAATTTCAAATGAGCCAATATTTGGCATGATATTTCAAAATGTCTCACTTTCGACATTTGATATGTTGTCTATGTTCTATTGTGAATACAATATCAGTTTTTGAGATTTGTAAATTATTGCATTCCATTTTTATTTACAATTTGTACTTTGTCCCAACTTTTTTGGAATCGGGGTTGTAGACTATCACCTGCAGCAGGCCTTCTAAGGGCTTTTGCCACTCCTATCATTTTTCCCATTTGTCCTGATCCTCTTGTATTTCCAGCACTGTATAGACCTCAGAGCCACTCCCTTTCTTTTACAGAAGCAAAACAAAGAAGAAAGCTGATTTTGATGGTATGCTTTCTGTTCTGTAAAGTGGCAGTATATAAACAAATCTGAAGTTCAGGGAGGGGGAAAAGGTGCTAATGTTAATCACAAGATGTTGAAACTCTCTTGCTGTTTTCTGTATTTTCCCCCACAGTTATACTGTTTTGCATTTTGATTGTGAAAGTCTCCTGAAAGTGATTCAGGTAGGTTTACTTTACTGATGTGCTTCCCCAAAACTTTCAGGAAGAGGGCTTTTCAGAATAACAAGTTAAATTTAGTTCCAACAGTATACAGTATTGTGTCAAAGTCTTAGGCACCCTACTTTTTTTAATATTCATTTTGTCTTAGATTAATCTTTTTTTTTTTTACTTGTGCATTACTGAACAAGTAAAAAGAATCCAAACATTGCTTTTCTAACAAAAATCAAATGCTACAGAAAAAAATGTTGGTATGTCAGTAAAGAAGGGAACACATTACCTAGTAGACTGTAATAGACTACTTCTCAGACAAAAAAAAAAGAATGCTGGTGGTCAAGGATTACTTGCAAAAACATAAGTAAGTGTGACATTCAATGTATTCAAAAGAACTGTGGCAGATTCTCCAAGATGCTTAGAAAAACTTCCCAGCTAATTTTCTTATAAGCATGCATAAAATGTACCTGAGGTTACATTCACATTACCAGGCTGAAGTGAATCATATCTGATTTTTTTTTTTGTCTTAATGCAACACAGCTAATATTTTTTTTCAGGGCTATGTTGATACAGAAATCCCCCCCCCAAAAAAAAAAAAGAAAAGAAAAAGATTTGAGTCACTTTCAAAAGTTGTCCTAGACAGGATACATATCTGATTCACGGCCATGCAAGATGAATGAGAATGGTCAGCTTGGAATTTATGTGATTTTTTTTTGCCTATACACATGCACTGAGTGCTGTCTTCATCAGCAGCAACACCAATGCAGAAAAACAACAATGGAGGAGAACTATAATAGCTCGAAAACGGCGAAAGCTAGCCATCTTGCATTTTTCGCCTTCTTGACCTGATCATACACAGCTGATGAACAGCTTGTTGTGTTACTAGTAAAGCTACTAGTGCATCCATTTAGGTTGTTTTAATACTCTCAGTCATCTCACGAATATGACTTTTTTTTTTTTTTTGGATGATGCAGGTAACCCATGCAAAAATGTATCAACATGTGCATGCATGCTGTTTCAGAGGACAAATGTGCTCATATTACAGTTAGATACAGGTCATTTGTAATTATGAATGTGAACAGTGAAGATAGGGAAATCCAATCTGAACAAAAAAAAATCAGAACCGAACACTGAGGCTTGTAATGTAAACTTAGCCTGACACTACTGAAGTATTCTTAAAGAGAAAGGGTTGTCATGCCAAATATGGACTTTCTTTAGTTTCAGCACATGAGAGAGAGAGAGAGAGAGAGAGACTATTTATGGATGAGGAGTCTTGTTCCTCTGCATGAACGTTATTATGGAGCTACGGTCTCAACATATCATCGTTCTGAGGGTTCATTAACATAAAGCAATATGGCGGGGGCAGTTCTAGCAAAAATACACATCCAGAGGACTGGGTAAAAAATAATGCTGAGAGAGCACAGAAAGAAGGATTGTTCCCTGAGGTATGTTGTTTATGATGTCTTAGGTGTGTCATAACAAATGGAAGGAGACAGCTTTCTCTCAGGGATACTTAGGTTCTCCCTAAAGAGCCTGATTAATTGTTATTGTGCTACATTTCACACCCTGAAATGCTCAGGCTAAGGCTACTCCAGAGCATCAGAGTAACAATGCACACACTGTTGGAGGCTGTATATGATAGTATGTTTGCTTTGTTAGCAAGACTCATTGACTGGAATTGTATCTGGTCTCACAGTTGTTGCACAATTTGTACGTGTACATTTTGTATACATCACATTAAACTGTGTACTGTGTAGTATGTTGGACTGTGGCCCTGGATGGGACAATATTTGATCCTGCTATACATGTTTATATACTAACCTCATTTCTACAAAAGTTGGGATATATTCCAAAATGCAAAAACACAACAATCTGTGATTTGCGAATTCAGGTGAAACTTTATTTAACTGACAGAAATACAAAGAAAAGATTTTCAGTAGTTTTACTGACCAACTTAAAGCTATACAGCCTTTCAATTTTATAAAATCAGTTAAATTTAGTTCCCTCTGAAATTTGGTCATTGTGGTATGTTTATTTCTGCAAATCTCAAAAAAAAAAAAAAAACAGGCCATTCGGTAGCTGGGAAGTTATTTATTTTGAGGGGATTCCTTAGCAAATAATGTGCACGAAATTGCTCGCTTTGTGCAGTCAAGTAGACAGAGGAAGTCCAATGTGTGCATGCACAGGTTTACCTGCTGCTGCTTCTTTTCCTTCTTCTTTTGAGTTTTATGGCAGCTGGTATCCAGTGTTGCATTACTGCCATCTCCAGGTTTACCTTGACCGTGCACTGTCCGTGCATATTCTGTCGCTAAGCAAACAGCTGATCACACCGAGGTGCTTGCTGACTGCCGATATTTATTAGTTTGGTCCTGTGTTTTGTTTCCTTCACAACATAACATCTTTTCTTCACATTTCATGCACATCTTCCATTTTCCTCTCCTGTTTCAAATTTGTAGCCCACAATGCCTTGCACAAATGGGGAAACCCCACCACCTGATGCATGATGTAGTATCTTGAATTGGGTCACGGTGAAGCAAGAAAAAATAGTGGAGAATCTTGGGCCACATGGCCTTAATTTCATTAATTGTTCTATTTAAAAAAAAAACTAATAAAATTGGAAGTCTGTGATTCAAATTCAGTAGCTTTCAGTCCACTAAACAAAAATAATTGGGTGTCAGGGAAAATTTTTTTATGACTTAAACTTGAAAAATCTGAAAGGAGGTCTACTTTTAATTGTATTTTGTAAATATAAACAAAGTTAGAATTTGATGCTTGCAACAAAAAAGTTGGGACAGAGGCAAAATAAGACTGAAAAGTTCATAGGATATTTAAATAATATTGGCTGGCTTTGAGTGGTCTATCAGATATATTCTATTCAGCTAGTATGATATTGAACGAGTCAAAGACAAGTACAATATCATGCTAGATGAATGGAATATATTTGATAGACCATGAAAAAAAGCCAGCCAATATTATTATTATTATACATACACACTCTTCATATCAGCATTCTCGAAGGCCAACGCTAACTTACCCGTGACTCTGTGCTGTTAGCGCGGCAGTCCAGTTAGCTTCCAGCCGGCATAGCAGTAGCATTAGTGCAGGCCGATGCAAGCTTACCCACGACTCAGTGCTGTTAGCGCCAGTCCAGTTCCCTTCTAGCTGGTATAGTTTTAGCGCAGGCCAATGCTAGCGCAGTCAAGCCGAATATTATTGTTATTTTCCCTGTGTAATTTACTGAGTTACTTTTAAAATCAACATTGACAACTACATACAACGGAGTGACCTGGCAGCCAAAATTCTCTCAAAATCTTCTGCTTTTAATGAAGCAAACCTCGCAGCCATGTTTGTTTACAAAATGTCACAGTCACTTGCTAGTGCGGAAGTTTTACATCTCTGATGTGTCTCTTTTCCAGTTTTTTGATGTCTGTTGGTATGTTTTTCTCTTGTAAATATGCATGAAGAATATATAATGAAGTTTTGGTAGCCTTTCGGGTGTTCAGCGTGTCTTTAGTTTCAGTTTATTTATTTAGTGCTTAAACCTAGCACTGGATTAGCCTCGTCTTATCTCTTTCCTGGCTGACAAAGAAATGATTCTGTGCATGCACAGCAGAAAAATTTTGTCATTGGATCTTCGCATGAGCTCTGATGTGTGACATCATGTTGTCTTGACAACATGCAATATTATAACAATATTGCATGCTCATTCTCCATTGGGGAGAGTGGCATAATACTTGTAGGATAAGCGATATGATAACAATATTGAATGCTGTCAATAAACCCACTAGAAGGGAATAGAATTCATGTTTTTATTCCATGGAAAAAGTGGCCCGTATGTATAATAATCAAGGATATTTAACACCATTTTGGAAGATTCCACAATAAACAGGTTAACTGGGAACATGATTAGGTATAAAAAAGAGAATGCACCAAAGGCTCTGTCTTTGCAAGCAAGGATGGGTCATGGCTCACTCCTCTGTGCCAAAATTCATGAGAGAATTGCTAGTCAATTCAAAAAGGACATTTCTCAATGCAATATTTTAGGTCTTTCAAAATTTACAGTACATAATATTGTGAAAAGTTTCAGGGAAATTGGAGACATCTCAGTGAGTAAAGGGCACGATCAGAAACCACTGTTAAATGTACGTGATCTTCATGCCCTCAGATGGCAGTGCCTGAGAAACCATCCTGCTAATGTGACAAATTTAGCCACTTTGGAAAACTGTTGTCACTTAACAGTGTGCCTCTGCATACAGAAATGCAACCTGAAACTGTATTACTCAAGGAGGAAGCCATTCATCAGTTCTTTGCAGAAATGCTGCTGATTTCTCTGGGCACAAACTCATCTCAGATGGATGGAAAGACAGTGGGAACGTGTGCTGTGGTCAGATGAGTCCACATTTTAGCTTGTTTTTGGGAAAACCGGATGTCAAATTCTCAGTGCCAAAGATGAACATGACCATCCAGTTTGTTATCAGAGAAAGGTGCAAAAGCCAGCATCTGTGATGGTATGGGGTGCATCAGTGCCCACGGCATGGGTGAGTTGCATGTGTGTTAAGGTACGATTGATATATTGGGGTTTTAGAGAGAGATATTCACCAAGATAATGTCTCTTCCCAGGAAGTCCATGCTTATTTTAGCAGGACAATGCCAGGCCTCATTCTGCCGGGCTACAACAGTGTGGCTTCGTACATACAGAATGTGTGTGCTTGGCTGGCCTGCTGCCAGTCCAGATCTGTCTCCTAATTGAGACTGTATGGCACATCATGAAGAGGAGAAACAGACAATGGTGACTATGGACTGTTGAGCAGCTGAAGTCTTGTATCAAGCAAGAATGGACAAAATTTTCCAATTGCAAAACTGCAACAGTTAGTATCCTCATATCTCATATGATTAAAAAGTGTTATTAAAAGGAAAGGTGATGTAATACAGTGGTGATAATAGTGTCTCTGTCCCAAATTTTTTGAGTGTATTGCAGGCAACAAATTCTACTTTTGTTTATAGATAGATAGATTCTTTATTGTCATTGCACATTGCTATACAACGAAACACTGTTTGAGGGCTCAAATCACAGCAGCATATCAATAAAATAAAAAAATATATAAATAAATAATATACATAACCTTTTAAAAAGCAGCATATTTGCATATAAGCAGCAGTATAAATTACAGTATGTAATTATACAATGTAGCCAAACACAGTAAGGTGCAGAGTGTGAGTCCAAGTCTGGATCAAGCCTCCAGCAGAGCTTTTACAGCCCTGGGGAAGAAGCTATTTTGGTGTCTTGCTGTTCGTGACTTTATGACCCTAAGCCTGCCAGAGGGAAGTGTGTCAAAAAGACATTGTCTGGGATGAGTGCAGTCAGTCCTAATCTTTGTGGCTCTGTTTCTCAGCCTGGCAGAGTAGATCTGTTCCAGGGATTGGAGAGGGGTACCAATGATTTTATATGCAGTCCTGATGATCCACTGCAGGTCTTTCCTCTGAGTTGCAGTTGGAGAACCACACTGCGCATCCATAACTCAGAACACTTTGTACGGTGCACTGGTAGAAATTGGTGAAGAGCTTCTGTGAAAGCCCAGTTTTCCTCAGGGATCGCAGGAAGAAGAGTCTCTGCTGGGCCTTCTTCACCACCTCTCTGGTGTTCACTCCCCATGTCAGGTCCTCTGAGAGGTGAACACAGAGGTATTTGAAGCTCCCCACCTGTTCCACCTCCTCTCCAGAGATCACCAGGCTGGCATTTGTTTTAACCGGTCATTTTCTGAAGTCAATGACAAGCTCCTTTGTTTTGTTGGTGTTGAGGAGCAAGTCATTGTTCTGACACCAAGATGTGACGGCCTGAACTTCCTCTCTGTAGGCTGCCTCATTGCTGTTGTTTATCAACCCCACTACAGCTGTGTCACCTGCAAACTTGTATATTTGGTTTGATTTATGAATGGGAGAACAGTCCTGTGTGAAGAGTGAGTAAAGGAGTGGACTAAGAACACAGCCTTGGGGGTGTCAGTGTTTAGAATGGTGTTGGATGAGATGAGGTCTCCAAGTCTCACATGCTGTGGTCTGTTGGAGAGGAAGTCCTTAATCCAGCTATAGAGGTGGTGGTCCAGGCCCACAGACAGCAGCTTATTGACCAGTTTGCTCGGATTGACAGTGTTAAAGGCCAAGCTGAAGTCAACGAACAGTATCCTCACATAGGTGTCAGGGTTCTCCAGGTGAGTCAGTACAGTATGGAACATAAGGGAGATGGTGTCCTCAGTGCACCTGTTGGTTTTGTAGGCGAACTGGTACTGGTCCAGGTCAGCAGGGATGGAGGCTTTGATGTAGTTCATCTCCAGTCTTTCAAAGCATTTCATGATTATCGGTGTTAGTGCAACAGGCTGATAATCATTCAAGCATGTGACTGCTGAGCGCTTTGGGACAGGGATGATGGTTGCAGCTTTAAAGCAGGAGGGGACTATGACCTCCTTCAGTAACTTGTTGAATATGTCAGTGAAAACAGCCGCCAGTTGGTGTGCACATGCTTTTAGAGAACGTCCTGGAACCCCATCCGGACCAATTGCCTTCCTGCCATTGATGTTGAGCAGGGCCCATTTAACCTGGTAATGGTGCAATACCATTGGATGTCTCTCTTTCTGAGAGGGGCTGGAGATGTGTGAAGGATGTTGACTGTGGGTGAGGGATGCTGGGCATGGCTTATTCATGTTGGTGGTGTTGCTGTCAAAATAGGAGAAGAAGGCGTTCAGCAGATCAGGGAGGGAGTGGTCGACTGTAGAGGGTGGGGATGGGTTCTGTTTGGAGTTAGTAATTGTTCTGATCCCCTGCCACATGCTGTGGGTGTTTTTGTCTTTAAAATGATGTTCGATTTGCATTTTATATTTATTTTTGGCAGCAGTGATCCCACTTCTCAGATCTGCTCTGGGTCTCCTGTAGGTCTCCCGGTCACCTGATCACAGCGCCGCATTCCTGGCTTTCAGTGGACTGTAAACAGTGCTGTTGAATGAGGGCTTTTGGGGCACTCTGATGTTTTTGGTTTTGGTGGAAGTCTCAACACAGAACCTGATATAGTCCATTACTATGGAAGCATATTGTTCTGTGTCTTCCTGATCAAAGATCTCCCATCTTGTGTCCTCAAAACAGTCTTGCAGTGCTGCCTCAGTCTCCTCAGACCAGATCTGAACTGTCCTGACCTGGCTGTTTGTTTTGCTGATGAGAGGTTTATATAACCCTGATTCCAAAAAAGTTGGGATAAAGTACAAATTGTAAATAAAAATGGAATGCAATAATTTACAAATCTCAAAAACTGATATTGTATTCACAATAGAACATAGACAACATATCAAATGTCGAAAGTGAGACATTTTGAAATTTCATGCCAAATATTGGCTCATTTGAAATTTCATGACAGCAGCACATCTCAAAAAAGTTGGGACGGGGCAATAAGAGGCTGGAAAAGTTAAAGGTACAAAAAAGGAACAGCTGGAGGACCAAATTGCAACTCATTAGGTCAGTTGGCAATAGGTCATTAACATGACTGGGTATAAAAAGAACATCTTGGAGTGGCAGCGGCTCTCAGAAGTAAAGATGGGAAGAGGATCACCAATCCCCCTAATTCTGCGCAGACAAATAGTGGAGCAATATCAGAAAGGAGTTCGACAGTGTAAAATTGCAAAGAGTTTGGACATATCATCATCTACAGTGCATAATATTATCAAAAGATTCAGAGAATCTGGAAGAATCTCTGTGCGTAAGGGTCAAGGCTGGAAAACTATACTGGGTGCCCATGATCTTCGGGCCCTTAGACGGCACTGCATCACATACAGGCATGCTTCTGTATTGGAAATCACAAAATGGGCTCAGGAATATTTCCAGAGAACATTATCTGTGAACACAATTCACTGTGCCATCCGCTGTTGACGGCTAAAACACTATAGTTCAAAGAAGAAGCCGTATCTAAACATGATCCAGAAGCGCAGACGTCTTCTCTGGGCCAAGGCTCATTTAAAATGGACTGTGGCAAAGCGGAAAACTGTTCTGTGGTCAGACGAATCAAAATTTGAAGTTCTTTGTGGAAATCAGGGATGCCGTGTCATTCGGACTAAAGAGGAGAAGGACGACCCAAGTTGTTATCAGCGCTCAGTTCAGAAGCCTGCATCTCTGATGGTATGGGGTTGCATTAGTGCGTGTGGCATGGGCAGCTTACGCATCTGGAAAGTCACCATCAATGCTGAAAGGTATATCCAGGTTCTAGAGCAACATATGCTCCCATCCAGACGACGTCTCTTTCAGGGAAGACCTTGCATTTTCCAACATGACAATGCCAAACCACATACTGCATCAATTACAGCATCATGGCTGCGTAGAAGAAGGGTCCGGGTACTGAACTGGCCAGCTTGCAATCCAGATCTTTCACCCATAGAAAACATTTGGCGCATCATAAAACGGAAGCTACGACGAAAAAGACCTAAGACAGTTGAGCAACTAGAATCCTACATTAGACAAGAATGGGTTAACTTTCCTATCCCTAAACTTGAGCAACTTGTCTCTTCAGTCCCCAGATGTTTACAGACTGTTGTAAAGAGAAAAGGGGATGTCTCACAGTGGTAAACATGGCCTTGTCCCCTTTTTTGAGATGTGTTGTTGTCATGAAATTTAAAATCACCTAATTTTTCTCTTTAAATGATACATTTTCTCAGTTTAAACATTTGATATGTCATCTATGTTCTATTCTGAATAAACTATGGAATTTTGAAACTTCCACATCATTGCATTCCATTTTTATTAGGGCCCGAGCACCGTTCAGTGCGAGCACCCTATTGTTTTTCGAAGGATTTTTTTTTTTTTTTTCTGTCGCGCTTGGCTTTTTTTGAGGCATTTTCCATGCATGAAAACTCATGAAATTTGATACACACATCAGTCATTGTAACCACTTCTCAGCCACAGACGTTTGGCCCCGGGCGTGACCCAGGGACTTCATAGCGCCCCTTAATGTCATGGAGTCCTTGGATTGGCATATAGTTTCAGCTATGCATACCAAATTCAGTATGTGTGTAGTTCGTCCCAAGATGAACAACTTTCGTATATACATTGCATTAGCCACGCCCAACAGGAAGTGAGGTAATTGGGCTTATATGCATTTGGACACATGGTCATTTTTAACGTACTCCTCCTAGACGGTTCATCAGATTCATGTCAAACTTGGCAATCACGATGCCAAGATATTGCTGATGTTGAATTGCGAAGGGATTTTTGATATGTTGTAATATGTTGAAATGGCAATATTATGAATTTTAATACTCGCCACATAAACAGGAAATGTGTCATGAAGTCATAATACATGTAATGATTTGGCTGAAACCTTTCAGGTTATTAGAGAATGTGATTATTATGACATCTAGATGCCCAATATGCCTGTCTGGTATAGCGCCACCAACTGGCCAAGGAAAGAATAGGGTTTTGAATATGTGTGTTTTGACACATGATGAATTTTAACATGCTCCTCCTAGATGGTTCATGAGATTCATGTGAAATTTGTTATACGTGATGCCAAGATGTCGCTGACATTAAATTGCGATGGGATTTTTGATATCTTGTAATATGTTGAAATGGCCTTATGATTTTAATATCTTGCCACATAAAAAGGAAACATGTCAGAAAGCCACAGTGCATTGACTGTATGGTGGACACTTCTTACTTCAATAAATATTATGATTATTATGATAACCTGATGCCCAATGGGCCTGCCTGTTATAGCGCCACCACCTGGCCAAGCAGGAAATGTGCCAGAAATTGGCAATGCCTTAACTGATTGATCTGACACTTTACATAATATTGTGCATTATGATTATGATGATATTCACGTGTAATTCAGATGCCTAGCACAGCGCCACCATCTGGCCAAGCAGGAAATGGGGAAAAATGTTCAATTCATTGATGGATTGATTTGAAACTTTACAAAATATTGGATATCATGAGTCTGATGATATAACATAAACAATTCTGTGCACACTCATACACAGTCATATGCATATTTATGCATACACACATACACTTTCACAAGTATGCACACGCAACATCTATGAGCACACTCTCTCTTTCACACACACACTTTCTTTCTCTCTCTCTCTCTCTCTCTCTCTGACAAACAGACACACACGCACACACAATAATAGCGGAGCTCCAGCGGCGCACCATACCTAAGAAAAAATGGTAAACCCTTCGAGTCGATTTTTTGTGCTTTGTCCGTGTACGTGTATCACCAGTCATACACACCGCCTAGTGGTCAATGTTAGTAATTACCAGTCATACACACCGCCTAGTGGCCAGTGTTAGTAATTACCAGTCATACACACCACCTAGTGGCCAGTGCTAGCCAGTAAATAAATAAAACAAAAGAGACTGGCTAGGACATAAGAAAATTCTACAACCCAGAAACAGATGGGAGCTCCGCTTTTAGCAGGGATGTGATTTTTCCACGAATTCGTGGAATTCCGCTTTTTTTCACCTCAAAATTTGAAAAAAAATTTTTTTCCGATTTTTCGCTCAAAAATCCTCATTCGTATCCTACTCGTTCCGACTTTCAGTAATTCCGTCATTGAGATGAAACAAAGTACGTGATTGGCCCATCGCTCTGTAACAACCAATGAACGCGCTTGTTAGATAGCTGTACGTAAGCTCGCTTCAAACAAAGAGTTGAAAGATGGCAGCCTCCATGATCGAGCGTAAAGATGCAAATCGAGTTAAAGAAATCGACAGAATAGTGAAAAACAAGTTCTGCTGGGAATGGTTGGAGAAAGAGGTTGCTACAGACGTTGGACATAAGACTGTGAGACATTTGTTCAGCGATTTCGTTCTTTGGGGAGAGGGCAGAGGTCTCTGGCTGTCAAGTGTGGGGATGCTGGGACCTCCCTGCCCGAGCTACGAGCGTGCAAAGTTGGGCTGGAGCCCGGGATAGAAATGAAACCTAAGCGGAGCGCCGCGGCTCGCCTCGGGACGAATTACGTCCCAAGGCGCGGGGCTAGCGTGCCCTGCCCACACTGGTTCTTTGGGGGAGGGCAGAGGACTCTGGCTGTCAAGTTTGGGGATGCTGGAACCTCCCCTGCCCAAGCTACGAGCGTGCAAAGTCGGGCTGGAGCCCGGGATAGAAACGAAACCTAAGTGAGTGAACACAGTAGTTTTGAATATCCTTAAAGGGCTGATGACACGAACATGACTCTATGCAATTTCTTAAATAAACTATACAACATGGCAAACATGTTAGATTTCTGTTATAATTACATGAAAAGAAGCTGTTGTTACGCAAATATCCAACTTTTAATTGCACAGCGCAAGAAGACTGGGTCCGTGGCTCGCGGCCATGTTGTGACGTCAGCGGAAGAACACGCTGCGGTTCACTGGCTGTTCTACTCTGGTTCTACTCAATGGAAATGGCGCATGAAAACGCCAGTGAACTCTCTAGTGCTAGCTCTTCCTCTTCTGGGAGTCTAGAATTATGTTGATCTCTTCCGAATAGAATCTATGATAGCCTACCCTCTTTACCCTTTGCCTCTCGTTGCTAGGCGGCAGTTACATGAAAGCCACAAGCTTTCACAAGCAAATACATGACTGATATCACGCTGACTTTATGATTACATTTATGATTATCATG
The DNA here is from genome assembly GCF_027579695.1 of Neoarius graeffei. Lineage (NCBI taxonomy): Eukaryota > Metazoa > Chordata > Actinopteri > Siluriformes > Ariidae > Neoarius > Neoarius graeffei. The sequence continues at coordinate 38,940,895 of NC_083576.1, read as the reverse complement.
TAGAATCTATAGCTCTACGTACCTTTATCTTATGTCGTTTCACAACACATGTTCTGACAGGAGGACTGTCTTTGGATCCGGCATAGCTACTAGTAGACCCCCTCCGGAATACTGGCAGTTGGATGGTTTCAAGTGCATTTTGGTGGGTTTTGAACATATTTTGGGCTGGAAAACTTCAGCAGTATCTGGCAACAGATACTGCTGATGTTTTCCAGCCCAAAATATGTTCAAAACCCACCAAAATGCACTTGAAACCGCTCAACTGGGCAGGAAACCTTCCAATCTGGCAACACTGTGTAGGCACTGCTGATGGTAGTAACACACGTTTGTGATGAACTGAACACCCAAGAGATTCTTTTAAGCTGGGAAGGGTGTCAAAACAATCCAAATCGAAGTGTTCAGAGCACAGGACGGATGTTGGTGAGGGCTCCCACTTGTCACGAGTGCGCCTGACTTGCTTCACCCACTTCGCATGCAGCTCGGGATCTCTGGGAAACTTGAATAAACTTACCCCATCCTTGTGGGTTTTGGAGCAAAAGCCGGCAACACAACGCGAAGGCATAATAACTAATATATATCTCATCTCATCTCATTATCTCTAGCCGCTTTATCCTTCTACAGGGTCGCAGGCAAGCTGGAGCCTATCCCAGCTGACTACGGGCGAAAGGCGGGGTACACCCTGGACAAGTCGCCAGGTCATCAGAGGGCACTAATATATATATATATATATATATATATATATATATATATATATATGTATGTATATATATAATGTATAATAATAATACTAATAATGACAACCTGAACACCTGTCACATCAACAACAAACTGGTAAGTTAGGAGGAAGGTTCTTTCGCTGATGTCATATAGCTCCTCCTCCTCTTTCGTCTCCTGGGTGCTGCAGCCCTGTCAAATTTGCCCAAATAGCCGCGTTTTTTATCATAACTTGTAAAATAGGCACCTTCGTGAATTAATATATGGATCATCGGGAATTACTTTTTATGTTATAAAACATCGCCAAAGATGTCAAAAACGTGTCATCAGCACTTTAAGTGAGTGAACACTGGGGTTCTGAATATCCTTAAGTGAGTGAACACTGTGGAGTTATGATTATCCTTTGGTGAGTGAACACTATAGAGTTATGTATATGAAGTTGACATTGCTAGAGTAGAAACTGCAGAAAAAAAGTGACTGATATGCTGGAACTGGACATGGATGCTAGCATCTTTTTTCTTTGAGAGTTCCTGAAGACTTGTGGATGAACTTGTGAATGAACACGGCTATGTTGCATCATGTTTGTTTGAAAAGGCACATTTAGGTTTGTTCAACTTCTACAGTAATTGAAAGTATAAATTTTGTTTTTCCTTATACAATTTTCTATTTATTCTAATGCAGATTTAATTTAGAATGACATTTTTAGTTTCATGTTTTGGCTTTTTGTCAGTTAAGAATCATTGAATTTACTATAGGGGCTCAGAGTTGCATGTTGACCATTAAATTGGCTTGAATTTGTTAATCATGACAAATTTTTTCTTGTGTGTTTGCTTGCCATTTTAGTACAATTTCAGAAGTCAGAAAACCCCAGAACCCAGGAGCTTCGGGGGGCTTCGCCCCCCCCCACCAGGGCGCTGCCCTGGACCAGCTGGGGGCCTGTGGCCCCCAGACCCCCGGCTAAAATTTTCAGATAATTTCACCAGCCCCAAATCACATCCCTGTTTTAAGCAGTGCCTAAATCTATATATTAGTGACCTGCCATCATTGTGCATTTTGTTGCAGACATACTGTATGAAAACTCTGCATGTACACACACACACACACACACACTGCAGACACAGGAAAGCCAAGATGACTTAAGATTACAGCGTGAGATAGAGATAAGGAGGAGACACATGTATAGTTTTGTACATATATAAATGTACATTTTCACACCACAGAAACACACACACTTACAGTCTTTGTCTGTCTATCGCTCATCTGTCACGCAGTCATGGCATTTGCAACATGCACATCACCTTTGAACATTTGATGAATATATGACATGTGACTGTTTTGTTGGGTGGCGGAATGTCCTGGGTTGTGGAACCACACGTGCGAAGGCCGGTCAAGGCCGCTAGCGGCTTTAATTACAATTTGTACTTTGTCCCAACTTTTTTGGAATCAGGGTTGTATTTACAAAATACAATTAAGTTAGGCAGTAAAAATACTGAAAATCATTTCTTTGTATTTTTGTCAGTTAAAGAAAGGTTTATGTGAATTAACAAATCACAGATTTTTGTTTTTATTGCATTTTGGAAAATATCTCAAATTTTCTGGAAATGAGGTTAGTAGATGGGAATATTTAATCTATGAAAAGAGCAATTCCAGCGTTATGGACGTGACACTCGAACTCAAAATGGCAACAAATGACCCAGTGCATGTTTTATTGTCTCCCAGTATTTAAATAGGTGTTGCATATTTTAAGGCTGTACCATACTGGAGAAGTGATAGAACAAGAACAATTCCCATAGTACATCTAGGGCATGCCAGAAAATGCCAATAAAAGATGCGTTATGGATGTGACAGAAAAAGTATCACTTTTCTTGGGTGACTGTACATTTTTATCAAACTCTGTGAAATTGTAAACCTAATGTCGAAATGGAGATATCCATTTGATAGAGGGGTCCAAGGTGAATATTAAAAAATCTTTGTTTTTTGTATTTCATGCAGAGTTTCGGAAGGAAAAGTCAGCGTTATGGATGTGACGAAAATCCATTATGGATGTGACGCGTCTGAAATAGACATGGCATATGTTTAGAAAATCAGCAATTTAACCACCATAACCCTTTGAAAAACTCTCTAAATATCAGCTAAAACTATCAAAGTTCTTAAATAATATTTAGGATGGCTATTGTTTTGCTGTTTTGTGGATTTTAGCATACATTTCTGTGGCTTGTGGCAATAATATAGAATTGTACATGATCAAAGTTGATTTTAGCTTGGGTTTTACATTATAAGAAAGAAAGACTGACAGTGACATATTAGGTTGGTTACAAATTGGTTCAACTTATTCACATCTGTAAAATACAGGCCTAGGTGATATCTCTGGGAGTGGTTTTGATGTATTACATGTTGCTTTATTTTTGCAATGGTGAGGTTGACATTTACATGGAATTGCCCAAAAGCAGTCAAGAAGAAGAAGAAGAAGAAGAAGAAGAAACCTTTATTTGTCACATGCACACTTCAAGCACAGTGAAATTCATCCTCTGCATTTAACCCATCTGAAGCAGTGGAGGGAAGAAGAAGGGGAGTTAGAGTAACTTCATCTCAAAATTTCCTAAATGTATGTACCTAAATATATGATTTGGCATTGTTTTGCCTAAAACAACAGGGCGGACATTTACTTTGGCACAGAGGAATGCTGAGGGCTTTGATGTTGGATGGTACAGTGTGCCAAGTAGATAGAAAACAAAACAACAGGCAAATGGCTACAGGATGCCAGCTGGGAGAGAAAGAAAAATGCACACTGGCTTTGTCCCTCATTGCTACCTGCATGTGTAATTCCCCATTTACTGGGCTCTATGAGGTTGGAGAAAGGGCAGGTTATTTCATGAGACAAAGAGAGAGATTCTAATTATAACCCTGCAGTCATTGTGCTGTGGCAGCCCACACCAGGCTCCAGCTTGCATGAGCAACTGCAGAAATCTTGCTTTTAGTTTAATTTGGAGGATGAGCCTTAATCTGGTCTAAGTCCTTTAAATCTGAAACTTCAGTTCCGAAGGATTACAGAGCCATCTTAAAATGGATGAGAGCTGCTCAAGAGTGCTTCCCTTAACACGTCTAGGCAACTTCAAAAATATATAAAATGAAGAGGGCTGGTTATAGTCATGCAATAATTACAGTTAGTGTTGCTGAATAACTTTATATATAAATAAAAAATTATATATATATATATATATATATATATATATATATATATATATATATATATACACACGAACAGTGATGCCTGAAAGTTTGTGAACCCTTTAGAATTTTCTATATTTCTGCATAAATATGACCTAAAACATCATCAGATTTTCACACAAGCCCTAAAAATAGATAAAGAGAACCCAGTTAAACAAATGAGAAAAAATATTATACTTGGTCATTTATTTATTGAGGAAAATGATCCAATATTACATATCTGTGAGTGGCAAAAGTATATGAACCTCTAGGATTGGCAGTTAATTTGAAGATGAAATTAGAGTCAGGTGTTTTCAATCAGTGGGATGACAATCAGGTGTGAGTGGGCACCCTGTTTTATTTAAAGAACAGGGATCCATTAAAGTCTGATCTTCGCAACAAATGTTTGTGGAAGTGTATCATGGCACGAACAAAGGAGATTTCTGAGGACCTCAGAAAAAGTGTTGTTGATGCTCATCAGGCTGGAAAAGGTTACAAAACCATCTCTAAAGAGTTTGGACTCCACCAATCCACAGTCAGACAGATTGTGTACAAATGGAGGAAATCAAGACCATTGTTACACTCCCCAGGAGTGGTCGACCAACAAAGATCACTCCAAGAGCAAGGCGTGTAATAGTCGGCGAGGTTACACAGGACCCCAGGGTAACTTCTAAGCAACTGAAGGCCTCTCTCACAATGGCAAATGCTAATATTCATGAGTCCACCATTAGGAGAACACTGAACAACAGTGGTGTGCATGGCAGGGTTGCAAGGAGAAAGCCACTGCTTTCCAAAAAGAACATTGCTGCTCATCTGCAGTTTGCTAAAGATCACGTGGACAAGTCAGAAGGCTATTGGAAAAATGTTTTGTGGATGGATAAGACCAAAATTGAACTTTTTGGTTTAAATGAGAAGCGTTATGTTTGGAGAAAGGAAAACACTGCATTCCAGCATAAGAACCTTATCCCATCTCTGAAACATGGTGGTGGTAGTATCATGGTTTGGGCCTGTTTTGCTGAATCTGGGCCAGGACGGCTTGTCATCATTGATAGAACAATGAATTCTGAATTATATCAGCAAATTCTAAAGGAAAATGTCAGGACATCCGTCCATGAACTGAATCTCAAGAGAAGGTGGGTCATGCAGCAAGACAACGACCCTAAGCACACAAGTCGTTCTACCAAAGAATGGTTTAAGAAGAATAAAGTTAATGTTTTGGAATGGCCAAGTCAAAGTCCTGACCTTAATCCAATTGAAATGTTGTGGAAGGACCTGAAGTGAGCAATTCATGTGAGGAAACCCACCAACATCCCAGAGTTGAAGCTGTTCTATACAAAGGAATAGGCTAAAATTCCTCCAAGCTAGTGTGCAGGACTGATCAACAGTTACTGGAAACATTTTGCAGTTATTGCTGCACAAGGGGGTCACACCAGATACTGAAAGCAAATGTTCACATACTTTTGTCACTCACAGATATATAATTTTAGATTATTTTCCTCAATAAATAAATGACCAAGTATAATATTTTTGTCTCATTTGTTTAAGTGGGTTCTCTTTATCTACTTTTAGGACTTGTGTGAAAATCTTCTGATGTTTTAGGTCATATTTATGCAGAAATATAGAAAATTACAAAGGGTTCACAAACTTTCAAGCACCACTGTGTCTACAAACTAGCCTGAAATTCACAAAAGAAACACTATGCATTCATTTATGTAACTATTGCTGCATATAACTCCTACAGACCATCCACTGTGCACAAAGAAGCATATCCCTTCTGGGGTCACCTAAAAAATAATTAATTTTAAAAATATATGACATGTACATTCATTGTGCATGTTTTTCATTATTCTTAAGTCAGTGTTCATCATTTTTTAAAGAAAATCTTCCTTTAAAAATCATATGGGCACGATAATGAAATTATATATAAAGGACCCCATTTTGACTAGCAACAGCACTGCTACTCAGTTTTGCAGCTTTGTTTCTGATAATGTGTCCTGTGAATTTTTTGAATATTTTTGAATAAAAAAATGCAAACCTAGATATTATTCGGTGGCAACTGTTCTCAACTAGAAATAATAGTTCAGGGATTTATGAATTTAAGTTAAGGACCTAACTATATATATATATATATATATATATATATATATATATATATATATATATATATGGGCGGCACGGTGGTGTAGTGGTTAGCGATGTCGCCTCACAGCAAGAAGGTCCTGGGTTCGAGCCCCGGGGCCGGCGAGGGCCTTTCTGTGCGGAGTTTGCATGTTCTCCCCGTGTCCGCGTGGGTTTCCTCCGGGTGCTCCGGTTTCCCCCACAGTCCAAAGACATGCAGGTTAGGTTAACTGGTGACTCTAAATTGACCGTGAGTGTGAATGGTTGTCTGTGTCTATGTGTCAGCCCTGTGATGACCTGGCGACTTGTCCAGGGTGTACCCCGCCTTTCGCCCGTAGTCAGCTGGGATAGGCTCCAGCTTGCCTGCGACCCTGTAGAACAGGATAAAGCGGCTAGAGATAATGAGATGAGATGAGATATATATATATATATAGTTAGGTCCTTAACTTATTCAGTCACATTAGATATAAAGTTTGTTAGAAAGTTCTACAGAACATCTGATTGAGACCAATTATGAACTTTAGTGAAGTACCTGAGGAAATGTACAAGTTCAGAAGTTAAATAAATGCAGATAGTGGCATTGTGTTGCACCCTTGCTCTACACCAAGGGTAAACCTGCACATTCATGCAATTGTCCAAAAAGCCAATCCTGTGGCAACAGTGCCATGCATTCCAACATGGGTGAAGAGCATCAGTTAATGTTCACATCAAACATCAGAATGGGGAAAGAGATGCAATCTCAGTGACTTTGAATATTTCTTGGTGCCTGATGGGCTGGCTTCAGTATTTCAGAAACTGCTGATCTCCTGGCATTTTCTCTCATAAATGTCTCTCGAGTAGGGCGGCACGGTGGTGTAGTGGTTAGCGCTGTCGCCTCACAGCAAGAAGGTTCTGGGTTCGAGCCCCGTGGCCAGCGAGGGCCTTTCTGTGTGGAGTTTGCATGTGGGTTTCCTCCGGGTGCTCCGGTTTCCCCCACAGTCCAAAGACATGCAGGTTAGGTTAACTGGTGGCTCTAAATTGACCGTAGGTGTGAATGTGAGTGTGAATGGTTGTCTGTATCTATGTGTCAGCCCTGTGATGACCTGGCAACTTGTCCAGGGTGTACCCCGCCTCTTGTCCGTCGTCAGCTGGGATAGGCTCCAGCTTGCCCTAACCGCTTTATCCCTGTAGAACAGGATAAAGCGGTTAGAGATAATGAAATGAGATGTCTCTCGAGTTTACACAGAATGGTTTAAAAAAAAAAAAAAAGACATCCACACACTGGATGTGGCAGTTCTGCAGGCAGAAATGAAGGTGGTCAGAGGAGAAAGGCCAGAGCAGGAAGAATCTCATTGACGTTGACTGTAACATGCACTAGGCAACCAAACTCCTTAATTTCACCCCTTAAATTTAGATTAATTAAGGGGTGATTTACATCTGTTTTAAGGTCCTTAAATCATAATATCACCCCTTAACTTTGATTGATTAAGGGGTGGTATTCTACTTAAAGAGTGCTTAAACTTTATACAAAGAAATTTAGTTCAAATGTAAGTCACTTTTAAGGCTGAAATTCAGGAGTTTGGTTTGTGTTAAGAATTAATGAGAATCAAGAAAGGATTCTCATGTGTTCCTTATTGATCCCTTAATTTGATGATACAAATTACAAGTTTTTCTTCATGTATATGAACAGCAGTCTATCATTGTTGTCATTTGTTAGTAAAAGTGATAAATTATTAAATCTTATTGATAAATAACTGCAATGAAAATAATGATGTTTTTGGGAGGGCGCTTGCCACCTTGGGGTTTGAAACCTTTTGGTGGGCTATAAGTGACATACCGTCCCCAGCTTCCTCTTCACCTGCTTCCTTTCCCTCCAACTTCAATTTTACTTTTATCTGTCTCGTCCCCTCTCTTATTTGTTTATTTATTTATATTTTTTCTCCCTGCTGTTTTTCCTCCCAGACTTTCTTCTTCTCCTGGCTCCTCCTCACTTTCCTAACTGGTCTCATAGCTGTTTTTCATTATGTATTTTTGTAGAAATTTGGACAGGTGGGTGGAACACAGGACGGCAGGCCAGAACTGAGTTAAAAAAAAACTCTTTATTGGTGCTTTTCAGTGCTTTTTAAACTCTCCCAGCCACACACGCACGCGCACACACAGGTCGTCTGGTTGGGGAGAGAGCTCCCTCCTCTGCTCTATCTCTCTCCTTATATAGGGCGCGGTCACTGGAGAAGACACACAAACACACGTTAACTCACATCAGGTGCAGTGATTCTGCCACTTACCTTCCCTGACTCCGCCCTCCGGTCACAGACCGATGCTTGACCACGCCTCCGCTACCACATACCCCCACTGCCCGACTCAGGCCGGGCAGCAGTCCGGCCTGCAGCTGACTCCCCCCCCCCCCCTTGACGGGAGAGGAAGTCCGCCACAACCATCTGTGCCCCCGGCCTGTGGATCACCTTGAAGTTAAAGGGCTGGAGTACCAGATACCAATGGGTGATCCGCGCATTGGCATCCTTCATGCGGTGGAGCCACTGGAGGGGTGCGTGGTCTGAACAGAGGGTGAAAGGGCATCCCAGCAGGTAGTAGCAGAGGGTGAGGACCGCCCACTTGATGGCGAAGCACTCTTTTTCTATTGTGCTGTAGTGCCCCTCATGCACTGACAGCTTTCTGCTAATGTACAGCACAGGGCGATCCTCCCCCTCGACCTCCTGGGACGGAACAGCCCCCAGCCCTCTGTCCAACGTGTCCATCTGCAAAATAAAGGGGAGAGAAAAGTTGGGAGTGTAACAGTGGCCACTCACATAGTGCAGCCTTTACCTCTGAGAAAGCCCGCTGGCATTGCTCCATCCACTGGACCGGATCTGGTGCTCCCTTTTTAGTGAGATCAGTCAGCGGGCTGGTGACGACCAAATAATTAGGTATATACCTATAATAGTAGCCAGCCAGCCCCAGGAAATGTCTCACCCCCTTTTTGGTCTTGGGCCTCGGGCAGGCCGCAGTCACTGCTGTCTTATTAATTTGGGGATGCACCTGCCCATTGCCCAAGTGGAAGCCCAGATACCGTATGTGACAATTCGTATGGGTGGGTGGAGCACAGAAGGACAGTAGGCCAGAACTGAGTTCAAAAAAACTATTTTTATTGTGACACTTTTCAGCGTTACACCACTCTCCCAGACACTCAGACACACGCACACACATCAGTCTCCTGGTTGGGGAGAGAGCTCCCTCTGCTCTTGCTCTCTCTCCTTAAATAGGGCGCGGTCACTGGGGAAGACACACAAACACATTAACTAACATCAGGTGCAGTGATTCTGCCTCTTACCTTCCCTGACTCCGCCCTCCGGTCACAGACCGATGCTTGACCACGCCCCCACTGCCACATACCCCCACCGCCCGACTCAGGCCAGGCGGCCGTCCAGCCTGCAGCCGACTCCCCCCCACCTTGACGGGAGAGGAAGTCAGCCATGACCATCTGGGCCCCCGGCCTGTGGATCACGTTGAAGTTAAAGGGTTGGAGTGCCAGATACCAACGGGTGATCCGTGCATTGGCATCCTTCATATGGTGGAGCCACTGGAGGGGTGCGTGGTCCGAACAGAGGGTGAAAGGGCATCCCAGCAGGTAGTAACGGAGGGCGAGGACCGCCCACTTCACTTAATTGCTAAGCACTCTTTTTCAATAGTGGTGTAGTGCCCGTCATGCACCGACAGCTTTCTACTGATGTACAACACTGGGCGGTCCTCCCCCTCCACCTCCTGGGACAAAACAGCCCCCAGCCCTCTGTCCGACGCATCCATCTGTAACATAAAGGGGAGAGAAAAGTCAGGGGAGTGTAAAAGTGGCCCCCCACACAGTGCAGCCTTTACCTCAGAAAAATCCTGCTGGCATTGCTCCGTCCACTGGACCGGATCTGGTGCCCCCTTTTTAGTCAGATCAGTCAGCAGGCTGGTGACGTCCGAATAATTAGGTATAAACCTACGATAATAGCCAGCCAGCCCCAGGAACTGTCTCACCCCCTTTTTGGTCTTGGGCCTCTGGCAGGCCGCAATTGCTGCTGTCTTGTTCATTTGGGGACGCACCTGCCTGTTGCCCAAGTGGAAGCCCAGATACCGTACTTCCACCCGCCCAGTCGCACACTTCTTCGGGTTGGCTGTGAGACCCGCTTGCCTCAGCGACCTAAGGACGGCCCTCAGATGTTGGAGGTGCCTCGGCCAGTCATTACTATAGATAATAATGTCGTTGAGGTAGGCAGCCGCATAGGTGGCATGGGGGCAGAGGACCCTATCCATCAGCCGCTGAAACGTACTGTAGCGGGCGCCCCAAACAGCCTGTTACGACCTCCCACTACCATAGGACATCACACATAAAAGCAGCCGGACAAGTGATATATTAATGTTTTTCCCTTTTTACTTGATATTTTTCATGTTTTACAAGAAAAGGTTTTAACAGCAAAATGGAATAGTACAGGACGGTATTTTACAAAAAAAGGTTTTAACAGCAAAATGGAAAAATAGTACAGGGTGGTTGGTAGAAGAAATAAGAAAACCACAACAAAAGCCTAGTCAACAACTGACTCCTCATTCCAGCTTTCCTTGCTCCCGTGTCCCACGCGCAGCCGCGAGGCACAAAATAACAGTGAAAGCTTCCGGTCCTCTGCCTAACCTACACTAACTGACTGTTCTACAAAAACATGCAGGAACAACCACCCAAAACTTCAACTAGCTAACACCACCACCACCAGCTAAAGCTATTTACAACAGAAATCAAAACTAACTAACAAAACATTAAACGGTGCGCGTGTGCCGGCGTCTGCTCAAAGAGGAAGCGCAAGCGAGAGAGAGAGAGAGCCATCACGAAGTTAGAGCGTCTTTATAGTTGGAGGACCGCCCAGTAAGGCCAACACCAATGCACCAACGCTCCACCTATGGGATATGATTGGAGAGACATTAACAAGATCAGCAACACATCATTAACAAACAATTACCGCAAGCAACACCAGCACCGCGTAACACCCCCACCCATAAAAATAAACTGGGGGGGGGGATAAACAATATACCAATAACCCCAAAACCAATATATATACATATAAGAATGAGAAACCATACTCATCTTCAGTCAAGCCCTACCACAGCTCAACTGGGGAAAAAAAAACAAATTTACAAATTAGTGTACAGTAAACTCCACAGTTTATTTCCAGGGCGCGATATGCACTCTAAACAAACAATGGATTAAACACTGCATAATAACAGTGATCAATCAAAACTAAACGCAAGAAAGCGCATCTGCCACCACATTTTTGCTACCACGAATGTGTCGGATAGAGATGTTAAAGCTTGAGTTTGAGGGTGATAAGCACTCGATGTAATATGTTTAATGCCTAATTGATGCATTGCTTGTCTGAACACCTTGGACATAAAATTAGTGCCTTGATCGGTTTGCACTATCTTCGGGAGACCAAACAGAGAGAAAAACCTTACCAACGCTTTAATAATAGCGCAAGCATATATTTTACCCAACAGTATTGCCTTGGGAAAGCGGGTAAGTGTACACATGATGGTCAAAAGGTACACCTTACCAGTCTTCGTGCGAGGTAGCTCACCTACACAATCAAGCACAACATGTTCAAACGGCTCCAACATTACAGGAATGGATTGCAGTGGGGCGGGTGGAATCAGTTGGTTTGGCTTACCCATAACTTGACAGATGTGACATGTTTTACAAAAACTTGCCACATCGCGTTTGAGACCAGGCCAAAAAAAAATGACGCAAAACACGGTCAGATGTTTTAGTAACCCCTAAATGACCAGAAAAATGGTTATCATGGGCTAAACGCAAAACTTCATTGCGAAAAGGAGTAGGCACAACGATCTGAAACACGACGCGCCAATCATCTTTAGCCGATGCAGTTAAAAGTCTCCATTTACGCATTAATATTCCATCTCTTAAGAAATAGCCCTGGGGCATAAATTCAATTTCTTTCTCTGATACAGCGTCAGAAAATAAAGACGAAAGAGAGGAATCATTCTTCTGCTGAAAAATTAACTGTTCGCAGCTCAGAGACATATCTGCAAAACAAGGCAACATCGACAACGGAGAGGGTTTCTTTATTTTTGCCCCACCACTATCAGACAAAGGATGAACAAGAAACGTGTCGGAGAGGTCAAAATAATCATCCCTACATGTTTTTACAGCAGTCTCGGCCTTCTTGGCCATTGCACGCGTAACAACATTTGTGTGGAAAACATCAGGAAATTCCACACTTAATTTATCAGGGCTTTCAGCCTCAGCAATGTTCATCACGACAGGTCCAGGAAAAACCACTCCTCCCATAATATTACCTAACAAAAGGTGCACATCTTTAACAGGGAGGAAAGGGCGCACGCCCAGTTTAAACTCACCGGTAACTAAATTAGATACGAGAACAACCCTATGAAGGGGGACATTAATAAAGCCCATCTCAAAACCTTGCACAAGGACATTTTCACTGGTATAAGACTTCTCATCTCATCTCATCTCATTATCTCTAGCCGCTTTATCCTTCTACAGGGTCGCAGGCAAGCTGGAGCCTATCCCAGCTGACTACGGGCGAAAGGCAGGGTACACCCTGGACAAGTCGCCAGGTCATCACAGGGCTGACACATAGACACAGACAACCATTCACACTCACATTCACACCTACGGTCAATTTAGAGTCACCAGTTAACCTAACCTGCATGTCTTTGGACTGTGGGGGAAACCGGAGCACCCGGAGGAAACCCACGCGGACACGGGGAGAACATGCAAACTCCACACAGAAAGGCCCTCGCCGGCCCCGGGGCTCGAACCCAGGACCTTCTTGCTGTGAGGTGACAGCGCTAACCACTACACCACCGTGCCGCCCGGTATAAGACTTGTCATTGAAATTCAAAACACTCTCCAAAACAAAGCTTTGCGAGGCAGCCGTGTCACGGAGCACCTTCACAGGCACACCCGTACCTTGCACACCTGGCAAAGTGACAACGGCGTCCGTAATAAACGGAGCAAAAGCCTGATTTCTCTCGTCTTTCCGAGACATCAAAGGGAGAAAGGATATACAATTAACGTCAGCCCTGTAAGAAGGGGTAGATTTAATTACACCACGCTTCAGTTTGAAACAATATGCTACTGTGTGACCACGCTTCTTACAGTGCGCACAAAACTGATTTTTCACTCGCAACACTCCATCATCTACACTCCGAACAGGCTGAGCAGCAACGGTTACAGCGCCTCTCGCATTATTCTTCTGAGTAGCAGCATACAAGGGCTTAGTGGCAAAAGTACTTGCATCCTTATGGGCCAATACGTATTCATCTGCCATAACGGCAGCGTCCACAGATTTTAAAATTTTATGTTCACCCAAATAAGAAGCGACGCTCTTGGGCAAACAATTTTTGAAGTCTTCAAGCAGTATTAAATCACAAAGACCTTCAAAGGTGTTAACATTCTGCGACCCCAGCCATCGATCGAACAAGATTTCCTTTTCGCGAAAAAACTCAACAAAAGTTAGAGCATCCGACTTTTTATAGTCGCGATATTTATGCCGATATGCCTCAGGCACAAGCGAGTAGATGCGCAATACCGCTTCTTTAACCTTATCATAGTCCGCCGCATCATCCAACGACAATGCAGAGTATGCTTGTTGAGCTTTGCCCTTAAATATACTCTGTAGAGTAATAGTCCAAACTGTACGCGGCCACTTCATCACCGTTGCTACGCGTTCAAAATGAGTGAAAAATTTATCCACCTCGTCCTCATTAAAAGGAGGAACGAGCCTTATGTTATGAGTGACATCGAACTGATCAGAAGGAACAAACACCCCAGACTCCCGAGCACTCAACTCGAGCTCTTTTACACGAAGGGCTTGATTTAATTCAAGTTCCTTCATTCTCAGTTCGTGCTCCCTCTGCTCTCTCTCTCATATTATAAGCCTATCTGCCTCCAATTTTTCCTTTTCGCATTCCCACATTAACTCTTTTTCCTGAATCTGTAGGCGACAGAGCTCAAGGGCAACCTTAGAAGTTGCGGCAGGTGAAGCAGGTGTTTCAGCAGGTAGGATGGGCTTGTCACCATCCAAAACCTCATCACTATCTACCAAAACACCGCGGGCGATTAAAGACTCCGTCAAGAGTTTCAACAGCTCGGCTTTAGACGGACTACCGCTAACATCTATATTATAATGCCCCGCTACCATCACGAGATGATCCCGTGTGATAGACGACAAGACATCTAAAGTTGGAGAAGCAACAAACTCCTCCAAACTAAACATTGCATCGGAAAAATATTGAGTAACAAACAATTACCCAAATAAACACACAAAGGGAATGCGAGAGCAGAAACCGGCACACAAGAAAAAAAAAATGCACCACTAATTAAAACAGCTTACGCCTAAAGGGTGTTAACAATTAGCCAATTAGAATCTGGTGGTTCAACTCCCGGACGAGCCCCCATTTTTATGTTACGACCTCCCACTACCATAGGACATCACACATAAAAGCAGACAGACAACAAGTGATATATTAACATTTTTCCCTTTTTACTTGATATTTTTCATGTTTTACAAGAAAAGGTTTAACAGCAAAATGGAATAGTACAGGACGGTATTTTACAAAAAAAGGTTTTAACAGCAAAATGGAAAAATAGTACAGGGCTGTTGGCAGAAGAAATAAGAAAACCACAACAAAAGCCTAGTCAACAACTGACTCCTCGTTCCAGCTTTCCTTGCTCCCGTGTCCCACGTGCAGCCGCGAGGCACAAAATAACAGTGAAAGCTTCCGGTCCTCTGCCTAACCTACACTGACTGACTGTTCTACAAAAACGTGCAGGAACAACCACCCAAAACTTCAACTAGCTAACACCACCACCAGCAGCTAAAGCTATTTACAACAGAAATCAAAACTAACTAACAAAACATTAAACGGTGCACGTGTGCCGGCGTCTGCTCAAAGAGGAAGCGCAAGCGAGAGAGAGAGCCATCACGAAGTTAGGGCGTCTTTATAGTTGGAGGACCGCCCAGTAAGGCCAACGCCAATGCACCAACGCTCCACCTATGGGATATGATTGGAGAGACATTAACAAGATCAGCAACACATCATTAACAAACGTAATTACCGCAAACAACACCAGCACCGCGTAACACAGCCCAAAAGGAAGTGTGACAAATTGGTGTAAGCCGAATGGTGTGGAAAAAGCCGTTTTTTCTCGGGATAATGGAGTCAAGGGGATCTGCCAGTAACCCTTCGTTAAATCCAATGTCGAGTAAAAGCGAGCCGTGCCTAGTCGATCGAGCAACTCATCAATACGAGGCATTAGGTACGCGTCGAATTTAGACACCGCGTTGACTTTTCTATAGTCTACACGGAACCGGACCGACCCGTTGGCCTTGGGTACCAAGACCACCGGGCTGCTCCAGTCACTGTGAGACTCCTTGACGATGCCCATTTCGAGCATGGCCTCGAGTTCTTCCCGAACCACTTTTTTCTTGTGTTCGGATAGCCTGTAAGGGCGGCTACGCACTACCACCCCCGGGGGGCGTCTCAATGTGGTCCTCTATGAGGTTGGTGCGGCCGGGCAGGGGCAAGAACATGTCCGAAAACTCGGTCTGCAACTGGGCAACCTCCGCGAGTTGGGTCGGGGAGAGATGGTCTCCACAGGGGACCAGAGAGGTATGTGATGCCAATGTTCCTTTTTGAACCCCCGGCCCCAGCTCCGCCTTCTCCGGAACCACCGACACCAATGCCACGGGGACCTCCTCGTTCCAGAGTTTGAACAGATTGAGGTGGTAAATCTGTAGCACCCCACCCCTGTCCATTTGCATCACCTCATAGTCGACGTCCCCGACTCGCCGTGTGACCTCAAAGGGTCCTTGCCACTTGGCGAGTAATTTGGAGCTCGATGTGGGCAACAGTATGAGTACTTTATCTCCCTGTGCGAACTCTCTAAGACACGTACCCTTGTCGTACAGGCAGGTTTGTCGTTCTTGGGCCTGCTGCAAATTTTCCTGGGTTAGGTGGGTGAGTGTGTGGAGTTTTGCACTCAGGTCAATAACATATTGGATTTCATTTTTACTTGGTGAAGGTCGCTCCTCCCAATTTTCCTGCAGCACATCTAGAATGCCGCGCGGCTTACGCCCATATAATAATTCAAACAGGGAGAACCCCATGGAGGCTTGGGGGACCTCTCGCACTGCAAAAAGCAAGGGTTTGAGCCACTTATCCCAATTACGTGCGTCCTCACTTACGAATTTTTAAATTATATTCTTGAGGGTGCGACTGAACTGTTCAACTAAACCGTCCGTTTGTGGGTGATACACGCTGGTGCGGATCGGCTAAATACCCAACAACCCATACAGTTCATTCAGTGTACGTGACATGAATGAGGTGCCTTGGTCAGTCAGAATCTCTTTTGGGATTCCAACTCGGGAGATGACGCGGAAGAGCGCTTCTGCAATACTGCATGCTGAGATATTGCAAAGAGGCACCGCTTCCGGGTATCGCGTTGCATAGTCCACCAGAACTAATATAAAGCGGTACCCTCGTGTTGACCGATCTAATGGCCCGATGAGATCCATCCCAATTCTTTTGAACGGGGTCTTGATTAATGGGAGAGGGCGCAAAGACGCTTTTGGAATGGCCGCTGGATTTACTAACTGGCATTCGTGGCATGCCGTACACCACCTACGGACATCACCGCAAATCCCTGGCCAATAGAACTGGGCCATTATTTGGGCTAGTGTTTTATCCTGCCCTAAGTGTCCAGCCATGGGATTAAAGTGAGCCACCTGGAATACCAATTCCCAGCGGCTCTTTGGAATCAAAAGCTGTGTGACTCGCTCTTTAGTCTGAGTGTCCTGCGTCACTCGGTATAATCTATGTATCCTTCATAATTGCGAAGTTGGGGAAGGACAAGGTGGCGTTTGGCTGGAGCGTTTGACCATCAGATACTCTCACTTGGTCAAACGCATGCCGCAGAATCTCGTCTCGCGACTGCTCTAATGGAAAATCCGCGAGGAATTCCCCAATAGAGAGAGGAGGATCCGGCGGCTCCTCACTCTGACGCGGAGATGACGTAGACGGCTCTGTGACAGCTGCTCCCGCCAA
This sequence comes from Neoarius graeffei, assembly GCF_027579695.1. Lineage (NCBI taxonomy): Eukaryota > Metazoa > Chordata > Actinopteri > Siluriformes > Ariidae > Neoarius > Neoarius graeffei. The sequence goes on along the minus strand of NC_083576.1, from coordinate 38,923,759 downwards.
CGCAACACCGGGACCTCCCCCTACTAAACTACGGCAGGACCCACTCTTCACTAGATGACTCATTAATTCCCCAAATCCTGGCCAATCCATCCCCAAAATTATCGAGTGGGTAAGGCGAGGATTAACCGCCGCCTTCACTATAAATTTTTTCCCTCGAAAAAAAATTCTGGACCGACACTAAAGGGTAGTTGTGAACATCCCCGTGCACACACAACACCTTCACCAATTGTGCTCCCCCCAATGCCTCGTCTTGCACCAGGTTTTGGTGGATTGAGGTCTGATTACAACCAGAATCCACCAATGCCTGATGTGTATCCCCTTGGATACTCACCGGTATGCGATATGCTCCGGCCCAATCGAGGGCGGCTCCTGTCGTGTCGGGGATCTGAACCACCACGCCCACCTCCATTACCGAGCACTGCTGTTGGAGGTGGCCCGGCTCCCCGTAGCGCCAGCAAACCGGCCCGGGCTTCCTCTCTGCACTAGTGCTCTGGGGCTCACTCACCTGAGGAGGTGGAGAGACAGACACAGAAGGGAGAAACGGGAGGGCACCGCGGGTGTGGCGGGCCAGCTGAGGTGGCGCTGGCCCCCGCCTCCACGGTGGGGGAATGGGGCGAGGAGAGGGAAACAGGAGGAGGGGGAGAGAGAGAGGAGAGGAGAGAAGAGGTTGTCTGCTGTCCTGCAGTCGGGACAGCCACCAAATGGTCCTCCGCCAGCTCGATTGCCTGATCCAGTGACGCCGGGCGGTGGCACTGGACTCACTCTGTGGCTCCTGCTGGTAAACGCACGATGAACTGCTCCAGTACCACCTGGTCGATGATTCCCTAGGCGTCGCAGTTGTCGGCCCTCAACCACTGCTAGCAGGCGTCCCGGAGTTGCTGGCCAAACGCGAACGGCCGGCCGACTCGCAAAGCGCGGAAGTGCTGATGTTGTTGCTCGAGGGTGCATCCCACACGCTGGAGGACGGCCCGGCGAAGGTCCGCATAGGCCAGGCGGCGGTTGGCAGGGAGCTGTAGCGTGGCCAGCTGCGCCTCTCCCATTAGCAGGGGGAGGAGGCGCGCCATGCGCTGTTCCACCGGCCACCCCAAGGTCTCTGCTACCTGCTCAAAGAGCGTGAGGAAGGCCTCGGGGTCATCCTGCGGGCCCATCTTCGTTAGGGTGAGGGGGGAAGGGCCTGCGGTGGTGGAGTTGGTGGATCCCGCCGACACGAGGAGGTGCCAGAACACCCGACGATCTTCCTGTTGCGCCAGCACCAGGGCCTCGAACCGTTGTTCTTGCTCCTTTCGGAGGGTGAGCAGCGTCTGGTGCCGGCTCTGTTGGGCCATGGTGAGGGCGTGGATCAGGTCTGCGAAGGGGGAGGACTCCATGGGGCTGTTCTCTTCTGTGCTCGTTCCCGGGTTTTGGCACCACTGTGACAGTTCGTATGGATGGGTGGAGCACAGAAGGACGGCAGGCCAGAACTGAGTTCAAAAAAACTATTTTTATTGTGACACTTTTCAGCATTACACCACTCTCCCAGACACTCAGACACATGCACACACATCAGTCGCCTGGTTGGGGAGAGAGCTCCCTCTGCTCTTGCTCTCTCTCCTTAAATAGAGCACGGTCACTGGGGAAGACACACAAACACATTAACATCAGGTGCAGTGATTCTGCCACTTACCTTCCCTGACTCCGCCCTCCGGTCACAGACTGACGCTTGACCACGCCCCCACTGCCACACCGTACTTCCACCCACCCAATCGCACACTTCTTCGGGTTGGCCATGAGACCCGCTCGCCTCAGCGACCCAAGGACGGCCCTCAGGTGTTGTAGATGCCATGGCCAGTCATTACTATAGATTATAATATCACCTAAGTATGCAGCCGCATAGGTGGCGTGGGGGCGGAGGACCCTGTCCATAAGCCGCTGGAACATAGCGGGCACCCCAAACAACCCAAAAGGAAGTGTGACAAATTGGTGTAAGCCAAACAGTGCAGAAAAGGCCGTTTTTTCTCGGGATAGTGGAGTCAAAGGGATCTGCCAATATCCCTTCGTTAAATCCAGTGTCTAATAAAAGCAAGCCGTGCCTAGTTGATCCAGCAACTCGTCAATACGAGGCATTGGGTACACATCGAATTTAGACACCACGTTGACTTTTCTATAGTCCACACAGAACCGGACCGACCCGTCGGCCTTGGGAACCAAGACCACCGGGCTGCTCCAGTCACTGTGGGACTCCTCGACGATGCCCATTTCGAGCATGGCCTTGAGTTCTTCCCAAACCACTTTTTTCTTGTGTTTGGGTAGCCTGTCAGGGCAGCTGCGCACTACCACCCCTGGGGGCATCTCAATGTGGTGTTCTATGAGGCAGGTGCGGCCAGGCAGGGGCGAGAACACGTCTGAAAATTCGGTCTGCAACTGGGCAACCTCCATGAGTTGGGTCGGGGAGAGGTGGTCTCCACAGGGGACCGGAGAGGTAAGCAATGTCAATGTCCCTTTTTGGACCTCCAGCCCCAGCTCCGCCTTCTCCGGAACCAACACCACGGGGACCTCCTCGTTCCAGAGTTTGAGCAGATTGAGGTGGTAAATCTGTAGCGCCCCACCCCTGTCCGTTCGTCTCACCTCATAGTCAACATCCCTGACTCGCCGTGTGACCTCAAAGGGTCCTTGCCACTTGGCGACCAATTTGGAGCTCGACATGGGCAACAGTACAAGTACTTTATCTCCTGGTGTGAACTCCCTAAGGCGTGTACCCGTCGTACAGGCGGGTTTGCCGTTCTTGGGCCTGCCGCAAACACTCCTGGGTTAGGTGTGTGAGCGTGTGGAGTTTTGCGCGCAGGTCAATAATGTATTGAATTTCATTTTTGCTTGGGGAAGGTACCTCTTCCCAATTTTCCCGCAGAACATCTATGATGCCGCGCGGCTTACACCCATATAATAATTCGGATGGGGAGAACCCTGTGGAGGCTTGTGGGACCTCTCGCACTGCAAATAACAGGGTTCGAGCCATTTATCCCAATTGCGTGTGTCCTCGTGAACAAACTTTTTAATTATGTTCTTGAGTGTGTGATTGAACCGTTCAACTAAACTGTCCGTTTGTGGGTGATAAATGCTGGTGTGGATCAGCTTAATTCCCAATAACCCATACAGTTCGCTCAGTGTGCATGACATAAATGAGGTGCCTTGATCAGTCAGAATCTCTTTGAGGATTCCGACTTGGGAGATGACGCGGAAGAGCACTTCCGCAATACTGCATGCTGAGATATTGCGAAGAGGCACTGCTTCCGGGTATTGTGTTGCATAGTCCACCAGAACTAAAATAAAGCGATACCCTCGTGTTGACCGATCTCATGGCCTGACGAGATCCATCCCAATTCTTTCCAATGGGGTCTCGATTAATGATAAAGGGTGCAAAGGCGCTTTTGGAATGGCCACTGGATTTACTAACTGGCATTCGCGGCATGCCATACACCACCTACGGACATCGCCGCGAACCCCTGGCCAATAGAACCGGGCCATCATTTGGGCTAGTGTCTTATCCTGCCCCAAGTGTCCAGCCATGGGATTAAAGTGAGCCACCTGGAATACCAATTCCCGGCGGCTCTTTGGAATCAAAAGTTGTGTAATCAGCTCCTTAGTCTGAGTATCCTGCGTCACTTGGTATAATCTATCCCTCATAATGGAGAAATAGGGGAAGGACAGGGCGGCATTTGGCTGGAGCATTTGACCATCGATTACTCTCACTTGGTCAAACGCATGCTGCAGAGTCTTGTCTCACAACTGTTCTAAAGGGAAAACCGCGAGGGATTCCCCAAGAGAGGGAGGAGTCTGCAGCTCCTCACTCTGACGCAGCGATGATGTAGACGGCTCTGTGACAGCTGTTCCCGCTAATGCCACACCGGGACCTCCCCCTGCTGAACTACGGCAGGACCCACTCTTAACTAAATGAGTCATTAATTCCCGAAATCCCGGCCAATCAGTCCCCAAAATTATCGAGTGGGTAAGGCGAGGATTAACTGCCGCCTTTACACTAAATTTTCCCCTCGAAAAAGAATGTGGACCGACACTAAAGGGTAGTTGTGAACATCCCTGTGCACACACAACACCTTCACCAATTGTGCTCCCCCCAGTGCCTCGTCTTGCACCAGGCTTTGGTGGATTGAGGTCTGATTACAGCCAGAGTCCACCAAAGCCTGATATGTATCCCCTTGGACACTCACCTGTATGCAATACACTCCGGCCCGATTGAGGGCTGCTCCTGGCACATCAGGGATCCGGACCACCATGCCCACCTCCATTGCTGTGCACTGCTGCTGGAGGTGCCCCGGCTCCCCGCAGCACCAGCAAACCGACCCGGGCTTTCTCTCTGCACCAGCACTCTGGGGCTCACTCACCTGGGGGGGGGGGAAGAGACAGACATGGAAGTGGGAAACAGAAGGGCACCGCGGGTGTGGCGGGCTGGCTGGGGTGGAACCGGCCCCCGCCTCCGCAGTGGGGGAACGGGGCAAGGACAAGACACAGAAGGGGAGGGGGAGAGAGAGAGGAGAAGAGGAGATCTGCTGTCCTGCTGTCGGAACAGCCACCAAATGATCCTCCGCCAGCTCGATGGCCTGATCCAGCGACGCCGGGTGATGGTACTGGACCCACTCTGCGGTCCCTTCGAATAGTTGGGCAATGAACTGTTCCAGTTCGATGATTCCCTCAGTGTCGTGGTTGTCAGCCCTCAGCCACCGCCGGCAGGCGTCCCGGAGTTGCTGGCCAAACGCGAATGGCCGGCCGACCTCCTCCAGGCATAGAGCGCGGAAGCGCTGTCGATGTTGTTCTGGAGTGCACCCCACACGATGGAGGACGTCCCGGTGGAGGTCTGCATAGACCAGCCGGCTGTCGGTGGGGAGCTGTAGCGCGGCCAGCTGCACCTTGCCCATTAGCAGGGGGAGGAGGCGCGCCGCGCGCTGTTCCACCAGCCAGCCCGAGGCCTCTGCTTCTTGTTCAAAGAGCACGAGGAAGGCCTTGGGGTCATCGTGCGGGCCCATCTTCGTCAGCGTGAGGTGGGAAGGGCCCGTGGCGGTGGAGGTGGTGGACCCCGCCGATGCGAGGAGGTGCCGGAACGCCTGACAATCTTCCTGCTGTGCCAGCACCAGGGCCTCGATCCTTTGCTCCTGCTCCTTCCGGAGGGCAACTAGCGCCTGGTGCTGGCTCTGCTGGGCCATGGTGAGGGCATGGACCAGGTCCGCGAAGGGGGAGGACTCCATGGGGCTGTTCTTCTCTGTGCTCCGATCCTGGGTTTCGGCACCACTGTAGAAATTCGGACAGGTGGGTGGAGCACAGAAGGACGGCAGGCCAGAACTAAGTTAAAAAAAACCTCTTTATTGGCGCTTTTCAGTGCTTTTTAAACTCTCCCAGCTACGCATGCATGCAGGTCGTCTGGTTGGGGAAAGAGCTCCCTCCTCTGCTCTCTCTCTCCTTAAATAGGGTGCGGTCACTGGGGAAAACACACAAACACACGTTAACTCACATCAGGTGCAGTGATTCTGCCACTTACCTTCCCTGACTCTGCCCTCCGGTCACAGACTGATGCTTGACCATGCCTCCGCTGCCACAATTTTGTTTTCCATGTAACAAACATGAGAGAAAAAGTGGATTTGGAATGTGACTGGAAGGTACAAATGTTCAGATCTTTCAATTGAAAAAAATAATTTCACTGACACTTTTTGCCATCTCATTCAATGACCCTATTCGGTCTAATATAGCCCTCAGTAAGAAAATTTGCATGGAGTATCTGTGTTATAAATTGTACAAATAATTTTGACTTCAGCTGCATATGTATGTACTGTACTACTTTTTTGACATCTAGAGGTACTCCCTCTGGTTTGGGGAGCATTTTTAATCTCTTTTTTTTTTTAATTTCCCCACTCTTTGCCAATGAGGCAGGACAACTCTGCTGTGATATAGACATGACAGAAAAGGCATGAAAATACTCATCTCATCTCATCTCATTATCTCTAGCCGCTTTATCCTTCTACAGGGTCGCAGGCAAGCTGGAGCCTATCCCAGCTGACTACGGGTGAAAGGCGGGGTACACCCTGGACAAGTCACCAGTTCATCACAGGGCTGACACAGACAACCATTCACACTCACACCTACGGTCAATTTAGAGTCACCAGTTAACCTAACCTGCATGTCTTTGGACTGTGGGGGAAACCGGAGCACCCGGAGGAAACCCACGCGGACACGGGGAGAACATGCAAACTCCACACAGAAAGGCCCTCGCCGGCCCCGGGGCTCGAACCCAGGACCTTCTTGCTGTGAGGCGACAGCTCTAACCACTACACCACCGTGCCGCCCCGCATGAAAATACTATTAAAAAGAAAATTGACAGATTTGTAAATTTTATTTGCTAATTATGTTGAATACACAACAACAACAGTTTCATGGTTTGTTTTATTTATTTATAATATACACTCATTTCATATCTGATGACTGCAACATGAAAAAGTTGGGGCAGGCAGGTGTTTACCAGTGTGTAGCAAAAACACTTCTTCAAATAAAAGCTATTTGTCATGTCAGCTCTTGCCCAAGACACGGAAGCCCAGAGTTCACAACAGTCTTCAAGCATGGTCACCATGGACTACAGTCACCAGCAAGCCACTGCACCGCCCTCCCTCCCCCGAATTTGGATCTGTGCTGCATCTGTTCCTCATCTTCCTCAATTACCACAGCCTACTTAAAGACACTCAGTCATCCAGCTCATTGATAATTATTGCTCAGTGTTTACTACCTGACTTTACCGAGCCTTATTACTCTGTTCGGACTTCCAACTTTGACCTAGCTTCCACCTTTGACTTACTTTGATTTCTGCTCTGCCTCCGACATTCTGTCTGCACCTCACTTGACCCTTGCTTCATGCTGATTTCACCTGAGGATTATGTTTTGGATCTGTTTGCCAGTTCACTGAAGGTATGCTCCTTCTTTCTGTCTCACAATTGCATCTGTTAGCTGCCTGCAAAACCTGACAGAATATTTCACTGCTATCATGGATGCAGTAGAGTTATAATCAGCAATATGCTCTTTCAGCATAGGGATTCTTATTAGGAGAGCACTAGCAGATGCTGAGGGAAATGTATGTCCAAATCTCCAAACTCACTACTGCCATGTCACAGGCACTCCTAACACATCCCCTGACAGCCGCGAGTTCTCCCACGCTTGTGCTAAGCCCTGACAAATTGTCTGGTGAAGTTTATGACTGTATGGGCTTCTTGCCGCATTGCTCACTCCTCTCTGCGTTGCAAACAACTACCACTGACCTACAAAGAATTGTTCAGTTTATTAACCTGCTTACTGGGAAGGCGCTCCAGTGAGTGACCACTGTATGGGAAAAGAGTGGAGAGCCAACATCATCATATGAATGCTTTGTGGACCTGTTTAAGTGAGTGTTTGATAACCGTTTGGAGGGCATGGAGGTCGGTGAATGGTTGCTAACCCTACAGCAGGGGGAGAGAAGGGTGGCCAACTATGCCTTGGAGTTCCATACTTTGGCTGTGGCAAGTGGATGGAACAAATCAGCCCTGAAAGCCACTTTTCACCAAGGCCTCGACCCCCTCATTCTAACTGAGCTGGCATGCCATGATAAACAACAAACACTAGACTCCCTCATTTGACCTTGCCATTAGGCTGGACAATCTCCTTCTGGAACCAACCATCACTGCAATGCACCACACTGAGTGCTCTGGCCACAATGACCCAAACACCCATGGAGATCTCCAACACCCATATGGCATGCTCCAAGCATGAGCAGAGATGCTGGGAGGGGCTGTGTTTTTACTGTGATGGTGCCAACCACCTGCTAGCCCACTGTCCTATTTAGTCCAGAGGCCCTAGGAGACCTATCAGAACCAAGGGAACAACAAACATCCCCACATCTCCCCTAGTGAGATTACCTACACCTCCTCAGTGCCAATTTCTTAAGTTGGATGTTCTGCTAAACTTCTCAGATTTGTCCCATGTTCTTTCTGCCTTGATAGACTCAGGGGCTGCCAGCAACTTCCTCGATGGTGAGGTCATCCAGAGCCTCGGGATACCAGTGCAAGACCTCCTGTAACCAGTAAGCATCAAGACCATTGACAGTGGACTCATCAGTGAAGGATTTGTCTCCACATGCACACAATTACTTGAACTCCAGGTCAGCACCATACACAGAGAAACTATTTCCTTTTTTTTTCTCCAGAGCCTCAAAACAGGCCATTGTTCTAGGATTCCCATGGTTACAACTCCACAACCTCCAGATATCCTGGCATGAAAGGTCCACATCCAGCAGGCAGCACTGTCTTCATCTTTCCAAATTCACCCTAGCCTCCACCTCGGTAGAGAGTCCTGACCCTAGCAACAACATGCATACTCCAGCATGCCACCATGTGTACAGGGAAGTATTCCTTAAGAGGAAGGCCAGTGGGCTCCCTCCCGACTGACCTTATGGCTGTGCTGTTGACCTTCTTCCAGGTATCATGCCTCCAGACTATCATATCTACCCCCTTTCCATCACTGAAGAAAGGTCCATGGAGCACTATGTACAAGAGGTGCTGCAACAGGGGTATATTTGTCCCTCTATATCACCTGCATCTGCAGGTTTCTTTTTTTGTGGAGAAGAAAGGAGGGACCCTAAGGCCTTGCATTGACTAACATAACCTCAGTCAGATCACCATGAAATACTCCTATCCCCTTCCTCTGGTCTCCTCTATGCTGGAACAGTTATCAATGTGGGTGTTCACCAAAGTCTACCTCAGACGTGCCTACAATCTGGTATGCATCCATGAAGGAAATGAATGGAAGATGGCATTTAACACCACCTCTGGCCGCTTTGAACATTCTGTGATGCCATATGGGCTATCTTGCACACCCATCATTTTCCAATGCCTGATCAATGATGTTCTTCAGGACATGCTCGGCTACTAAGTCACTGTGTATATAGATGACATCCTCATCAACTCACCTGATGAGGAGAGCCACAAGGAGCATGTGAAAGCCATCCTGAACTGACTCCTAAATAAACAACTATACATTAAAGCAGAAAAAAATGTGAATTTCATGTGTCACAAATTTAATTCCTGGGCTATGTGATCAATGCTGAGGGAGTCAACATGGATCAGGACAAAGTGTCAGCAGTGACAACATGGCCAACCCCCACAACTGTAAAAAAGCTCCAGCGATTGGTCAATATGCCTAAGGGCTTTGACAGTTTTTATTAGTGCTTCATTTAGAGCTTTATCTCTGTTGCTTTAGAGCTTTATCTCTGTTGCTGCTTCCCTCATATTCCTGCTTAAGAAGGGCCCTGAGCACTTCCAATGGAACCTGGTGACAGAGAACACATTCAACCAGCTCAAGTCTTCCTTCACCTCAGCCCCAATCCTCAACCATCCTGATCCCACAAAATCCTTCACTGTGGAAGTTGATGCCTCTGAGTGAGGGATGGGGCAGTACTTTCACAGTGTTTCAGAGAAAAACCCAAGTTGCACCCAGTGGCATTCTTTTCTAGAATTGTAACCAGGAACTGTAATTGTGACATTGTAACCAGGAACACTTGACTGTTAAAGTAGTCCTAGAGGAGTGAAGGTACTGGCTCGAGGGGGCCACACACCCTTTCACCATTTATACAGATCACAAAAACCTGGAATACCTCAAGTTGGCTAGGAGGCTGAACCCACACCAAGCATGCTGGGCACTCTTTGCCAGATTCCAGTCAGTGGCCTCTTCAGCTGATTACAATGAAAATTGGTGGCCAAATATGCTCACAGACATAAACCAGTTTAACTCCTCTTGCTCTGATTGTGCCCAGGCTAAGGTGCCCTGGGCACCTCCAGTAGGTAAACTGATGCTGCTCCCCATGCCCCAACACCCTTGGTCCCTCTTGGCAATTGACTTCATCACCAATGTACCCAAATCCCAGAGTTACATTACCATCATGGCGATCACTGACTGGTTTGCCAAGTATCTCATGCTCATCCCATTACCTGGCCTATCTACAGACCTGGAAACAACAGAACTCATCTTCACACAAGTTTTCTGTTATTTTGTCATCTCTGAGGACATAGTCAGTGACTGGGGTCCTCAGTTCACTTCCATACTATGGTCCAAATTCATGGATAAACTAGGGGTATCAGTAAACTTGACCTCCAACCATTATCCACAATCCGATGGATATGTAGAATAGGCCAACCAAGAGATCTGTTTTTTTAAGGGTGTTCTGCTTGGAAAATCAAAAGGATTGGGTGCAGCTTCTACCCTGGGTGGAGTATGCATAGAACTCTGAAACATTCAGCCACACAACTCACACCATTTCAATGCATGCTTGGTTACCAACCCTCACTCTTCCCCTGGGATGACTCCCCTACATATTAGCCATTGATCAATGGTTCAAATGGAGTGAGCAAGTATGGGAGAGCATCCACCAGTGCCTTGAACAGGTGGCACAAAGGTACAAATACTTTGCTGACAAACACAGAGGGGAGGAAGCAGTGTACACACCCAAGGACAGAGTATGGCTGTTCACAGAGGACTTATGGGACCCCAGTACCTGCAGGAAACTCAGTGTCAAGTACATGTGACCCTTCAAAGTTCTCCAGAGGATCAGCGAAGTGTCGTATAAGCTGGCTGTTCCCCAACACTGGCACCTGGCCTGTCACCCACCTGTCATGTTCCCTGTCTCAAGCCAGCCACTCCAGGTCCTTTAGCTTCTAACAGCCCAGTCACATCACACCATCTGCTGTTCAATCTGGAGGGACAACAGGTGTACTGGGTACATAAGATCCTTAAGTCTTGGTGCAGACAGGGAAACTCGAATATCTGGTAGAATGGGAGGGGTACGCCCCAAAGAATGCAGTTTGGTCCCAGCCAGGGACATCCTGGACCCACTACTCATGCAGGAATTTCACTGCAAGCACCCAGATAAGCTAGCCCCACAGGCCCAAGGCCGTCCTAAGAAGAATAGCACTCCCAGAGTGAGCACCTCAGGGGGGGATCTGTCACATCAGCTCTTGCTCAAGACACAAGTCCAGAGTTTGCAACAGCCTTCAAACATGGCCACCATGCACTACAATCACCAGCAGCCACTGGACTGCCGTCCCTCCCTGGAATTCTGGTATGTTACGCACCTGTTCCTCATTTCAGTCAATCATCTTTGATTGGATAATTACTGCAGTGATTAATGTGCTTCAGCTGGAAACAATTTTTTTAACCCTAACTGATGCACTGAGTAGCTTCTCATTTCTTAAACAAACATGTTGGAAGATATATCCTGTGCTGATGGAAAAGATGTTACTGTGTTTCAGAAGGGTCAAATTATTGGCCTGCATCAAGCAAAGAAAACACCTAAGGAGATTGCTGAAATGATTAGAATTGGATTAAGAACTATCCAATGCATTATTAAAACCTGGAAGGATAGTGGTGAACCATCAACTTTGTGAAAAAAATGTGGTTGTAAAAAGATCCTGACTGACCATGACCAGAGATCACTTAAATGCATGGTGAAGCTGAAACGTTAAAAAAAAAAAAAGTCAGTAGAATTTGCAGCTTTGTTTAATAGTGAAATTAAGAGTATTTCCATACTCACAATGTGATGAGAACTCACAGGATTAGTACTAAACAGCTGTGTGGCCATAAGAAAAACAATTGTTAGTGAGACTAATCAGGAGAAAATGCTTCAATTTGCTGGAGAGCATAAATATTGGATTCTAGAGCAATGGAAAAAGGTCATGTGGTTTGATAAGTCCAGATGTACCCTATTCCTGAGTGATGGTTGTGTCAGAGTAAGAAGAAAAGCACATGAAGTGATACATCCATCATGCATAGTGGCCACTGTACAAGCAGTGTTGTGATCTGTGCACTGTAAAACATTTCAGCCTTGTTTAGTTATGTCCACTTACTTTTTCTCTAACTCAATAAGCTCTGAAAAGTGTTTTAATTTGAGCTAATCTGTGCAAGTTTTCAAAGGTTAGACTTGAATTACTTAGTTGTCTTGACTAATTGAGACTTTTTCTGAGTTGAAACAAAGATAATCCTCAAATTGAGTGAACTTGCATTTTCAAGGCAGCAGGTGAATTTGGATTTCCAAGTTAAACCAATTTGAAATGTTTTACAGTGTGGTTGCTTCAGTTGGTCAGGTTGAGGCTCAGCAATGTTATGGGGCAGTAAAATGAAGTCAGCTGATGACCAGGTTATCACATCAATGTATTGTTTCTTCCCTGATGGCATGGGAATAAAATTCGGGCTCAGATTGTGAAAGACTGGTTCAGGAAGTATGAGGAATCATTTTCACACATGAATTGGCCACCACACAGTACTGACCATAACCCCGTTGAGAATCTTTAGGATGTGCTGGAGAAGATTTTATGCAGTGGTTTGACTCTCTTTCATCCTCAACACAAACTCTCGGTAAAAAATTAATAAAACTCTGGGCTGAAATAAATGTTGTGACATTGCATAAGTTTATCAAAACAATGCCACGGCGAATGCATGCTGTAATCAAAGCTAAAAGTGGTCCAACCAAATATTAGAGTGCGTGACTTTTTTTTTTGGCAGGGCAGTGTAGAAATGAAGGCATAGTTTTGCACCCAAAATATTAAATAATTTAGAATAGTACAAATACAATAAGCAGAATAGCTGATGATCACATCAGAATGATCATTGTGAATGTATCATAATGTAATGACCTCTGAGGTCAACTGCCAATCAAATTACACTCCATGCTACTGAAGCAATGTGTTGATTAGCTGGCTCTGTCCACGGTGTTTCCCATTTACAGAGCCAGGACTGTGTAATACTTAGGCTGAACTTTTTCTGCTCAGCTGTTGTCACTGTCCTCCTCTTAACAAAAAGTATTGTGCTTCCACTCCAAACTGCATGAGGGAAAGAATTAATTTTTATTTTCTGATTTTATTTGATTTGATTTGTAAGGGACCATGTACAATATTAGTGCTGCTCCAGCACCGCAGTGAACAATTAAGAGTGCTGATCCAATGGTCCCACAGGACTTCAGGATGCCTACTACTATATCCAATATTAAACATAAGCCTTGCCAATTGGTGCACTGTACTAGAGTTAGCCTAAGGCTAATTTTCATCTGCAGTACCTTGGCAGTTCACAATTAAAACTTGAACTCAGTGACAGAACAACATTAAGCAAACTAGACAAACAAAACAAATAAAATAGTCTCCCTGTTTACAAAAGTTTCTAGTCTCTAGAGTTTACACAAGAATCAGAGGCTACAATGGGCACAGTGGGCTACAATGGGCACTAGAACTGGGCAGTTACATTTTTTTTTGGGGGGGTGACATTTTTTCCAATCTTCAGCTGTCTAGTTTTTATGAGCCCATGCCCGTTGTAGTCTTAGATTCTTCTGTAAACTCCAAAGACTGTTGAGGTTAGCAGTCTCTGAAAAGTCTGAGAGTTTCGTACTGTTCAGTTGTGTGCATCAGGGCGATTTCTCAGAGACAACAAGGGAAGCCGAGCTTCCCCTAAAATTCTCTCCCCAAACTGCGGCGTCTACGACGTTGAATTCTCATTAAAACAATAACTTGCATAACATAATATATGCCCAAGATTGTATTTATGTTCATAACTATCCTGTACCTTATTTGAGTGATGTCTGACGAACTTGCAGTTCGCTACGAGAATCACCTTTGCTGCCAGGCTGTAACCTTTCTTATTTCAATGGGCTCTATGGACTGGCAGCAGTGTTGCCAGATTGGGCGGTTTTAAGTGCATTTTGGTGGGTTTTGAACATATTTTGGGATGGAAAACGTCAGCAGTATCTGGCAACACTGACTGGCAGCCGGGTATCCGTTGCAGTCTACGAGACGGCTCTGAACAGCCAATTTCGGCTAGTTGTTATTGGTTAAAATCAACAAGATCGTCACTTCCAGGGAAGCCGGGCTTCTCTGGGACTAAATGAGACAGTGGGAGGGACAAGAAGCCGGGCTGATAAAGGATTATTGGAGGTAGTGTTTGAAAGACATGAGGAGGGCGGTACTTCGGTGAGGAACACGGAAGTATGATCAGTCAGTCCCTAGCGGATGTCGAGAAAGTGTAGTCGTGTGCCAAAGTGCTGTCCGAATTTCTTTTCATATAAACGGTTCTTCTCATTGATGTCTCTGTACATTACTCTGTAAATAAATGTAAATATTACTCGTTGTGCTCCGTTAACTTTCATCCATTCTATCAGTTTGATCATTCGTGAATTCACTCGTTTATTTCATTTGTAGTTCAATCTGGTTGTAGGCTAGCTTGAGCCTTATTGGGATCTGCAGTGCTAGCTGCTAACAGAAATTGGTAAAGTCTCTGGAAATCACAACCAGCTGGTATGACAGGGTCACAGACCATTTTCTGGAAAAGGAGCGGAGGGCAGAATTTGTGTATAAATAGTGTCCATGTTCATGAATCTGAAGTGTGTATATTGTTCAGTAATGTTAAGAGAATGGTGGGCTCTGTGTTATAGGTTTTACCTGGGTATAATATTCAAGGTTCTGTGTGTTGCATAGCCTACCTGGTTATGAATTTCCAGACTGTGTTGCAGAAGATGTTCAAGGATGTGTTGCACAGCTGGGTGTTGTGTTAAAGACTCTGTGTTGCATATCAGGGTATGATGTTCAAGGCTCTTCGTTGAATAGCCAGTGATTTTTGGATGTTTGATATTTTTGATTAAGGATATGAGGCACTAGCCTGGCAAGCCAGACTATAACATGAAATGTACAAGCAAAAATACTTTCTGCCACTAGGTAGGGTTGTCTAGTTCACTATGCTAATGGGGCACACCTTTCTATGCTTTGATATCCGGCCTACAGGTTTTACGATGAATGCGTAAAATGGGCTTCTAGGGTTGCCACCTGTGTCTGACAAAAATCCTGGACATTTCGACCATCCAATCGACCTTTTTGCTTGTAAGCAACGGCGCCCTTCACACATCTAACCCAAGACAAAAATCGCCCTTCTATGCTGAAATTGTATTGCTCTAATTAGTAAAAATGACACTTTTGCTAGTTATTTGTTTAGTTAATTGCTTTACATAATATAGCAGGTCTTCATTATTTTGGTTTATTTCCAACAGTTTTTGGTTGTGGACACCTGGGGGCAGTAGTGGGCACAGGTAAAAGGGGAATACATACTGTAATTAAGTTCTGTTTGTTTGCTTATGTGGAATAAAAATAAATAATTAATTTTTCATTGTATTTCACTGTGTTCTTCCCCGCAATTTGGACAACAAAGAGAAGCCTGTGGTTCACATTCCCCATAACTATGATCCGCACCACACCTGCCACACTTCCTTCTCCCTCTGCATACAGCCGCAACATGTCCATACCTCTGACAATTAAAACATCGGAGAGGAGGTCTGATATAAGGTTTCACTTGAAAGCTCAGGTATCCAAGTTGTACTCGGCGTGGGATCGTTTGCGAATTAAATGTCAATACCACTGTTTGACTATCCACTTTTACACTATTCCTCGTTACTTGAATTCGCTTTGCTTCAACAACCACTTCGCTGTTTATCTCCTGCATAATTTCATTATTTGATATTCCCAAAGGAACTCCATATATTACCCCCTTTGCCTTTGTGCGTGTCCCGGGTACATAAACCTCCACTTCAAACTTCTTTAATGACTTTAGTGCAAGCGCTTTTTCTTGTTGACATTTGGAATTACATTCCACAAGAATCCTGCCATTGGTGAGGGATATTGCATGTTGGAAGCTACCAATTTCTTCACCTAATAGCTCAGCCAATTTAATGGGATTTATTCCCCTGCCCCCATTGCCACTCAGCTTCACAATTACATTAAATTCTCCAACTCTCCTCTCTTTCAAACGCCGAGACTCTCCTTCACTCCCCGTACTTAAAGATTTACTTCTTTCTTTCCGTTTCCTATGATTAACTACCTGAAATTCTTCACCCCCGCTATCCATTAGGGCTGTAACGATACACCCAACTCACGATTCGATTCGTATCGCGATTTTTGACCCACGATTCGATACGCCCACGATTTTTTTAAAAATGTTTTTTTAAAGTAGTAAATTTGACTTATTAACATTTACTTACTTACATTAACTATTTAATAACAAATAATTCAGACCACTGCAGAGAATGAGTAATATGTATGCAAAAATGAACAAATGTATATCCAAAGATTGTTTTATTTCTCAAAATAATACTGTTGAGCCGGAAGCTCTGTTTTTTTCGGTTCTGAAAAAGTCATTTTTCCAAATCGTGTAAATCCGTTAAGATTTTTTGGGGGCGGTGGCTCTCTCACTGTCTCACTCTCATAGGGCCAATGATTTTCTGTGATCGCGGAAAACAGATGGAAATTACGGAATTTTTATGGTGAAACATTGCTCGCGTGTCAAAATGTAACTGCTGCAGAAGGCTTCCGCCCAAGCAGACATGCCTTCAGTGTTGCCAGATATTGCTAACGTTTTCCACCCCAAAATATGTTCAAAAACAGCCAAAAAGCACGTAAACCTGCTCAATCTGGCAACACTGCATGCCTTTCCGGTCAAGTGATTGTGATTGGCTTGTGGCACACCTAGCCAGCCAATGAGCTGCTTGTTTACAGATTCACTCCCCGCATTGCAACCAGAATGGCGACCGCTTAAAAGAAATGAATGCTCTGCCAGTGGCGAGTGTGGACGTTGCGTGACTCGCAGAAGATTGTCGCAGGTCGGCGAAAAAACAACTTACTAATAGATATTAAAAAAAAGTAATTTAAGTAAGTTTAAAATGTAATTTAAATAAAAAGTAAAAGTATTCATAAATTGAAGTTTGGAAGCGCCTCTGTTTTTGGGCTGAGGAGAAGTTTGAAAGAGTGTACCGCGATTCTGCCTTCTTGTATCGCGATACGGATCGTGGCTCTGCGTATCGCGATTTTGATTTTGATACCCATATTGTTACAGCCCGACTATCCATACTATCTGAAAACCCCATATCATCCCCTAAATTATCGAAAGGCATACTACGAAAACTCGTAGTTTAGCCTTAAGATTAGGTGTTACCACTCACCCCTACCGAGACAACAGTCAACAAAGCAAACCGGAAATCAACTCCTGCTCAAGCTAGCCGTCGGACCTCGTCCGACCTGCATGTGCCATAGCTAACATATGACCCCAGAGCAGCCGCTTGTTTTTGCTTTGATATTCGCGCCAAGGTTTATGCAAACGTAGCGCCGTAACTGACGTATACAGCGACGTAATGACGTATTCAGCGACGTAATGACGTGGCTCCGCTTAGCACGGCGAGCTTGGAAAAGCAAACTGGTTCTCAGCTGGCTCGCAAGTTGAAATACACATTTTGCCCATTAGGTACAAAAAACCGGGACATTCAGTGTCCCAGATTTTTTTTTTTTTTTCCGGGACAGACCATGAAACTCCGGGACAATCAGGAAAAACCGGGACAGGTGGCAACACTATGGGCTTCCCCTGTTTTAAAAACCAGCAGCCGCCACTGGTGTGCATGTATGTTAACAATACATTATGAAAATTATATTGCTACCTATTTGCATGTATTTGTTAATGGCCTAGAAGTGTTGTGTGTTTCAGACTGGGATGAGCAAATGATACATTTGAAAAGCCTCGCAAGTAAATGGTATTCAAATCTAGTTGTACTCTGGAAGTAGTGGAGCATGTGTGACACATGCTCAAAATAGCTGGCAATAAAGGTAGCTTTATTACTCTGTGCTGTGCAGCAGCTAAATATACTGGCATCAAAGGACATTACTGTTGCAATGCTGTTAGTGGATCATGACTTGGACTGATTGGGTTAACCTGGTTGTGATTCATGTGAGCTTTTTAGCTCCAAATTGTCCATAAGTCTGGCCTCTTGAAGCACTTCCCTCAATAAATCCACATATGTTGGCAGTTGATAAATCTCTATAAAAACCAACCCAGTCTTTTGCGCAATTCGTAGGGATTCTGAAATGGTTTTGATTAGTGCCTTCAAAAACACATACAAAGTCAGTCATATGAAATAATTTAAATTTGCAATCATAAGACAGTGGACACAGGAAAACCCAATCTGGTCAGCAAAGCTACCATGCTGTAATAATACATTACATTAATGGCATTTAGCAGATGCTCTTATCCAGAGCAACATACAACATACCCAGGGCAGCCTGGGGAGCAGTTGGGAGGTGAGTGCCTTGCTCAAGGGCAGTTCAGCCATTCCTGCTGGTCCAGGGAATCGAACCAGTGACCTTTTGGTCCCAAAGATGCTTTTCTAACCTTTAGGGCATGGCTTACATAATATATAGATTTAGGCACTGCCTAAAAGCAGAGCTGTTATCTGTTTCTGGGTTGTAGAATTTTCTTATATCATAGCCAGCCTCTTTTGTTTTATTTCTTTACTGTTATAATTACTATACTGTTTCCTTATGTTGTACAAAACATACACAGAAAGAGAATAGCTCTGGTCTGATGAGTAGAGTCAGAGCAGTGATTGTATTTACAAATTCAATTTCACCATTGCTGAGACAAGAATATATGTATGTATATATACACAGCTGGATAGTACTTGTAATATCTGGATAGTACTGGTAATGCTTACTGACTATGACATGGGAGATCGGGGTTCAAATCCCGGTCGGGGCAAAACATCATCCAGTAAGGGTGGAAGATTGTCCTTAGGCAAGACCCCTCATGATATATCAGCCTACCTCAGGAATGAGTGAAGACATAACTGATAGAGTCATACCGGCTCAGACGTTGCCCGGGTCAACAAGGTCTGTGTCAGTTGCTAGGGAACCAGGGCAAACTGATGAGAAATGGGCTACTGGAACAAGACATCGATGTCTGAGGACAGAAAATATGGATTTGCTGGAATGCTACTATACAAGCAATCCCAATCCCATGCAGCGAATGTGGGACCATTAGATACTTCGAAACTCACAATCAAGGAAACAGCTATTAGCCCAGTGTTCCAACATCCGTAATCGAAATCTACTATCACAACTAGAGATTAATGAAATACAACAACGATGCTACGGCAAGGGGAAGACAGGTCAGCGGAGATGTATTTGGATACATCGGAGATGTATCATCATTGTATTTACAAATTCAGAGATGTCATCATCATCCCCACAACCACAGATTGGGTACCAAGCCCTAACACGACGGAAGGAAGCCTGAGAAGGAAGATCGTGACCCAACTGGAAACCTGGAGCCCCCGACGAATACCGAAGCTGAGTTGCCAAGTACCTTCAGAAGATCTAGTGAATGCTGCTCTGAAGACAATCTCCACAAGAACCATCTCTGAGACCAACAAGCTGATACACAGTACAGCAACAGTAATCATGGAGATGCTTGGACACAAGGTGGGCTCGGGACATAACAAACAGTATCCACCATGGAAGAGACGATTAGAGGCCAAGATAAAGGAGAAGATAAAGGCAGCATGGAGAGAAGTTAGCCAGCTAGCTGAACTACAGAAAGGGAACATGGTGAATAAAGGGGCACCCAGGAAGTACAACTCACTGTCCATACCAGAGGCACTCGAAACTGCCAAACAGCGACTAACAGCTCTGGCCACCTGGTTGAAGAGATACACCAAGGAGGGAGAGGCCAGGAGAATAAACAAGCTGTTCTCCACTGAACCAGCCAAGGTGTACTCTCAGTGGCAGGGGAACAACAACCGTTCAGACCCACCAAGAGCTGAGGTGGAAAAATACTGGAAAGACATATGGGAAAGAACGGCATCACACAACACCGATGCCCAGAGATGGTTAGTGGACCTAAGAGCTGACCACAGCAACCTCCCAGAACAAGAACCAGTAACCATCTCAATGGCAGACGTCCAAGAAAAAGTGTCAAAGATGAAGAGCTGGACAGCACCAGGCCCCGATATGATCCATACGTACTGGCTGAAGAAGCTAACTGCACTCCATGAACACCTAGCAGCACAGATGAACCAGCTGCTGAGGGATGGGACCCACCCAGAATGGCTAACCCACAGCAACCTCCCAGAACAAGAACCAGTAATCCATCTCAACCCACCCAGAATGGCTAACCCAAGGCAGGACAGTCCTAATCATGAAGGACCCCCAGAAGGGACCCATCCCATCCAACTACCGGCCAATTACCTGTCTCTGCACAACATGGAAGGCCCTGTCAGGCATCACTGTGGCAAAAATGAGTAAGCATGTGGCTCAATACATGAGTGAGGCACAAAAAGGAATTGGCAGTAACACCAGAGGAGCCAAGCACCAGCTACTGGTCGATAGAACAGTCGCCCGAGACTGTAAGAAGAGACAGACCAACCTGTGCACTGCCTGGATTGACTACAAGAAAGCCTACGACTCAATGCCACACACATGGATACTGGAATGTCTGGAACTGTATAAGATCAACAGGAACCTAAGGACCTTCATCCAGAACTCAATGGAAATGTGGAAGACAACCCTAGAGGCCAACTCAAAACCCATTGCCCAAGTCAACATCAAGTGCGGCATATACCAAGGAGATGCGCTATCACCACTGCTGTTCTGCATAGGCCTGAACCCCCTCAGTCGGATCATCACGAAGAGCGGCTACGGGTACCGATTCCGTAGTGGGGCAACAATCAGCCACCTGCTCTACATGGATGACATCAAGCTGTATGCCAGGAACGAGCGAGAAATAGGCTCGCTGATCCACACCACCCGGATCTACAGCGATGACGTAGGGATGTCATTTGGATTGGACAAGTGTGGCCGGATGGTCTCAAAGAGAGGCAAGATGATCCGGACTGAGGGGATTGACCTACCAGAGGGCAACATAGGTGATATCTAAGACAGCTACAAGTACCTTGGCATCCCACAGGCTAATGGAAACCATGAAGAGGCCACAAGGAAGTCAACCACAGCCAAATACCTCCAGAGAGTAAGGCAGGTCCTGAAAAGTCAGCTGAATGGTAAGAACAAGGTCTGAGCCATTAACATGTACGCACTACCAGTCATCAGATACCCCACTGGTATCATAAACTGGCCAAAGGAGGAGATAGAAGCCACAGATATCAAGACTAGAAAGCTCCTCACCATGCATGGAGGGTTCCACCCCAAGTCCAGCACCCTGAGACTATACACTAAGCGGAAAGAGGGAGGCTGAGGGCTAGTGAGCATCAAGACCACGGTCCAGGATGAAACATCAAAAATCCGAGAATACATCAGAAAGATGGCCCCAAAGGATGAACTGCTAAGTGAATGTCTCAGGCAGCAGAACCCTGATGAGAGCGCAGAGGAGGAGGAGGAACAGACAACCTGGAGGGACAAACCCCTACATGGCATGTACCACCGTCAGATAGAGGAAGTGGCTGATATCAAGAAATCCTACCAGTGGCTGGATAATGCAGGACTGACAGACAGCACAGAGGCACTAATCATGGCAGCACAAGAACAGGCCATAAGCACAAGAGCCATAGAGGCCAGGATCTACCAGAGTAGATCAGACTCAAGATGCAGACTGTGCAAAGAAGCCCCTGAAACAGTCCAGCACATAGTAGCAGGGTGTAAGATGCTAGCTGGATCAGCGTACATGGAGAGGCACAACCAAGTGGCTGGGATAGTATACAGGAACATCTGCAACCAGTATGGAATAGAAGTACCCAAGTCCCAATGGGCCATACCACAGAAGGTGGCTGAGAACAACAGGGCCAAGGTTCTGTGGGACTTCAGCTTCCAGACTGACAAACAGATCCTGGCTAACCAACCGGACATAGTGGTGGTGGACAAAGAGCAGAAGAGGGTGGTGGTGATAGATGTGGCGATCCCAGCTGACGCCAACATCAGGAAGAAGGAACATGAGAAACTTGAGAAGTATCAAGGGTTGAAAGAGCAGCTGGAACGGATGTGGAAAGTCAAGGGTTGCGTGGTCCCCGTGGTAGTGGGGGCACTTGGGGCAGTAACCCCCAAACTGGGAGAGTGGCTCCAGCAAATCCCAGGAACAACTTCTGAAGCCTCAGTCCAGAAGAGCGCAGTCCTAGGAACATCGAAGATACTGCACAGAACCCTCAAACTCCCAGGCCTCTGGTAGAGGACCCGAGCATGAGGATGACATGGATCCCCCCCCCCCCCCCCCCCCCCCCCCCCCCCCGCCGGGGGTGAGAAGGAGATTTTATATATATATATGAAAAATAATATCATATTGAAAACAAAATATAATGCAATAAATATGCTGCCCGGTACGAAAACCCAGAATAAAAACCCAGTGGGATTAAAAACTCCCGGGAATGTACTCATTCGAATACAGCGCATGTAGCACCGAGGATTAGAGCTTTGACTTTGAAAAGGCAATAGAGGTTTTGTTAAAAAAAAAGTGCAATTGAGAAAATATTTAAAACACTCAACATAGGCATTATCAACATACTAATTAAGAAATTGTGTTATGAAACTAGAAAGACCATTAAAGAGTTTTCTAGAGTTATAGTTTGTTCGTAAAAGATCAACATTTTTTTTAAAGAAGTGTGCACATTTTGCACAAAGGTCTCAGGTCCTTATTACATGGTTATCAAAATGAATAACGCATGTAATACAGTATGTTGAGACAGAATTAACTAATCAGAAAACAACTCGATGGGGTTGCTCACTACTCAGTTGTTGGGTTTCCTGTGGTGGCAGGCATGCACACACAGGACTGAAACCATCAGATAACAACTCAATGGGTTTATTTATGTTTCCACACTCTATGCCTGTGGGGCTCCACTCGCACGGGCCTTTGGCCCGCGCAGGAGTGCCACTAAAAAATTGCTCCAATGTGGTGCAGGGCATTATATCCCCTGATCTTAGATAATGACTGAAAAAATCCATAGCCATGAGTCGAGTGAGTGATAAACATCAGTTGTTTATGTTAAATAGGTCAAGCGTGAAGTGATTAATGAGCAATGATGAAGCTTCACCTGTATTTCTTAGCATTGATTCTAGAGTGTCTCTGGTGTAGAGATTCTAGACTGGTGGCATGAACTCTTAGTCATCAGCTACTGAGTATCAGATTAAGGAAAGTCGATAATAGGGCAGGTTCAATTCATCTTGTGAAGAGAGTAAGAAAAAGAGAGTGCTTGGACACTGAGAAACAGTGGGAAAGACAGAAGGGGGAAATCAGATGAGAAATGGTTCAGAGTCTATAATGAGCCTCTGAAAATCTCTGTCTAGCCTAAAAAAAGTCTGAAAGATGTGCCATAGTTATGTAAAACACTGGTAGAGAACGCAATGGGTTTGAGTGGAATAGGAAGGTGGTATATTAGATATTTGGAGGGGACAGACCCAAGATGTATCAGTACTTTGGGTCAAAGTGTCAGGAAAGGGTTTGATTTACACTTGTAGTAAAAATAGCATCCTAAATGGATGAGCTCTAACTTGCTGCTGGGAGCATAGTGCTGGGATATTATTCTGATGTAAAGGTGTTCACATCCCTCATTTCCTCTCCCTGGTACTGCTGTGCCAATTAGAAAGTGAAAGAGTGAGTGAGTGATTAGATAGATGTGTGGATTACATAGATTGGGAGAAAAACAGAGATGGAGAATGAGTGGAAAATATATGAAATTCCAATACAATGTCTTGTGTTTTTTTTTTCCCTCCCTCATTCATTTCTCTGGTCTTTTGTCATATACTGGTGCAGTGGATGAAGCAGACCTAAAATAAAAAGGGTGGGGATGTCTGCTCACCAAAACCTTTCCAAGACCTTAATGAAATATACTGAAATTTCTTGTGTGAAGTATATGATTTTTTTTTCTTCCCTGGCATCTATAAATTATCATTCAAAATCTTGGAGATCTATCTCTAGAAAGTGGCTTCCATTTCAGATTGATGAGGTTCTATGGTTTTACCACTAGAATTCCGAAGGGCTGCGAGAATTTTCATCCCGAGCCAAAGGGGGTGCCCCTTCTCTTTCTCCCACACAAGCTCAGCCCTCCCTCTTCAGTGCACTTATCACCTATACAACTTTACCTTGTTATGCAAATGTTGTGCGCGGGTCAGCTTGAGAGAAGCAGCACCTGACAAAGAGAAGAAACTGTGTGAGCGCATGCTTGATACAAACACAATACATGCATTAGCGCACAATGTATAACGTTCAAGAGAGACAGTATGCAAGAATAAAACTCAGTAAATAAAAAAGAATCCAATGGCGTGTTTTAGTATAAATAGTGAAGGAGACGGTGTGGATGATGGAGAATAAGAGTAAGAAAAAACATGAAATTCAACTGCAGACTGTGTGAAGTGCAAATTTATGGTAAAGAAAAAAAAAACCAAGTGTTAATTTGTATAGATTTTTTAAAAAAGTGAGAGACAGTATCAGACAGTGAAAAAATATGTAATGTTGTGCATGACCATGCCTGTTAGGCCTGGTGGAGGTATGGTGAAGTTAGGATCCAAAAACAGAACACAGACAGTAATCCAATAAATAAGATTATTTAATCCAGGGGAAAAAAGGTGTGGCAAAAGATAAAACAAACAGGATGAAAAACAAATAGCAAAAATAGTCTGGGCAAAATGAGAACAAACAACTTGACAAAAACATGAGGCAGGCAAAGACAAACACTCATGCAAAAAAACATAAACAAGAAAAGACAAAGAACTAGAGACCAGGGGTTTAAGCTGTGACATGTGGAACGTGGGGTGGATGCGTCACATGGTGAGCGGTAGTGCCAGTCTGACAGAACATGGGTTGATTACCTTTTTGATGAGGAAGGGTCCTAGGTACTTGGGAGCCAGCTTGCGGGAGATGGTTCTGAGTGGCAGATGGCGTGTGGAGAGCATGACTCGTTGCCCCACCCGGTAAGTGGGTGCCTTCGAGCAGTGTTTGTCGGCCTGCCTCTTGGATGCTAGGGCGGAGCGAATGAGTTTTCTCTGGGCCAGTGCCCACGTCCTCCTGCAGCAGCGTATGAAGGTCTGGGCTGAGGGTACGGTGACCTCCTCCTCTTGGTTGGGGAAGAGTGGTGGTTGGTAACCGAGGGAGCACTGGAAGGGTGAGAGACCTGTGGCAGATGAAGGAAGAGTGTTATGAGCGTACTCGATCCAGGGTAGGTACTTACTCTAAGAACTGGCATCCCTGGACACCATGCACATGAGTGCAACCTCCAAAGCCTGGTTCGCCTGTTCTGCCTGGCCATTGGTCTGTGGGTGGAAGCCTGAGGTGAGACTACAGGTGGCCCCGATGAGTTTGCAGAAGGCCCTCCAGAACTGCGCATTGAACAGAGGGCCCTGGTCAGAAACGATGTTGGTGGGTAGTCCATGTAGGCGGAAGATGTGGTGGATGAGTAATTCTGCAGTTTCTTTGGCTGAGGGGAGCTTGGGCAGAGGAATGAAATGGACAGTCGTAGAAAAACGGTCAATGACAGTGAGGATGCATGTGTTGCCACCTTAGTTGGGGATTCCTGTGACGAAGTCCAGGGCGATGTGAGACCAAGGTCAATGTGGAGTTGGGAGGGGTCTTAGCAAGCCGGCAGGGGGTCGATTGGTTGTCTTGTTCCAGGAGCATGTGTTGCAGGCTGCCACAAACTCCTGGACGTCCTCCTTGATAGATGGCCACCAAAAGCGCTGCTGCATGAGTTCCAGGGTTCGGGCAGCTCCCAGATGACAGGCCAGCTTGGAGCCATGACCCCACTGCAGCACCTGGGTTTGCACAAGACAGGGAATAAACAGATGGTTAGGAGGAATGTTGTTAGGGTTACCTTCACCAGAGTCCTGCTCCAGGGCCTTCTGCATGAGCATCTCAACCTCTAGAATGGCAGCTCTCACCAGGCAGCGTGGAGGAAGGATGGTCTCGGGCAGCTTAGACTCCTCTTGGTGGGAAGAGAACATCCTGGACAGGGCGTCGGTTTTGCCGTTCTTGGAGCCTGGGCGGTAGGAGAGCGTGAAGTTGAACCGGGAGAAGAGAGACCAACAGGCTTGATGAGAGTTAAGGCGTTTGGCGGACTTGAGATATTCCAGATTCTTATGGTCGGTCCAGACTAGGAAGGGAAGCTCCGACCCCTTGAGCCAGTGCCTCCACTCCTCCAAGGCTAGTTTAACAGCCAGTAGTTCTCGGTCGCCAATGCCATAATTCCATTCGGCTGGGGATAGCCAGCGGGAGAAGAAGGAGCATGGATGGACCTTGTCATCACTGGCCCTCTGGGATAGTATAGCTCTGACCCCTGACTCAGAAGCGTCGACCTCGACAATAAACTGCTTGGTAGAATCGGGTAGGGTGAGAATGGGTGCTGTGGTAAACCTGTGCTTGAGCGTGGAAAAGGCTTTCTCTGCTTCCTTCCCCCACTTGAATTGGGTCTTGGTCGAGGTCAGGGCTGAGAGATGTCCGGCCACCATGCTGAAGTTGCGAATGAAGTGCCTGTAGAAGTTGGCGAATCCTAGGAAGCGCTGAAGCTCTCGTCTCAAAGATGGGGTGGGCTAATCGGCAACTACCTCGAGCTTGAGGGGGTCCATCTGGATCCTTGCCGGGGAGATGATGAATCCCAGAAACGAGACAGAGTTCTGGTGAAATTTGCTCTTTTCCACCTTGACGAACAACTTGTTCTCTAGCAGGCGCTGGAGGACCTGTCGGACGTGACCCCAATGTTCCTCCAGTGAGCAGGAGAAGATCAGAATGTCATCCAGGTACACGAAAACGAAGATGTTTAGGAAGTCCCTTAAGACGTCGTTAATGAGTGCCTGGAAGACTGCGGGCGTGTTGATCAGGCCGAAAGGGACCACAAGGTACTCATAGTGACCAGTGGCGGTGTTAAAGGCCATCTTCCACTTGTCCCCCTCCCTGATCCTGACGAGATGGTATGCATTGCGTAGATCTAGCTTGGTAAATACCTTGGCTCCCTGGATTAGTTCAAAGGCCATGGTCACGAGTGGTAGTAGGTAGCGGTTCTTGACCGTGATGGCGTTGAGACCCCGATAGTCAATGCAGGGGCAGCGCAACTTGTCCTTTTCCACAAAGAAGAATCCCGCCCCTGCTGGGGAAGAGGAAGGACGAATGATCCCAGCTGCCAAAGATTCGGAGATGTACTTCTCCATGGCTTGCCTTTCGACGGGAGAGAGTAGAGTTGTCCTGTGGGTGACACTGTCCCAGGTAGGAGGTCGATTCCACACTCATAGGGTCTGTGAAGAGGGAGGGACACTGCTCGAGTCCTGCTGAAAACAAGTTTGAGATCCAGATATTCCAAAGGCACATGAGAGAGGTCAGGGAACTCACTGGCTGAAGGCTGCGGTGGTTTGGTGGGAGGCAGAGCGGAGTTCAGACAGGAAGCTAGGCAGGACTGGCTCCAGCCTAGGATAGTGTTGTCAGCCCAGTTAAGGTGGGGGTTGTGCTGCATTAGCCATGGTAATCCTAGGACGATGGGTATGTGAGGGTTGTTCATGACATGAAGCTGGATGGTTTCTGAGTGGTTACCAGAAATCTTTAGGGTGAGCAGGGCTGTAAGGTGGGTGATGCTGGTCAAGCCAGTGTCATTGAGTGTCAGGACAGTGAGAGGGATGTCAAGAGCAAGTAACAGGATTCCCAGATGCTTGGCAGTGGCAGAGCAGATCAGGTTCCTGTCCACCCCTGAGTCGACGAGGTCCTGGAGGTGGTGATGCTGGTTGTCATGGATAATGATGACAGGAAGTAACGGACAATTAGTGGGGGACTGGTTCTGAGCATTGCCCACCAGGGCCCCTTGATTCACTGGTGGGCTCATCCTTTTAGCGGGCAGGCTCGGCAGATGTGTCCCAGCTGACCGCAGTAGAAGCAGGCCCCTGTGCTCCACCGGCTATGTTGTTTCTCTGCTGACACCCGAACCCGGTCTACCTGCATGGGTTCGACAGATGTGGCGGGGTGGTTCTTCTCTCTCCTCCGTTGCTGGATCCGAACATTGATGTAGTTGGCAAGGTCCATGAGGCTGGAGAGGTCTGACGGCAGTTCCCATGATACCAACTCGTCCTTGATGGCGTCAGACAAGCCATGCAGGAAAGTGTCGATCTGGGCATTCTCGTTCCAACTGCACGAAGCCGCCAACATCTGGAACTCGATCGCATAATCCTAGGTAGACTGGGACCCCTGCCGCCACTCCATGAGCTCTCTGGCCGCCTCCCGGCCGGACAGGGAGCAGTTGAAAGTTCGCCTCATCTCCTCAGAGAAATCCTTGAAACTGGAACAAAAGGGTGCATTGGCATCCCAGACCACAGGTCCCCACTCTTTGGCCTTGCCAGTGATTGTATATGTTATCCGGGAGCATTCTGTGGGGAAGGCCAGAGGTTGCAGTTCTACGATCAACAAACATTGAGACAAAAACAATCTGCAAGTACCTGGTTCCCCATTGTAGGGCTGAGGTGCTGGAAGTCTCGGTTCATGGACAAAGGCGGTGACAGGAGCTGAAGTAGGAGATGGCTAAGCAGGGGTAGGCACCGCTTGACAGCACTGCGTCTGCGTGGTGAGAAGGTTGAGTGTGTTGGACAGGGTGGCGAGGTTCTGGGTAATTTGTTGTAGGTGTTGTTGGTGGGTCCCGAGGAGAGTCCCTTGCTGCTGGATGGCCGTTCTCAGATGGGTGTGAGTTCCACTGGATCCATGTTGGCCAGAACGTACTGTTAGGGCTGGTGGAGGTATGGTGAAGGTAGGATCCAAAAACACAACACAGACAGTAGTCCAATAAATAAGATGATTTAATGCAGGGAAAAAAGAGTGTGGCAAAAGATAAACAAACAGGACGAAAAACAAATAGCAAAAATAGTCCGGGCAAAATGAGAACAAGCAACTTGACAAAAACATGAGACAGGCAAAGACAAAAACACTAGCACAAAAAAACATATAAACAAGAAAAGACCCTTCGTGTAAGAAACCATGAACCAGAAATAACCTTTAGTGCAAAAACCATGAACCAGAAATAATCCTTAGTGCAAAAACCCAAGAACCAGAAAAACACTAGTGCAAAAACCATGGACGAGAAAAAAATCACTAGAGAGAAAAACCATGAGGAGCAAGACAGACACAGAAACGGCTCGAGAAGCAAATGAGACGTTCTGGCAAAAACGGAGTTTGAGAATGGCCTTTAAATAAGCAGCAGTGAAAACCAGGCAAAAATTTTAACTGCATATTGTGATATAAAATACAATGTATTACGATGGGATTACACCTTGGAAAATTATGTGACGTCTTGATTTTCTCATGTGTTCCTTGCCTTTACTAGTTTTGTCTTATGGCAATGCACTCTGATGTGCTGGTTGTGACACTACTGATGTGTTTATATAAATAAAATAGACACTAAGAACTTTCTAATGCTACGTGAAATTTGATATTTTAATTGCTGATCAAAAATTTCACATTGGATTTAGTGCAGCTCATAAAAAAGATTTGGAAGAAATGAACGTGAACTAGGCCAGTTCATTTTTGGGACTGTGAACTATGAACATGAACTACTTAATTCTAATTTGTTTGAACTGAACTTTGAAAGATGGAAAATAAGAATAGGTTAGAAAAAATTTAAGTTGACGTGTAGACTGTACAAATGTACAGCCATTTCTCGTTACCACTGATTTGGACTATACACAGTCTACACTTGAATTTGACACTTTTTTTTTTTTTTTACTTCTTATTTTCCATCATCCTCACCACATGAAACCTACTGAAACATGCATATATAAACATCACTCCTAAACAAAATGAATGTATTCACAGCAACATTTGAATCAATTTTTAATTCAGTTTTAATCTTGCATAAAAGCACACTTATTTTTATACCATCTGATGCTATCTCTCTTGAATGTTGCAAATTTGTGCACTAATGCATGTACTGTATCATGCTTATATCAAGCACATGCATGCATACAGTTATTTCTCTTTCTCAGGTGCTGCTTTGCTCAAACTGACCTGCTCTCAACATTTGCATAACAATGTAAGAATTTGTGTAGGTTATAACTGCGCTGAAGAGGGAGGAGTGAGCAGGGGTAGGGAGAATGAGGAGGGGTTCCCCTTTGGAATTCTATCTCCGGAAGAAATATAGAATTCTAGTGTTAACGCATACAGTACTTCATAACCCATGCCCAGGGCTGTCAAGTTTTGAAGTCAGTTCAGAGTGAGATTTGTCGGGAAGGGCAGAGGTGGTGCTGGTGAGGGGTGTCGGCGGCGGCGCACAGGGGGATGGAGGGGGGGGGTATGATTGGTGTTGTGTGTTGTAAGTGTTAGTGGCAGATTTAGAGGCCTTCAACATGGGGGTAGGGGGCTCCCACTTGAAACACAGTGGTTCCAGGCCTGCCATTTTAACAGCCATGATTGAGAAGAGAGTTCCGTCAAGGCCAATGTGTAAACAGAAGCGCGTAACAATGTACTACTATATCTGTGTATTTTGCAGTTTGGCAAGTACCCAGTAAAGGAAGAGGTAAAAAAAAAAAAAATCACACTGAGTTTTCATTCAAGTATGCAACACTAGAACTAAAAACAGGTGTCAAAAATAGCTGTTGAAATTAGTAAGGATTCAAGATTGAAGTGGCTAGACAAGCTCACAGACTCTGGGCAAACTGATAGTTAACATTATTAGCTGGAGACAATATTCCCCAACATCAGCTCTCATAATTTTCGTGATGCAAGTACTAATTTTGTTCAGGAAATACAAAATCATATGATGAGATGATTTACTGTACTGTAGGCGACTCATCAAATATGGCACTCCCGCGTCCTCCAATGTGTGTCCGTCTGCACTTCACTGCATCGTCTTCTTCAGAAAGTTCACGTAAATTTTACCCGGATACAACTGTCAAGTGTTTTGCTCCTTTGCTGTGCTTATCCCACACTTGAAGGGTAATACCAATGCTGAACATTAAAACTGGAGTTCACTCAAACCAGACCTTTGTTCCATCTTTTTCCTTTGCAGGTGAAAAACCTTAAAAGACAAACACCATCCATTTACCAATTTGCACAGTTTTTTTTTTCCTTTTTATAAAAGCAGTTACACAAAAAATGATCAAAAGCTTAACATTAAATACATGTATGTGAAAATAGATAGAATTTACTTTAACTTAAGACAGATTTTGAATGAATTGTTTCAATGTAAATGCATCAAAATATTAAAGTACATTTTAACCACAAGGGCCATAATGAATTAAGCAAGTTACTAAACCCAATAAATGAATTACCAAGTAACAAGCCAACCTACATATTTACAAACCATATCCACCATGAACATTTTAGCAATGAAATACTTTCAGTTCGTTTTAAACATGCACTGTATGCAAGTAGAAAAAGATACATGCTTTTAAACCATGTCTTCACTGGCACCCAAGGATTCAGCACAATAAAGCCCACGCATCAAACCACATCTAAATTGGGCCATTTCAAACATGAGACCAAGAAAGTTGCCACACCTTTTACCGGACCAGACAAAGCAAGTTGCAATAACCCTTACCAGCCAACAATTACACAAAGCACCATGTGATATTTGAACCTTAAGACGCTACAAACATTTTCCCCGCATCTCAGTGCCCCGTCAGTGCAGCAATTTCCTCGCATTCACAACAAAGTAAAAATAAACGCGAGCTTATGGCTGTCTGTTCAGATCTTGACAATGGTAAAACTTCTACACAGCTTCACAAAATGCTCGGCAAGTGATCGAGTTTGTATTTCGCGCTGCAGCAGCCTATTTTTTTGCTGTTCAGTCCTCGCACCCGGCCAGGAAGTCAGCGTGTCACTTTGTTCTCCGTGATTGCGCGCAGGTGAGTAATTAATGCGCTTACATACCGGCTGACAAAAAGGGTGTTCGCTGCGACAACAACAATGCTATTTTTTGATTCGCTGTTGGGTAGCTACATTTCTCAATTTATTGATCGGTGGGTGGCAAGCTATTTCTGAACTCTGCGGGAAACCACTTGATGCCTGCTCTTCGTCCACAGTTAAAAAATAGCGGTGCACCTTGGTGGGCGTTGTCTTAGTAATTTCTGTGCGTGAGAGATACAAGGTGTGGCGTGTGAGCATGTGAACTGCTTGAAATGCGTGTGTCTCACGCTCAATGCGTAAGACTTGAGAGCCCTGCCCATGCCCTTCATAACCCCTGGTGTTAGCAGTGTAGAGGGTCATTAGGGTTAGGCTGCTAACATCATTCACACCCAGCCTCCAGTGACCCTAACACCTATAGGATGACTGAGCGTGTCAACGACCCATGTGACCTCAGTAACTCTCCTTAGGTTTGCTTTTGATCCACAAGAAGATAAATACCTGGAACTCCCTACTAGTCAGACAGAACTGAAGAAGCCTTTCGGATGAGAGGTGAAACATTTTCAAGAATTTTAAGCAAGTCCAATTGCCTTCTTTAGCACCTACAGTTTATGATGACCTGGATGGCTGAGAACCTTCACAAACGTATGGAAATTAACTGCACAGAATTTCAGAGCGGGGCGGCA
The DNA here is from genome assembly GCF_027579695.1 of Neoarius graeffei. Lineage (NCBI taxonomy): Eukaryota > Metazoa > Chordata > Actinopteri > Siluriformes > Ariidae > Neoarius > Neoarius graeffei. Next base: position 38,891,432 of record NC_083576.1, on the reverse strand, counting down.
CGGTGGTGTAGTGGTTAGCGCTGTTGCCTCACAGCAAGAAGGTCCGGGTACGAGCCCCGTGGCCGGCGAGGGCCTTTCTGTGCGGAGTTTGCATGTTCTCCCCATGTCCGCGTGGGTTTCCTCCAGGTGCTTCCGTTTCCCCCACAATCCAGAGACATGCAGTTTAGGTTAACTGGTGACTCTAAATTGACCATAGGTGTGAATGTGAGTGTGAATGGTTGTCTGTGTCTATGTGTCAGCCCTGTGATGACCTGGCGACTTGTCCAGGGTGTACCCCGCCTTTTGCCTGTAGTCAGCTGGGATAGGCTTCAGCTTGCCTGCGACCCCTGTAGAACAGGATAAAGCGGCTAGAGATAATGAGATGAGATGAGAATTTCAGAGCTATAGGTCATATACTGTTCATGTTAATTGTGGTGAGAAGACACCATATAGTGTATTTCTAAAATTGACCCACTTTATTATATACCACAAGAGTAAGGTATACAAAGTGAAAAACTGTTAATGCATGTGATTGTAAGTACAAAATTTCAAGTACTGTGCAGCAATGTTTGTACATAGTAGTAACTGTAATAACAACTGAATTGGTGACAATCCTTGTAGTTTTCCGGAGAGGAAATTATTTGATGGACACGTATTTCCACCACATGTGAAGCTCTGCTGCAAATATGTCTTGCATCTGTTTCAAGTCCTGTTTTTGACTGTACAACAACAGAGTATTCTGCTTCAAAAGAGATAAATATTTTCTTTTAAAAAATCATTTACAACCTCATCAGATAGTGAGTGTTTTCTGGAGAGGACATTTTTTGATGGACAAAGGATCCTGTCTGAGACAGTTTACAAAAAGTAATTTTCACTTAAATATTTCTATTGTGGATGAAAGTATACATACTAAAGTCAAACCTAGTTAGTGCTAAAAATGCAGTTCTGAATTTAACCAGTAAAATCTAAGTGTAATAATTCAAGTAGAATTAAATAAATGACCATAAGTTCATAACTCAGCCCACATTTGACTCTTACAAACATTACACTGTTTGTAATGTTATTACATGGTTACGTGAAGATATGAAGTTTATCTTGGAGTGGTGAACATATTCACGAGTGAGTAAAGCGAAAGAGTTAAAATATTTTCAACACAAAAATCTCATCTCATCATCTCGAGCCGCTCCATCCTTCCACAGGGTCGCAGGCAAGCTGGAGCCCATCCCAGCTGACCACGGGCGAAAGGCGGGGTACACCCCGGACAAGTCGCCAGGTCATCACAGGGCTGACACATAGACACAGACAACCATTCACACTCACATTCACACCTACGGTCAATTTAGAGTCACCAGTTAACCTAACCTGCATGTCTTTGGACTGTGGGGGAAACCGGAGCACCCGGAGGAAACCCACGCGGACACGGGGAGAACATGCAAACTCCACACAGAAAGGCCCTCGCCGGCCCTGGGGCTCGAACCCAGGACCTTCTTGCTGTGAGGCGACAGCGCTAACCACTACACCACCGTGCCGCCCAACACAAAAATAAGCTTCATATATTCATGCCACTGTGTAATGTTCTTTATATTATATGGAGATACACACACACACACAAAGCAAGTTAATCAAAAGAATTTTAACCAGTTCACCATTTTGACAACATGCGGCTAGTCAGCAGGAAGACCACTGGGAGTGACGTCATCAGAGTGAATTATCAGAAATTATTATACATACGGGCCACTTTTTCCATGAAATAAAAGCATGTATTCTGTTCCCTTCTAGTGGGTTTCTTGATGGCATGCAATACTGTTATCATATCACTTATCCTCCATGTATTACGCCACTCTCCCCAATGGAGAATGAGCGTGCAATATTGTTATAATATTGCATGTTGTCAAGACAACATGACGTCACACATCGGAGCTCATGCGAAGATCTGATGACAATTCTTTGCAGAATCATTTCTTTGTCAGTCGGGAAAGAGAAAAAACGAGGCTATTCCAGTACTAAGTTTAAGCACTAAATAAATAAATTGAAAACTGAAACTAAAGACCCGAACACCCGAAAGGCTACCAAAACTTAATTATATTTTCTTCACGCATATTTGCAAGAGAAAAACATACCAACGGGCATCAAAAACTGGAAAAGAGAGCAATAGCGGAAATATTGACAGTTCTACTTGGAGGTGAGGAAACGTGATGGAGACTTCTACAAGAGGACTTCACTCTTGGACTTCACTCAGCAAAGTCCTTTTGTTTTGAACAACTACAATGTAACAATTAACTACTACCAAAACTAACTTTGAACTTGAACTGTCAACCTGCATATAGCTTGTATATAAGTTGGGTTGTTGTTCAGGCTTTTGGACTTGTACCATTTTTATTGTTAGAACTTTGTAGATGTACATTGGATTGACATAACATTGAATTACATTCGATCGGAATCAACATTCAATATTGATAAGTTACCCCCCTGTTTTTATCTTTTTGTAAAATCTATAATTGTTCCATTGAATGTGTAAAAAATAATAATAATAATAATATTGGCTGGCTTTTTTCTTTGTCTTTGACTCGTTCAATATCATGCTAGCTGAATGGAATATATCTGATACACCACTCAAAGCCAGCCAATATTATGTCAAGTCAACTTTGTCAAATATGCTATACATGCTCGACATACAGCACAGATGAAATTTCAGTCCTCTCTGACCAATGGTGCAAACAGGCAATCCAATAAATAAAAATAAAAATAGAATAATTGAAAAAACAAACAAACAATATAAACAATATAAACACTCTAGATAAGAACTAGACAGAAACTAAACACTCAAACAATATAAACAGTATAAACACTAGATAAGAAAACATTAGGGGCGGCACGGTGGTGTAGTGGTTAGCGCTGTCGCCTCACAGCAAGAAGGTCCGGGTTCGAGCCCCGTGGCCGGCGAGGGCCTTTCTTTGCGGAGTTTGCATGTTCTCCCCGTGTCCGCGTGGGTTTCCTCCAGGTGCTCCGGTTTCCCCCACAGTCCAAAGACATGCAGGTTAGGTTAACTGGTGACTCTAAATTGACCATAGATGTGAGTGTGAATGATTGTCTCTGTCTATGTGTCAGCCCTGTGATGACCTGGCGACTTGTCCAGGGTGTACCCCGCCTTTCGCCCGTAGTCAGCTGGGATAGGCTCCAGCTTGCCTGCGACCCTGTAGAACAGGATAAAGCAGCTAGAGATAATGAGATGAGATGGGAATGAAGAAAACATTATAAGAACTAGACATAGACTAAACAATCAGAAAATATAAACAGTATAAACACTAGATAAGAACTAGACAGACTAAACACTCAAACAAACAATATAAACAGTATAAACACTCTAGATAAGAACTAGACATAGACTAAACACTCATACATACATATATATACACACACACGTAAATTGGTGCAAATAAACAAACAGTCAAGGGCACTTGAGGTATAGCAGGTAAACATGAAATAAGCAGTATAAACAAACTAGCAGCTGTTAAGGTGAGGTAATGCGGAATAGTGCAAATGAGCGAGGTAAAGTGAGATGTGCAGTCCCTGAGTTCAGTGTGTTAATGAACGATGAGATGTATGTATGTGTGTGTGTGTGTGTGTGTGTGTTTGGGGGGGGGGGGACTGTGAGGATGACATGTCAGATGCTGAAGGGGGGGCAGGGGGGTATGCGAGCAGAATCTGTGGCAGGGGGCAGAGGGGGGAGGAGGGGCAGAACAGGGAGGGAGTTGAGCCTCTTGACCGCCTGGTGAAAGAAACTGTTCTTAAGCCTGCTGGTTTTGGCCCAAAGACTCCACAGTCTCCTCCCCGACGGCAGCAGACTGAAGAGGCTGTGAGATGGGTGGGTGGGGTCACCTGCAATCCTGATGGCTTTGCAGGTGAGGTGGGAGTTATAAATTTCCATTAGAGAAGGGAGAGAGACACCAATGATCCTCTCAGCTGCTCTCACGATGCGCTGCAGAGTCTTGCAGCAGGACACGGTGCAGGCGCCATACCACATGGTGATGCAGCTGGTCAAGATGTTCTCGATGGTGCCTCTGTAGAAAGTGTGCATGATGGGGGCCGGGGCTCTTGCTCTCCTCAGTTTGCGGAGGAAGTACAGACGCTGTTGGGCTTTTTTAGCCAGTGATGTGGTGTTGTTGCTCCAGGATAGGTCTTCAGAGATGTGTACACCCAGAAACTTGGTGCTGCTCACCCTCTCCACTGCAGCACCGTCGATAGATAGTGGAGCATGCTGGGTGTGCTCTCTCCTGAAGTCCACAACAATCTCCTTCATCTTCTCCACGTTCAGATGGAGATTGTTGTCCTTGCACCACATGGCCAAGTGGCTCACCTCACTCCTGTAGATTGTCTCATCGCCATTGTTGATGAGACCCACCACAGTCGTGTCATCTGCAAACTTAATGAAGAGATTAGAGCTGGATGTTGGTGTGCAGTCGTGGGTCAGCAGAGTGAAGAGGACGGGGCTTAGCACACATCCTTGGGGGGCCCCCGTGTTCAATGTGATGGTGCTGGAGGAGTTTCTGCCGACCCGTACAGTCTGTGGTCTCTCCGTCAGGAAGTCCAGCAGCCAGTTGCACAGGGAGGTGTTGAGTCCCAGCTAGTCCAGTTTATGAATGAGCTGCTGAGGAATGATTTTGTTGAATGCTGAGCTAAAGTCTATGAACAGCATTCTGACATACGAGTCTTTTGTCTCCAGGTGGGTGAGGTCTGAGTGGAGGGCAGTGGAGATGGCTTCATCGGTCAAACGGTTGGACTGATATGCAAACTGGAAAGGGTCCAGGGTGGGGGGGATGGCAGACTTGATATGCCGCATGACTAGCCGCTCGAAGCACTTCATGAGGATGGGAGTGAGTGCGACAGGGCGGTAGTCATTGAAGCAGGAGGGAGACGGCTTCTTCGGGACCGGGATGATGGTAGTGGTTTTGAGGCACGTGGGGACAACGGCCTGGCTCAACGAGATGTTGAAGATGTCTGTAAAGACATCTGTGAGCTCCTCGGCACAGTCTCTCAGGACACGACCAGGAATGTTATCAGGACCCGGGGCTTTACGTGCATTTGTCATCCTGAGAGCTCTCCTCACGCTGTCTGGAGACAGCATCAACACCTGGTCACCGGGAGGTGGTGGGGTCTTCTGTGCTGTGGTGCTGTTGTCTGCCTCAGAGCGAGCGAAGAAGTCGTTCAACTGATTCAGCAGAGATGTGCAGTTGTCACAGGTCTGTGGTGAGGGCTTGTAGTCTGTGATGGTCTGAATCCCCCGCCACAGGTTCCTGGTGTCTCTGCTGTCGTTGAAATGAGTGAAATGACATTTAAATATGTCACTCAGATCCATGATGCATTTTAGATAAAAAATGCAAGTTTTTCAACACAAGAAGATAAAGTTCATATCTTCAAGCCCACGTGTGGTGTTCTTTTTATTATTTAGACAAATTCACAAGCAAAAAGTACCCAAATGTATCAAAACAATTCATCTATATCCTCATGTGTGACATTGTCACAGTTTTGGATCTCTAGGTTTCAGATATACTAGTAGCTCATATGAAAAATATGAGTGGTGTATTTCCCAGTAAAACACTCATGTCCATATATATATATATATATATATATATATAAAACAGTTATTCCAGTTTTATTCTATCCACATTCGCTGGATTTTGAGAAACAGAGCATTTTTATTTTTTGTAAATTTGATAAAGAAAAACTTTGTGCAAAACATCCAACAAAATCATTTCCAATTAGAATGTAAACAAACCAGCAAAATGGTAGTAGCGATTTGTAAAAAAAAAAAAAAAATGCTATAATAATAATTCTTGAGAATTAAAAAGATACATTCTTATCATCAAATACTTTTCTTCCCTATTTTGTTGCTTTTTTTATTTTTGGAGTTTTCTTCTTCTCTATGTTTTTTTTTTTGCAGTTGGCAAGCCAACTTAAAAATGCATTACTGCCACCAACTGGGCTGGAGTGTAGAACAGGGGATACAGTGGTGCTTGAAAGTTTATGAACCCTTTAGAATTTTCTATATTTCTGCATAAATATGACCTAAAACATCATCAGATTTTCACAAAAGTCCTAAAAGTAGATAAAGAGAACCAAGTTAAACAAATGAGACAAAAATATTGTACTTGGTAATTTATTTATTGAGGAAAATGAGCCAATATTACATATCTGTGAGTGGCAAAAGTATGTGAACCTTTGCTTTCAGTATCTTGTATTGTGCAGCAATAACTGCAACTAAACGTTTCCGATAACTGTTGATCAGTCCTGCACACTGGCTTGGAGGAATTTTAGCCCATTCCTCTGTACAGAACAGCTTCAACTCTGGGATGTTGGTGGGTTTCCTCACATGAACTGCTCGCTTCAGGTCCTTCCACAACATTTCGATTGGATTCAGGTCAGGACTTTGACTTGGCCATTCCAAAACATTAACTTTACTCTTCTTTAACTGTTCTTTGGTAGAACGACTTTTGTGCTTAGGGTTGTTGTCTTGCTGAATGACCCACCTTCTCTTGACATTCAGTTCATGGATAGATGTCCTGACATTTTCCTTTAGAATTTGCTGGTATAATTCAGAATTCATTGTTCCATCAATGATGGCAAGCCGTCCTGGCCCAGATGCAGAAAAACAGGCCCAAACCATGATACTACCACCACCATGTTTCACAGATGGGATAAGGTTCTTATGCTGGAATGCAGTGTTTCCCTTTCTCCAAACATAACACTCCTCATTTAAACCAAAAGTTCTATTTTGGTGTCATCCGTCCACAAAACATTTTTCCAATAGCCTTCTGACTTTTCCACATGATCTTTAGCAAACTGCAGATAATCAGCAATGTTATTTGTGGAGAGCAGTGGCTTTCTCCTTGCAACCCTACCATGCACACCATTGTTGTTCAGTGTTCTCCTGATGGTGGACTCATGAACATTAGCCAATGTGAGAGAGGCCTTCAGTTGCTTAGAAGTTACCCTGGGGTCCTTTGTGACCTCGCCGACTATTACACACCTTGCTCTTGGAATGATCTTTGATGGTCGGCCACTCCTGGGGAGGGTAACAATGGTCTTGAATTTTCCTCCATTTGTACACAATCTGTCTGACTGTGGATTGGTGGAGTTCAAACTCTTTAGAGATAGTTTTGTAACCTTTTCCAGCCTGATGAGCATCAACAACACTTTTTCTGAGGTCCTCAGAAATCTCCTTTGTTTGTGCCATGATACACTTCCACAAACGTGTTGTGAAGATCAGACTTTAATAGATCCCTGTTCTTTAAATAAAACAGGGTACCCACTCACACCTGATTGTCATCCCATGGATTGAAAACACCTAACTCTCATTTCACCTTCAAATGAACTGCTAATCCTAGAGGTTCACATACTTTTGCCACTCACAGATATGTAATATTGGATCATTTTCCTCAATGAATAAATGACCAAGTATAATATTTTTGTCTCATTTGTTTAACTGGGTTCTCTTTATCTACTTTTAGGACTTGTGTGAAAATCTGATGATGTTTTAGGTCATATTTATGCAGAAATATAGAAAATTCTAAAGGGTTCACAAACTTTCAAGCACCACTGTATTGGGGGGGGGGGACACAAACAAAAAACTGTATTCTTTAAGCTATTTCTGTTTCTTTGAAATTATTGATAATAATTGTGGGGGTTTTGTTTTCAAGTAGAGTTTTTATTTCTTTCTTGGTTGGTTCAGCAACACGCTCTGCCATTTTTTTTCTCTACTCACAGTACATGAGCTGATATTCTCGTAGTAGAGTAGCCACTCAGAGCATGTGATTGCTTGTATCCAGTAAATGTGGACAGAATAAATATATATCTAGATTCTGTACTTTCACATACCCATAATGCCTTGAACCTTGGGGGGATAACCAGGCACGATATTTGTTTACTAAGTCAGATAACCTCAGTCATTTCTTCGAATTCACATGGGGAAAAATGCCTTCCTGATTTAAAGTTTTAGAAAATACCTAAAGAGGCTAGGTGTCAAAGTGTGGGTAGACAGAATTCTCCGTCAAAATGTTACACTGACAAGACAACACCTGGCTGTGTTCTTCACACTTCAGTGGTGGAGTAAAGTCTGATGATCCAAGTCACAAAGCATACAACCCCTTTGTCTTTGCGTTTAGTCATAAAAAATGCAAAAAACAAGGACAAGTCAAAGGACTGAAAAGGATGTATATCTGTGAAGGTTCTCAGTCATCCAGGTCATTGTAAACCATAGGTGCTAAAGAAGGCAACTGGACTTGCTTGAAATCCTTGAAGACGTTTCACCTCTCATCCAAAAGGCTTCTTCAGTTCTGTCTGACTAGTGGGGTGTTCCAGGTGTGACCGGGTGTAGTATTGATGACTTTTGTTTATTCCAACGCACATAAACCCACTTATTGATACACGTACACTCCCTCCTAGTGGGGGGAGCATTGATGTTTAAGTGGAGCTTGGACTCCTAGATCGGGAGCGGAAGCCACAAGCAGGGGAGGGGATAAAAGGGACTAGAAGAAAAACATCTCAAACCCTTTTTTAGACAGAGCGTGTGGGGAGTTGGTCTGCTGGCAGCTTAAGGCTAATTTCAGGCCAAGCTAACTCCTGGCATAGCTCATGTGTGTAGCTCCTTGGTCACTGGGTGTTTTTGACTGCAAAGAGGCGAATATTAAGTGAACCCGTACTCAACCGGCGCCTCATCGTGAGGGAATAACCGAGAGAATCAGGGACAGGCTCGCGTATTGGCCTTTGTAAACATCACGCCATCAAGGAGTAGCCTCGTAGGACCACCAGCGTACCAGGAGCGGCGTCTGTGTGCACAGATTGGGGGGCTCGCCATTTTCCCGCGGACTCACACCTAGGACCCACTGTGTGGCTCAGTGCTCAGAGGGTGGTTGTGCCGCTTTCTCTCCCTCTTGTAATAACCTCCAAGCCGTTTAGTGTATTAAAATTTAGTCAGGCCCAGATTTATTTTGATTTTATGTCTGTTGTTTTGTTTGACTGAGGCCATAATCCAGCGTACGGTGTCTGTGTCAATTGGCTTGAAGCTACTTACAGCAGTGTTCACCATCGGTTTTTATTAGGTATTGCGGTGTGCGTTAGACGTGTGCTCGATTTGTTGTGGCTCATTTCATGTACTACAAGCCACCTTAACTACTGTTTGCCGTGAGGTTCCCATGTGTGATTGTGGTGCCTTTCTTATAGATGTGTGATGGTTATACCTGCCGTGGGTTTAGATTTTCAAAGCCATTGACACAGTACTGCGGCTTAGCCAGCCTCAAGTTAATTGTGTTTTTTGTATATTATGTATTTGTTTTGCTTTTATATTTATTGAAATCGAAATAACAAAGAAAGAAAGAGAGACAAAACGACATTTTCCTCTATTGAAGAAAAATAAACAAAATATATGTTTTCTACTCCATCTCACTTGTCCTCTGGATCCTTTTGAACATTGTTGGGGAACCTTTGGTGAATTTAACATCCTTCACCATATTACATCTGGCATAGTCAGCAGGATCCAAGGGCTCATGATTGGAGTATGTTTTGTTCGTTTTTTTTTGTTTTTTTCTTGGCCAGTATTGGGGTAGGGGTTAGAGGCTTGGAGGTAGGAAGGTCTTTTTTTTTCTTTGGTTTGGAGGGGAGAAGCGGCATCACACCCGCATCGTGGGACATTGGATGTAGGACAAGAAACAGCTGAAGACCCGTCATTTTGACAAAGACTATGTCCACTCAAGAAAGCCTGGGCGATCTGCAGGACTTAATGAATGAATTGAGACAGCTTCGGGCTGAAAACGAATAGTTGAAAGCACAATGGGGGCAAGAGGGTGCAATAAGTGGTTCAACATCGAACAGTGAGTTAAATGCACTACTTGCTCCCATTAATTCTTAATAACCTGTAACTAGCAGTGTTTCAAGTCCTGTGCTGTAACCATGTTATGTTTATGTCCCACGTGAACGTAAGTGTTCTAAGTTCATAGGTAAATTGTCTGTTGATCTACTCACCGTGGATCAGTGGGTCAAAGAGGCCCGTAGATGTTTGGATGCTCGTCCACTGCCTGAGGCAGAATAGGTGTTGTGTGTAGGGCTTAAGGGGAGTTGCTGTGTTTGTAGCTTAAGGCTACCAAAAAAAGAAATGATGTTGGGTTAATTTTAGGTTCCTAACAGGAAGTGTTGTGTGCAGAGTTTAAGGGGAGTTGCTGTGTTTGTAGCTTAAGGCTACCAAAAAAAAAGAAATGATGTTGGGTTAACTTTAGGTTCCTAACAGGAAGTGTTGTGCGCAGAGCCTAAGGGGAGTCGCTGTGTTTGTAGCTTAAGGCTAACAAAAAAAAAAAAAAGAAGATGTTGGGTTAACTTTAGGTTCCTAACAAGAAATTTTTTGTGCAGAGCGTAAGTTGGTGGCTTGACTGGTATTTACTGTAATGAGCCTAGCATTTAGCTAGAGCGTACATACACCCACACGGTACATCACCCGTGTTTATGGTTTCGTGTTGAACGGTAATTCATCACGTCACCGAGGAAGTAATAAACAACGAGTTGGCGGATTAGAGGTGCCAGCATTCAGGGGTGTTTGTGCCGCTTTCTTTTTTGTTCTCCTTCTGTTTAATGCCTCCAAGCATGTTGGAGACACTGCCCCATTGAGCGGCACACAAGGACTGACCTCTCCCCCCCCGGGAAACAGAAATCATGGCCCTCGAACCCGGACCTGACCCCCCGCAAGTAGACGACCCAGACTCTGTCCCAGAGGAAAGGGAACAGCCCCCTGGTCTTACTGCCATGAGTGTAAGACGGACAGCATGGACCACGGCAGGACAGCACAGCGTGTTTCACCTGCCCCGGACTACCTCAGTGCCTTGTGTGAATTCGATTGAGGGCAGACCTGAAATTCCCACGACCCGACGTCTAGGCCTTGGTTATAGACAGTCAGGCCCTCACCGGGACGGTGAGCTTTCAGAGCTGGGGTGGGTGTGACCGGGTGTAATATTGATGACTTTTGTTTATTCCAACGCACATAAACCCACTTATTGATACACGTACACTCCCTCCTAGTGGGGGGAGCATTGATGTTTAAGTGGAGCTTGGACTCCTAGATCGGGAGCGGAAGCCACAAGCAGGGGAGGGGATAAAAGGGACTAGAAGAAAAACATCTCAAACCCTTTTTTAGACGGAGCGTGTGGGGAGTTGGTCTGCTGGCAGCTTAAGGCTAATTTCAGGCCAAGCTAACTCCTGGCATAGCTCATGTGTGTAGCTCCTTGGTCACTGGGTGTTTTTGACTGCAAAGAGGCGAATATTAAGTGAACCCGTACTCAACCGGCGCCTCATCGTGAGGGAATAACCGAGAGAATCAGGGACAGGCTCGCGTATTGGCCTTTGTAAACATCACGCCATCAAGGAGTAGCCTCGTAGGACCACCAGCGTACCAGGAGCGGCATCTGTGTGCACAGATTGGGGGGCTCGCCATTTTCCCGCGGACTCACACCTAGGACCCACTGTGTGGCTCAGTGCTCAGAGGGTGGTTGTGCCGCTTTCTCTCCCTCTTGTAATAACCTCCAAGCCGTTTAGTGTATTAAAATTTAGTCAGGCCCAGATTTATTTTGATTTTATGTCTGTTGTTTTGTTTGACTGAGGCCATAATCCAGCGTACGGTGTCTGTGTCAATTGGCTTGAAGCTACTTACAGCAGTGTTCACCATCGGTTTTTATTAGGTATTGCGGTGTGCGTTAGACGTGTGCTCGATTTGTTGTGGCTCATTTCATGTACTACAAGCCACCTTAACTACTGTTTGCCGTGAGGTTCCCATGTGTGATTGTGGTGCCTTTCTTATAGATGTGTGATGGTTATACCTGCCGTGGGTTTAGATTTTCAAAGCCATTGACACAGTACTGCGGCTTAGCCAGCCTCAAGTTAATTGTGTTTTTTGTATATTATGTATTTGTTTTGCTTTTATATTTATTGAAATCGAAATAACAAAGAAAGAAAGAGAGACAAAACGACATTTTCCTCTATTGAAGAAAAATAAACAAAATATATGTTTTCTACTCCATCTCACTTGTCCTCTGGATCCTTTTGAACATTGTTGGGGAACCTTTGGTGAATTTAACATCCTTCACCATATTACACAGGTATTTATCCTCTAGTGGACCAGAAGCAACCCGAAGAAGATTCGTTGAGACCACATGGGCCATTGACCCTCTCAGTCATCCTGTAGGTTGGTAAGGTCACTGGAGGCCAGTTGTGAATGGTGTTAGCAGCCTAGAGGGTCATTAGGGTGATCCGTGGGTTGTTGGCTTTCTCTGCCATCGTGTGAGTCACTGAAGTCAGCTGAGTCTTGGTGTGGATGTATATTCAGTTTTCTGGGAAGTGTGCCAAGGGCTGCATTGTAGGTGGCTGATAAGTGGTGTCTCAGACCACCTCTGTTCAGTGATGGTCATTCCAGGTTGACAAAGATGGCTTCTTTTACTCCTCTTTCAACCCACTGGTCTTCTTTGGCTAAAATGCATATATTGCAGTCCTGAAATGAATTTCCTTTGTTATTGAGATGAAGATAAACTGCAGAGTCCTGGCCTGAGGAACTGGCTCTCCTGTGTTGAGCCATGTGCTTGTGAAGCAGTTGTTTCATTTCATTTCCCCAATGTACAGTGTACAGGTCTGTGCATTCCTCATTCCTACAGTGGTGCTTGAAAGTTTGTGAACCCTTTAGAATTTTCTATATTTCTGCATGAATATCACCTAAAACATCATCAGATTTTCACACAAGTCCTAAAAGTAGATAAAGAGACCCCAGTTAAACAAATGAGACAAAAAATATTACACTTGGTCATTTATTTATTAAGGAAAATGATCCAATATTACATATCTGTGAGTGGCAAAAGTATGTGAACCTTTGCTTTCAGTATCTGGTGTGACCCCCTTGTGCAGCAATAACTGCAACTAAACGTTTCCGGTAACTGTTGATCAGTCCTGCACACCGGCTTGGAGGAATTTTATCCCATTCCTCCGTACAGAACAGCTTCAATTCTGGGATGTTGGTGAGTTTCCTCACATGAACTGCTCGCTTCAGGTCAATCCACAACATTTCGATTAGATTAAGGTCAGGACTGGCAATTACAACTGAAATTGATATCCAAACTCTAAAGAAAAATAAATAAAAACATTTATTTTCCCACTCAGGAGAAATTAAAAAAATATATATATATGGAACCACAGACATACCTAAGAGTCAACAATGCTGAAACACAACTACAGGACAAGTACACTTAAACATAAGGCACAAATATTTTAATACTTTATTACACTTTTGTTAAGTATAGCTTGATCAAAAGTTTAAGTATAAGCTTAATATACTTAGACTTTTCTATATAATTTTCAGTATAAGCCAAGTATACTTATTTATAACTTTATTAAGTATATCTCTGATAAGTAAATAAAAAGTAAACTGAAAGCATACTCTCTTATTTTTAGTTTAAAAGAAGTATACTAGAAACACACTTGAATAAATTTATTTTTTGTAAGGGAAGCATTATCGGTCTGTGACAATCGTCACACACACACACACACACACACACACACACACACACACACACACACACACACAATCCCAACTCCAAAACAGTTGGGACAATGTGTAAAAAATAAATAAAAACAGAATGTGAAGATTTGCAAATCATGTCAATCCTATATTTCATTGAAAATAGTACAAAGACAACATATCAAATATTGAAACTGAGCAATTTTATTATATTTTTTTAAATAGATGCTCATATTGAATTTGATGTTAGCAGCATGTTTCAGAAAAGTTGGGACATGGGCAACAAAAGACTGAAAAAGTTGTGTAATGCTAAAAAACAAAAATCCTAATTTGGTTAATTGGCAACAGGTCAGTAACATGATTGGGTATAAAAAGAGCATCCCAGAGAGGCTGAGTCTCTCAGAAGTAAAGATGGGGAGTGGTTCACTGCTCTGTGAAAGACTACATGGGCAAACAATGTGTCAGAACTGCACGCTTTGGCACGTGCACCAGATGAACACTTGGGCGCACGCCGGACTACGCGTGCCGAGCAGACTCTTGCATGCACGCTGTTAATGAGGCTCACCTGCACATGATCAAGATGCATCATCATGCCTATTTAAAGAGACCGAAAACGCACATTCAGTGGGAAGTATTGAGTTCTTTGTGACACTTTACTGAGCCATGTTTCCTTAGTAGATTTCCTGATCTCTGTTCCTGTTCATTGTTTATGCTTTTCTCTGTGCCTGTGATATTCTGTTTGTGCCTTGCCTGACCCTTTGCTCATCTCCAGTTTATGATCTTGCCTGCCAATTTGGATTGCTTGCCTGTTTGTTACTATTATTAATAAAATGCACTTCTGCACTTGCATCCATCCGCTACCAATCCCTGACAGAATACTTCACCTAAACAATGAATGTAGTATAAGTTTTCCAGTACACTATTCCACACAAATTCCGGGTCTCCGTACCTCAGCCTCTAGCCTCATTTTTCCAGCAGCATACTGGAGTACACACTCCAACACCCTACGATGGAGAGTATCACCCTTGTGGATTCAGCATGCAGTGTGGCCTCTTTTATGCGGATCTGGAAGAGCTTAAGCCTCCTGAACCTGTCTGGGTAAGCTGCATTATCTCCTGGCTTACAGGATGAGCATGCTGATGAGCCGTGTACCTCATAAGAGTAGAGCACCTGTGCCTTCGCAGCTCACATGATTTTTAGGTCATGCTCTGGTACATTTATGAATCTTTAGAGAAGAAGGACCCCCATGAAATTTTTTGGGAGGGGGCTGTCACATCTGAGGCTGATGCAGTGGCAGCAGAGGCCATTGCTCCAGAGCTCCCTCCAGTGGCCGATGCAGTGACAGCAGAGGAGACAGCCGCTCCTGAGCTGCTCCTAGAGGCGGTCATTCCAGAGCCAGTCCCACAGTCAATCCCACATCCAGTGCCTGAACCAGAGCCAGCACCTGAACCAGAGCCACTTGAACCAGTGCAAGAGCTGGAGCCTGCATCAGAACCAGTGCAAGATCTGGTGCCTACATCAGAGCCAGTGCCTGAACCAGAGCACAAACCAGAGCCTGAACTACAGCACAGGCCAGAGCCAGTGTCAGCTCCAGTGCCAGAGTCAGAGCCAGTGCCAGCTCCAGCACAAGAGCCAGTGCCAGAACCTGAGCCAGTTCCAGAACCAGTGCCAGAGGACAACGGGGCGGCCTCTACCTCAGCTGGCTATGAAGAAATCATTGTCCCACCACCACCCGGCTATAAAGACATCATCATCCTGCCACCACCCAGCTATGAAGACATTGTTGTCTCGCTGCTGGGTCCTGACCAGGACCAAAGCAATGCGCAGACAGAGCACAAGCCCATGCCTGAGTCCAGTCCAGAGTCCAAGTCAGGTCCAGAGCTCAAGCTTGCATCCAGTCCAAGGTCAAGTCCAGAGCTCAAGCCCACATGTGAGTCCAGTCCAGAGTCCAAGCCATGTCCAGAGCTTGAGCCCGAGTCCAATCCAAGGTCCAGTACAAAGCTTGAACCTGCATCCAGTCCAAGGTCCAGGTCCAGTCTAGAGCTTGAGCCCACTTCCAGTCCAGAGTCTGAGTCAAGTCCAGAGCTCAAGTCCATGCCTGAGTCCAGTCCAGAGTTCAAGTCATGTCCAGAGCTCAAGCCCATATCCAGTACAAAGCCCAAGTCCTGTTCTGAGCTTGAGCCCACATCCAGCCCAGGATCCAAGTCCCATCCTCAACTGGAGCCCAGGACCCCACCTAAGCCAAGTATCTGGTGCCATGTCAGCTCAGAGCGATGTGCCGATGGCATAGCTTCCAGCATCAGGCCCTCATCCCTGGGGCCAGGAAGGATATATTTTTGCTTCCAAAGGGAGATCTTTGGGGGGGGGGGTGTTCTCTCAGACCTATGCGCTTTGGTGGCACACCAGGTGTACTCCAGACTGCATGCACGCCGAGCGGACTCTCACACGCACGCTGTTAATGAGGCTCACCTGCACATGATCAAGATGCATCAGCATGCCTATTTAAAGAGACTGAAAACGCACATTCAGTGGGAAGTATTGAGTTCTTTGTGACACTTTACTGAGCCATGTTTCCTAATAGATTTCCTGATCCCTGTTCCTGTTCCTTGTTTCTGTTTTTCTCTGTGCCTGTGATATTCTGTTTGTGCCTCGTCCAACCCTTTGCTCATCTCCAGTTTATGACCTACCTGCCAATTTGGATTGTTTGCCTGTTTGTTACTATGATTAATAAAAACTTAGTTCTGCATTTACATCCATCTCCTACCAATCCCTGACACAGTGCAACAATTTAAGAATAGCGTTCCTCAGTGTAAAATTGCAAAGAATTTGGGGATTACATCATCTATGGTACATAATATCATTAAAAGATTCAGAGAATATGGAGAAATCTCTGTATGCAAGAGACAAGGTTGAAAACTGACAATGGATGCCTGTGATCTTTAGGCCCTCAGGCAACACTGCATTAAAAGCAGGCACATGTCTGTAGTGGTGGCACAGTGGTGTAATGGTTAGCACTGCCTCCTTACAGCAAGAAGGTCCTGGGTTCAAGCCCAGTGGCTGATGGTGGCATTTCTGTGTGGAGTTTGTATGTTCTCCCTGTGTCTGTGTGGGTTTCCTCTAGGTGCTCTGGTTTCCCCCACAGTCCAAAAACATGCAGGTTAGGGTAATTGGTGGCTCTAAATTGACCATAGATGTGAGTGTAAATTGGTGTTTGTCTCTGTGTCAGCCCTGTAATAATTTGGCAACTTGTCCAAGGTGTACCCCGCCTCTCACCCATAGTCAGCTGGGATAGGTTCCAGCTTGCCTGCAACCCTTAGTCATGAAAGTGTTCTGGAATTCCGGGTTTTTAGATTTTCCGCCGGATTTTTTCTGCTAATGACCCGGAAATCCAGATATTTGACAAAACTCTTGAAAATCTCCGGTTTTCCGAATGGAGAAATTTACTTTTCGGATTTTTTGCGTTCCTAGATGCGGTGTAATACTTCGCATCGTCCTTGCATGGGCGCGGTCCTTAAATAGCCCAAACATAGTTCATTGATTAAAGACAGGTGTTCTTTGTTAACAGCGCGTGTGCCGGAGCTCGTTAGGCACGCATGCCAAGGCGCGCCTTCAGGTGCACATGGTAAGGCGCGCAGAACTGACACCGTTCTGCGCAAGCGCAACACAATCGCACTAGAAAGCACGTTCAAGCTGCCAGTGTAGCTGCAGTCTTTTTAGTTGCGAATTATGAGTATTTCCTCTTGTGTTAATAATTCGCCATGTCAAAACAAGAAAACTTTCCTCCTTCTTTCGACGTGAAGAGAGGTAAGCAATTTATTACATATATATATATATATATATATATATATATATATATATATATATATATATATATATATTTTTTTTTTTTTCCCCATCAAAGTTTTATTGTGTGGTTTTGAAGCTAAGTTTTAGTGCCATTTCTAGAACACAACATCAAGAAAACGTGGAAGAAACAGCAATAATGGAAGAGCCGGTTTCTAAGCTGCCTAAAACTAGCAATGGTAATTATTTTTTGTTACATAATGCACTCAGGCTGCCAGTCAGTGTGTGACACACACACACACACACACACACACACACACACACACACACACACACACACACACCCTGCGCCCCTGATTTATATGAGAAATTTGGTATTCATTGGTGTGTTTAAATTTACAGACAATACTAACTAATGTAAACAATTGGCTTCAACTCGCATAAATATGAACTGGAAATTTTTAGTTCACTTTAGCTTATGCAAATGCACAACTCTACTAAAAGATTGATAAACGAGGCTCAATGTCCCCAACATTAAAACCTGAAAGCTTTAGAAACTCTAACAGACCTTTACTTTTTAACAGTACTGTTTTGGGATTTTGCTGAGTTTACCTTCAACTGTCTGATTTTTTTCAAAGTAATTAACTGTGTAGCCAGGAAAATCACCGCGTTTTCTAAATGCACTCCTGAAAAGTTACTCATTAACTAGGGGAATTAAATTTGATATTTTTGACATGTTAATCATTAATGTACATGAAAGAAAAAAGCTTAAAAGGTATAACTTGTTTTAGTGAAAATAAGTACTAAAATGCACTAGAATGCAGGGTTTTGCATGTTATTAAAATATTTTGGGGGGACGTTGCCCCCCCCGTTTCAGGGTTTTTTCCTTTGCTCCACTTTCGTCTCTAAACCCTGCACAGGATATGCAGTTATGGATAATGGATGGATGGACGTCTGTTGTGGAATTCACTGTATGGGCTGAGGAACACTTCAGAAAACTATCATCTGTGGAAACAGTTAATTACTGCATCCACAAATGCAACTTAAAACCATACAGTGGTGCTTGAAAGTTTGTGAACCCTTTAGAATTTTCTATATTTCTGCATAAATATGAACTAAAACATCATCAGATTTTCACACAACTCCTAAAAGCAGATAAAGAGAACCCAGTTAAACAAATGAGACAAAAATATTATACTTGGTCATTTATTTATTGAGGAAAATGATCCAATATTACATATCTGTGAGTGGCAAAAGTATGTGAACCTCTAAGATTAGCAGTTAATTTGAAGGTGAAATTAGAGTCAGGTGTTTTCAATCAATGGGATGACAATCGGATGTGAGTGGGCACCCTGATTTATTTAAAGAACAGGGATCTGTCAAAGTCTGATCTTCACAACACATGTTTGTGGAAGTGATTCATGGCACGAACAAAGGAGATTTCTGAGGACCTCAGAAAAAGCGCTGTTGATGCTCATCAGGCTGGAAAAGGTTACAAAACCATCTCTAAAGAGTTTGGACTCCACCAATCCACAGTCAGACAGATTGTGTACAATTGGAGGAAATTCAAGACCATTGTTACTCTCCCCAGGAGTGATCGACCAACAAAGATCACTCCAAGAGCAAGGCGTGTAATAGTCGGCGAGGTCACAAAGGACCCCAGGGTAACTTCTAAGCAACTGAAGGCCTCTCTCACATTGGCTAATGTTAATGTTCATGAGTCCACCATCAGGAGAACACTGAACAACAATGGTGTGCATGGCAGGGTTGCAAGGAGAAAGCCACTGCTCTCCAAAAAGAACACTGCTGCTCATCTGCAGTTTGCTAAAGATCATGTGGACAAGCCAGAAGGCTATTGGAAAAATGTTTTGTGGACGGATGAGACCAAAATAGAACTTTTTGCTTTAAATGAGAAGCGTTATATTTGGAGAAAGGAAAACACTGCATTCCAGCATAAGAACCTTATACCATCTGTGAAGCATGGTGGTGGTAGTATCATGGTTTGGGCCTGTTTTGCTGCATCTGAGCCAGGACGGCTTGCCATCATTGATGGAACAATGAATTCTGAATTATACCAGCAAATTCTAAAGGAAACTGTCAGGACATCTGTCCATGAACTGAATCTCAAGAGAAGGTGGGTCATGCAGCAAGACAACGACCCTAAGCACACAAGTCGTTCTACCAAAGAATGGTTAAAGAAGAATAAAGCTAATATTTTGGAATGGCCAAGTCAAAGTCCTGACCTTAATCCAATCGAAATGTTGTGGAAGGACCTGAAGCGAGCAGTTCATGTGAGGAAACCCACCAACATCCCAGAGTTGAAGCTGTTCTGTATGGAGGAATGGGCTAAAATTCCTCCAAGCCAGTGTGCAGGACTGATCAACAGTTACCACAAACGTTTAGTTGCAGTTATTGCTGCACAAGGGGGTCACACCAGATACTGAAAGCAAAGGTTCACATACTTTTGCCACTCACAGATATGTAATATTGGATCATTTTCCTCAATAAATAAATGACCAAGTATAATATTTTTGTCTCATTTGTTTAACTGGGTTCTCTTTATCTACTTTTAGGACTTGTGTGAAAATCTGATGATGTTTTAGGTCATATTTATGCAGAAATATAGAAAATTCTAAAGGGTTCACAAACTTTCAAGCACCACTGTATATAAACAATATCCAGAAACATTGCCACCTTCTCTGTGCATGAGCTTTTTTATGATGGACTGAGGTGAAGTGGAAAATTGTCCTGAGGTCTGATGAATCAAAATTAGAAATTATTTTTAGATATAATGGACACCCTGTCTTCCAGGCTAAAGAGGAGAGGGACCATCTGGCTTGTTATCAGTGCACAGTTCAAAAGCCAACATCTGTGATGGTATGAGGACACATTAGTGCACATGACATAGGTAGCTTGTACATCTGGGAAGGCATCATTAATGCTGAATGATCTATACACATTTTTGAGCAATATTCTGACATCCAAACACAATCTTTTTCAGGGAAGGCCTTCCTTCTTTCAGCAAGACAATACCAAACCACTTTCTACGCATGTTGAAACTGCATGGCTCAGTAGTAAGAGAGTCTGGGCACTAAACTGGCCTGCCTGCAGTCCAGACCTGTCTCTCATTTAAAACATTTGGCGCATTGTGAAGCACAAAATACGACAAAGGAGACCCTGAACTGTTCAGCAACTGAAATTGTATATCAAGCAAGAAAGGGACATTTCTCTTTCAAAACTACAGCAATTTGTCTCCTCAGTTCCCAAATGTTGACAGAGTGTTGTTAAAAGTAGAGGTGATGCAACACAGTGGTAAACATGCCCCTGCTCCAGCTTTTTTGAAATGTGTTGCTGACATCAAATTTAAAATGTGTATACATTTTTCAAAAAACAATAAAATTTCTCAGTTCCAACATTTGGTTTGTTGCCTTTGTTTTATTTTCAATGAAAGATCGGGTTTCCATGATTTGCAAAATATTGTGTTCTGTTTTTATTTATGTTTTATAGAGTGTCCAACATTTTTTTTTAATATACACACACACACACACACACACGTATGTACTGTCGACCCCGAACTGTTGAGCTGTTACACAGTGTACACACTGTTCCAGTGTCCCAACTTTTTTTTTAATTGGGGTTGTATATGGACATATAACACATGCACACACACAAAGGACCTAGTTGCAGGAGTTAGTTGGTCTTGTTCAAAAAGACAACAATAGTTGTGAAACAGCCCAACTGTACTTTGCAAGGACTATGTAAATTTTTATTTTTGTTTATCTGCTAGGTAATAAACATTAATAGAATAATGCAGGAAGGAGTATTGTGTTTGCAAATCTGTTATATAGGATTTCCTTTGTCCCAAAAGATCACTGCTACAGTTAATCAAACAGTGCACAGGGAAATACAAAGGTGGCCTTGTGACAAATTTTGATATGTAGTTTTCACAGGCAAGACCATTTTGTCTCAATCTTGTAAGTGCAAGACAATTTTGTAAGTGCAATCTTGTAAGTGCAAAACAATTTTGTCTCAATATTGTAAGTGTGATTTTTGTACTTTTCTCACAGAGACACTCTAAGTTTGGAATGTCAGTAGGAACAACTGCTAAGTACTTCTACAACTGTGAACAGCTTTTGGGCATAGGAAAACCACGCAACACAACCAGATGGAGAAACACTGGAGAAATTATGCGGTACCGGCATTCTAAGGACTCTGTGTGGCCATGCCACCTAGGTTCTGCGCCCACTCTGAAGTTCAGCAAAAGTGGTGTATGAGAAAATGCAAGTGTGATAAGAGAGCTGGAATACATGTTAGGCTCAAGGTTAACCAGAGCTGGCCAGGATTCCCTTTTCTTCTCCTCTCCAATGTGTGCTCCATAGACAATAAACTGGACTGTTTAAGACTGCTTCTGACCTCTTGGAAAGAGATGACATGCTGCTGTGCTCTCATCATCACTGAGACATGGCTTCACCAACCAAGGCATCACCAACTCCATGAGCCTGCTTGATGGGCTAGCCACCTTCCATGCCAACAGAAACACTTCCTTGTTGAGTAAGAAGTGCAGCGGTGATTTATGTGTTTACATCAATAACAGCTGGTGTACAAATGCAGCAATCATCTCTGTGCACTGATCAGCACTCAGAGTTCTTAGCAGTTAGATGCAGACCTTTTTATATTCCCAGAGTGCTCACTACAGTTATCATCAGTGCTGTTTATATCCCACCTAGCACTGATGCTAAAGTGAGTGGTGCCCTGACCGAACTCTATGGGATAATCAACAAGTTTCAGACAGATCACCCCGATGGCTTCTTCATTGTTGTTCGGGACTTTAACAATGCATCACTCAAGTCAGTTATACCCAGATTTCATTAAAAAAAAAATTACTTTGCTACATGAGGGGATAACATGCTAGAGCTTGTATACACAAACATTCAGCACACATATAAGGCTGCACCGCTCCCCCACCTCAGACAATTGGATGATATCTCCATACTTCTCACACTTGCATACAGAGCCGTTCACAAACAACTCAGACCAGTCTTGAGAGAGGTGAGAACTTGGCCACAAGGTGCCATATCTGCCCTGCAAGGCTGTTTTGACTGTACTGACTGGAACATGTTCAGAGAAGCTGTCACCTATGAAAATTCAGTGGACCTGGAAGAGTATACTGCATCAGTGACTGGCTACATCAGCAAGTGCATGGGGGATGCCACTCTCTCCAAAACTGTTATCTCTCATGCAAAGCATAAACCCTGGTTCTCTGCAGAACTATGCATCCTGGTGAAAATCAGGGATTCTGCCTTGAAGTCTAAAGACAGAAAGACTTACAGTACAGCTAGGGCCAAACCATTACAGGTTATCAATGAGCCAAAGTGTGTATATGCAGAGAAGATCATTGGTCACTTCATGGACTCAAAGGACACTTCGCACATGTGGCAGGGTATTCAAACCATCATGGACTACAAGCCAACACGTCAGGCCTGCAGCAGTGAGCCCTCCTTGCCAGATGAACTGAATGACTTCTTCACACATTTTGAGACACAGAACAGGGAACCAGCAAAGAAGGTAATACCCTCCCCCAATAATCATGTACTGTCTTTCTGCTGCTGATGTCAGGAAGACTCTTTGCAGTGTGAATCCACGAAAAGCAGCGGGCCCTGGCAACATACCTGGCCAGGTGTTCAGGGAATGTGCTGATCAGCTTGCAGACATCTTCACATATATCTTCAAGCCATCCCTGAGCACAGCTGTGGTACCTGCATGCCTAAAAACCACCACAATCATCCCAGTGGTAAGGAAGTCTACCATGTTCTGTCTCAACGACTACTGGCCTGTAGTACTCACACCCATCATCATGAAGTGCTTCAAGAGGCTGGTATTGAGACACATGAAAACACAACTGCCACAGGAATTGGACCCCCTCCACTTTGCTTACTTCTGAAAATGCACCACAGATGATGCCATTTCAACTGCCCTCCACCTGACCCTCTTGCATCCAGATAAAAAGGACAGTTATGTCAGAATGCTGTTTATTGATTTCAGTTCAACATTCAACACAATCATCCCACAGAATCTGCTACAGAAGTTGGTCCTGCTGGGCATGAACACCTCTCTTTGTAACTGGATCCTTGACTTCCTGACTGACAGACCCCAGTCAGTTTCCAAAGGACACAACACCTCCGAGGTCATCAGACTGAGCATAGGTGCCCACCAGGGCTGTGTGCTCATACTTTTTCATACATGACTGTGCTGCCCAGCACAGCTCAAATTGCATCATCAAGTTTGCAGATGGCACAACAGTAGTTGGTCTCATCAGTAAAGCCTCACTCACAACCCGCTGTACGTGCTGCTACGGGTGGTCTACAGTAAAAAAAAATGGCAAAACCGTGCTTGAGACTTGCACAACACTTGCGTGTGCTCAGCGCCGTAGAAGGTCACAGACTGCCCGTGGAGACTTTTGGTCCTGCACGTGCAAATTCTACAGGTCTTGTGACAAATCAAGAATGCATACACTATGTACAGGACCCATACTCCTTTTGTACACCTGAACCAAGTCAGCAGCACAGCTAGTAGGGGCTTTTTGCGATGGCAGTAAGACTCATGAGTGATGCACGGTCATTGAATGAGTGACATGCCTCAGAAATACTACACAAGTATTCCACACTTGCTATTTGTGCGGCACGCAAGACAGAAGTTCATCTCACTTTCTACCCCTACAGTATGTGTGGCGTGCATGCAGCGCACACAACCTGCACGCAGCACATGTAACATGAGGGGCAAGACTCTGGGTATATATATTGGGGAGGAACCAAGGAACCAATTGTGTAGCATGTAGCATTGTAGAAAGGAAGAAGACCACCTCATTTGCTGTTTTTATTTGAGTATATGTTTAATTTACCATGCAAACTTCAAATAATAAAACGTGAGCATAAGGGAATAACACATTTTATTACACTGTAAAAAATCCCAACTAAATAGCCCGACAGTTTGGGCACTGAAGCACACTTTGACTCCGAGCTGCTGTCCTGCTCCTGCTGAGTGGTGGGACGGAGTGTCGGGATGTCCTTATCCTCATCACTGAGCATGGCACAATGGCCTGACAACGATGATGGGATTGCAGTGTCCTCACTTCTGGGCATTGTTAGCTGAAACATACATGAAAATCAGCATGTATAATATTAATTACATAAGCATATAGATACTGAATATAGATACTAGACTTGCCATGATCACACATAGGTGAAAATCATCATGCATTACCTGCCAGTTGAATTGATTTCCTCTCTGTCCACAGCCAGCACTAGACCACGCCCCTACTACTACAGACTCCTTAGCATCATTTGTAAATAACAAATACTGTGTACACATGTGAGACACTTTATAGGGAAACAAATAGTGTATTGGGCCACCACAAGCTGCCAGAACATTTCTTTTCTGCACCTTGGCACACATACTACAACTCTGGACAGGATGGTGGTGGGACTCCTTGAAGTCCCATAAATTTTCAGTTGGGTTAAGATCTGGTGTGTGTGAAGGCTATAGCATATGATTTCCATCATCCCCATTAAACCATTCAGTTCTCATCTCATCTCATTATCTGTAGCCGCTTTATCCTGTTCTACAGGGTCGCAGGCAAGCTGGAGCCTATCCCAGCTGACTACGGGCAAAAGGCGGGGTACACCCTGGACAAGTCACCAGGTCATCACAGGGCTGACACATAGACACAGACAACCATTCACACTCACACCTACGGTTAACCTAACCTGCATGTCTTTGGACTGTGGGGGAAACCAGAGCACCTGGAGGAAACCCACGCGGACATGGGGAGAACATGCAAACTCCGCACAGAAAGGCCCTCGCCGGCCACGGGGCTCAAACCCGGACCTTCTTGCTGTGAGGCGACAGTGCTAACCACTACACCACCGTACCGCCCACCATTCAGTTAAAGTTAATATTTTAAGACAGAATCAAAGAAGGACAAGAGAAACAATGGCTGGAAGGAGTGCAGATAATTAGCTGCAGAAACTGCAGCAGAAGTGCAGGTACCAATTCTCTGTGAAACCTTTGTTGAGATTTTGGCCAAATGTTGTTAAAGCTGTTGTTTCACACAAGATATCCTGGCTTTACACCGTATAAAAGAACACAAACATACCAGTAACCTGTACATTAAACACACATTTAACTTATTGCAATTCAGAGGTAACTTACATTCCTATTATGCACTTTAATATGTTTAGAACATTATTATAAGAACAAGGTTATTCAAACCTCCATATAGGTGCTTATTGAGCAACTAAAACCATTAAACCATTCAGTGAACTTTCATCCAATGTGGATTGGCATGTTG
This sequence comes from Neoarius graeffei, assembly GCF_027579695.1. Taxonomy (NCBI): domain Eukaryota; kingdom Metazoa; phylum Chordata; class Actinopteri; order Siluriformes; family Ariidae; genus Neoarius; species Neoarius graeffei. The sequence continues at coordinate 38,865,783 of NC_083576.1, read as the reverse complement.
TATGCCTGTTGTTTCTCCAATTGTTCTTTGAGTCACACTGATATGCAGAACCTGATATTCATAATTCAATTAAAAGAGACGTGTGGCACTACTTTCCTCTCATGCAAAGCCTCTACTTGTGAATGAGCATCTAAACAACAGATCTTATATACTGTTTTCCTCCATACACTCTGGGGTACTGCATGAATAAGCCAAGATGGTCAAGAATAAGGCTTCAAATGATGATGATATAAATACCCATTACCTACTGAGATGAGGAAACGGAATTGGTTCACTTTCATGTTTTTTTTTCTAATATCATATATTCCCCATGTTTAACATGCGATGCATTTGTATTCTGTTGATGTCTGTGAGTGAAGTGAGGCCTTTGCTACCTCTCTGCCACATTTCTCACATGTTTCACATTTATGGTAGACTTCAGTAAATGCAGGGACAGCCAGTTTAATGTTTAGTTCACATTTTTATACGCCACCTAATATTCCCACTATTAAAAATTCTAAGAAAATATTTAAATTCAAAAGTACAAAGAAATATATATATATTTTTAAAAATGTGTAATAGCTATTATAGCTTTGCAGTGAAAACAGTCTGAAGCTGCTTGTACTGGTTCTTCATTATCAATCCTTCTATGCATAACTGCAAGAGAATTCATACAGTACCATATGAGTCATCAGACTCAGTAGAGATGGCACTTAACATGTGGATGTAGTGTGACAATTTTTTTCTCCCTACCTTTGCCATCTGAGGAACTCATGGTACACAGTCTGCTCTCTTAGTGCCTGTGCCCTCACACCAGAAAAACAATCACATCTGGACTACAGAACCAATTGTCATGCTGGCAAATCAAATCTCACACTGACAAGTAAGTGAGAGGATTGATTTTCCTCTCTGTTGGATGTGGTTGAGAGAGTTTGGAGGAGAGGCAGAGAGAGGCAGAAAGAGAGAGGGGGAGATTTAAAGAGTATATCAATTTTGACCTCACTCCTATCCCTTTTCTATGTCTTAACTTATGTCTATAACAATGACAGATTTAAGGATTAGGTTTATCCTCTGCGTCCTGTGTCTGTGCTGCATAAAACTCGAGATTGTGGCAAGTGAATGCCACAGAAGGTGGAGGCACCAAATACATTTTGTGATATTAAGCAGCCTATAATCTCAGAGAAAGATTGACGTATAATGTGCCTCATGTGGAATGATTGTATTGACACCTGCATGGGAACTGTTGCTTCCCAGCCCAACCAAAGCAATTAAAGAACCATCCACTTAAAGGGACTTATTGGGAAATCTGTATAGAACTACTATTATTTTAATGAAGTTTTCCTGTTGTTATCCACTCCATTGCCATCTCTTGTTGGGTGACTGAAAAAATGAAGGTTTATAATGAGTACTCACAAGGATTAAAGTAGAACATAAGTGCCACATTCAAACCAAAAATAAATCCTACATACATATTTATGCAGCAGCTTGCCCTGCAAGAGTATTGAAATAAATGCCTATGCCAGTTACTGTCAGTGGAATAAACCCAGAAGGGAACAGTTTACAAACAGGAACAAACAGTAAACAAATGTGCTCCATGTAACGTGTAACAAATATCGTATGCTCTGTGAGGCCAGGTAATATAAGTCAGGGATAATGTACATGGACCCGGTCATTATCGTGAAATAAAGCTTTAAAGGGTGATGCAGGACCCTGACATGAAGCGGAGAGGTCTTGAATCGCCCAGAAGAGGGTTATTTTGCAATAACGACCAGCTCACTATATATTATCCTGTTTATTCCATGACTACTTACTAAAGATATCAATAATTTGACACAAAATATTAATTTAAAAATGATTTTAGTGATTTTAAAATTTGGGATGGTATGGAAAATGCAAATAAAAAAAGAAAGCAATGATTTCTAAATTTACTTGTATTGGCTTGTATTTGACTTGTATTTCATTGCAGACAGTATGAACCCAAGATATTTCATGCTTTGTTTGGTCAACTTTATTTCATTTGTAAATATACTTCCATTCCTGCATTTCAGGTTTGCAAAACATTCAAAAAAAAAAAAAAACTTGAGCTGGCAGCAATTTAGGGCTATTAATGAGGTAAAACAATTAAATAATGATATGATTTGAAACAGGTGATGTCAACAGGTGATTGTAATGATGTTTTGGTACAAAATTAGTATCCAGGAAATGATGGGCCAAGGATCTCCAGTTTGTCAACAAATGTGTGAGAAAATTATTGAAATGTTTAAAAACAATGTTCCTCAAAGAAAGATAGGAAGTGATTTGGATATTTTGATATATAATAACATTAAACATTTCAAGGAATTTGGAGGAATTTCTGTGTGTAAAGGGCAAGGTCGTAAGCCTTAGTTGAACACCAGTGATCTCCAATCCCTCAGATAGCACTGCATCAAGAAAAAGAAAGAAAGCACAATTTTATTCATCATACATTTATGAAATTCCTCTCTGCATTTAACCCATCTGAAGCAGTGAACACACACATGAACACACACGTGAGCAATGAGCACACACACATGCCCAGAGCAGTGGGCAGCCATGCTAACAGCACCCAGGGAGCAGTTGGGAGCCTCGCTGAAGGGCACTTTAGCCCAAGGCCATCCCATATTAACCTAACCACATGTCTTTGGACTGTGGGGGAAACTTGAGCACCCGGAGGAAACCTACACAGGCACGGGGAGAACATACAAACTCCACTCAGAAAGGCCCCTGCTGGCCGCTGGGTTCGAACCCAGAACCTTCTTGCTGTGAGGCAACCGTGCTAACCACTACACCACCGTGCCACCCAGCGTTCATCTATAGCTGATACCACATGGACTCAGGAGTACTGTGGCAAACTGTTCTCAAGCATTACAATATAGAGTTATGTCCACAAATGCCAGTTAAAACTTTACTGTGCAATAAGCAAGCTTTATATTAATTGTGCCCAGAATCACTGTTGACTTCTCTAGGCTCGGAAGCTCTGGGATAGCTCATCACACAGTGGAAACAAATACTGTGGTTAGACAAATGAGTATTCCAGTTCTTTTTTGGAGAGAATGGATGTTGTGTGCTCCAGACCAAAGACAAGTAGGACCATCCAGACTGTTACTAGCAACAAGATCAAAAACCAGGTTCTGTCATGGTATGGGGTTGTGTCAATGCCCTCGGCAAAGGTAGCTTACACTTCTGTGATGGCAGCATTAATGCAGAAAAGTACATTGTGATTTTGGAGCAACATATGGAGCCTTCAAGATGACATCTTTTCCAGGGATACTGTATTTGAAAAAGACAATGCAATACCACATTCAGCACACATTATAAAGGCATGTCTGTGGAAGAGGGTGCCTGTCCCCTCTGTCACCAGTAGAAAATGTGTGGCGAATTTTGAAATGAAAAAAAAAAGAAGTCAATAACAACCTGTACTGTTGCACACCTTAAGATGTGTTTGCAGGAAAAATGGGACAAAATAACAAACACCTGAAATGCTTCATCACTTCAGTCTTGAAACGTTTTAAGTTTTCTAAGAAGGAATGACAACATTACAATGTGGTAAATGCTTTATCATCCTAACTTTTTTTTAAATGTGTTGCAAGAATCAAAATTATATTAAATTGCTTATTTTGAAAAAAAAATCATGAGGTAAAATCTCAAATAATGTGCTGTTGTATTGTTTTGAGTGCAATGCAGGTCAAAGATTATTTATAAAACATTATTTTTCATTTTAATTTCAATTTAAATATACAGTCCCAATGTTTTCTGATTTGGAGTTGTACATAGTAATGGGCAAGTCAAGTCAAGTTTATTTCTATAGACCTTTTAACAATAGACATTGTCACAAAGCAGCTTTACAGAATTTGAATTACTTTAAACATGAGCTAATTTTACCCCTAATCTATCCCCGATGAGCAAGCCTGTGGCAACGGTGGCAAGAAAAATCTCCCTCAGACGACATGAGGAAGAAACCTCGAGAGGAACCAGACTCAAAAGGGAACCCATCCTCATTTGGGTGACAACAGACAACGTGATTATAACATTAACAGTTTTAACATGAAGCCAGTTTCATTGATGTTATAACTCTTCAACTGATGAAAACTTGAGTGCAAAACTGTTCATGACAACTGCAGACCTAAAGTTAGCAAGTCAACTGTAGTCCTGAGCCATAAAAGCATTACTGTAAGTGTCCAGAGCATCTTCCAAGTGCGACTTTCAACTGTCCATATGGGGCCATCCTCCACAGGAGCAATGTGATGAGACTCCAACCAGACATAGGGCATCAGGATGGATCAGGCAGGTCCGAGGAGCAGAAGAGATCAGCATCTCGATCTCAGGATTGACATGTAACTCAGAGGGACAGATTGGGGGGGGGGGGGGGGGAGAAAACACAGGTTGTTAGGTATGCCCAATGTCACCTGAATAAGTAGAAACAGTATACATTTTGCGCTGAGTGCAAGCAGGGACTCCAGCAAAACTAACTATGACAGCATAACTAAAAGAGGAGAGCTAGAAGGTAACACAGGCATAAGGGAGCCCCGGGACATAAAGCAGCTAGCCACTACACTGTCAACAAACTCGAGTGAGTAAGCGAGTGGGAGACTGACAGCATCCATACATCCCAGTTTACCAAAACACTATGTCTGAGGACCCTCCAGATCTACTCCTTTACCTTATAAACACTATTAACAAAAGGCTTGACTAAACAGATATGTTTTCAGCCTAGACTTAAATGCTGAGCCTGTGTCTGAGTCCCGAACACTACTTGGAAGGCTGTTCCATAACTGTGGGGCTTTGTAAGAAAAGGCTCTGCCCCCTGATGTAGCCTTCACTATACAAGTTACCAGCAGATACTGTAGCCTGCACCTTTTGATCTAAGTAGGCATGGTGGGTCATAAAAGACCAGAAGTTCGCTCAGGTACTGTGGTGCGAGACCATTCAGTGCTTTAAAGGTCAATAGTAGTATTTTATAATCAGTACGAAATTTGATTGGGAGCCAGTACAGTGTGGATAAGACAGGGGTGATGTGATCATATTTTCTAGTTAAAACTCTCATCTGGTTTTGCAGAAACATACAACTGTGTGTCATCAGCATAACAGGGGAAACTAATATCATGTTTACGAATAATATCACCCAGAGGTAACATATAAAGAAAAAAGCAGTGGACCCTAGACAAAACCTTGTGGAACACCAAACTTTACCACAGTATGTCTAGAAAAATCACCACTTATATCAACATACTGATAGCGATCAGTTAAATAAGACCTGAGCCAGGACCTGAGCCATTATCTGTTTGAATAGATGTGTAGGTAAGGAATCTAATACACAAGTTAAGGATTTTGATGTGGAGATTAATGAAAGTAATTCAGTTTCTCTAAGGGGAGTAAAACATTCTAATTGCTGATCTGATACAGTTATATTGTTAACTACAGGGTCACTTACATTGTCTGACCTTAAATTAGTAGTTTGAATTTTTTGTTGGATATTTTCAATTTTGTCATTAAAAAAAATCATGAAGTTGTTGCTACTACAAACTGCAGGTGTGCATGTGTCTATAGTGGACTTATTCCTGGTTATTTTTGCGACAGTAGTAAATAGGAATCTAGGATTATTTTTGTTATTTTCTATTAGGGAGGAGAGATATGTTGATCTAGCAGCACTAAGAGCTTTTCTATACTTCAGGAAGCTCTCCTTCCAAGCTAATTTGAGTGCTACCAATTTTGTTTGATGCCATTTACGTTCCAATTTTTGAGTGATCTGTTTTAAAGTGCGAGTGTTATCATTATACCAGGGTGTTAATTTTTTCTCTCTGATCAGTTTCCTTTTAAGAGGAGCTACATTATCTAAAGTTTAGCGGAACGTTGACTCTAAGCATTCAGTTGCTTGATCAAGTTCTGCAGGGGCTGACAGTGACCCAATCAAAGTTGATAACTCTGGGAGATCATTTATAAAGCTCTGTGCCGTAGTTGACGTGAATGTATGTTTAATACAGTAGCATGGTGAGGTGCATATATTATTACTCAGATATATTTTGAATGAGATGAGATAATGATCTGAGATAACTTCAGACTGTGGAAGTGTGACTATATTTTCTATGTTTAACCCGAATGTTAGTATTAGATCGAGAGTGTGATCACCATTGTGGGTCGGTCCTATGACACTCTGATTAACCCCTACTGAATCTAAAATGGACACAAATGCTGTTTTCAAAGGGTCTTCTGGGTTATCAAAGTGAATATTAAAATCTCTGACAACTAAAGCTTTGTCTAAGGAAATAACCAGGTCTGAGATAATATCTGCAAATTCAGAAAGAAACTCAGAATATGGCCCCGGGGGCCTGTAAATAATAAGAAACAGAATTAACTGGGTAGACTTATTTTTTGAGGCTACATACATTATATTAGTATGAAGAACTTCAAATGTATTAAATTTATAACCAGAATTGTTATTAAAAAAATGCGGAAAAAGGAAAGCGAAAGTACAATAAAAATGAAAAGGATATTGGAAAATTTTTTGTCGAGAAAATAAAGAAGATTAGCGATTAATGCCAATACTCACGGAAAAAAGACTCATCGCAAACAACTTGGAAACCAGGAAGTACATTGCACAGAATGCACATGCACCAACTCTGTCAAGCCCGAGACCAGACCTGTTATACAGAATCAGTGGACCGTAAAATAGCATAAATGACCAATCAGAATTAAATATTCAATAAAGTTATGTAATAATGTTAATGTAAATGACTTCTTACAAATCACAGTATCTCCTTGATACAGTCTGTGGGTCTGTAGTGCAGCATCAGCATAGAAATATCAATCAGAGGCGATCCATAATTGATTAATTGCTTCCATGAAATGTATTAAAGTTTTGTAAGGTGCATATACCATTTGACTTTACTAGATATCTACTGGTGACTGAAGTTTTTTGTTTGTTTATTTGTTTGTTTATTTGTTTCCAAGATAGTGACAAGATGGTCAATATGTATAAGTTCTGTTAAAGATGGATGAATAAGACCTTTGACATTTCATTTATTTCAGGCTGAGAATGAGAACGTGATTTGTTCTGTGTTTGAGATGCTACTCAAAATTATCTTTTGTAGAGTTTAACAAGTTGCTATGCCACTTTCCAAAGGCACAAAGAAACCATTGGGTCATATTTGCAAGCTCTAAACAAAGTGATTTGACTGCAAGACTATAACACATCTATAAGATAGTATAATATAATGCCCATTTAGATCCTTAAAAAGCCACACTTGCTTTCTAGCACATTGGCTAGTTGGCTAGCAAACTCACAGTGATTTGTACATTCCGGTTAATTGGTGCCCCTTCTTCCTTTTCAACTTCATCTAACAAGCTTTCATATTTTAAGTCAAAAGTTAATATTCCTGAAAAGTAACATTTGCCATGGCCACTGGTGATGTTGCTAACACTACCTTTGTAACCTTTTCAAATAAGGAAGTGGAATTTTACCTGCAAAACACACACAAGTGGAGTGAACCATCCCAATGCTGTTATACTAAATATTGGCACTCTTGGAACGCCATTCAACCAATCAAATTAGTGGACCGGAACTAACTGTTATATAACAGAATAAGAGGGTTACATCTGCTGTCTTTCACACCCAGGAAATCTCATAATTTTATGCCTCAACTGTGACATTGAATGGTGATTATATGCACATCAGTCAAATATTTCACTTGATTTTTGCACCTCAACTCTTCTTCACATTGTTTCATTGTTCACTTTGTCAGTCCTGCGTGCTGTGGCGCATGCACCTGAAGGCGCGCCCCAGGCTGCGCATGTATTGAGCAGACTCCAGCACACACACCGTTAACGACGCTCACCTGAACTTAATTAAGGAGCTATATGTGCACCTATTTAAGGACTGTGCTGATGCACGATCAGTGCAAAGTATTACACTACATCAGTATGCATTACCAAGCCTTACTACCCATGTTTCTGATTTCCTGGTTCCTGTACCTGTTCCTCGTTCTCATTCTCACTTTGCCTCTGATATCCTGTTTGTGCCTCGCCCGACCCTTTACATGTTTAATGTTTTGGATTTAGCCTGCTGATTTGGACTGTTTGTCTGTGTCTGTTTTCATTCATGTATATATCTTCACTGTTGTGATTAAATATATACTTCTGCACATACATCCGCCTACCTTGTACCTGACACACTTCAATGGAATGGATACTACTAGTAAGCATCAAACTTGCTGTGGAACTACAGGCTGGAAGACAATGATGTAGCATACTATGACATTAATAATAACACAGACTCCCTCATAACATACATCAGTAAGATCAATGTTCAGTCATTTCCTAATCAGAAGCCCTGTGCCAGTGGTGATGTCTGTGCCAACCTAAATCATGAACTGCCACAGATATCTCTGAGACCTAGGGGACTCATAAGAAGGACAGTTACAACCTACAGAAGACCATCAAATTCACCAAATAGGGATTACAAGGACAAACCAAACTTGTGAAGTGGCCTGTACTCAGTTATGTACTACAAAGTAAGGAAATTCAGCAATGCATATTCACTAGCAGACAGTGGCGGCTCCTGAATTTTTTTTCGGGGGGGGGGAATTTTCCCCCGTTATGTCTACACGGACCGTAAATGTCCACAGGACTGAAGTAAATTGACCTAGGTAGCAAATCAATTGGCCGAACTTGTTTTTGCCTGGTAAATTCAGATATCAATATAGACAATATCTCTTCTCTCCTCCAATATCTCACTTCAATATAGACAATATCTCTCTTCTCTTCTTCCACCTTTAAACAAGTTAAAGGTGGCAAACTAAGGTAGCCTAGTAAACTAGACCCACTTGCCTAGCGGCCAAAAATATTTTTGCCTATGAGTGGCAAATATTCACATTTAGTCTGGCTTGCCAGGCTAAAACTAAGGAAGATTCATTGTGAAGCCTTCAAAGCAAAACATTTGGCATCACAATCAATTAATATTACATTACTCATTTATTTTCTCATATTATTCCAGTATTCTATAATAAGTAGACACAAATTCTTAATTATAAACATATTCTAATTTCTTCAATTCTAAAGAATGCAATTAAAGTGGCAGGATATAAATCCAAAAGTGTTTATTTAAGTTTTGAAAAAGATGAAGAAAAGCATAACCATCAAACAAACATGTGCAGCTTAATTATGTGTTTTTTTATATGGAATTGCACCATTTTAACAACAAATAATTCTAAATAAATTCTGCAGTTTTTTTTCCCCAAGAATTCCTCCAGAAGCCATGCCTTAAAAGGAAATTTAAAGTATTACAAGCATGTCAATGAACACAAAAGGCTTTAGTTATTTAGCTATATACACACAAGGTTACACAAGGTTTTGTAGTCAGTGCAACTTGGCTTAACAAGTTGGAAAAAAGGTAAGGTGCTGCTGGCTCCAATGAACACATACTGTACAATATATAAAAACTGAAAATATGCTTAATTTACACCAAGTCAGAGAGAACTTGAGGCTACTGAAATATTCCAAGCATGGCAATGTTAAACTGCCATTGGTAAAACAAAAACATGGCAATGTTAAACTGCCATTGGTAACACACACCCACACAAAAACAACTTTTGCCTAGTAAATTCAAATATCAGATATCACTGTACCGTCTGCTGTGCTACTTCCAGGGTGGAAGAGAACGCAAGGGTAGCAAAAACGAGCATTGACTACATCACAGCCAGCTAGCCAAGTTTTCCGGTGGTACCAGTTCTTGTTAAAACCTCTTGAGTAGGTCTTCTCCCCCTTCGTAGACACTTGCTTGATGTTTAAATTTGGTCTAGGAGGTCCTAGCTGTTTGATTGCCGTTTTCTCCTCATTGGTATGACGACTAAAGGGAACTTCTTTCAGAAACGCTATCGTATTGTTGCACTCAACACTCGCCGCCATCTTCTTCATAGAATGTTCACACATTTCCCGCGCAAGTTGCGTTTTCCAGCCCAGTTCAAAACCCGCCAAAATGTACTTAAAACCAATCTGGCAACACTTGCGCGGCGCAACAGGCGTATGACGTAAGCACGCTGCTTGTGCGAGCACATAAAACCCAATAGAAAATGCATTGGGAGCATGATTTTCGAAAAAAACGTATGTACCATTAGTGTCAATGGGAGATTTTGGGGCAAATCTGAACCTGACAGAAATCGCCCCAAAAGGGCGTGGCTACACCAGGCGCGACCTTAGCCTGATTGGACAATGACATTACTGTTGGTAGTAGGAGTAGATAAAAAAAAAAATCTCCCTCCCTGTTTGGGAGTGCGTCGCCCAAATCGCCCCTATTAACGAGCCGCCAATGCTAGCAGATGAGTTTAACATATACTTTTTTTTAGGTGAATCTACCCAGCTATGGATCAGAACAGTTGCATGCTAATCTTAATTTAATCATGTCCTTCAAGGCGATGAACCCATGTAGGACATTCAGAACTGATGGCATCTACAGTACATCCAGTTAGCAAAAGTCTTCACTAAAATATTTTATCTGTGCCCAAGTCTGTCAACCACCCCTTATGTTTCAAGAGGACCACCATTGTTCCAGTTTACAATAAAATATTTAAAATATTTGTGATATTAGTATAGAAAATCTCTGAAATATAAGCAGAAAAAAAAACACAACAACAATAACAACTTTATTCATCACACATACACTTGTGAAATTCCTCTCTGCATTTAACCCATCTGAAGCAGTAAACACACACATGCACACACACATACCCAGAGCAGTGGGCAGCCATGCTAACAGCACCTGGGTAGCAGTTGGGGGTAGGTGCCTCACACCTGGAGCACCCAGAGGAAACCCACGCCGATACGCGTGTTCTTCTTATGATCTTTCTGTTATCTTCTTAACTTTAGTCACTCTATTAGTCCTTTCAAGCCAAACTGTCCTCCATTTTTGAAAAATGTGGTCAGACTGAATATGGAGAAGTGAGGGTGAACAAAGATAGTGGAAGAAAGGAGAGGAAGGTGGGGGAGCAGGCTTGCTGCAGCAAAACAGACTACATGTGCTCAGAAAGAGAATGAGCTAGCCTTTGACAGCAAAAGCACTTCACAAGGGTGTTTGTGTAAATTATATTGGAAGGATGTTAACAATAATATTATTTTAATTGCTGTATAATTAAATGCATCTCTCTCTCTCTCTCTCTCTCTCTCTCTCTCTCTCCAGACAGAGAATTATTCCATTGACCCCAGCTATGTAAACAGCAGAGCACACCTCATCAAAAGGTATGATAATCTGTTGATTTTTGCAGGTGATGTCACATTGTAATCATCGTCTGATTAAAAAAAATTATATTATAAAAGACTAAGTTTTGAACATTTGTATATGGACTCAATAATAATGTATTCTATGAGCAGTTATCAGCAGCATGTATACAGTGTGTGTGTGTGTGTGTATATATATCTATCTATCTATATATATATATATATATATATATATATATATATATATATTAGTGCTGTCAAGCGATTAAAATATTTAATCGCGATTAATGTCGCGACTGTCATAGTTAACTGGCGATCAATCGCAATTTAATCGCACATTTTTGTCACATGAAAAAACATTGTAATTCTCTTAGCATAAAAAAGTGAATGGGCTTGCTTTGTACCAATGTGTTGTTTTTTTTTTATTGCAGAGCATAACACTACGGAGCCATAGAGGGGACATGGTGAATAAAAAAATAAAGCGTGGGAACGACTTATAAGGCGTGTGCACGAGATATTAATGCGCGCGCACAAGTTATAACCCGTGCGCACGCTTTGCGTTAAGGCGTGCGCTCGGGTAATTAAAAGTGAGGGGACGAGTTACTACGGCTCCGTATAACATGTCTTGTCACAGCCACTGCAAAGTTGGGCTGAAGCCGCCGATGGGAAAACGAAACCTAAGCCGAGCACCGTGGCTCTTCGTCCCGAGGCGCGGCAGCGCGAGCTGCCCGCACTGGTTCTTTGGGGGGAGGGCAGAGGACTCTGGCTGTGCAGGGCATGGCATTACAGTCTAGCTGCTATCGTTTTTCTAAGCAAAGTCTCTGTTCTGTTCCAAGTTCCTGGCAGTTTCAAAAGCTTATGAAAAACCTACATCATGTCACAGAGCGTTAATCTCGCGATAAAAAAATTATCGCCGTTAAAATTGAGTCAAGTTAACGCGATAATCATGCGACATTTTTGACAGCACTAATATATATATATATATATATATATATATATATATATATATATATATATATATATATATAATTTTTTTAATAACAATTGAGTGTCCATATCACTTAACTAATATTTGCCTTAAGAACTTTTTTCATACTACTATGAATGATTCTTTCAAATATCCTAAGTATGTATGTATTTTGCCTGTCAGAGAATATTACTATTAGTTTACAGTTTAGATCATCAGAGTACATGAAATGAACCTCACATGTAGCTGTAGAATCACTGCACACAGACAGAGAGGGAATTGTGAGATAAGAAGAAAGGTCATTTCCTTTTGTGGAAAGAAACAACAAGAATCAATGAGCCTGCTGTCCTGTAAAGACTTGACTGGCATTCCTGGGTCCACCTGGCTGCTAGAGGCTGGGCACATGGACATCCTTAATGAAAGGCTCTTCACTACCCAAGGGTGTATTGACTTCTAAATTTACACTAGGAGCTTTGTTAGCTCAGCCTGAATCGAGGCAATGGCACTTATGTAAAGGCCATTTTCACAATTTTGACTCCTGCCACAAAAGAACCAAGTGTTTTCAGAAATAAAAATATTAAAAGTACTGTCCCTACAGTAAACTAATCCCCTGGGGTGGGAGATTGGGGTGTGGAGCACAGGTGCAAAAAGACTGACAAAATCAGAGTCTGCAATTGTACCACTGCAGTGATTTCATGGCCAGCCTACGAAATGCACAGGCTGTGTATTGCTACACCCAGTGTGACTCCTGTCCTATACTGGGATTTACAGCCAGCTAAACTCTTTATGACATCACGCCCTCCAAGGAACAGGCAAAGTTGTGGTTGGACAAGATTTAATGCCAAAAATTGTGAAACTGAAACATAAAAGTACAGAAAGCATCAATTAACAACCGATACAAAATACATTAAATGAGTTGACGTGTAATGAGGAGATGGCGGATCTAGTATACACAGATCTACGGCAGAGCAGAGTGCGCGATCGCATCTCGATAGTTGTATTAACAAAATTACACAGATCGTGTCAAATGCTACGAAACAGCTTGCATTCTCATCTCATCTCATCTCATTATCTGTAGCCGCTTTATCCTGTTCTACAGGGTCACAGGCAAGCTGGAGCCTATCCCAGCTGACTACGGGCGAAAGGCGGGGTACACCCTGGACAAGTCGCCAGGTCATCACAGGGCTAACACATAGACACAGACAACCATTTACACCTACGGTCAATTTAGAGTCACCAGTTAACCTAACCTGCATATCTTTGGACTGTGGGGGAAACCAGAGCACCCGGAGGAAACCCACGCAGACACGGGGAGAACATGCAAACTCCACACAGAAAGGCCCTCGCCGGTGATGGGGCTCGAACCCGGACCTTCTTGCTGTGAGGCAACAGTGCTAACCACTACACCACCGTGCCGCCAGTTTGCATTCTAACAATGGTAAATAATAGTTTACTCACTTATATTGCCACTACAAGGGCTGCAAACAAACAGCTGGAGGAAGAGTTAGCATCTGTGTGTTAAAAACATTTCTCTCGCTAAGGAGCAGAAGAACAACAACTTCCTGTAACTAGGTATTGGCTGATACAGACTATGGGAAAAACACATAAATAAATGAACTATGTCCTCTACAGGCCTGAAAATGCAACTGCAAATGCAAATATAAACAGCTCCGACACACTCCCTGCCTGGCATCATTTTAAAATGCCACAATAACAAATTTACACAATCTAATCTCCTGGAGATAAGAGAAGGATACACTCTGAAATGGGTCTGAGGAAGGTCTTATTAGTCTTGTTGTGGGTAATCTTGACTTCCACCTTCCTGACAACTCCATCTTTATTTGGAAGAGCCTTCACTATGACTCCTGTTGGCCATTCATTTCTTTTCAGTTGCTTGTCCTTTAAAAGAACAATGTCTCCTTCCTTCATGTTTGGCCTGATGAGCTGCCATTTTTGACGACTCTGGAGCATGTTGAGGCATTCTTTCTGCCATTGAACCCAGAAAGTGTCGGCAAGAACTTGAACCCTCTTCCACTGATGTTTAAACATGTCAGCTTTGGTGAAGTCTCCAGGGGGAGGTGAGAGGGCACCAAACTTCTGGGTGAGTAGAGTTGAGGGGGTCAAGATCAGAGGAGCTTCTGGGTCAGTGGAGACAGGCACTAAAGGTCTTGCATTAATAATAGCTGTAACTTCAGCCATCAGGGTTATCAGAACCTCATAAGTCAGCTTGGAGTGGCTCGCTTGTAAGAGCATTGAATCCAGGATGCGTCGTGTAATTCCAATCATGTGCTCCCACGTGCCACCCATGCGAGATGAGTGGGGAGGATTGAACACCCATGTACATCTCTGATTGAGGAGGTAGTTGTCTACACTCATCTCACCAGGCTTTGGAGGATCCAGCTTCAGCTCCCTGGATACACCAACGAAGATGGTCCCACAGTCTGACCTCAACTGCTTAACAGTACCTCTGATCACGAAGAATCTGCAAAGTGTTTTGATGAAGCTGAAAGAACTCATAGTTTCAATCACTTCGATGTGAACAGCTCTAGTGGACATGCATGTAAACAAAATCGCCCATCTCTTACTGTTGGCTTGTCCTCCTTTAGTGCAGTGTGCAATGACTTCCCATGGTCCAAATACATCAAGGCCAACATAAGAAAATGGGGGGTCAGTCTGTAAACATTCGGCTGGCAAATCTGTCATGATTTGCTGCTCCTCTCTGCCTCATAGCTTCCTGCAAGTCACACATCTATGGATAATGCTGCTAATACACCTCTTGGCTCCTACTATCCACAAGTCACTTGCTCTGACAGCTCCCTCAGTAAAGTGCCTTCCTTGATGCTTTACAGCCACATGATGATGATGGATGAGCAATGTAGCAATGTGATGCTTGCCTGGGATCAGAAGAGGGTTGGCTTCATGATTTGACAACTTTGACTCTGCAAGGCATCCTCCTACCCACAATAGGCCATTTTCATCAATCACTGGATGAAGCTTGTGAAGAGAACTGTTGGAGGACAGATTTTGCCATGATACATTTGATTTCTTCTGAATGCACTTTGTGCTGGACACATCTGATCACTGTGTGTTCTGCTTGACTTAAAGCTTCATCTGTGAGACTTGTCTTGCAGAGGTGCCAGACTGCACAACTGGCATCTTCTCTAGATTTGATAAAGCTGTGAGAGATGTGATGAAGGTGAGCTACTGCTTTGATGAGGGATGTCCACTTAGAGAAGCGCTCAAAGCGTGCTGAACCCAAATGATTTGTAAACACTGTGGTGGCAAGCACTGTCACATTAGAGTGAATTTCAACATCTGACTGGGTTAATGAGTTCAAATGGCCTTTCTCAGGTGTTGTGCTCTCAGGCTGCAAAATAAATGCTGGACCACATAACCATGTGGTGCTGGCAAACTTCCCTGCGGCTACAGACCTAGAGCCATGATCAGCTGGGTTGTACTCTGTTGAGACATATCTCCACTGGTCTGGTAGGGAAGCTTGCTTGATTCTCTGTACACGATTGTTTACATGTATGTGAAATCTTCTGTGCTGATTGTTTATGTATCCTAACACCACTTTACTGTCAGTGTAGAATGTAGTTTTGTCTATTTTCATGTCAGTTTCTTCTGTGAGGAGCTCTGACAACTCCACAGCGAGCACCGCAGTGCAAAGCTCCAGTCTGGGAATAGTAAGCTCTGGTACTGGAGCCAGCTTGGCGTTACCCATAATGAAGCCGACTTCACTGTGTCCATCTCCATGTGTGACTTTCAGATAGGCTGCTGCAGCTATAGCTCTGACTGAAGCATCTGAGAACATACAAAGCTCAATACACTTGGCTTGTGAAATGGAGAAGGAGACATACAGTATGTGCTAGGGATATGCAGTGCCTGAAGATCCTGCAGCGACTCTTGCCAGCTTCTCCAGCCATCATACATGTCAGGGGGTAGGGGGCTATCCCACTCAAGGTCACTGTTGGAGAGCTGTCTGAGAAAAAGTCTTCTTTGATAGTTACAGGGGCAAGGAAACCTAGTGGATCAAACAAGCTGTTTACAACTGAAAGCACCACGGCGAGTGAAGGGCTTCTGGCTGTGGAACATGGAAAGTGAATGTATCAGACATGATGTTCCAACTCACCCCCAAGCTGCACTGGACAGGAAGCTCATCCGTAGAGAGATCCAGATCTTTCATTTCCTTGGCCCTGTCTTCTGGGGAAAAGGCATTCATCACCTCCACTCTGTTGGAGGCGATCTTATGGAGACACAGATTAGAGAGAGCGAGCATCTTTTGAGCTCTCTGCAGGACATTGACAGCCTCAGCTTCAGTTGGAAAGGATTTCAGGGCATCATCAACATAAAGGTACTGTTCTATGAAGTGTCATGCATCACTGCCATATACCCCTTCTGCCTCTCTTGCTGCCATTCTCAGCCCGAAGATTGCCACTGCTGGAGAGGGACTATTTCCAAAGACATGGACTCTCATGCGGTAGTCTACCACATCCTTGCTGAGATCTTTGTCTTCATACCAGAGAAAACAAAGGAAATCTCTGTGATCTTCACGAACAACAAAACAGTAAAACGTGTTCTATGTCAGCTGTTATGGCAACTGGTTCCTTTCGAAACTGGAGGAGCACGCCCAAAAGGGTGTTGTTCAAGTCGGGCCCCTTAAGCAGCACGTCGTTGAGGGACACTCCATCGAACGGTGCACTTGAGTCAAATACCACCCGAATCTTCCCAGGCTTCTGTGGGTGGTAGATGCCAAAAATGAGCAGATACCATCTCTCTTTATCCTTATCACAAGGTGGTGCAAGCTCTGCATGTTTGTTATCAATCATTTTCTGCATGAATTCGACAAAGTGGGCTCTCATGTCTTCCTTCTTGTCAAGTGTGCGGCGAAGAGACATAAGCCGCTTGTAGGCATAGGGCCTGTTGTCTGGGAGCAGACACCTGGGGCTCCTAAATGGTAATGGTGCAACCCAGCTGTTAGTCTCATCTTTGAAGACTCCTTCCATCTTCTTTAGAAAGTTTGTGTCTTCAACAGAAGGTGTGAGCTGGTTGTCGGTAACAGTGCGGCAAAAAACAGTCTCTCCTAAATTCTCTGCAGTGGGCTTGGAGTGTGGGTTTGGAGGTTGTGGCTGTTGAGGAGTCGCTTTTGTGTGACCCATCAGGCTGAAATTCTCTTTCACACTGAAATGGTTGTCACAGGGGGTGAGAAAGCTGGGGCATCCATTATCTAACATGTGTTTTTAGAGCAGTCACTTCAGTTGGCTTGTGAGCATTGCCGAGGCACACATCACTGATGATAACCCAGCCCAGGTCAAGCTTCTGTGCATATGGGTCATTGTGTCTGCCATTCAACTGTTTTCTCACCTTGTGAGCTCTCAGAAGGTTCTGTCCAATGAGCAGGAGGATGTCAACATCTGGGTCGAGGGGGGGTATCTCAGCAGTGATTGACCTCAGATGGTGGTGGTGATGTGCGGCTTCAGGGGTAGGTATTTATTCCCTGTTATTAGGGATGGCATTGCATTCAATGAGTACAGGGAGAGGAAAGTTCATTTTCCTGTCTGCTGACTCCACTGTATAACCACAAGCTCTTCTACCTGATGTTTCTGTTATGCCAGCACAAGTCTTCAGGGTGTATGGTTCTACTGTGCCCTGGATGTCAAACATATCAAAAACTCAGTCTTTGCAAGGGACAGATTACTTTGATCATCTACGATTGCGTACACCCTCTTGATGTTATGTTGCTGACCTTCTGGAAAGACGGCAAATCTTGGAGCAGGATTTTCCTGAGATTCCATTTCTACATACCTCTGTGCAGGTGGCCATAACATCTGGGTTTGATGAGCTCACACTCTCCCTGCCATGCTCTTTAGAAGAAGAGAGGGGCTTGGGTGTATGTGTTGGTGGGCCAGGGTGGAGAGCTGCCAGGTGCCTCTCACCGTCACACTCCACACACTTAATGGTGACATTACAATCTTTGCCTGATGACTGGTGAATGCAAGGCAACGATAGCAGATGTTATTGTCTTTGATGAATTTCTTTCTGTCTTCAAATAGCATAGTTCGGAAACCTCTGCATCTTTTCAGTGGGTGTGGTTTGTGATATATGGGACATTGCCTGCTTATATCTTCAGCTGCATTTTTAACTGCTGTGGTTACATCTGTTGACACGTCTGTCTTGTGCACTGTTACTGATGGCCTTGTGTTGTAATTACCTGGGAGCCTCTCTTTCTTGGAACTGATAGAGGAGAGATGAGCTGTGGTGAAGCTTGTGTCATTCCTTGCTCTAGCCTCTTTCCTCACAAACTCAGAAAAGAAAGAGAAAGGTGGGAAGGCAACATTATAGTCTTCTTTAAACCTTGACCCAACTGCTGTCCATTTTTCCTGAAGGTGAAAGGGTAGCTTTTCCACAATTGGACTCACTCCCCTGGCTGTGTCAAAGTAACTTAAACCAGGTAAGTATCCATCTAGCTTTGCAGCTTCCAGTTCACAGAGCAGGTCGGATAGCTCACGGAGCTTGCGAGGTTCTTTGCTGGAGAGCTTTGGAAAGTTTTCTATCCTGGAAAACAGGGCTCTTTCTATTGCTTCTGATGAACCATAGCATTCTTCTAGTCTTGTCCAGATCATACTTAGACCAGCAGATGGGCGACATATGTTGACTGCTTTCATCCTTTTAGCATGTTCAGAGGACTCAGGGCCCAGCCACTTGATGAGCAGGTTTATTTTTACTGGCAGTGAGTCCAAGATCTGCAATGGTACTCTGAAACATGGTCTTCCAGCTCAGGTAGCTTTCTGGTTGGTCATGAAACTTAGTCAGTCCTCCAGTCACAAGCTGACTCTTTGCTAAGAACCTTGCGGGGTCACTGGCAGCATTGTCAGTAGCTGTGTGGTTCACACTAAACCTATGCTGTGGCTGTGACACATTGTGGGGAAGACTTTGTTGAACTACATCTCTTTGCAGTGTTGGTTTACTGTCATCTAGTGGTGAGAAGTGGTGACAATTTGGTTCTTGTTGAAAAGGTGTGAATGTTGGTGAAGGTTTCACTTGTTTCTGCTGATAGGTGGTGTCATCATGCTGCATAAACATGTCTTTCTGACTTTGAGGAAGTTCAGTGTGGTCGTGTTTATTTATGTAATCAGTCACTTTCTGCTCTGGGGTTGCCTGAGTAGGCAAGAACTCAAACTCACCACTTTGCTCTGCAGCGTCGAGCTGAGCAGCAGCAAACTCCATCACCTCTGCTTTGGCCATGGTAGCGTCAGCCTCTTTCTGGAGCTCAAGTACATCAAGAGTTGCTTCTAAGTGAGCCTTTTTGACCTTGATGCTCATTTCTTTCTTAGCATAGGCTAATCTGGCTTTAGCAGCCTGTGCTTCCGCTTGTGCATTTGCTGCTGCCATACTTGCTCTACTTGATGTAGCTGATCTTCTCGAAGCTCCTGGTGATGATCTAACAGTCAGCCTTCCTGAAGATTTTGAGGACTTTAAGGAGTGAGCAGAGAGTGAGCTGGTCTCCTCACAATCTTGACCTTGAGTCTTCAATGTCTCCATTATGCTTGGCTGAGAAGAGCTGGTGAAGGTGAGTGTGTATCTGTCACTGGCTCTCTAGTCAATGTCCAACAGTTTGTTGACATCCCTCGCTGAGTGCTATAATTTCACTGTACTGCTACACCCAGTGTGACTCCTGTCCTATACTGGGATTCACAGCCATCTAAACTCTTTATGACATCACGCCCTCCAAGGAACAGACAAAGTTGTGGTTGGACAGGATTTAATGCCAAAAATTGTGAAACTGAAACATAAAGTACAGAAAGCATCAATTAACAACCAATACAAAATATATTAAATGAGTTGACATGTAATGAGGAGATGGCGGATCTAGTATACACAGATCTATGGCAGAGCAGAGTGTGCGATCGCATCTCGATAGTTGTATTAACAAAATTACACAGATCGTGTCAAATGCTACAAAACAGTTTGCATTCTAACAATGGTAAATAACAGTTTACTCGCTTATATTGCCACTACAAGGGCTGCAAACAAACAGCTGGAGGAAGAGTTAGCATCTGTGTGCTAAAAACATTTCTCTCGCTAAGGAGCAGAAGAACAACAACTTCCTGTAACTAGGTATTGGTTGACACAGACTATGGGAAAAACACATAAATAAAGAAACTATGCCCTCTACAGGCCTGAAAATGCAACTGTAAATGCAAATATAAACAGTTCCAACACAGGCTGCTTTCGGCTTTTTCTGTCACCCACCCATTCTTTGGAGTAGGACCGTGCGTGCGTGCGTGTGTGTGTGCATACAGTGAAATGGGAGATGCTATTAAATTAGAGGAAAGCAGGCTTGTTCACTACAGCGGTCACCTGCCATCTTTTTCCACCATTTCTAACATAGCTGCTCAATTCCTCTGACATAAAGCAATATTTATTATTATCAGTTCCTCTGACATAAGACAGTTTTTATGATTATCAGAGTTAGTGGTGATTTTAAATACTGAAAATATTGTACAGACTTAACAGAGAAGTCAGATTTATCAAAATGTAACAGCAAAATTGAAAACTTTGTCTCTCTTCTTCCTTTTAGTACATCAACATTTAAGGATATGGAGGGTAACAGCCTAAAGGACAGTGGTCATGAAGAAAGTGACCAGACAGACAGTGAGCATGATGTACAGAGGGGCCACTATGCTGACACAGCTGTGAACGATGTACTCAATATGACTGTGCCTCCGAACAGCTGCCAGCTATCAGATCAAGGTATGAGTGTGTGCAAGAAAGTACAAGCAAGAAAAAAAGATTGACTACTGGGGAGGGGCAGAGGGTAGTAAAGAGGCAGTTCAATATGAGCACACCTCTTTACACTTCTCTATACTGATGTTAGATCAGGTCCTCAGACATGAGATTGTAACATACAATGGCCTGCTCTTTGAAGTTGCTTTATTAATGTAGCAGGAGCTTGCTCTGAACCCAGCCCAGCCTTTGATACATGAACAGTAGCAATATTGATGTTAGAAACTGGCTCTGGACTGGCCTGAATGCCAGTAATTAGGCTGGCAAAGGCTGAAGGTTGGAGATCTACATTTCTTGCATTATTCATATGGCTCACTTAGCAGGGAATTGATGTTGATGTGTCTTTTTGACTTCTACTTAGGAGGATATCTGTTTGCTGAGCAAGAGTTAGTAGGGGTCATATTTGCTCTCAGTTCCTGCCACTCACTTATGCCACTCACAAGTGACAAGGAGCAGCACTGCAGTGAAAAAGAGGGGGCTTTGATACCAAAGTCAGGGTTCTCAGCTGTTTAATTACTTGACTGCTTTGCAATGTCACATAAAACATGCCCTTGATTACTGTGACTAGAAGCATCAGAATGTCTGCTTTTGTAAACCAACAGGCTTAAGCTGTTCCATGACTTACAGGAATTACTTGACACTTGGTTAGGAAAGTGAGAATGGAATTAAAAATGTTTGTCGAGAAGGTACTGAGGCCAAATAGATAGGCCTGGCTCTGCCCTCCCTGTAACTGCCTTCTGCACTTGTTGCCATCATATTAAATTTGCCTGCGGAAAACTTGGCTAATGAGAGTGGAAAAAGAGAGAGAGAGTGCTCCAAACCAAAAAAAAGATTGTTAGATTGTAAATTGTGCTGGATAACATGCCACATATCATATTCTAGATGGTTAATTAACCAGTACTTTTCAAAAAAGCCTTCTGAAGGAAAGTTTTTTATGGTCAGATGAGACACAAATTAAGTTGTTTGGCTACAATGACCAGAGGTACAAAGGGACACTGTACCAATTGTTAAGCATGGTGGTGGTAGTATCGTGCTCTGGGGCTGTTTTGCTGCTGCTGGAACTGGTGCACTGCACAAAGTGGATGGAATTATAAAGGAGGACTACTCAGAATTCTTCAGCACAACTTCAAACCATTATAAACTTGGACACAATTGGGTGTTACAACAGGATAATAACCCCAAATACACATCAAAGCTGGTTGTGGAATGGAGAAAACAGGCTAACTTTAAAGTTTAAAACAAGTCCTGACCTCAGCCCTATCAAATATGTGTGGCCTTTGCTTAAAAGTGAGGTCTCTGCCATGAAACAGACAAAATTAATTGAACTCTTGAAGCATCTGATCAAGGTGGAACTTGCCAATGGACATTTGACCAAATATTAGGTGTGTGTGTGTGTGTGTGTGTGTGTGTGTGTGTGTGTGTGTGTGTGTGTAATTTTGACGCTCTGTTGATTTCATAAGACTCAAAATAAATTAAACCTTCTCCACCAAATTCTTAGTTTTTTTTCTATTAGGCAAGGCAAGGCAAGTTTATTTATATAGCACATTTCATACACAATGGCAGTTCAATGTGCTTTACAGAAGCAAAAACAAAAACAGTAAACAATAGAGAAATAAAATTACATAAAATAATTTTATTTTTATTCTAAAACAATTAATTAAAAGAATTAAAAGAATTAAAAGGAAATAATATGAATTAAACAATAGTAGAAATAAAATAATAAAATGATAAAATGCCAAAAAGAAAAAAGGAGAAAAAGAAAAAGAAACCAGCGGAATAAAATAGAATAAAATTAAAGTACATTTAAAACATGCAGAGAAAGTAAAGATTATAAAAAATGTTAAAATATTAATTATTTAACAGAAAGCATCTGAAAACAGCTTGGTCTTTAACCTAGATTTGAAGCTGCCAACAGCAGGAGCATTTTTAATGTCCTCTGGCAGTTGGTTCCATAGATGTACTGCATAGTAGCTAAAAGCTGCTTCACCACACTTTGTTTTAACAACTGGTTTTAATAGTAAATTTTTCTGTTGCAATCTGGTAGATCTGATTGGGTTAGGCCGCTGCAACATATCAGAGAGGTAATTGGGCCCTGTACCATTTAGAGATTTGTATACCAGCAGCAATACTTTAAAGTCAATTCTGTAGCTTACTGGAAGCCAGTGAAGGGACCTTAGAATTGGAGTAATGTACTCTGTTCTTTTTGTTCGTGTGAGAACCCTTGCCGCTGCATTTTGAACCAGCTGAAGTTGTTTGATGGTCTTTTTTGGCAAGCCTGTGAAAAGGCCATTGCAGTAATCAACCCTACTAGAGATGAAGGCATGTATTAGTTTTTCCAGATCATTTTTTGACATAAGTCCTCTTAGTTTGGAAATGTTTTTTAGGTGATAAAATGCCGTTTTAGTGATTGCTTTCATGTGACTGTCAAAGTTTAGCTCGCTGTCAATGAAAACACCAAGATTTTTAACCATTTCTTTAGTTTTAATCACTTTTGTGTCAAGAATAGTGGTAATCCTGAGTCTTTCGTCTTTTTTTCCAAATAGAATTACTTCTGTTTTATCTGTGTTCAGCTGAAGAAAATTTTGTGACATCCAGCTATTGATTTGATCGATACACTGGTAGAGACATTCAAGGGGGGGCATAGTCATTAGGTGATAGAGCAAAATAAATTTGGGTATCATCTGCATAGCAGTGATACAAAATTGAATTTTTATTGATAATTTGCCCAAGTGGGAGCATATAAAGGTTGAAAAGTAATGGTCCAAGAATCGACCCCTGGGGGACACCACAGGTCAAGGGCATTGACGTTGAGGAACAATTTCCCAGGGTAACAAAGAAGCTTCTATCTTTTAAGTATGATTTTAACCAATTGATAACTTTACCAGTCAATCCAACCCAGTGTTCAAGTCGATATAGCAGTATGTTGTGATCAACAGTATCAAAAGCTGCACTGAGGTCCAGTCATACCAGGACTGATATTTTGCCTGCATCAGTATTAAGACGTATGTCATTTATAACTTTAATCAGCGCTGTTTCAGTGCTATGATTGGCACGAAATCCTGACTGAAAATTATCAAAACGGCTGTTTGATATCAAGAAGGCAGTTAATTGATTGAAGACAATTTTTTCCAGGATTTTCCCGATGAATGGTAGATTTGATATTGGCCTGTAGTTATTTAACACTGAAGGATCCAGATTATTTTTTTTAAGAAGGGGCTTTACAACAGCTTTTTTTAGGGACACAGGAACAACACCAGTCTCCAAGGATGTATTTATAATTTGAAGCACATCTGTAATTATAAGATGAAGAACAGACTTAAAAAAAGTTGGTGGGCAGAATGTCCAGTTCAGATGTTGAAGAACTGAGATTTTGTACAGTTTTTTCAAGAGTCTCATAATCAATTAAACAAAATTCTGACATTGTGTTAAAGTTATCTATCTGTGTCATTGGTGATTGCAGTTTTTCAATTTTTTGCAACTGAGATATATTATGAGAAATATTCTGCCTTATTTTATCAATTTTATCTTTGAAAAAAGATGCAAACTCATTGCATTTATTAACTGATAGAAGTTCAGGTGCTAATTGTGGTGGGGCATTAGTTAGCTTCTCTACTGTTGAAAATAGCACACGGGCATTGTTCATATTCCTGCTGATGATGTTGGAGAAGAAAGACTGTCTTGCTTTACGAATTTCATAATTATAATTACAAAGCATCTCTTTATGGATTTGATAATGGATGTGAAGTTTAGATTTGTGCCATTTTCTTTCAGTCTTTCTACATTCTCTCTTTAGCAGTTTAACAGCCGGGTACTGCTTCCATGGTGCTTTCTGCTTATCATTGACTCTTTTTATTTTGAATGGAGCAATATCATCCATAATTTGGGTCATATTTAAATTAAAAAATTCCAATAAATCATCTACAGAGTCTGACATTTTGGTTGAGTTCTGAGAGAGAGCTTGCTCAAAAAGAACACGTGTTGTCATTTATGACTCTCCTACCTATAGTCGTTGAGCTATTCTGAATGTGAGGAGACATAGAAACTTCAAAGAAAACACAGAAATGATCAGATAAGGCCAGGTCAACAACAGTATTAGAAACAGTAAGACCCTTTGTGATGACGAGGTCAAGAGTATGACCACGAGAGTGGGTCGGTCCCTGTACATGTTGTACCAGGTTAAAGTTATCAATAATTGCAAATAGTTCTTTGGCATAAATGTTATCAGTATTATCTACATGCAAGTTAAAATCCCCAGATATAATAAGACAATCAAACTCTAAGCAAATGACTGATAACAGTTCACCAAACTCTTCAAGAAAGACTTTGGCTGAATGTCTCGGAGGCCTATAAATAGTTAATAGTAATATGTTAGGAGAGCATGTAACAAGTGCACATAAGTGTTCAAAGGACGTAAAATCACCAAGTGAGGATTGTTTACATTGAAAAGAGACTTTGAATATATTTGCGATCCCTCCACCTTTCCCTTGTCGGGTAACATTCAAAAAATTAAAATTTGGGGGAGCTGCTTCGATAAGGGTGATAGCACTATTTGCTTGATCCAGCCAGGTTTCAGTTAGAAGCAAAAAATCAAGATTGTGTTTACAAATAAGATCATTAATTAAAAATGACTTGTTTAAAAGTGATCTAATGTTCAGAAGAGCTAGCTTTACAGAAATTCTAGAAGCAATATTTGGTTGTGCACTCTGATGCTGTTTTAAAACAGGAAGGAGATTAGATTGGTTCACCCTCAGGGTTAAATGTGCTCTATGTTTTCTGTTTCTTATCAACTCAGGAATAGTGTCAACATCGGGTCCCAGCTTTTTTTCAACATTACATCCATTTGCAGGGACCCAGAGTACATCAAACAAGACTTTCTAAATGTTCCATTTGGTTTGAGAGTGAAAGGATTGAAGATGACATGTATCTTTTGGATGGTGAAAAAGATTTGTAGCCAGCTGAAAGTCCTGGACGAACACAATTTTGATGAACTGGATACACTGCTTGTCACGACAGATTTGGGCTGGAAAAGGAAAGTGTAGCCATTGGGAGCAATTTTTTCATGCTATTTGGGAAATCCATCTGAGGAGAAGTGGAGTCGTCTGTCCTTGAATGTTGGGAGGCCTGCAAGTCAGATGTTTGTGTGTCCTTGATGACGACTTGCAAAGATGATTGTTTAGGCTTTGTAACTATGTCAGTCTGCGACATCTTATCAACTGTTTTCCTCGGTGCTGGCTGAGAAAAGATTGCAAGTTTGTAGTGGTCTGCTAAGACTTTGGCTCCAATCCAGCTGAGTTCAGTGCTATTTGGCTTGTAAAATTCTTTGCGATTCCAAAAAAGGTTAAAATTGTCTATGAAATTCATACCAAATGAAGAACAAGTTTTTCCAAGCCAGGTGTTAAGACTGAAGAGTCAAGAAAAAGCAAAACTTCCTCTCGCTGGGAGTGGGCCACTGATAAAAGATTGAATTCCAGTCTTATAGAGCTCAGAAAAAAGTTTTCTGAAATCATCTTGGACAAACAGCTGTTCTCTGAAAACATAATTTGCTCCCACATGCACAACGATACGTTTAATAGTTTTATGCTCGGACATGAGTTTCAAAATGCTGTCTTTGGTGTCAGAGATGGATGCATTTGGAAGACAACAAATAATCATCTCATAACCTTTTAATTGTCTTACAGTGGAATCACCAAGGTTGTGGGATCAGGTGGTGTTACGAGCTGCTTTTTGCCTCTTCTCACAGCTCTTCGATCTTGGTGTGATCTCTTTTTACTATGTGTTTGTCCGCTTGACAAATCCTCTTCCACATCCCTGAGGCATTCAAATTTGTTCTGAAGCCTTATGGGCTGTGGATTTTCCATAGGATTGTAGATCCTATTGTAATTTGTAGAACGAGCTGGTGTTGAAGTAATTACTCTTCTGTTTTTGTTTTTTGGCTTAGCACCCATCATTTGCCAGTTTTCAGTACTTACAGGTTGAGTTATGAATTCTTTCACTTGGTCTGCAATGTCCTCAGTCTGTCGGAGTGCAATCTCTGCATTCTCAGCCACTGTTTCAGTACTCCTTTCCTGAGATATCGCTTTTAATTCGTCCGTCTTTGGCAGAGCATTAATCTTTGATTCCAGAATAGAAATCCTCTGTTCTAATTCCATGCATTTTCTGCAGGATTTTTTGCTTCCTGGCATTTAAAAAAAAATAGTGGAAATTAAATTAAAATTAAATTAAAAGCTTATAAAGATAAAAAATAAAAAATAAAATAGTGGAAATTCAATGAGAAAGTAAAGTATAGAAATAAAGATTAAGAAAGCAGGAGCAAAGCAAAGAAGCATCCTACTCGCTTGAGTAGGAGGAGCATATATTAAAGATATATGTTGTACAACCATTCTGCCACAGAAAAAGAACTGTTCAAAGAAAATCACTGAAATTCCAATATTGCCATAACATTCAAATCCATGATCACATTCATGTCCATATATGTAAACCTCTTACCTCAACTGTAAATAACAGATACTGGTATAATTTTCTAAATATAGTCCTATGTGTTTTACATTTCATTTGAATATTGTAATTAAAAGTCATCATTTTCTATAATTATTTCTGTCTTTTGTAAAATAAAAGTGCATTAAAACAAACAAACAAACAAACCAGCTCATACTCCCTACTATGCATCTGTCATGACACATGACCCTCTGACTGTCTTTTCAATATCTCATCAATCCTCAGTGATGCAATAATATTTGGCTGCAGTGATGTTAGCATTTAGTTAAATCAGGCTGAAACAAGAGAAAAAGTGCTGAAGATTTGTAAATATAACCTATACTTTAGGTTTTATACAATTATTCGAATGGTATAAATCAATAAAACTATGTAGAAAATTCATTTATTTCAGATGCTAGAATCTGAAATCTGAGAGTCAGATCCAGTGACTGGGAAGGCCACTGAAGTTGAACTCATTGTCGTCATGTTCATGAAACTAGTTTGAGACTACTTTTGCTTTGTGACATGGTGCAACATCATGCTGGAAGTTAGAATGCCAATAGAAGTTGGGTAACTTGTAGCCATCAAGAGATGCACATGGTCAGCAACAATACTGAAATAGGCTGTGGCATTCAAGCAATGAGTGATTGGTATTATCAGGCCTAAAATGTGCCAAGAAAACATTCTCCACACACTTCACCACACCCCCTCCACCAGCCTGGATTTTTGACACAAAGCAGGTTGGGTTCAGAATTTGTACTGTTAGTGCCAAATTCTGAACCTACCATTGTCATCAAAATACTCTCAAGCAAGAATACTCCAAGGTCAAAGAGTTTGCAGAAAAGTTAGACGTTTGTTAAATCAATAACAAAAGCCAAGTCAGTCTGCAGAGTGATCTGACTCAAAATCACAAAGTTCTGATTTTATACAGTTTCAAAATAACACAGTGTATGCAAATAATCTCAGTGGTTAACATGTCATGTCATACTTCTTCAATATTTTCTATTGGGCAGTACCTCTCACACTTCTCATATTTTGAATCATCCAGGCCAAATTTTCCAGTATGAATGGTCAATTCAGGAAGAATCAAAACATATGATAAGAAGTGATACGTTGTGAACAACACAGTACTCAGAGTGTGCAATACATGATTCAAAATGACTGGAATCAAATCACCTTAAAGATGGATACCGGCTGCAGGTGCTAATGAACACAACATAAGAACAATACACCATTCAGAATGACTTGCAATAGTTGATAAAATGTGTTGCATTAGCGTGCAAAACATTCTGGCATATGAATTGCATAACTGAGAATGAACAATTGCTTGATTCAACATGGCCTTGGCTACCTCATTACAACATATGATAACACTGCAGATGCTGGAGTGAGAATAATACACTTTTTAAATAGGCCTGTGATTTAGCAGCAAACAACCTTTCAGTACAAGCAATCTCACTGTCTTTAATTTATTTACTTGTTTACTGTAATTATGGTAATTCATAAATCAATTTATTAATACTTTGAATATAATCAAGTTCATTCACTCTTTAATCAATGTAATTGGCTTTGAATCAATATACAATCAACACAAGACAAATCAGTGTACGGTATGTGTGTGATTACTTCAATGTATATGTGTGTAGTTACATATTGTGGTGGAAAAAGTAATAATTTAACAGGTTAATAATTTAACCTTGAGACTGTTAGAAGAAAGCAAGCAGAAATCCGACTTTATTATACTCTTTCAAGAGTAGTGAATCCCAGAACGTTTCACTCAGAGAAGCCATTACTGTTTTTCATGCACACTTTTTAATACAGTCCCAAAAACATGATTTGCATCTCAGATATCTTCTTAATGTCAGGGTGTTCGGCCTCGACATTCTCTCTATCGCTACCTCACTATCCTTGTTATCTTTACACATACTCATGCTTATGATAACCTTGCAGAACAGAACAGTGTGACACACCTTACCTTATATAAACATGAGACAGTGTCTCTGTAACATGACTTCTCTAAAAATCACTATTCTGCAATTTTCCTCTACACATTCCCCCTTTTATCAATTCTTTGATAACTATAATAAAGCAAAAGACTTTCCCTGAAACATATTTTCTGTCCTTGTCTCTCCTATACAGGTTTTCAACAGGCACCTTATTAGCCAGGAAATAGAAATGACTACACTCCTGTTTTTGTGAGACATAGGCATCTTTACACAAATACCAAGTGGACAGATAGAAAAATATGCAGATTTACATTATGCAAGTTAAACATAGCTATCATGTTATTTCTTCAGCCAGCAATAAGCATAAGCAAAAATATCTATAGTTCATAATTGTTCACATTCGAAAAAGGGGGTTATGATTCTCATATGGGCTCAGAGGCCAGTCAAGGAGCTCCTCTGGATACATCTTCCCCATCTGGTAACTTCTCATGACCACACGCATCATCTCCATCACCATATCCCTCAAGCATTGTCAGATGGAGAAGCACTGATAGTTACTGTTAGGGGGTGACACCACTATTCTTGACATATTTTGGTGCTCCGAATGCAGGCATGCCCTTTTGCCCCTTCTTCCCACCTCACCAAAATTCTGTGATGCCCCACTAGCTTCACCTACTCACTGCTGTCTTTCTCCTTCATCTCTAATGGTTCCTCTTCATTCTCCTCTGTTCCTCCTGGCAGTGGTGCACGCTTACAGTGTGAGGCATGTACCCAGGTGGCTCTCTCCCCAATCTTAACAGCTGTTTGTATTGTCAGCAGCACCTGATATGGTCTGAACCACCTTGGTCATCTCCAGCTTTTCCTTCTCAGGTCCTTCACAACAGTTCAATTACCAGGCTTCAAATCATGTAGAGGTTCAGACAGTGGGACTGGAGATGCATTCTTCACCTGCTTGTGAGTGAGAGAGAGAGCAGAGAAGAGATCCATACAATAACACAACATTTCATCTTCACACAACACAGTTAGGGCTTGTGGTTTAGGCCCTGAGCCCATGCCAGTGTTGGGTGACCTGCCAAACAGAATTTCAAAGGGGCTGAGATTGTTTTATGCTCTTATGCGCATTCTCATATGGAACAGCACAATAGGGAGGGCTTTTACCCAGTTCATGCCCATATCTTCTCAGCATTTGGCCAATATGTTCTTCAATGTGCCATTCTCACTCTCTACTGCACCAGCACTCACCAGGTGATAGGCACAGTGGTGTCTTATGTTAAAGCCCATCACCTCACTTACTTGTTTCAGTACCTGATTAACAAATGGG
This sequence comes from Neoarius graeffei, assembly GCF_027579695.1. Classification (NCBI taxonomy): domain Eukaryota; kingdom Metazoa; phylum Chordata; class Actinopteri; order Siluriformes; family Ariidae; genus Neoarius; species Neoarius graeffei. The sequence goes on along the minus strand of NC_083576.1, from coordinate 38,835,086 downwards.
GTGCCATTGTCACTGCTAATTTTCTTTGGGACACCCCAACATGGAATAATTTTGGTCAGCAGGGGCTTTACTACTGCAACCACAGCTTGTTTGGAGATTGGAAATGCCTCTACACACTTAGAGAACTTGTCAATCACTAGGCAGCACTTCTTTCCCTCGGCGGGTGAGAGCTAAATTAAATCCATCTACAAATGATCAAATGGCATGTCTGGTGTTGAGTGCATGGCTATAGGCATACGCTGACCTTTCACTATATTGTGTACTATGCAGATGGGCCATTTTTCACAAAATTTTTGGGAGAAAATTGAAAACTCCTTTGTGAACCAATACTTAGCCATATAGCTCATCATTCCCCCTTTTGATACATGGTCCTGCCCATGTACAGTATCAACTTAGCAAACATGGGGAAATAACAACTTGGGAGGCATTCCTACATGACCTGGCCTGGTATAAGGACCATACCATACCCCATTACGTTTGACGCAGCCGGCTTTTTTCCAGCGTGCTATCTCCTGTGATGTGGCTGGTGGCTGAACCTGCTCCAGCATAGCAAACCTGGAAAGAGGACTCTGAGACACAGTTAGAGTTAACGCAAGCCCAAATGGGGAACCCTTGGAGGCAGCTGTTTTTGCAGCTGCATCAGCAGCAGCGTTCCCTGCAGAGACAGGATCAGTAGAGTTAGTATAGGCATCACATTTACAAATGGCAACCTGGTTAGGGAGTAAAATGACATCTAACAGTTCTTTAATGAGTGTGTGATGTGCTATAGGTTTTCCTGTAGATGTTAGGAACCTACGATGTTTCCACAATGTACCAAAATCATGTGCTACTCCAAAAGCATACCTACTGTGTGAATATGGTCACTGTCTTACCTTCCACAAATTTACAAGCATCTGTGAGTGCCACTCGTTCAGCATCCTGTGCCATAAAGTGACTTGGAAGTGACCCTGAAACAAGGGTTTCATGGGTCGAGACCAATGCAAAGCCAACAAGATTCTTACCAGAGTCTGAATTTTTTGAGGCAAAGCTGTCCACTAAAAGCACCAAGTCTGGGTTTTGCGAAGGAACCTCGCTGATATCAGAGTGAGGTGAACAAATCTGGGAAATGGTGGACATGCAACAGTGGGGTTTAAGATAGAACAGTGTTTCACTGTGATGTTGGGCATTTCAAGTAACACAGCATTGTATCTGAGCCAGTGAGCGGCTGACAGATGAGATGTTTTCTTGTTCTAGGAGAAGAGCAGAAACAGCTTGTGGAACCAATAACATTAGATCTGAATAGCCCACTATGTCTCGTAAGGCTACCATGGCCTTTTCAGCTGCAGCAACGGCTCTGAGACACAGTGGTAGTCCCACTGCGACAGGGTCAAGTTTAGCAAAATAATATGCAACTGGTCATAACTTACTGTACCTCCATGCTGTTGTAATAATACATCCTGATTTCTCATTGACTGTCTGGACAAAAAGATGAGTGGGGTCTGGGATCCCCAGTGTAGGGATGCTCTGGAGAACTAACTTAAGCTTGACAAATGCATCATCCACCTCAGTGGCCTATGTCACCTTGTCATGAGGTTGTAGGCCCTTGCCATGGATCATGACAATATAAGCACATACCCAGAAATTACATAATTTGCTTCTTGGTTAGAGGGTTTGGTATATTTTGTATGACTGTGATTCTTTCTGATCCCAGAGACTTACCCAAGCCTGACACAGTGTGTCCAAGAAACTTCACCTCTGTTTGGATGAACTGAAGTTTATGCAGACTAGCCTTATGACCTTGCATGGCCAAATGTTTCAACAAGGAAATCATGTCAGCTCTGCACTGCTCCTCAGAAGGTGTGGCCAAAAGTAAGTCAGTCATCGACGTATTGAATTAGAGCGGAGCCTTCTGTCAACACGAGAACTGAGGCTTTGTCTCAATGCTTTATTGTAAATAGTAGGGGATTCACAATAGCCCTGACATAGGCACATAAAAGTGTATGGTCGACCATCAAACTGGAAAGCGAACCAGAACTGGCTGTCTGGATGAATTAGCACATGAAAGAATGCATTTGCAAGGTCTACTATGGAAAAATGTGTACTATTTGGTGGTATTTGTGAAAGAATAGTATGAGGGTTAGGAACATTGGGAACTCGAGCTCTTACAGCTGCATTTGCCACCTGCAGGTCTTGTGCAAATCTCCACTCAGTGGGTTGGCCTGGCTAAGTGTTTTTCTTCACCCGGAAAATGGGAGTGCGCACGGGGAAGTTAGGACAATTTACAGTTACCCCTTTTTCATTTAGAGAATTCAACACAGGCCTAATGCCCTCTATGGCTTTGGGTTTCAAGGGATACAGGGACTTACAAGGTCTAAGATCAGATTTTGGGGTGATCACCACTGGCTCAATACCCTTTATCAGCCCTATGTCATGTTTGCCCTGTGCCCAAAGCTGTTTAGGAACCTCCACTAAACATGGGGGGTTAACTGTAAGTTTAGCAAATTGCCATCCTGACCACATCTCTGACAAAGTTCCTTCACCAATTAACACTACATCTCTCTTTACAGAGACAATGAAATCCATTTTTGTTTGAAATGCATTCATGTTTTTACTGTACAGTACTCTTTGACCAGTGGTCTATTGCCAATCACTTGCATTTACATACTTCAACACCCATGGGCCCAAATCCTTCCACCTATCCGCCTCTTGTTTTGCCAACAGCATGTGCAGGGCCATGAATGAACTAAACTCCAGTTGATAATCACTTGGTAGTTGTACAAATGTGGCACACCTGTGACTATTCCAAAACAACTTCTTTAATAACAGTTTCTCATGTCCCCTACTTTCCTTAAACCAGTCCTGCTCAAATTTAACAGCTGGGTGCCCGTGGCTAATGGGAATGGTGCAATGTAAGTCTTCTGGTTGCATGTAATCAGCACTAATTGGGCTATTGTGTGCTTTTGCCAACTCAACCAACTTGCAATTCGTATTCAGAACTTCTGAGAGCGCCAGCCTCCACTCGTACACATAAAGGGGTGGAGATGGGTCTATCTTAACCATTGTCATGAATGCGTCCTCATCATCTGGGATTTGCACTAACTGTAACACATATGGGGTACATTTGGAGACTTATGCCTAACCTGTGTGTCAGGTCTCTCCCTAGCAAATTTACTGGGCAACAATGGGACAACAAAAGCGAACACTTAAATGTCTCAGACTCACCCAATCTACAGAGGAGTGGCTCAGTAAATTTCTCAAGGACCTGTTGTCCAGGGGCACCCACAGTGATCTGGGATCAGCTGCTGATCTTTGGCTGTGTGAAAACCTCTGAGGATCTAATGACAGAATGTCCTGCTCTCAAATCTACTAGGAAATCCTACCTCACCTCACGTAGGTTGTCCCTTGGGATGGCCTACATCTTTGGCACAGTTAATCCAGACTGAGAGGTCCATCATGATGGTTTTTAGATTCTCCACACTTTCACATCCTGTGTCATCCAGCAGGTTGTCAATGTATATGTCTTCTGCCACACTGGGGTTTTCCATCAGTGGGTTGCCATAGTACAAGCTTGTTTACAACTTTGTCACTGTGATGTACAAGGTGTCCTGCCAAGTGCATTTTTCGTTGCTGCACTTTTGTGGATACAGCTGGGAGATCTCCATACAGCTCTGCATTTGTTGTGTGGCTCTTCCAAGACACATTCAGAGCCATCTTGAGCATTCATGTGTAGCAGCCATCCAATTGCTTTTTCAGTGATTTTGACATTGTCCAGGTTTCGGCACCGTATAACAGTACAGTTTCTATTGTAGCAGTCAATAATCTTATCTTCAGTTTTCTTGAGAGTTTGGAAGACCATATTTTTCTCAGTTTGTGACAGACATTCCAGGCAAGAGCTTTTTGTACAGAAAAGTCTTTTTCTGTGTTCTCTTTCCAAGAGCCGAGGTACTTTACATTTTTAACTTCTTTGATGATTGTTTCATCTTTAGTTTTTATAATAACTTCTTTGGTTTGGTTGAAAGATTGAAGCTCTGTTTTCTTAGCATTACCATGCAACCCCATGTTGTCTGCCTCATTTTCTAGGCTAAATATAGTTTCTTGTGCCTTGAAAATTTTGTCTTTTACTATGACGAGATCATCTGCGAAATCTAGGTCTGTTACTATTACAGGTGGCACTCTCCGGCTTCTTCTTTTGTGGAGCTGAAAGCCAAGTTCCTCTTCCCTTCCATTGTATGTTTTGCATATAATGTAGTTAAGAACTATAGCAAAAAGGTATGGTACTAAGGTCTCGCCTTGTAATATGCCAGCAATGATATTAAAGAACTTTGTTTCCCCATCTGGGGTTATCACTCTGGTATTTTCATATATTGTGCAGATGGCGGCAGTATGGTGATGTCGTGAGTAGCACTGTCACCTCACAGCAAGAAGGCCCTGGGTTTGAGCCCAGTGGCCAATGAAGGCCTTTCTGTGTGGATTTTGCATGTTCTCCCCATGTCTGTGTGGGTTTCCTCCGGGTGCTCCGGTTTCCCCCACAGTCCAAGGACATGCAGGTTAGGCTAATTGGTGGCTCTAAATTGACCATAAGTGTGAATGTGAGTGTGAATGGTTGTTTGTCTCTATGTGTTAGCCCTGCGATGACCTGGCAACTTGTCCAGGGTGTACCCTGCCTCTCACCCATAGTCAGCTGGGATAGGCTCCAGCTTGCCTGCGACCCTGTACAGGATAAGCGGCTACAGATAATGGATGGATGGATGGATGGATGGATGGATGGATGTGCAGATGGCACTATGGAGCCTGTGTGGTATGTCTGAAAGCTTATTAGAGACAGTTAGAGAAAATATTGCAATTTTCAAACATAACTCATCAGTGTATAATGCATATGTACCTACTTGTTTACCTCCCTATTCTCTGTGCAGGCTGTAGCAAGCAATGAGCACAAAGCAGATTCTTCACTGCAAGAAGCTTGAGTGACTAGGACTGGCAGTCAGTCTGCCATCTCCGTACTCTTGGGACCCTCACCGCTTTGATACTGTGGACATTGGCCATGCCAGTGATCAAGTGAGTCACAGATGAAGCAGCCATGTTGGTGCTGTCAAGCTCTTCCACTCCCATGAACTTTTTTCACATGCCCTTCTGCATCCCGCTCCATGCTGCTGACTTGCTTGTGTAACTTGCACCACCAAGACCATTGAAAGCATGATCTTGTGAAGAGTGTCGTCCTTTTTTCTTTGTTTTGGCTGCCTCTTCTCTGCGTGTACTGCATATCTCTGCAGAGATTGTGTTACTCTCTCATCATCCTGCTGCTTACAGGTTGTTTTTTGTTTGATGTCCATTTGGACTGGAAACCTCATTCTGACAGTGTCCTACAAGCCAGTAACGAACTCCTGGTAGGCCCCAGGAACTACTGGCATGCATCCAATCTTGGTGGTTTGTGTTCTCTTCTTCTTCAGGAAACTTGTCCTGGATCTTGCTAAAGTCCAAACCTAGTTTCTTTGCAAACACTCAGTGTATTTCATGGCTGGTGGGGAGGTATGTTTTACAGAAACTGTCAAGTTTCTCGGCACACTTAGGATCACCATGCTGCCTGGGATCCTTTATCTCAGCAGCCATCTGCATAATCTCTTGTGGATCCCTGTGGTTCTGCAACAACCACCATGGTCATTTGGAGATCTTCATAGTCCTTATTTATTGTGTGGGACCTTGTGTGTGATTACACTGGTGTAAATGTCGCTACCTGAGTGGAGCTCTCACCTTGTTCAGTTTTCTCTATGAGTTGATTTGGGTCATACACTTGTTGACCAGCAGAGGGTGACACAGGCACTGTTTCTGGAAGCCGAGAAGACAATGGAGGAGGGGAGGAGGGAACAAATAACAACTCAGGCACATCCTGCATCGAGTTGAGTTTTGGGTAAATGCCAGCAGGCGTCATGTCCATCATCCTCTGCGAGGCTCCAGGCACATGGAGGCAGAGTGGTTGGTGGCTGCTGTGCTGAAGCTGCAGGAACAGAAGCACTAGAATTCTGGTTAGTTCCCTGCCTTTCTAACTGACCCTGACATGTATGTGAATTGACCCGTTTATCTCTTAGGCAGCTGGGCCATAGAAGGTTCACGCTGCACGCTGCATGCTGCACGCTACACGCGTGTAAAGAAAAGTGGACAAACGTAGCATGACTTGCTCTGGGCCATAGAATGGCGTTCACGTTGCACGCTGCACGCTGCACACTTCACGCGTGAAGCGAGAAATGAACATGCACACTTTTTTCTAGGCGTGAAGATGGAAATTCCAGTCAATGCATGCGGTCACCGCCGCGCCAGCCAATCAGAACGGGTCTAGGGAGATAACTCTATGCTTTCAGGGGAAAACTTCAGAAAAAAATATAATTGAATGGTATAATTGAAAAATAGTTCTTCATCGGGATTGTCAAGCAGATTATAGAATGTTCGGTGAAATTCACCACGGGTTTCTCTCAGAAGGAAGTGTTCTCGGCTCCAAATTCTGTTCCTTTTTCTCTTCCTCTGTCTCAGTAAAAGCAGAATGAGGCAATCGTCGTCATCCGAAGAGTCCATATTGTTGGTTACTCGGTCAAAGTAGAACAGACGCAACACGTGAACATCCAAGCATGAAGTTTAATGGCCCAGGGTCCGGTTCTTCACGTGAACGTGTAGCGTGTAGCGTGCAGCATGCAGCGTGCAGCGTGAACCTTCTATGGCCCAGCTGCCTTACCGCAGCTTCCATTTGCCACATTTTAAGTGCACCCCAATTAACCTGTATTCTATATTTCTTCTCCCTTTTTTTGTTATCCTCCTCTACTTGCTTCAACCTTTCCTCAAGATTTTGTATCTGACACACACTTAAATGGCCTCCCTCTGTGAAACGACGTCGTTCTACCCACATCCTAAGTTGCTTACGTGAGTCCAGTCCATAATTAGTTAATATAATTTTAACATTTGGAGAAGGGGGTAGGTTTCAGGAGTTCTCAGTTTCTGGTTCCTTTGTTCCCTTTTGTCCCATCTTACTTATATGTCACAGAGGAACTGCAAAGACCATATTTTACTTTCACGTTTTACCTGAAACGTTGTTTCACACATTCCCCCCAAACATGTCATGATCACGATTGCTTACTGCTATTCATCAATAACAGGCTGGTTTCTAGTCTGCCCAAAACCTTACTTAAAAAGAGCAGAAAAGGTTTCTCTCTCAACCTGGTACATATTCACCCTCTCAAAAATACGCACACCGATGGGTCTGCTCATCTATATACCCATCTACTACAGTTCACTGCAACACAATAATTTGCCATTAATTTACGAGAATAGATGAAAAGAGTTTTCCTCACCATGAGTTCATTGGATATCAGTGGCAGCGGAGGATCCCCCATCATCTATCAATCAGTCTGTCTCCTGGGGGCTCGTCAGACTTGATAACGATGTTTTCTCCTCAAAGGATCTGGAAATTCCCACTACTCATGATATCCTGCCGACAATGCCATGGAATTGTGGTGGAAAAAGTAATAATTTAACAGGTTAATAATTTAACCTTGAGACTGTTAGAAGAAAGCAAGCAGAAATCCGACTTTATTATACTCTTGCAAGATCAGTGAATCCCAGAGCTTTTCACCCAGAGAAACCCTTCTTGTTTTTCATACATACTCTTTAATACAGTCCTGATAACGTGACTTGCATCTCATATATCTTCTTAATATCAGGGTGTTCAGCCTCAACATTCTCTCTATTGCTACCTCGCTATCTTTACATGTACACATGCTTACAATAACCTTGCAGAACAGAACAGTGTGACACACCTTACCTTATATAAACATGAGACACAATGTCTATGTAACATCCGTCCATCCATTATCTCTAGCCGCTTATCCTGTTCTACAGGGTCACAGGCAAGCTGGAGCCTATCCCAGCTGACTATGGGCGAGAGACGGGGTACACAAGTCGCCAGGTTATCGCAGGGCTGACACAGAGACAAACAACCATTCACACTCACATTCACACCTACAGTCAATTTAGAGCCACCAATTAACCTAACCTACATGTCTTTGGATTGTGGAGGAAACCGGAGCACCCGAAGGAAACCCATGCAGACACAGGGAGAACATGCAAATGCCACACAGAAAGGCCCTCGCTGATTGCTGGGCTCAAACCCAGGACCTTCTTGCTGTGAGGCGACAGTGCTAACCACTACACCACCATGCTGCCCGTCTCTGTAACATGACTTCTATAATAATCACTACTCTGCAATTTTCCTTTACAATATGCACAAAAAATATCAACACCATCTGTGTGCCACAGCAGAAATCAGGATTCATCAGATCAGGCTATGTTTTTCCAGTCTTCAACTGTCCAGTTTTGGTAAGCCATGCTTTCAGCCTCAGTTTTATGTTCTTGGCTGACAGAAGTGGAACCCTACATGGTCTTCTGCTGTTGTAGCCCATCTTGTACCTACATGTATACATTACAAGGTTTGATGTACTGTGCATTCTGAGATGCTTTTCTGCTCACCATAATTGTATAGGGTGTTTATCTGAGGTACTGTAGCCTTTCTGATTAACTTGATCATGCTCCAACCTTTGCAGATGTCCTTAGAGCCTTGTATTTCCAGTTTGATTAAAATCCATGTGAACAATTATAAATTATGGCTATTTGAGTAAACCAGCTCCACCTCCTTTGATGTGATTGATATGTGGTGGCCATATTGTTTAGATAATTATTGAGGTTTACAATCTGCTGAGTAGTCTCATCTCATCTCATTATCTCTAGCCACTTTATCCTGTTCTACAGGGTCGCAGGCAAGCTGGAGCCTATCCCAGCTGACTACGGGCGAAAGGCGGGGTACACCCTGGACAAGTCGTCAGGTCATCACAGGGCTGACACATAGACACAGACAACCATTCACACTCACATTCACACCTACAGTCAATTTAGAGTTACCAGTTAACCTGACCTGCATGTCTTTGGACTGTGGGGGAAACCGGAGCACCCGGAGGAAACCCACGCGGACATGGGGAGAACATGCAAACTCCACACAGAAAGGCCCTCGCCAGCCACGGGGCTTGAACCCAGACCTTCTTGCTGTGAGGCAACAGCGCTAACCGCTACATCACCGTGCTGCCCTTCTGAGTAGTTTAACACTAAATTTGTGAAGACAGGCCAAAAATCCTAGGCCTACTTTGCAAAAGTAGGTTTTGCAAATTTCTTTCTACACCTTATTATTACAACTTAAATAAGGCTCTGTCTCGTTAGTATTAATTGACAAGTTGTGGCCATATTGTTTACAAATGTCACCATGTTTTTGATAATTATTGTGGTTCACAGTATGCTGAATAGTTTGACACCATGCATGTGAAGATAGTAAAAGCACTTTTGGCCAACAATTACAATAGGGTTCCAGCACCTTCGGGGTTTAGACCACTTGCACAGTTTATGTTTATGGGGTCTTCCAGGAATTAACAAGAGTGCAACATTAAAATGATAGTATCTACAAAGGGCATATTCAGTGTTCAGTTTTATGCTTGTAGTGAGGAATTCATCTCATTCATCTCATTATCTCTAGCCGCTTTATCCTTCTACAGGGTCTCAGGCAAGCTGGAGCCTATCCCAGCTGACTACGGGCGAAAGGCGGGGTACACCCTGGACAAGTCGCCAGGTCATCACAGGGCTGACACATAGACACAGACAACCATTCACACTCACATTCACACCTACGGTCAATTTAGAGTCACCAGTTAACCTAACCTGCATGTCTTTGGACTGTGGGGGAAACCGGAGCACCCGGAGGAAACCCACGCGGACACGGGGAGAACATGCAAACTCCACACAGAAAGGCCCTCGCCGGCCCCGGGGCTCGAACCCAGGACCTTCTTGCTGTGAGGCGACAGCGCTAACCACTACACCACCGTGCCGCCTAGTGAGGAATTAAAACTGAAAATTAATCTGTAGTCAGAATTCAGATGTAACTACTGGCTTAGCTACAGCACTATTTGGACAGTTATACAGGAGTTGTGCACTCAGGATGTAGTTTGCAGAAAACACACCTTGGACTTTTTTTCTTCTTACACAACATTGTCTTGAATGAGGAGCAGTATTAAGACCAGCACAACTGTATAATAATGGAATCACCATATGTAATGCGTTATGCTGTGAATACACTCAAAAATGGCCATCTCTGAACAATATTAAATGCATGCATATTATATTATTAAATAATTATCATATTTTCCCTGTAAATCCCTGTGTTTGTTTGTTTGTTTGTTTGTTTGTTTGTTTGTTTTTTCCACACGGAGGACATCAGAGAAGGCAGCATTTTAATTAGAGACATTGCTTATGTTGAGGACTAATTGTTATATGGATACAATTATGAAGCACTTAACATGAGCTGTAATCTTAAGAGATCTGTGCTTGATCAAATTATTTTTTAAACTCTCTCCTTTATAGGAGTATGGAGTCACAGAAGTGCCATAAAAAAGGATAAATCTGCAAAATAATAAGAAAATAAATGTTGAAAAAAAGAATAAGAAAATGAATAAAAATAAAAGAATATGAAAATAAATGCTTCTATTTATTGCTTTTATGATTCCCTCTTGCTTTTTCCCTGTTGCTTTTTCGTTTACTCAAGGGCCCAAGCTGTCAATCAACTGGCTTTGTGCAGGCCTTCCTGCCCAGGCTGAGTAGTCAATTGCTGGACACATGAATCCTGCTTTGCACCGTGTGAATATGATAGCAGTTTGAATCAGGGAGGGAGGGATTTGCTTCCTCCATGTGAACACTGGCCATTATCTGGTCAAATTAAAAGCCTGATAAAATAGCCACACACACACACACACACACGCACGCATTATCATTTCATAACCTTCATATACTATCTTTTGCCCGCATTAGATTTTGTATTATATTGCATGTGCACAACTCATCATTTAAGAAAATAGGATGTACTGGATCAAGTGCTGTTTAATAATTGCCAAATAATGAGGATCGAAGCCAGTTAAATTAAATCAAATTTGCAGTGATTGTGATAAATTACAACTTAAATACCATTTTATGGACACTTTTAAGGCATTTTTTCCCTATCTTCCCCCTTTCTCCTGACTGTCTGTTCCCCTGATTTCCACAAACATTTAACCCTATAGTGCACTTTAAAGGTAAATTGTGCTTTTTGAACATTTCATTCCAGATTTAGTCCCCCCCAGTTTTAATAATCTCCATTCTAATAGGAAGGCTTTCCACAAGATTTTGGAGCATGGCTGTGGGGATTTTCCCCATTCAGCTACACGATCATTAGTGGGGTCAGGCACTGATGTTGTGCAAGAAAGCCTGGGGCACAATTGGCATTCCAATTCATCCCAAAGGTGTTCAGTGGTTCTGTACAAGCCACTCAAGTTCTTCCACTCCAATCTTGGCACACCATGTCTTCATGGACCTCACATTGTGTGGTGAAGAAACATGAAGAAACATGCCTGGGAAGGGAAATTGTAAAGCTACAACATACAGAGATATTCTAGACAACTGTGTTCTTTCAGCTTTGTGGCAACAGTTTGGGGAAGGCCCACATATGGGTGTGATGCTCAGGTGTCCACAAACATCCATCCATCATCCATAACTGCTTATCCTGTGTGGGGTCACAGGCAAACTGGAGCCTATCCCAGTTGACTATGGGTGAGAGGTGGGGTACACCCTGGACAAGTCGCCAGATCATCACAGGGCTGACACATAGAGACAAACAACCATTCACATTCACACCTACAGTCAATTTAGAGCCTAACCTGCATGTCTTTGGACTGCGGGGGAAGCTGGAGCACCTGGAAGAAACCCACACAGACATGGGGAGAACATGCAAACTCCACACAGAAAGGCCCCCATTGGCCACTGGGCTGGAACCCAGATCCTTTTTGCTGTGAGGCGACAATGCTAACTACTACACCACCGTGCCGCCCCCTGTCCACAAACATTTAACCCTATAGTGCACTTTAAAAGTAATAGAGATTACAGTCATCTCTGTCTGCTTCTTTCTGGTTTTGCACCTTGATTTGAGTGAAACACACTTTGCAGTTTGCAAAGGCTTCACTATATCACTGCAAACATTAATCCTTGTCTGGTTTAAGGAAGACACTGCTGTTCTTCCCTTCCAGATGATGTTTAATACTAGATTGTGGGTGCACTAAGGATGTGTAGATCATTCAGAAATGAGTATCTAACAGCACAGATATAATGAGGTGAATAGGTGATAGCACAGATAAGGGAGAGGATTCATATTTTGCTATGTGTCTGGCTCTAGTGAATTATACAGAATGGCATCTATCAGAGACCTCTCTGAGGACCACTTCTGATCAGAGATGCCTCTTCCTGCAAATATGAAGACAATACCTGTATTTTATCCATAGCCTGGTGGAGGATCTGACCAGGTGGGTGGAGTACAGAAGCACGGCAGGCCAGAACTGAGTTCTCAAAACTCTTTATTTTTGGCTTTTCAGCTTTTCCCAATCTCCCAGCCACACACCCACACACACAAATGTTCTGGTTGGGGAGAGAGAGCTCCCTTTCTCTGCTCTCTCTCTCCTTTTAAAGGGCGCGGTCACTGGGGAAGACACACAAACACAGGTTAATTCCCATCAGGTGCAATAATTCCACCACTTACCTTCCCTGACTCCACCCTCCATTCACAGGCTTGGCCACGCCCCCGCTGCCACATACCCCCACCGCCTGACTCAGGCCGGGGAGCCGTCCGGCCTGTAGCTGACTCCCCCCTCCCCCCCCCCCCCACGGGAGAGGAAATCCGCCATGGCCATCTGCGCCCCCGGCCTGTGGACCACCTCGAACTTAAACAGCTGGAGTGCCAGATACCAATGGGTGATCCGCATGTTTGCATCCTTCATGTGGTGGAGCTACTGCTAGAGTGCGTGGTCCGAACAGAAGGTGAAAGGGCACCCCAGCAGGTAGTAGCAGAAGGCGAGGACCACCCACTTGATGGTGAGGCACTCCTTTTTGATTGTGCTGTACCTGCCCTCATGCACCGACAGCTTCCGGCTGATGTACAGCACTGGACGGTCCTCCACCTCCACCTCCTGGGACAGAACAGCCCCCGGCCCTCTGTCCGACGTGTCCATCTGAAAAATAAAGGGGAGAGAAAAGTCAGGGGAGTGTAACAGTGGCCACTCACACAGTGCAGCCTTTACCTCCAAGAAAGCCCGCTGGCATTGCTCCGTGCACTGGACCGGATCTGGTGCTCCCTTTTTAGTGAGATCAGTCAGCGGGCTGGTGACGTCTGAATAATTAGGTATAAACCTATGATAGTAGCCAGCCAGCCCCAGGAACTGTCTCACCCCCTTTTTGGTCTTGGGCCTCAGGCAGGCCACAATCGCTGCTGTCTTATTAATTTGGGGATGCACCTGCCCATTGAGCCCCGTGATGACCTGGCAACTTGTCCAGGGTGTACCCTGCCTTTCGTGTACACCCTATTTGCCTGTGACCCTGTAGGACAGGATAAAGCGGCTAGAGATAATGAGATGAGACCTGCCCATTGCCCAAGTGGAAACCCAGATACCATACTTCCACCTGCCCAATCGCACACTTCTTCGGGTTGGCTGTGAGACCCGCTCGCCTCAGCGACCTAAGGATGGCCCTTAGGTGTTCCAAGTGCCACTACCAGTCATTACTGTAAATGATAATGTCATCCAAGTAGGCGGCCGTGTAGGTGGCATGGGGGTGGAGGACCCTATCCATAAGCCACTGGAACGTAGCGGGTGCCCCAAACAGCCCAAAAGGAAGTGTGATGAACTGGTGTAAGCCAAACGGTGTGGAAAAGGCCATTTTCTCTCGGAGATAGTGGAGTCAAGGGGATCTGCCAATATCCCTTTGTCAAATCCAGTGTCGAATAAAAACGAGCTGTGCCTAGTCGATCAAGCAACTCATCAATACAAGGCATTGGGTACACATCAAATTTAGACACCAAGTTGACTTTTCTATAGTCCACACAGAACCGGACCGACCCATCGGCCTTGGGAACCAAGACCACCGGGCTACTCCAGTCGCTGTGGGACTCCTCAACGATGCCCATTTCGAGCATGGCCTCGAGTTCTTCCCGAACCACCTTTTTTTGTGTTTGGGCAGTCTGTAAGGGCGGCTGCACACTACTACCCCCGGGGGCATCTCAATGTGGTGTTCTATGAGGTGGGTGCAGCCGGGCAGCAGTGAGAACATGTCAGAAAATTCTGTTTGCCACTGGGCGACCTTCTTGAGCTGGGTCGGGGAGAGGTGGTCTCCACAGAGGACTGGAGTGGTGGGTGATGTCAATTTTCTTTTTTGAACCTCCGGCCCCAGCTCCGCCTTCTCCGGAACCACAGACACCAACGCCACGGGGACCTCCTTGTTCCAAAGTTTTAGTAGATTGAGGTGGTAAATCTGTAACACCCCACCCCTGTCCGTTCGCCTCACCTCATAGTCAACGTCCCCGACTCGCAAGGACCTCAAAGGGTCCTTGCCACCTGGCGATCAATTTGGAGCTCAACATGGGCAACAACATGAGTACTTTATCTCCCGGTGTGAATTCCCTAAGGTGCGTGCCCCTGTCATACAGACGGACTTGACATTCTTGGGCCTGCTGCAAATTTTCCTGGGTTATGTGCGTGAGTGTGGAGTTTGGCATGCAGGTTGATAATGTATTGAATTTCATTTTTACTGGTTGAAGGTCCCTCCTCCCAATTTTTCTGTAGCACATCCAGAATGCCACGCGGCTTACACCCGTATAATAATTCGAATGGGGAGAACCCCCTGGAGGCTTGCAGGACCTCTCGCACTGCGAATAACAGGGGCTCAAGCCATTTATCCCAGTTGCATGCGTCTTTGCTTACAAATTTTCTAATTATGTTTTTAAGGGTGCGATTAAACAGTTTGACTAAGCCATCTGTTTGTGGGTGATAAACGCTGGTGCGGATAGGCTTAATTCCCAGTAACCCATATAGTTTGCACAGTGTGCATGACATAAACATAGTGCCTTGGTCAGTAAGAATCTCTTTGGGGATTCCAACCCAGGAGATGGCACGGAAGAGTCCTTCTGCAATACTATGTGCTGAGATATTGCGAAGAGGCACTGCTTCCAGATATCGCGTTGCATAGTCCACCAGAACTAAAATAAAGCGATATCCTTGTGTTGACCAATCTAATGGCCCAACGAGATCCATCCCAATTCTTTCAAATGGGGTCTCGATTAATGGCAGAGGGCACAAAGGTGCTTTTGGAATGGCTGCAGGATTTACTAACTGGCATCCGCGGCATGCCGTACACCACCTACAGACATCGCCGCGAATCCCTGGCCAATAGAACTGGGCCATTATTTGGGCTAGTGTCTTATCCTGCCCCAAGTGTACGGCCATGGGATTAAAGTGAGTCACCTGGAATATAAATTCCTGGCGGCTCTTTGGGATTAAAAGCTTTGTTATTTGTTCCTTAGTCTGAGTATCCTGCTTCACTCGGTATAATCTGTCCTTAATAATGGAAAAATAGGGGAAAGATGGGGTGGTGTTTGGCTGGAGAGTTTGACCATCGATTACTCTCACTTGGTCAAACGCATGCCGCAGAGTCTCGTCTTGCGACTGCTCTAACAGGAAATCCGCGAGGGAATCCCTGAGAGAGGGAGGAGGAGCCTGCTGCTCCTCACTCTGACGCAGTGATGATGTAGACGGCTCTGTGACAGCTGCTCTCGCCAGTGCCAGTCTGGGACCTCCCCCTGCTGAACTATGGCAGGCCCCACTCTTCACTAAATGGGTTATTAATTCCCGAAATCCCGTCCAATCAGTCCCCAAAATTATCAAGTGGGTAAGGCAAGGATTAACCATTAACTAAATTTTTCCCCTTGAAATAGAATGTGGACCAACACTAAAGGGTAGTTGTGAACATCCCTGTGCACACACAACACCTGCACCAACTGTGCTTTTCCCAATGCCTCGTCTTGCACCAGGCTTTGGTGGATTGAAGTCTGATTACAGCCGGAGTCCACCAAAGCCTGATACGTATCCCCTTGGATACTCACTGGTATGCGATATGCTCTAGCCCAATCGAGGGCAGTCCCTGGCGCGTTGGGGATCCAGACCACCACGCCCACCTCCATTGCCGAGCACTGATGCTGGAGGTGCCCCTGTTCCCCGCAGTGCCAGCATACCAGCCCAGGCTCTCTCCCTGCACCGGTGTTCCGGAGATCACTCACCTGAGGGGAGGAAGACACAGACAAGGAAGTAGGAAATGGTAGGACACCATGGGTGCAGTGGGCTAGCTGGGGTGGAGCCAGCCCCCGCCTCCACGCTGGGGGAATGGGGCGAGGACAGGGAACAGAAGGAAAGAAAGAGGGGAGAAGGGGAGACATGCTGTCCTGCCATCAGAATGGCCGCCATATGGTCCTCTGACAGCTCGATGGCCTGATCCAGTGACACCAGGCAATAGCACTGGACCCACTCCACTGTTCCTTCCGGAAGTCGGGTGATGAATTGTTCCAGGGCCACCAGATCGATGATTCCCTTGGTGTTGCGGTTGTCGGCCCTCAGCCACTGCTGGCAGGCATCCCGGAGTTGCTGGCCAAATGCGAACAGCCAGCTGACCTCCTCCAGGCGCAGCACGTGGAAGTGCTGCCGTTGCTGTTCCGGGGTGCGACCAACGCGTTGGAGGACGGCCCCGCGGAGGTCCGCGTAGACCAGCCGGCTGTTGGCAGGGAGCTGTAGCATGGCCAGCTACGCCTCGCCCATTAGCAGGGGGAGGAGGCGCGCCGCGTGCTGTTCCACCGGCCAACCCCATGCCTCTGCTGCCTGCTCAAAAAGAGCGAGGAAGGCTTCGGGGTCGTCATGCAGACCCATCTTCATTAGGGTGAGGTGGGGAGGGTCCGTGGCTGTGGTGATCGGGCCCCCCCCAACCCGAGCAGGCGCCAGCACCAGGACTTCAAACCGTTGTTCCTGCTCCTTCCAGAGGGCGATCAGCGCCTGGTGCTGGCTCGGTTGGGCCGTGGCGAGGGCATGGACCAGGTCCTTGAATGGGGAGGATTCCATGTGGCCATTCCCTTCTGCACTCCTTCCCGGGTTTCGGCAGCACTGTAGTATCTGACCAGGTGGGTGGAATACAGAAGCACAGCAGGCCAGAACTGAGTTCTCAAAACTCTTTTTATTTTTGGCTTTTCAGCTTTTCCCAATCTCCCAGCCACACACGCACACACACACAAGTGTTCTGGTTGGGGAGAGAGAGCTCCCTTTCTCTGCTTTCTCTCTCCTTTTAAAGGGCGCAGTCACTGGGGAAGACACACAAACACAGGTTAATTCCCATCAGGTGCAGTGATTCCACCACTTACCTTCACCTTCCCTCCATTCACAGACCGACACTTAGCCACACCCCCGCTGCCACACCTGGTTATTGAACTAATGTTACATGGAGATTAGTTGAAAGCCAGCATTTACCAAATCGTCATCTTTTTTTTCTCTATACAGTGGTGCTTGAAAGTTTGTGAAACCTTTAGAATTTTCCATATTTCTGCATAAATATGACCTAAAACATCATCAGATTTTCACGCAAGTTCTAAAAGTAGATAAAGAGAACCCAGTTAAACAAATGAGACAAAAATATTATACTTGGTCATTTATTTATTGAGGAAAATGATCCAATATTACATATCTGTGAGTGGCAAAAGTATGTGAACCTTTGCTTTCAGTATCTGGTGTGACCCCCTTGTGCAGCAATAACTGCAACTAAACATTTCCGGTAAATGTTGATCAGTCCTGCACACCAGCTTGGAGGAATTTTATCCCATTCCTCCATACAGAACAGCTTCAACTCTGGGATGTTGGGTGGGTTTCCTCACATGAACTGCTCGCTTCAGGTCCTTCCACAACATTTCGATTGGATTAAGGTCAGGACTTTGACTTGGCCATTCCAAAACATTAACTTTATTCTTCATTAACCATTCTTTGGCAGAATGACTTGTGTGCTTGGGTTCGTTGTCTTGCTGCATGACCCACCTTCTCTTGAGATTCAGTTCATGGACAGATGTCCTGACATTTTCCTTTAGAATTCGCTGGTATAATTCAGAATTCATTGTTCCATCAATGATGGCAAGCCATCCTGGCTCAGATGCAGCAAAACAGGCCCAAACCATGATACTACCACCACCATGTTTCACAAATGGGATAAGGTTGTTATGCTGGAATGCAGTGTTTTCCTTTCTCCAAACATAACGCTTCTCATTTAAATCAAAAAGTTCTATTTTGGTCTCATCCGTCCACAAAACATTTTTCCAATAGCCTTCTGGCTTGTCCATGTGATCTTTAACAAACTGCAGAAGAGCAGCAATGTTCTTTTTGGAGAGCAGTGGCTTTCTCCTTGCAACCCTGCCATGAATACCATTGTTGTTCAATGTTCTCATGATGGTGGACTCATGAACATTGACATTACCCAATGTGAGAGAGGCCTTCAGTTGCTTAGAAGTTACCCTGGGGTCCTTTGTGACCTCACCAACTATTACAGGCCTTGCTCTTGGAGTGATCTTTGTTGGTCGACCACTCCTGGGGAGGGTAACAATGGTCTTGAATTTCCTCCATTTGTACACAATCTGTCTGACTGTGGCTTGGTGGAGTTCAAACTCTTTAGAGATGGTTTTCTAATCTTTTCCAGCCTGATGAGCATCAACAACGCTTTTTCTGAGGTCCTCAGAAATCTCCTTTGTTCGGGCCATGATACACTTCCACAAACATGTGTTGTAAAGATCAGACTTTGATAGATCCCTGTTCTTTAAATAAAACAGGATGCCCACTCACACCTGATTGTCATCCCATTGACTGAAATCACCTGACTCTAATTTCACCTTCAAATTAACTGCTAATCCTAGAGGTTCACATACTTTTGCCACTCACAGATATGTAATATTAATTTATTTCTTCAATAAATAAGTGACCAAGTATAATATTTTTGTCTCATTTGTTTAACTGGGTTCTCTTTATCTACTTTTAGGACTTGTGTGAAAATCTGATGATGTTTTAGGTCATATTTATGCAGAAATATAGAAAGTTCTAAAGGGTTCACAAACTTTCAAGCACCAGTGTACCTCTCTCTAAGGATTCTGGAGAGGTTCACTAGTGTTCAGCTGCCAGGTTCTGACCTATTCCAGGGCACATCTTGACCTGGGAATCTTTTATTCTTCAGGCTGTCTGTCTTTATGAGTATGTGTCTGCCCTTGGACCACTTCACAAACACTCTCAACACCCCAGATAGCAGCTACAGCTCCTAATTAATTTTAATAGAGTGTTTCTGTCTCTCACATTATGCTTGCACTGCTTTGGCCCAAATTCAGCCTCAGTAAAGGTTTCTCATTTTCAGTCCTCTGATCACCTAATGAAAATACTGACTGGTGTCAAAATCCAGAGGATGACTGCAGAGAGGTATGTGTTGACAACCTGGAGGGCTGTGTACAACCCCAATTCCAAAAAAAGTTGGGACAAAGTACAAATTGTAAATAAAAACGGAATGCAATAATTTACAAATCTCAAAAACTGATATTGTATTCACAATAGAACATAGACAACATATCAAATGTCGAAAGTGAGACATTTTGAAATTTTATGCCAAATATTGGCTCATTTGAAATTTCAGGACAGCAACACATCTCAAAAAAGTTGGGACAGGGGCAATAAGAGGCTGGAAAAGTTAAAGGTACAAAAATGGAACAGCTGGAGGACCAAATTGCAACTCATTAGGTCAATTGGCAATAGGTCATTAACATGACTGGGTATAAAATGAGCAATAGTGGAGCAATATCAGAAAGGAGTTCGACAGTGTAAAATTGCAGAGTTTGAACATATCATCATCTACAGTGCATAATATCATCAAAAGATAAAGAGAATCTGGAAGAATCTCTGTGCGTAAGGGTCAAGGCCGGAAAACCATACTGGGTGCCCATGATCTTCGGGCCCTTAGACGGCACTGCATCACATACAGGCATGCTTCTGTATTGGAAATCACAAAATGGGCTCAGGAATATTTCCAGAGACCATTATCTGTGAACACAATTCACCGTGCCATCCGCCGTTGCCAGCTAAAACTCTATAGTTCAAAGAAGAAGCCGTATCTAAACATGATCCAGAAGCGCAGACGTCTTCTCTGGGCCAAGGCTTATTTAAAATGGACTGTGGCAAAGTGGAAAACTGTTCTGTGGTCAGACGAATCAAAATTTGAAGTTCTTTATGGAAATCAGGGACGCCGTGTCATTCGGACTAAAGAGGAGAAGGATGACCCGAGTTGTTATCAGCACTCAGTTCAGAAGCCTGCATCTCTGATGGTATGGGGTTGCATTAGTGCGTGTGGCATGGGCAGCTTACACATCTGGAAAGACACCATCAATGCTGAAAGGTCTATCCAGGTTCTAGAGCAACATATGCTCCCATCCAGACGACGTCTCTTTCAGGGAAGACCTTGCATTTTCCAACATGACAATGCCAAACCACATACTGCATCAATTACAGCATCATGGCTGCGTAGAAGAAGGGTCTGGGTACTGAACTGGCCAGCCTGCAGTCCAGATCTTTCACCCATAGAAAACATTTGGCGCATCATAAAATGGAAGATACGACAAAAAAGACCTGACATTTGAACAACTAGAATCCTACACTAGACAAGAATGGGTTAACATTCCTATCCCTAAACTTGAACAACTTGTCTCCTCAGTCCCCAGACATTTACAGACTGTTGTAAAGAGAAAAGGGGATGTCTCACAGTGGTAAACATGGCCTTGTCCCAACTTTTTTGAGATGTGTTGTTGTCATGAAATTTAAAATCACCTAATTTTTCTCTTTAAATGATACATTTTCTCAGTTTAAACATTTGATATGTCATCTATGTTCTATTCTGAATAAAATATGGAATTTTGAAACTTCCACATAATTGCATTCCGTTTTTATTTACAATTTGTACTTTATCCCAACTTTTTTGGAATCGGGGTTGTATAAACAACAGATGAAGACTCAAGTCAGAGTGAGATCAAGAAAGAGAGTGATTATGCATTCTTTTCATACTCATTAACCCTATGAATCTAAGGCTATTTTCAGGGTCATTTCAGTACCTTTGCTTTTAAATGCTTATCTTGATCATTAGAACATTCTGCATCATTACAAAACTCCGGTTCCACTCTTTCTCATGGTATGTGTTCAATATCTACGTAATGATGAGTTCATGAGTAATTCAAACAAGAGTAATAGGTGTAGAAATGGATGCAGAGCAGTATGCAGATTGTAACTATGATTAAAGGTGATGTAAATTCAAAATTATTTTTCTCTAACACGTCGTCACATAGAGAAGCAACTAGCAACATTGGAAAGATCAAGCCAAGACAATTTATTTGTATAGCATTTTTAACAATAGGCATTGCTGCAAAGCAGTTTGACAGAAAAATATAGATTTTAAACATATTAAAGGGGAACTGAAGGCGATTTTTTATTATCAAAATTCTATTTCTCATTTTATTAAATATAGGAATGCATTTCAGACAGCTATTTTGTCACTGCTATAGCAAGTTATGAGTGTTTGAAATATGCTATATAATATATCAGTCCATATGTCAAAGCAATGGCCATAAATGAGATTCGCTGAGACCTGTGTGAGACCTATGCGAGACTTCGTAGGATGGAAGTAAAACGTACAGCAGAAATCAAAGTGACCAACATCTGCCAACGTTGTCAAAAGACGCACACGCCCTCCTTCGAATGCTGATGTAATCAAGCCGGAAGTTTTCCCTGTGTCCTAAATCGCTCCCTACTCACTATATAGGGCACTACACAGTAGAGACACAATTTTTGTAGTGCTGTCCGAAACCTTAGTAAGGATTATGTGGGAAATGCACTCAGTATAATATGTATTTATCACAAAAATATACACTGGTGCTTGAAAGTTTGTGAACCCTTTAGAATTTTCTATATTTCTGCATAAATATGACCTAAAACATCATCAGATTTTCACACAAGTCCTAAAAGTAGATAAAGAGAACCCAGTGAAACAAATGAGACAAAAATATTATACTTGGTCATTTATTTATTGAGGAAAAGGATCCAATATTACATATCTGTGAGTGGCAAAAGTATGTGAACCTCTAGGATTAGCAGTTAATTTGAAGGTGAAATTAGAGTCAGGTGTTTTCAAATCAATGGGATGACAATCAGGTGTGAGTGGGCACCCTGTTTTATTTAAAGAACAGGGATCTATCAAAGTCTGATCTTCACAACACATTTGTGGAAGTGTATCATGGCATGAACAAAGGAGATTTCTGAGGACCTCAGAAAAAGTGTTGTTGGGGGGGCGCTAGTGAGCCATGAGCTGGTAGGTCGCTTTACCCGATAGCTCTCGCAAAGATTTGATTAAAATATGGTTATAACTTGATATTTTAGTAATTGTTTCATACAAGTTATATATATATATATATATATATATATATATATATATATATATATATATATATATATACTTAATTAGTAACATCCTGGACATCGTTTTCATTCACTGGAGTCGAGATGAAGACAATCTTGAGGCCACAGTCTTCCACCAAAAAGAAAGGAGCTAATGCTACAGGTACTTCAGATGAAGCTAATACCTCCCCGCCGAGCTATGCTACAATCCTGGATGCTATTAACGTGCTATGTACCGACCTTCAGAACACTAAAACTGAAATATGTCAGACTATTGACACTCGAATTCAAGAGATGGCTTCGACTATTAGGGGAGAGCTTACTGTTTTCAAAATGGAGACCCAGGCTGATATCTTAGCCCTACAGGCTGCAAGTGCTCAACATACCTCAACTATTACAGATTTAGAACAGTCTGCTTCATATAGCTCTGATGCTATAGCTAAACTCCAGTCAGAGGTGAAGCACTTTTGTACAGAAGTTGACTACCTTACAGATAAATGTACAGATCTGGAAGGGCGCTCAAGAAGACAGAATGTGAGGATTGTGGGGTTGAAAGAAGGCTCTGAAAAGGACATGGATATTGGAACATTTGTATCTCGGCTCCTGAAGGAGACGCTGTCCTAGGAAGATAACGCGTTAGTGGATCGTGCACACAGGGCTCTGTGAAAACGGCCTGGTGATACAGAGCCACCTTGCACACTCATTGCATGACTCCACTATTATCATGATATAACAGCGGTCTTTAAACAATCTGCCAAAATGAAAGAGCTTCTTTTCAAGGGACAGAGAATTCATATCTTTCCCGACTTCACTCCTGAGGTGGCAAAGCACAGAGCTGCGTTTAACAAAACCAGGGAACTTCTATGAGATCAACCAGGAGTTCGATACGGAATGCTTTAACCAGCGAAGTTGAGAGTGACATTCAATGGTACAGAGACTGTATATACCGATGCAAATAAAGCTCAAGAATTTGCGGAGCACCACTTTGGAAGCAAGATCACAGAGGACCAGTCTGCTGATCACAGTAACTCGGATGATAGGATGGAGTAGCATTGAAGTGTGAAATGGCTCACCCTTAGTCCAGAACTGGCATCCAAATCCCTGATGACTTGGGTGACTATGAATCAGAAAGACTAATTGCAATACTATAGGTTATTATGTTCAGATTATATCACTTGTGTAAAAATGTTAATTTTGGTTAGAGAAGTACATTTGGTTGCAGAGCTATTTGACTTCTTACTAGAAGTGCTAGGTAAGGGAGGTAATTGTTGTTTGTGTTTGCTACTTAGATGTTTGTTTTTTTCTTTTTTGTGTAACTTCCTTAGAGGGGTCGTGCCTTACTATGAGGTTTTCTTTAGTATAGGTAAGACATTGAGTTCATGGGGAGGGTGGTATTGGGACTTCCTTAGAAAGCATGTGGACACATCTATTGCATTAATAAGGCAGAAAATGGTTTTGTTTGTTTTAGAATTATACAAGATAATGTGACACAATTGGAGAAGGGGAAACTGATTACTGTAGTTACCTGGAATGTTAAAGGTTTGAATCAGCCAGTGAAAAGGGGAAAGATTTTAGCACATTTGAAAACTTTATCCAGTGATATAATGTTTCTTCAAGAAACTCATCTGAACAGGAATGAATACCGTAATTCCTCAAGTAGTAGCCGGGGCTACTATTAACAAAAAATTAGTTTGGACCAGGCTATTAATAGGGGCAGGCTACTATTTGAAGGAGGCTTCTAATTTTCTTTTTAAAATCCCAGCGATACTGTCATTTGAAAAAAAAAACGAAACTCATAGTTTTTATACATTTAT
The DNA here is from genome assembly GCF_027579695.1 of Neoarius graeffei. NCBI lineage: Eukaryota > Metazoa > Chordata > Actinopteri > Siluriformes > Ariidae > Neoarius > Neoarius graeffei. Next base: position 38,810,875 of record NC_083576.1, on the reverse strand, counting down.
TAATTCATACTTTTCATTTGTTTTTAATTCATACATGTCTTTAAAGTGTTTGTTTTTTGTGGTTTACAACAGAATCCACCAGTATTAGCCCATTTTACATTCAATAGTTATTGCATTACAACAGAACACATTGCAATATAATTAATATAAAAAAAACGTATTTGCTAAACATTGACAAGAGAAACCAACTCAATCCCATCCTCTGAACACGAAGATTCAAAGACAAAGAAGAAAATACCATGAGAGACAGACAGGCCACACACACACACACACACACACACACACACACACACACACACACACACACACACACACAGAGACAATGCCTGTATCAATGCCTTAATGAACCAGCAAACGAACTCTTAACGAAAAAACATGTCTTTCATGCCTCAATGTGATGCTACTCTTCAACATTTTCATTTCTCTCCACCTCATCATCACTCCCATCCTCCTCTATCAAGTTTTCATTCTCAAAAGTCTCTCCCTCATCTTCCTCCTCCTCCATAGCCACCACTGCCTCAGTCACTCTGGCCTGCTGTAGCATGTCTTTCCCAGCTGCACATGGTTGCCCTGCCTTCAAACAGTGGACCATATCATCCTCAGTCCCATCTGCAGCCACAGTGATGCCACACACCTTATAAGAGAACACAAGAAACAAGTTTTTAAACTACCGGTAGGTTGCATTCATAATTAACGGTATGCTGCCGCAGATGATTATCAATGAAGGGCACACACTGCACACACACTACACTCACCTTGAATGACCGCTTGATGAGGTCCGCATACAGCGACGCCCACGCTGCTCGGACCCAGCTCACAATGGTCCGTTTGTCTGCTGCCCTCATATTCCCTCCCTTGGTAAAAGTTTTATTTCCCTCCTCTGCCAACCATGCGTCATACGACTGCTTCAGATGAGCTTTAAAACCCGCGTTCCAGCTGACGTCTGCAGGCTGCACATATTTCGTACAGCTGCCAGGCACCACAGCCATCTGCATACGGAATCCGTTTTTCAGCTCGGCCTTGGTGGCCTGAGAGATATGGCACCTGTAGCTGTCCCAAACCAGGAGACGCTCACTACCGAAGAGCCGCCTGCCAACCACTTTTTTCAGCCAGTCACTGGTCAGGCTGTCGTCCATCCAACCATTTTTAGATGTTGCCAACACCACATCATTGCAATCCGCCGTTATTGCCTTCACCTCACGTACGCCTCCCTTAAAAACAATGTATGGCTTAAGCTTTGTCCCATCTCCTTTGGCTGCCAGCGCAACGGTAACATGACATTTCTCATGCCCGGTCGTCTTTAGCGTCACGCTTCTCACACCCACGGTGTCCACTGTGGTTTGACCGGGCATGTCAAACCAGCAAGCGGTTTCGTCCATGGCGATGACATCCGAATCCTTGATCTTTTTCTCCGCTATTTTCTGATTGACGAAGGTGATGAAGTTCACAATCTTCGAAACGGAGTGCCTCACGTCATTTTGAGCCAGTGTTGTTCGCTTCCTGAGGGTGAAGTTGTTCCTCTTCATGAAACGGTCAAGCCATCCCCGACTAGCATTGAATGTCTCCTCACGGCAGTCAGACATTTCGTGAAAAATTGCAGCTGCTTTTGCCTGGATCATCCTCCTGCTCACCCTCAGGTATCTCCGTCTTCGTTCATGTACCCAGCACCTCAGAGTAGCCTCCATCTCCTCACTGACAGGTCGCCTCCCCCCGCCTTGTAGTCTGGCTCTCTTCTGAGAAATTAGTCTCGCTGCATCGGTGAGTGCTTCCTTCTGCTTTTTCCATGCCCTCACCTGCCTGGCATCGATGTTAAAATGCCTAGCTGTCTGTTCTCCTGAATTTTCTTCGGTGTATTTCAGTACTTCCAGTTTAAATGCCACAGTGAACTTGCGTTTCGGCACCATGTTTGCAGTTCTGTGTTTGCCGTACGCCTGTTCACGTCTGTCATAAAACTCACCGGCTACTAAAAGGGGCCAGCTACTAAACGGGGCCGGTGTCTATTTTTGTTATTTTTCATAAGACCCGGTTACAAAACGAGGCCGGCTGCTATTAGGGGCCCGGCTATAAATTGAGGAATTACGGTATATTAAATTGTGCTGTAGATGGATTGGACAAACGTATCATGCTACATGTGCTGTAAGATCAAGAGGGGTGGCTATTTTATTTAGAAAGGGTACTCCATTCATCCATAAAACCACAATTGCTGATAGAGAAGGTCGATTTCTAATAGTAGCAGGTGAATTGTATTCACTTCCTGTCACTCTGGTCAATGTCTATGAACCTAATCTAGACTCACCATCTTTTTTCAGACATGTCCTTGCTCAGATTCCCGATATCTCCGAAACTAATCTACTTATAGCAGGTGACTTGAACTTGGTGACTGATCCAAATATGAATCTAGTATCAAATTGTAGAGCATCATCTTCAAAATCAAGCATATTTCTGAAAGAATGTTTAAGAAATTCAAATATTTTTGATGTTTGGAGAATGTTTCATCCCCAGGAGAGGGCTTATTTCTTTCATTCTAATGTTCATAATGTCTATACACGAATTGATTATTTTCTGGCAGACTCCAAATTGCTTTCACTTACAGATAAGGTTAAATACCATGATATAATCATTTCAGATCATGCCCCTCTCTCACTTTCTTTAAAACATAAAGACCTACCTAAGTGTAATAAGCTGTGGTGACTTAACCCACAACTTTTGAAAGAGCCAGAGTTTTGTACATTTGTTGGGGCACAAATTGCTTTCTTTTTTGAAAGGAATGATCTACCTGACACATCGCCATCTATATTGTGGGAAACTTTGAAGGCTTACATAAGAGGATGCATAATATCTTTCCAGGCTGAAAGAAAGAGAAGGAAACAGACTGAACTGGCTCAGCTTGAAAAACAAATCAACCATATGGACAGAGAAAATGCTGCATGTCCTTCTGTTGACAAATACAAGAAAATACTTTCATTGTGGTATAAATACAATCAGATACTCTCAGAACATATAGCCAGGGCTTTTATGTTTACACAACAAAAGTATTTTGAATTTGGGGAAAAACCTCATAAATTACTGGCTAGACAACTTAGAAAGATGGAAAGTGATCGCACAATAACGCAAGTGAAATCAGAACATGGGGATTTATTGGTATCCTATAAAGATATTAATAATAGATTTCAACAATTTTATGAAGAGTTGTATGCATCTAGGACTTCAGGAGATAATTCTATTATAGACAAATTCTTGGATAGCTGTGACCTTCCCACTTTAGAGCAACAGGACCCAGATTTCCTTAATGCTGACCTTTCCATTTTTAGAAATACAGGAAACAATTCAACTAATGAAAAACAGTAAGACTCCAGGACCTGATGGTTTTCCAAATGAGTTTTATAAAGAATTTAGTGATCTTCTCTCTCCATACCTATTGAAACTATATATGCAAGCAAAAGAAGATGGCACTCTGCCTCCTTCTTTGAATGAGGCAATCATAACAGTATTGCCCCAAAAAGGAAAAGATCCAGTGGAAGTGAGCAGCTATAGACCAATTTCACTTTTGACATCCGAGCAAAAGATATTAGCTAAAACTCTTTCTCTCAGACTTAATTCTTTAGTTAGTAAACTTATCCATCCTGACCAGACAGGTTTTATACCAAAAAGACACTCTTTTTTTAATCTCCGATGCCTCTTTAATGTAATCTGCTCTCAGAAAAAGAACACAGATGGTCTAGCTATCCTGTCATTAGATGTGGAAAAAGCTTTTGATCAATTAGAATGGCTTTACCTATTTTCTACTCTGAGGAGATACAAAGTTGGTAACTGTTTTGAAAAATGGTTGATAATTCTGTATGACAGACCTTGTGCCAGAGTTGTAACTAATGGCATACTTTCCCCACCTTTTTTATTACACAGAAGCACTAGACAGGGTTGTGCTTTATCACCTCTACTTTTTGCCCTGGCTATTGAGCCCCTGGCACAAATGATTCGGTCTGAGCCCCGCATACATGGATGTGGTTTAAATAACACATTAAGTAAGATTTCACTATATGCAGATGATATCTTATTATATGTTACTGAACCTTTTTCTTCAATACCAGCCATACTAGACATAATATCCCAATTTGGAAGCTTCTTAGGTTACAGGATTAATTGGTCTAAGACTGAATTAATGCCTATAAAGATCCAAGACCTTTCAGCCTTGCGAAGATTTCCCTTCAAGATATCATTGCAAGAATTCACATATTTAGGCATCAGAGTTACCAAAGACTTCCAGTCACTCTTTAAGTCTAACTTCCCTCCTTTAATATCCAAACTGCAGAAAAACATTCAGTTTTGGAGATTACTTCCCCTTTCATTAGTAGGAAGAGTTAATGCGATAAAGATGGTCTTTCTCCCTCAAATTCTCTATCTCTTTCAAAATATTCCTATATTCCTTCCCAAGAGATTCTTTAAACAGCTTCATTCAATTATTAATCCATTTTTGTGGGACTATAAAACACCTAGAATAAGAAAAGCACATCTTCGCAAATTCAAGGCAGATGGTGGGATGGCTCTTCTGGATTTTTTTTGTATTACCAGGCCTGTGCTTTCTGCACCATTATAATGTGGTTGGATTACACTTTTATAGATCCAACCTGGATTGTAATGGAAAGAGCAGATTGTGCTCCATATGACATTGGCACATTGGTGTTAGCACCAACAAAAATAGACAAGTCATGTTACAGTCATAACTGTATAATTCACAATGTTATCCACACTTGGCAGCAGGTTAAGTCTACATTCAATGTCAAGTCTCTATCCTTCTCTTTACCTATAACTAGAAACCCATCTTTCACCCCATCCTGCATGGACTATGCCTTTTCACAATGGAGAGATCTGGATATTCTAAACATTGGCAACCTCTTCATAGATAGAAATTTTGCTTCTTTCAGTCAGCTTCAAAGTCAGTATGGTCTACAGCAAAATAATTTTTCCAGATACTTGCAAGTGAGAGACTATGTGAAGAAACATATACCCCAACTTGAAGGTGTTGAACCCATAACTTTGGATGGGTTGGTTAAACTTGGAGGTAGGGCTAGACACTTAATCTCCATACTTTATACCTCATTATTAAGCAGATCCTTACCATCTACACAGGGGATTAAAATACTCTGGGAACAAGAGTTTGGAGAGGGGATAAGTGATGAAATTTGGAATGATGCTTTAGAGAACCTACATAAGTGCTCTGCTAACTCAAGACATTGTCTTATTCAGTTTAAGATAGTCCATAGACTTCACCTTGCTAAAACAAAACTACACAGAATATTTCCAGACATTTCCCCACTGTGTGATAAATGCATGGCAGATGAAGCCTCTCTTCTTCACAGTTATTTTCTTTGCACCAAGTTAATGCCATTCTGGGTCCAGATATTTCATTCAATATCAGACATGCTAGAGACATTGCTGGAACCAGATCCATTCTTGGTTGTGCTTGGAGTCTCAGATAAATTTTACTCACTTCCAAAGTTTTGGAAGAAAAGTGAGACCCCTTCTGCTAAAATGTGGCTGGAGGAAATGATCAGACTGTTGCACCTGGAAAGGATATGGTTTGTGCTATCAAACAGACTTGACAAATTTGAAAAGATTTGGTACCCTCTTCTCCATTATACTGACTGAGTTAATATCGACTGGTTGAGTTAATTCATGATATGTATGACCTGACTGCCTCAATGTTGCCATGGTTCAGGAGGTCCCGGGGGGGGGGGGGGGGGGGGGGGGGATGGGGTGTGTGTGTCTCTTGTTGTTGTTACATTTGTTTGTTGTCTTTAATCTTAAAAACTGAGTATATTTGTACGAATGTCTTTGTGCTAAGATACTTCTTTCAATTGAACAGATTTAAATATCAGAAAAAGCGTTGTTGATGCTCATCAGGCTGGAAAAAGGTTACAAAACCATCGCTAAAAAGAGTTTGGACTCCACCAATCTACAGTCAGACAGATTGTGTACAAATGGAGGAAATTCAAGACCATTGTTACCCTCCCCAGGAGTGGTCGACTTATAAAGCTCACTCCAAGAGCAAGGTGTGTAATAGTTGGCGAGGTCACAAAGGACCCCAGGGTAACTTTTAAGCAACTGAAGGCCTCTCTCACATTGGCTAATGTTAATGTTCATGAGTCCACCATCAGGAGAACACTGAACAACAATGGTGTGCATGGCAGGGTTGCAAGGAGAAATCCATTGCTCTCCAAAAAGAACATTGCTGCTCATCTGCAGTTTGCGAAAGATCATGTGGACAAACCAGAAGGCTATTGGAAAAATGTTTTGTGGACGGACGAGACCAAAATAGAACATTTTGGTTTAAATGAGAAGCGTTATGTTTGGAGAAAGGAAAACACTGCATTTCAACATAAGAACCTTATCCCATCTGTGAAACATGGTGGTGGTAGTATCATGGTTTGGGCCTGTTTTGCTGCATCTGGGCCAGGGCAGCTTGCCATGATTGATTGAACAATGAATTCTGAATTATACTAGGAAATTCTAAAGGAAAATGTTAGGACATCTGTCCATGAACTGAATCTCAAGAGAAGGTGGGTCATGAAGCAAGACAACAACCCTAAGCACACAAGTCGTTCTACCAAAGAATGGTTAAAGAAGAATAAAGTTAATGTTTTGGAATGGCCAAGTCAAAGTCCTGACCTTAATCCAATCGAAATGTTGTGGAAGGACCTGAAGCGAGCAGTTCATATGAGGAAACTCACCAACATCCCAGAGTTGAAGCTGTCCTTTATGGAGTTAAAATTCCTCCAAGCCGGTGTGCAGGACTGATCAACAGTTACCGGAAACATTTAGTTGCAGTTATTGCTGCACAAGGGGGTCACACCAGATACTGAAAGCAAAGGTTCACATACTGTTGCCACTCACAGATATGTAATAATTTTCCTCAATAAATAAAATGACCAAGTATAATATTTTTGTCTCATTTGTTTAACTGTGTTCTCTTTATCTACTTTTAGGACTTGTGTGAAAATCTGATGATGTTTTAGGTCATATTTATGCAGAAATATGGAAAATTATAAAGGGTTCACAAACTTTCAAGCACCACTATATGTATGTATTTATTATTTTGAAAATCCACCAGCTGCCTGATCTGGCACATTTTAATTGTGTGACAGTAATGGCGTAAATACCAGAGCAACAGACTAGTCCTTATCCTGTCATCTTTCCAACTCTACTCCATGTTGGTTCAAAGTCGTATGGAATAATATCCATGTCACATATGTGAGGGAGGCAGATGTATGTGCAGAAGTATACAGTTTAATAAAGTGCAGAATATATATACAGTGAGACAATATATACACAGGCAAACAATCCAAAATGGCAGGCTAGATCAAAAACGAGAATACAGGCAAAAGGGTTGGTTGAGGCACAAACAGTACATCAAAGGCTAAGCAAGGACAAGAATGAGAAACAGGCACAAGGATCATGAAACAGGAAATCAAGACAATGGGCAGAAAGGCTCAGTAATGCGTACATGCGTATCGTAATACTTTGCGATGCAAATGCATCAGTCCTTAAATAGGCAAACACAGTTCTTTAATTGAGCTCAGGTGTGCCTTGTTCATGGCGCGCGTGCTGGAGTCCACTCGGCGCATGCACAGCCCGAGGTGCACCTTCAGGTGCACGCGCCACAGCGCGCAGGACTGACACTCCATCACTGATGAAGCTGGCAAATCTCAAAATTAATCTAAATTGGAATGATATGGCAATCTGGCCACTGTATAAACAGTTTTCAAAATGGCAGCACTGACACTTCACATTTGAAGTCTCACACAAGTCTCATGAAGATTGCCAGATAAGCGACACCTGCCATAGACCATACGAACTACATTCAACATGTCTAAAAAACAAAAAGGCTGATAAGTGTCATATAATATGCCAATATGAGTCATGATATAAGGTTAATATAACTGAAAACATAATTGAATACCACATTCATTACGAAATAAAGCAAGTTTAAAAATTACTTTAGTTCCCCTTTAATTAATAAATGTATCCCTTGTCACGACTTTGTGACTGCTATTCCTCTGCTTTAAGCTGAGATACATGAAAAGTAGGGTGAACATGTCACATGGTGAGTGGTAATGCCAGTCTAACAGAACATGGGTTGATTACCTTTTTGATGAGGAAGGGTCCAAGGAACCTGGGTGCTAGCTTGCGAGAGATGGTCCTAAGTGGCAGGTGGCGCATGGAGAGCATAACTCATTGGCCTACTCGGTAGGTGGGTGCCTTGGAGCGACGTTTGTCGGCCTGCCTCTTGGATGCGAGTGCGGAGCAAATGAGTCTTCTCTGGGCCAATGCCCACATCCTCCTCCAGCAGCGTATAAAAAGCTGGGCTGAGGGTATGATGACCTCCTCCTCTTGACTGGGGAACAGTGGTGGTTGGTACCCTAGTGAGCACTGGAATGGAGAGAGACCTGTGGCAGAGGAAGGGAGAGTGTTATGGGCACATTTGATCCAGGGTAGGTACTTGCTCCAAGAACTGGCATCCCTGGATGCCATGCACCTGAGTGCAACCTCCAAAGCCTGGTTCGCCTGTTCTGCCTGGCCATTGATCTGTGGGTGGAAGCCTGAGGAGAGACTACAGGTGGCCCCGATGAGTTTGCAGAAGGCTCTCCAGAACTGTGCAGTGAACTGAGGACCCCGGTCAGAAACAATGTCGGTAGGCAGACCATGTAGGTGTAAAACATGGTGGACGAGTAGTTCTGCAGTCTCTTTGGCTGAGGGGAGCTTGGGCAGAGGAATGAAATGGACGGTCTTAGAAAAATGGTCAATAACAGTGAGGATGCATGTGTTGCCACCTGAGTTGGGGAGTCCTGTGATGAAGTCCAGGGCAATGTGAGACCAAGGTTGATGCGGAGTTGGAAGGGGTCTTAGTAAGCCGGCAGGGGGTCGATTGGCTGTTTTGTTCTGGGAGCTTGTTCCGGGAGGCTGCCATGAACTCCTGGATGTCCTCCTTGATGGATGGCCACCAAAAGCACTGCTGGATGACTGCCAGGGTTTGGGCAGCTCCCAGATGACAGGCCAGCTTGGAGCCATGACCCCACTGCAGCACCTGGGTTCGCACAGGACCAGGAACCAACAGATGGTTAGGAGGAATGTTGTTGGAGTTACCTTCACCGGGGTCCTGCTCCAGGGCCTTCTGCATGAGCATCTCAACCTCTAGAATGGCAGCTCCCACCAGGCAGCATGGAGGAAGAATGGTCTCAGATGGCTTGGACTCCTCTTGGTGGGAAGAGAACATCCTGGACAAGGCATCGGGTTTGCCGTTCTTGGAGCCTGGGCGGTAGAAGAGCGTGAAGTTGAACCGGGAGAAGAAGAGAGACCAACGGGTTTGACGGGAATTGAGACGTTTGACGGACTTGAGGTACTCCAGGTTTTTATGGTTGGTCCAGACTAGGAAGGGGAGATCAGACCCCTCGAGCCAGTGCCTCCACTCCTCCAAGGCTAGTTTCATGGCCAGTAGTTCTCAGTCACCAATGTTGTAGTTCCATTCGGCTGGGGATAGCCGGCGGGAGAAGAAGGAGCATGGGTGGACCTTATTGTTGTTGGCCCTCTGGGATAGGATAGCTCCAACCCCTGACTTGGAGGCATTGACCTCGACGATAAACTGCTTGGTTGAATCGGGTATGGTGAGAATGGGTGCTATGGTAAACCTGCACTTGAGACTGGAAAAGGCTTTATCTGCTTCCTCCCCCCACTTCAACTTGGTCTTGGTCAAGGTCAGAGTTGAGTGGTCTGGCCACCATGCTGAAGTCGTGGATGAAGCGCCTGTAGAAGTTGGCGAACCCCAGGAAGCACTGGAGCTCTCATCTCAAAGATGGGGTGGGCAAGTCAGCGACTGCCTCCAGCTTGAGGGGGTTCATCTGGATCTTCACTGGAGAGATGATGAACCCCAAGAATGAGACAGAGCCTTGGTGGAACTCGCTCTTCTCCACCTTAATGAACAGCTTATTCTTTAGCAGGCATTGAAGAACCTGCCGGACGTGACCCCAATGTTCCTCCAGGGAGCGAGAGAAAATCAAGATGTCATCCAGGTAAACGAAGACAAAGGTATTCAGAAAGTCTCTCAAGATGTTGTTAACTAATGCCTGGAATACCACAGGTGCAGTAGTCAGGCTGAAAGGGACTGCAAGGTACTTATAGTGGCCTGTGGTGGTGTTGAAGGCCATCTTCCACTCGTCCCCTTCCCTGATCCTAACTAAGTGATAGGCATTGCACAAGTCCAGTTTAGTAAACACCTTAGCTCCCTGGAGTAGTTTGAAGGCTGTGGTCATGAGCGGTAGTGCGTAGCAGTTCTTGACTGTGATGGCATTGAGACCTTGATAGTCAATGCAGGGGCAGAGTGACTTGTCTTTCTTCTCCACGAAGAAGAATCCCATCCCTACTGGGGAGGAGGAAGGGCAGATGATCCCAGCTGCCAGAGACTCAGTGATATATTTCTCCATGGCTTGTCTCTCAGCGGGGGAAAGAGAGTAGAGATGTCCCTTGGGTGGTGTCGTCCCGGGCGGGAGATTGATACCACAGTCACAGGGCTTATGAGGGGGAAGGGACACTGCTCAGGTCTTACTGAAGACAGGCTTGAGGTCCAGATATTCTGGAGGCACATGAGAGAGGTCAGCAAACTCGCTGTCTGAGGGCTGTGGTGGTTTGGTGGGAGGCAGAGTAGAGTTCAGGCAGGAGGCCAGGCAGGAAGGACTCCAGCCTAAGATGGTGTGGTCAGTCCAGTTTAAGTGGGGGTTGTGCTGTATCAACCAGGGTAGTCCAAGAATAACGGGAATGTGAGGGTTGTTCATGATGTGAAGTTGTATTGTTTCAGAGTGATTGCCTGAAATCCTTAGGGTGAGTGGGGTGGTGAGGTGAGTGATGGTGGTCAAGCCAGTGCCATCGAGTGTCAGGATGGTGAGAGGGACCTCGAGGGCGAGTAATGGGATTCCGAGATCCTTGGCGGTGGTGGAGCAGATCAGGTTCCTGTCCACCCCCGAGTCGACGAGCACCTAAAGATGGTGATGCCGGTTGTTGAGAATGATGATAATGGGGCGCAACGGTCGGTCAGCAGGGGACTGGTTCCAAGCATTGCCCACCAGGGCCCCTCAATTCACTGGTGGGCTCATCCTTTTAGCGGGCAGGCTTGGCAGATGTGTCCCTGCTGACCGCAGTAGAAGCAAGCCCCCGTGCTCCATCAATGCAGTTGTTCCTCCGCTGACACCTGTACCCGGTCTACCTACATGGGTTTGATGGACGAGGCAGGAGGTGGAGAGGGGTTGAAGTTGAGGTGGTTCCTCTCTCTCTCCTCCGTTGTTGAACCCGAGTGTCAATACAATTGGCAAGGTCCATCAGGCTGGAGAGGTCTGACGGCAGTTCCCGAGAGACAAGTTCATCCTTAATGGCATCGGACAGGCCATGTAAGAACACGTCGACCAGGGCACTCTCATTCCAACTGCATGACGCTGCCAACATCTGGAACTCAATGGCATAATCAGAGGTAGATTGGGACCCCTGCCACAGCTCCATGAGCTCTCTTGCCGCCTTCTGGCTGGACAGATAGCAGTCGAATATTCGCTTCATTTCCCCAGAGAATTCCTTGAAGCTGGAACAACAGGGTGCGTCGGCATCCCAGACCGCTGTTCCCCATTCCCTGGCCTTGCCGGTGAGGAGCATGATTGTATAGGCTACCCTGGAGCGTTCTGTGGGGAAAGCCAGAGGTTGAAGCGCCAAGATCAGTGAACACTGTGACAAAAAAGATCTGCAGGTACCTGGTTCTCCACTGTAGGGCTGAGGTGAAGGGAGTCTTGGTTTGTGGAGAGCGGCAATGACGGGAGGTGAAGAAAGAGACAGCTGGGCAAGGGTAGGCACGGCTTGGGAGTGCTGAAGTTGTGTGGCTAGGAGGTTGAGTGAATTGGACAGGGTGGCCAGGTTCTGGGTGATCTGCTTGAGTTCCTGTTGGTGGGTCCTGAGGAGGGCTCCTTGCTGCTGCATAGCCGTTCTCAGATGGTTCAGCTCTGCTGAAAAGTCTGAGAATGTTCTGGAAAAGTCCCCTTCTGAGAATGGCGTTTAAATACACAGCATAGAAAACCAGGAAGTGAATACAGGCCAGATGGGAGTCCCATCCCAGATCCGGATTAGCACTGAACTGGGAGATGATAAATCTCTGGAGTGGATGTCCGGGGTGGAGCATGACATTGGTGACTAGTGGCTGAATATTGCTTTACAATTGTAGCATGATAGCACTTCAGAGAACTTTTTTCTCTTCACCTGGATATTTTCACTATAGGACTGGGTACTTTGGGGGACATTGGATGGAAATACTGACCGACAGCCTGTCCAGGTCCGGAATGGAGTTCTTCCAGTGTTCCTTGCAGACTCTGACAGGATGGCAGGGAGGAAAATGGATGATGACACTAACACAATGGAACTTAATGAGGAAGATGGGAGGTGGGAGAGTGAATCTGAAGAGATGATGAGAGGGAAGAAGGCAATTAGTCATCTCATCTCATTATCTCTAGCTGCTTAATCCTGTTCTACAGGGTCGCAGGCAAGCTGGAGCCTATCCCAGCTGACTATGGGCAAGAGGCGGGGTACACCCTGGACAAGTCACCAGGTCATCACAGGGCTGACACATAGACACAGACAACCATTCACACTCACATTTACACCTACGGTCAATTTAGAATCACTAGTTAACCTAACCTGCATGTCTTTGGACTGTGGGGGAAACTGGAGCACCCGGAGGAAACCCACGCGGACACGGGGAGAACATGCAAACTCCGCACAGAAAGGCCCTCGCCGGCCCCGGGGCTCGAACCCGGACCTTCTTGCTGTGAGGCGACAGCGCTAACCACTACACCACCGTGCCGCCCAAAATCAGAAAATATAGAGGTTTTATATAAGAAAAATAATTATGGTGGACAAAATGCCCCTTTTAGCATGGGAGAATTAAAGAGGGCACTAGATAAAATGGGAAAGTCTGCACCAGGTAAAGACGAAATATGTTACAGCATGTTAAAACATCTAAGTGTACAAAGTCTCGAGAAGCTACTGATGCTGTACAACAAAGTGTGGGAAGAGGGAAGAATGCCAAGGAGCTGGAAAGAGGCTATAATTATTCCAATAAAGAAACCCGGAAAAGATGCCAGCAAGCCTAGAAATTACAGACCAATAGCTCTGACTTCACACATTTGTAAACTCATGGAGTGCATGATAAATGAGAGGTTAATGTACATTTTAGTGAACAGAGGTATGGTAGTGATGTACCAAAGCGGATTTATGAAAGGTAGTAATACTATGGATCCAGTACTGTGCCTAGAGGATGAAATAAAGAAAGTGCAAGTAAATAAAGAGAGTGGTTGCAATATTTTTTTTGATGTTGAGAAAGCCATATGTTATGGAAAGAGGAGCTTCTAATTAAATTGCACTTAATAGGAATGGGGGAAATGTTTAACTGGATTATGGATTTTCTCAATGGAAGAACCATTTTATTGTATTTATTTATTTTATTTATTTATTTATGCACAGGCATATCATTTAAAATAATCTCATCTCATCTCATCTCATCTCATTATCTCTAGCCGCTTTATCCTGTTCTACAGGGTCACAGGCAAGCTGGAGCCTATCTCAGCTGACTACGGGCGAAAGGCGGGGTACACCCTGGACAAGTCGCCAGGTCATCACAGGGCTGACACATAGACACAGACAACCATTCACACTCACATTCACACCTACAGTCAATTTAGAGTTACCAGTTAACCTGACCTGCATGTCTTTGGACTGTGGGGGAAACCGGAGCACCCGGAGGAAACCCACACAGACACAGGGAGAACATGCAAACTCTGCACAGAAAGGCCCTCGCCAGCCACGGGGCTCGAACCCGGACCTTCTTGCTGTGAGGCAACAGCGCTAACCACTACACCACCGTGCCACTCCATTTAAAATAATGTAAACAATTATTATGATTGAGATGTGTGAAGGAGAGGTATGAAACCCGAAAGGGCTTATATAAGAAACCTCACTCATGAAAACAATAATCATACACCACATTTGTTACAAACAAAGGCAAAAAATGAGAAACAATTAAATGAAAAACAGAATAAAAAAGAAATCAACTGAGTGATTACACATTGAATATAAGAAGAAAAAAGAAATATACATACATAAATGAATAATGTAAAACAATAAAAATACAATACATAAATAAAAATAGAAAAAAAACAGAGTGGTGAAGATGGGGTCAAAGGTATCAATATGTTGATCAATATGTTGTAGAAAATGGGATGAGATTATCAATATCATCAAAAGGTATCAATATGTTGTAGAAAATGGGATGCCTCAGGGGAGTGTAATTAGTCTAACTTTATTTTCTATTATGATTAATGATATATTTGCAACAGTGGCAGCTGGTAGTCTTTCAAACAGGGGAGGCTGGTCGGTTACGATATTTCCAGATTTTAAAAGAAAAAACATCAATTTTGCCCATACTCTTGCCTCTGATCTGGCTGATTGTTGGCAGCGTCACAAACTGTGAAATAACAGGTTCTTTTGGCCCATTAGCCTACTGTCCAATATACATGATGGTGGTGTGGGGGGGTATCATTCATTCATTCATTATCTCTAGCTGCTTTATCCTTCTACAGGGTCGCAGGCAAGCTGGAGCCTATCCCAGCTGACTACGGGCGAAAGGCGGGGTACACCCTGGACAAGTCGCCAGGTCATCACAGGGCTGACACATAGACACAGACAACCATTCACACTCACATTCACACCTACAGTAAATTTAGAGTTACCAGTTAACCTGACCTGCATGTCTTTGGACTGTGGGGGAAACCGGAGCACCCGGAGGAAACCCACACAGACACAGGGAGAACATGCAAACTCTGCACAGAAAGGCCCTCGCCAGCCACGGGGCTCGAACCCGGACCTTCTTGCTGTGAGGCAACAGCGCTAACCACTACACCACCGTGCCACTCCATTTAAAATAATGTAAACAATTATTATGATTGAGATGTGTGAAGGAGAGGTATGAAACCCGAAAGGGCTTATATAAGAAACCTCACTCATGAAAACAATAATCATACACCACATTTGTTACAAACAAAGGCAAAAAATGAGAAACAATTAAATGAAAAACAGAATAAAAAAGAAATCAACTGAGTGATTACACATTGAATATAAGAAGAAAAAAGAAATATACATACATAAATGAATAATGTAAAACAATAAAAATACAATACATAAGTAAAAATAGAAAAAAAACAGAGTGGTGAAGATGGGGTCAAAGGTATCAATATGTTGATCAATATGTTGTAGAAAATGGGATGAGATTATCAATATCATCAAAAGGTATCAATATGTTGTAGAAAATGGGATGCCTCAGGGGAGTGTAATTAGTCTAACTTTATTTTCTATTATGATTAATGATATATTTGCAACAGTGGCGGCTGGTAGTCTTTCAAACAGGGGAGGCTGGTCGGTTACGATATTTCCAGATTTTAAAAGAAAAAACATCAATTTTGCCCATACTCTTGCCTCTGATCTGGCTGATTGTTGGCAGCGTCACAAACTGTGAAATAACAGGTTCTTTTGGCCCATTAGCCTACTGTCCAATATACATGATGGTGGTGTGGGGGGGTATATTTTAACATTTTATATTTTAAAATTGTGGCATGTTGTTTAAAAATTGATCATTATTGAAAGCAGCTCTTTGTCAGGAACCTCAGCAGTAGAGCTGGGTGCCACACATTTCATTCAATGACACTTTCCCTATATTTTACTTATTTTGACTGAGAAATGTTTTATTGACAATTTTGATAACCCTTCACTTTTAATCCAGGTCTGTAGTGTGAAATGTTCTCGGCTGTGTTTTTGTTTAAAAATGTTTTCCAAATTGTAGCTGTGTTTAATTCATATCCAGAAAAATATATATTCCAATATAATATACTCAGCATAAACATTTTAAATAGATTCTATATTTTTGGTCCATCCATGACATATTACTAAAGTAGCCTATTTACTATTGTTGATGCGGGTCACTTGCTGTTAGCCAATTCACTTTCTCGTACCAGAAGACCTGAAAGGAACGAGTATTATTCCCTACCTTTTTCACCAAGTCAGTTTGAGGCGTTGGTCTCTTTAATTTTAATTTTTTCCTCGAAAGGATGACTGGCAAATGGCTTCGCCAAAATTAAATCAGCAACGCTTGGCATCCGTGCGCAGCTTTCTTGCTAGCTGACTAGCCCCCTCAAGTTCAGTCACTCAAATAAACGAAATTTCTGGAACTAAGATAGCAAACTTGACAACACTATATTTACACTTTATTTACAATGAAAATATATACAAACTAAAAAAGCTGGTAGAAACCGTATGTAATGAATGAAATCGAAATGTAAGCTGATCTCTTACAATACACCACAGCACTTGCGAATCCGCATGGGACTGAACTGAGATTCACCACTGCCTGTCTATAGTTGAAACGAGCTGTCAATCAAAGAAAATATCCGGCCGCTTTCACCAATCACCAGTCTCCTCGCGGAAACTGCCATGTCCCTCCCATGTGAGGCTCGGAGTCCGTAGGCGGGCATTTTCGCAGTATTTGTCCAATAACCGTCTTGCATTTTGAGACTGAAAAGCGCATCGCTCCCAAATGCCATTGAAGTCCACTGAGGCTGGGAGTCCGTGGGAGTCCGTAGGCGGGCGTTTTCTCAGTATTTGTCCAATAATCGTCTTGCATTTTGAGATTGAAAAGCGCATAGCTCCCAAAAGCCATTGAAGTCCACTGAGGCTGGGCTGCATCGCACTGTCACGAGGGGGAGAAACTCACGCACACAAAGTTATAAGGGCATTTTTAGAGGAGGCTGAGCCTCCCTCATTGTCTTAGAGCAATCGCCCATGATTTGCAAATATTCCAGTAGATATTGGGAGATCACTTTTTGCAGATGATGGAGCACTGTGGAAAAGAGGGAGAAACATTGAACACATGCAAGATGGAATTAATCTAGTTGAGAAATGGGGGACAGCATGGGGATTTAAATTCTCAGTGGGAATAAAAATCTATGTTCTTTACAAGAAAGAAACTCATGGAAAACAAGTTAAAGCTATATGGAAATGAATTGCAGAAAGTTGAAAGTTTTCATTTTTTGGGAGTTTATTTTGATCAGAGATTAACATGGAGGGAACATATCAGGTATGTTGTTAATAAATGCAGAAAAGTTATAAATGTTATGAGGTGTCTTGCAGTATTGGAAAGGGGAGCTGATTTTGCATCTCTGAAATATATTTATGTAGCCTTAATTAGATCAAGATCAGACTAGAGAAGTATTGTATATGGATCAGCAACAAAATCTGTGATCATAGAGTTAGATATTATAGAAGCTCAGGCTCTAAGGGTGTGTCTAGGAGCAAGCAGAATAGAACCTCCCCAGTATGTGCACTCCAAGTTGAAGCAGGTGAAATGCCTTTATTATTATGTCAGAAACAGCTAGCGGCCAAATATTGAATCAATCTAAGGGGCCATGGAGATAGCCATCCCACAAAAAAGGTTCTGCAATCATGCTGGGAGGAAAGGACATAAAAAGAGAGTTTTGGCTGGACAAGAGATCAAATAACTAAAGATTTGGGAGTATATGACAGAGTTTTGCTCAACTCTTTGTGTGGCCTGTTAGACCTATCTGGATGTTAGAAAACCCATGTGTACAGTGCCTTGCAAAACTATTCATCCCCCTTGGTGTTTATCCTGTTTTGTTGCATTACAAGCTGGAATTAAAATGGATTTTGGGGGGGTTGGCACCATTTAATTTACACAGCATGCCTACAACTTTAAAGGTCCACATTGGTTTTTTTATTGTGACAATAATTAAGATGATAAAACATAAATCTGGAGTGTGCGTAAGTATCCCCCCCCAAAAAAAAAAAAAGTCAATACTTTATAGAGCCACCTTTTACTACAATTACAGCTGCAAGTCTCTTGGGGTATGTCTCTATTAGCTTAGTACATCTAGCCACTGGGATTTTTGACCATTCATCAAGACAAAATTGCTCCAACTCCTTCAAGTTAGATGGTTTGCATTGGTGTACAGCAATCTTCAAGTTATGCCACAGATTCTCAATTGGATTGAGGTCTAGACTTTGACTAGACCATTCCGGGACATTTAAATGTTTCCCTTTAAACCGCTCAAGTGTAGCTTTAGCAGTATGCTTAGGGTCATTGTCCTGCTAGACTGTGAACCTTCGTCCCAGTCTCAAACCTCTGGCTGACTCAAACAGGTTTTCCTCCAGAATTGCCTTGTATTTAGTGCCATTCATCTTTCCTTCAGTCCTGACCAGCTTTCCTGTCCCTGTAGATGAAAAACATCCCCACAGCATGATGCTCCCATCACCATGCTTCATTGTAGGGATGGTGTTCTCAGGGTGTTGGGTTTGCGCCATACATGCTATTTCCCATGATGGCCAAAAAGTTAAATTTTTGTCTCATTTAACCAAACAATCTTCTTCCATGTGTTTGGGGAGTCTGCCACATTGCTGTTGGGTAAATTCCAAATGTGCTTTCTTATTTTTCTTTAAGCAATGTTTTTTTCTTTTTTTTCTGACCACTCTTCCATAAAGCCCGTTCTGTGGAGTGTACGGCTTAAAGTGGTCTTATGGACAGATACTCCCATCTCTGCTGTGGATCTTTTCAGCTCCTTCACTGTTATCTTTGGTGTCTTTGTTGCATCTCTGATTAATGTCCTCCTTGCCCAGTCTGTGAGTTTTGGTGGGTAGCCTTCTCTTGGCAGGTTTGTTGTGGTGCCATATTCTTTCCATTTTGATATAATGGGTTTAATGGTGCTCCCTGGGATATTCAAAGTTTGGGATATTATTTTTATAACCCAACCCTGATCTATACTTCTCCACAACTTTGTCTCTGACCTGTTTGGAGTGCTTCTTGGTTATCCTGTTGCTTGCTTAGTAGTGTAGCAGAGTCAGGGTCCTTCCAGAACAGGTTGATTTATACAGACATCATGTGACAGATCATGTGATGCTTTGATTGCACACAGGTGGATCTTAATCAACTAATTATGTGACTTATGAAGAGAATTTGTTAGAGTGCAGGCACTTACAGATATATGCATCGAGGAAGGGTAAGCACAGACTGTCAACAAAGCCAAATTGATAGACAGAAATCAGAGTCAGAAAGGCAAGCACAGGTTGGGTGATTAGTGAACAACTTAGATGAGGAAAGACAAAGGGCGAAAACTGGAAACAGGAAGCGAAAGGTCAGAAACATGAGAAACAGTCAGGAAAGATACAAGGCTTGGTATGTACTGGGCTAGCAGGACAATACTTTGCAAGGATGTGAGTGTTTGGGGAGTTTAAGTAGGGAGACCGGTAATTGAGGAAATGGATAACAGCTGAGATTCAGTATGCCTGAGATAGAGAGCGCTGTGTGTCTTGGGAATTGTAGTTCTGGGTGTCCATTTATAGTCTCCTCAGTGGGCTTACTGACAGACCCCCCTGAGGAGCTACCTCCGGGAGCTACATTCTTTCTTGGATGACCCCTACCTCTGCGTGCTGGTTTGTTGGGTGCAGAATTCCTGCTTTAAAAGGGGGTCTAGAATGCCCTTGTTCTTGACCCAACTTTGTTCCCCCAGTCCATATCCCTCCCAATTGATCAGGTACTCGATTTGTCCACCTTTTCGCCTTGAGTCAAGGATTTTGTTAACCTGATAGATGGGTTCTACCTCCAGTTCCAGAGTCATGTGCTCCTGGACTGGTGTGTTGCTGGCAAGGGGCCCCAGAATAGCAGGCTTTAGTTGGGATACATGGAAGGTCAGAGATACTTGGCTGTGAGGGGGTAATTCCAGGTGGTACGATACCTCCTTGATACAGCGTAGCACTTTGAATGGCCCAATGTAGCATGGTTGGAGTTTTCTGCATGTGTTGAGTGCTCTCAGGTTCTTTGTGGCCACCCATACTCGGTCGCCTGGGGAAAAGTTTGGAGTCTCACCTCTATGATGGTCCGCATATTCCTTGTACCTAGCACACACTGATTCAAGGCACTGGTGAACCTGTTCCCAGACAGTTTGACTGTGTGAAAACCAGTTGTTGACTGCTTGCACTTGACAGGGTGTGCCGTCCCAAGGGAACAGGGGTGGCTGGTAGACGAGTATGCACTGGAAAGGTGTTAACTGGGAAGCTGAGCATTTTAGCGAGTTCTGTGCATACTCAGCCCAAGGGAGAAAGCATGCCCAGTCCCCCTGTTTACACATGCAGTAGATACTCAGGAAACAACTGACCTCCTGATTTGCTCTTTCTACTTGGCCGTTAGACTGGGGATGATAACTGGAGGTGAGACTTACCGATACTCCCAATCTTTCCATGAAGTTTGACCAGAAGCGTGACATGAACTGGGGGCCCCGGTCACTTACTATGTCCTCAGGTATGCCATAGTACCTAAAGACTTGTTGAAACAGTAATTCAGTGGTTTGAGCAGCTGTGGGAATGCCTGGCAAGGGGATGAGCTTGAGAGCCTTGGAGAATCGGTCAGTGGTCACCATGATGGTGGTATTGCCTTGAGAAGGAGGTAAGTCTGTGATAAAGTCTATGGCTAAGTATGACCAGGGCCTTTGAGAAACCAGGAAGGGGCATAACTTGCCAGTGGGGGGGGTGCCTAGGGACCTTTGCTTGAGCACATTCAGAACATGAAGCAATGAACTTGTTTATCTCCGTAAGGATGTTCTCCCACCAATACTTGGTTCTTAACATTTGGTGTGTGCATTGACTGCCTGGGTGTCCTGTGGCTGGAGATGAGTGTGCCCAGGTGATGAGTCGGCTACGAAGATGCTAGGGTACATAGAGGAGGTCCAGTGGGAGATGGATAGGAGAAGCCTTAGGCTGTGAGTTCTTCATTTCTTTGTCCAGTTCCCTGGTAATAGACCATACAAAGCACTGTGGAGGAAGGACAGGCTGAACAAAGTCATGGTGTGAAGGACCAAACATTCTGGATAGGGCATCTGCTTTAGTGTTCTTGGAACCTGGGCGGAATGAAATGGTGAAATTGAATCACGTAAAGAATAAGGCCCACTTGGCCTGACGTGGGTTTAGTTGTTTGGCTTTCTGGAGATATTCCAAGTTCTTATGGCCAATGAGGATGACAAAGGGGTGATTAGCTCCCTCTAGCCAGTGTCTTCACTCCTCGAGGGCTAGCTTAATGGCGAGCAATTCTCTGTTTCCCACATCGTAATTCCTCTCAGCTGATGACAACTTCTTCAAAAAGAAAGCCACGAGATGTAACTTCTGCTTCTCCCCCAGGCGTTGGGAGAGGATGGCCCCTACACCTGTGTCTGATGCATCCAATTCTACGATGAATGGCTTGGCGGAATTGGGATGTTGGAGTATTGGGGCTGAGGTGAAGGCTAACTTGAGCTTACTGAAGGCCTCCTTTGCTGCCGAGTTCCAGCCTAGGTGCTTGGGACCCTTCTTTAGTAAAGCTGTCAGAGGTGCTGCCAAAGAACTGAACCCTCAGATTAACCAGTGGTAGAAATTGGTGAAGCCCAAGAACCTTTGAAGCTCCTTAATAGATTTGGGGATAGGCAAAGATGTGATGGCTGATACTTTGGACAAATCCATGCTTACTCCTTCTGCACTGATGACATAGCCAAGGAATGAGATCTTGTTCTGATGAAATTCACACTTTTCCACTTTAATGTACAGGTGGTTCTCCAGTAGATGCTGGAGGATGGTCCTGACGTGTACCAAGTGGCTTGTGATATCAGCAGAGTAAATCAAAATGTTATCAATGTAGGCAATGGCATATTTCCCCAGCATATCCTGTAGCACATCATTGATCAAGCACTGGAACACACTGGGAGCTGAAGAAAGGCCATACAACATTACCCAGTATTCAAATTGTCCTGTGGTTGTGCTGAAGGCCATCTTCCATTCATTGCCCTTTCGGATCTGGATCAGGTTGTAAGCACTGCAAAGGTCTAGCTTGGAGAAGATTTGTGCGACTCTGAGTTGTTCCAATGCTGCCGGGACCAGGGGAAGAGGATAAGGATATTTTACCATGACCTGATTAAGACCTCTGTAATCAATACAAGGCCTGAGTCCACCCCCTCATTTCTCCACAAAAAAGAAACTGGCTGATGCAGGAGACTTGGAAGGGCAGCTATATCCTTGCTTGAAGGCCTCCTGAATGTATTCCTCCATGGCACTCTGTTCCTTCTGAGACAAGGGGTAGATACGTCCGCGTGGAGGAGACATACCTGGCAGCAAGCTGATTGTGCAGTCATATGGCCGGTGTAGAGGTAGCCCACAGGCCTTCCCCTTACTGAAGACTTCAGATAGGTCCTGATAGCATTCAAGAATGTTTTCTATAGAGTCTGGTTGTGGACTTTCTACTGATGTGGAAGACACTTGGACTTGGGGACAAGAAATACAGCTCTGGAAACACGTTGGGGACCACTGTAAAATCTCCTTATTTTGCCAGGAGCTCAGCGGGTCATGCAACTGTAGCCAGGGGTATCCAAGGACTATGTTGTGGTTGATGGTAGTGGTCACATACAGGGAGATGTCCTCCTTGTGTAACACTCCCACTTGAAGTTGGATGTGTGTGGTGACAAGTCCATCGCCTATAGGTCCTCCATCGATGGCCTTAATGCTGAGCATGCTGTGCAGAGGGGTGGTTGGCAGGTTGAGCTTCTGTATGACGGCTCTGTTAATGAAGTTCCCTTCTGCCCCTGAGTCAATGAAAGCAGAAAGGACATAGGTGGTGGATGCTACCCTTAGCATTACAGGAATAACAAAGGACTTAGACTTAACTACTCTCACCAGAAATGTAGATTCTGCTGGTGTCTCTGCTGGAGATTCACAGACAGGGAAGACTGGACAATGCCGGATGTTATGTTCGACGCTCCCGCAGTAGAAGCACAAGCCCTCCCGATGCTGCCTTGCATGCTCTGCACGGGTTAGCCTGGCACAGGATACTTCCATGGGAGCACTGTCCATAGAGGCCTGCAACAACTTGGGGCAGTCGTGGAGAGAGGGTCGGTGCTTTAGTAGTTGGTCTGTGTGGATAGCTAGATCAATGAGGGCATCCAAGGTGAGATTCTCATCTCTGAAGACTAGTTCACTGATCACTTCAGGGCACAGACCTTGACGAAATAATGCCTTGAGGGCTGTGTCGTTCCACCCACGAGCAGCCACTAATGTCCGGAAGTCCAGAGCATACTCTGCCACACTTCTAGAGACTTGAGAACTGGCAAGTAGACTTTCGCTGACCTCAATCCCCTCTGGTTCATGGTTGAAGACTCATTTGAACAAGGAGAGGAAGTGCTCATATGAAGTGGTTGGCTCACCACCCTTGTTCCAAACAGCAGTAGCCCAGTGGAGCACTTTGCCAGTGAGAAAGGATAGGAATTTAGTGATTTTATGCTCATCAGATAAATTAGGCACGGTGGCAAAATACATAGAACATTGGAGTAGGAAACCTTTACAGGTGATGGCTTCTCCAGTGAACTTCTCTGGAGTAGGGAGTTGCAGCACTGGGCTGGGAGGAGGCTCGGGGCATGCTTGGAAGGCCTGCAACATCACAGTTGCAAGCTGTGTCATCCTGGTGTTGAGATCGGTGAGCATCTGTTGATGTTCTCCAAGCAAATGCCCCTGCATGTTCAAAGCAGTCTGCTTCATATCCTCTGCTACCTCCATGTAGGCAAAGTATTCTGTTAGATTGCAGGCACTTACAGAGATATGCATGGAGGAAAGGTGAGCGCAGACTGTCAACAAAGCCAAATTGATAGGCAGAAATCAGAGTTGGAAAGGCAAGCACAGGTTGGGCGATTGGCAAACTTAGATGAGGAAAGACAGAGCAAAAACTGGAACCATGAGAAACAGCCAGGAAAGATACAAGGCTTGGTATGTACTGGGCTAGCAGGACGATACTTTGCAAGGATGTGAGTGTTTGGGGAGTTTAAGTAGGGAGACCGATAATTGAGGAAATGGATAACAGCTGAGATTCAGTATGCTGGAGATAGAGGGCGCTGTGTGTCTTGGGAATTGTAGTTCCAGGTGTCCATGTTTGTAGTCTCCTCAGCAGGTTTACTGACAGAATTGGTTGGACCAGCTCTTATTTAGGGGTTTCATACAAAAGGGGGTGAATACTTATGCACACTCCAAATTTCTGTTTTTTCATCTTAATTCGTGTTTGTGTCATAAAAAATAATAATAATAAAACAATCTGCACCTATAAAGTGGTAGGCATGTTGTGTAAATCAAATGGTGCTATCCCCCCAAAAATCCATTTTAATTCCAGCTTGTAATGCAACAAAACAGGCCAAACACCAAGGGGGATGAATACTTTTGCAAGGCACTGTAGATATTGAAATATTGAGGATTAAGCTCAGTAATAAGAATGCAGATCTAATCAGTGAATATTATAGTTATAAGGACCAAATATATAAGGACAATATTCAACTCTTTACAGATGGTTCAAAGGACTTGCAAACAGATGCAACAGGTTCTGCAGTTGCTGTGCCCATTTACCAGGTGGAAATTAGTAAGAAGACTTTGGATGGTTTGAGTATACGGTGGAATTGTTTGCCATGCTGTTGGCATAAGAATGGACTGAACAGGTAGACTGGAGAAATATATGAATATGTAGTGATTCTATGTCAGCACTTACAAGCATTAAGACAGGTTCAACCAGAAATCATCAAGATCTGCTGTATATCCATAGAAACCCCTCTGAATGTATACTGTGTGCACTGACTATCAGCAACTTTACAGCAAACTGCTAGCTACACATGGTTAAAATGGCTCTTGTACAATATACAATACTGACTTACTTGTGCAATACTATCTGGGTAATACTGTTAATAATACCTGTGCAATACTTACACGTGCAATACCACCTTTGTAATACACTTATGTTAACTATGTATCTGCAAACCATTTAATTTATGCAAATTTGTTATTTTTTATCTCTAAATTTGTAGTTTATTTCTTTTATATATATCCTTTTTTGTATACTTAGTACTTCTGCACTACTCCTTCACTGCCTTATCTTTTTCTCTTTATATATTTTGCTGCTGTAACAATGTAAATTTCCCCTTGTGGGATAATAAAAGGCTATCTTATCTTATGAAATCTTGTTTACCAATTCAATATTGGTTAAGCAAGGGAAAAATATTTTGTTAATTTGGGTCCCAGCTCATAGGCATCCAGGGGAATGAGAGAGTGGACAAACTTGCAAAAGAAGCAGTCAGAAAAGATACTATTGAAGTGAGCATCAAATTATCAAAATCGGAGGGGAAAAGCGTAATGTGGAGAAAAGTAAATCAACAGTGGCAAAAGTTATGGGATAACAAAAAAAAGGAGACATTTGCACTCAATCCAATATAAAGTAGATATGTTGAGAAGCAAGGGGTCAAACCAGAAAGAGCAAATAATAATAAGTAGAATGAAATTGGACACAGCAACCTTAAAAGTAAATGGCTTTTCAATTTCATAAAATCAGTGAAATTTAGTTCCCTCTGAAATTTGGTCATTGTGGCATATGTTTATTTCTGTAATATCTAAAAAAAAAAAAAGGCCATTCTGTGGCTGGGAAATTATTTAATTTGAGGGTATTACCTAGCAAATCATGTGCATGAAATTGCTTGCTTCGCGCAGTCAGCAGACAGAGGAAGTCCATGTGCGCATGCGCACGCTTACCTTTGACCATGCACTGACAGTTACATAATTCTGTCACAAAACGAACAGCTGATCACACTGAGGTGCTCGCTGACGGCCGATATTTATGTTTGGTTCTGTGTTTCTTTTCCTTTGCAACATAATGTTTTTCTTCTTGCTTTCTGTTACTGTAGTTGGTCTTTCATGTTTCATTTGCACACTCGTCCTCCATTTCCCTTTCCTGTTTCAAATTTGTATCCCACAATGCCTTGTGCGAACAGGGAAAGCCCACCATGTGATGCATGACATAGTGGCCCTAAATTCATTAATTGTTCTATTTAAAAATGAATAAACAAATTATTATTATTATTATTATTATTATTATTATTATTATTATTGGGGCGGCATGGTGGTGTAGTGGCTAGCGCTGTCTCCTCAAAGCAAGAAGGTCCGGATTCGAGCCCCGTGGCCAACAAGGGCCTTTCTGTGTGGAGTTTGCATGTTCTCCCTGTGTCTGCGTGGGTTTCCTCTGGGTGCTCCGGTTTCCCCCACAGTCCAAAGACATGCAGGTTAGGTTAACTGGTGACTCTAAATTGTCCGTGGGTTTGAATGTGAGTGTGAATGGTTGTCTGTGTCTATGTGTCAGCCCTGTGATGACCTGGTGACTTGTCCAGGGTGTACCCCACCTTTCGCCCATAGTCAGCTGGGATAGGCTCCAGCTTGCCTGCGACCCTGTAGAGCAGGATAAAGCGGCTAGAGATAATGAGATGAGATGAGATTATATTATTGGGGCTGCATGGTGGTGTAGTGGTTAGCGCTGTCGCCTCAGAGGAAGAAGGTCCGGGTTCGAGCCCCATGCCCGACGAGGGCCTTTCTGTGTGGAGTTTGCATGTTCTCCCCGTGTTCGCATGGGCTTCCTCTGGGTGCTCCGGTTTCTCCCACAGTCCAAAGACATGCAGGTTAGGTTAACTGGTGAGTCTAAATTGACCGTGAGTGTGAATGGTTGTCTGTGTGTCAGCCCTGTGATGACCTGGCGACTTGTCCAGGGTGTACCCCGCCTTTCGCCTGTAGTCAGCTGGGATAGGCTCCAGCTTGCCTGCGACCCTGTAGAAGGATAAAGCGGCTTGAGGTGATGAGATTATTATTATTATTATTATTATTATTATTATTAATAATAATAATAATAATAATAATAATAATAAAATTGGAAGTCTGTGATTCGAATTCAGAAGCCTTTGGTCCACTAAACAAAAATAATTGGGTGTCAGGGAACATTCTTTTTATGACCTAAACTTGAAAAATCTGAAAGGCAGTATAGCTTTAACAGTACACTTAACATTATAGGAAAACATCCAACAGGTCTCTGTGATCAGTGCCATAAAGCTGAGACAGTTGAGCATATTCTTACATCATGCAAGAAATTTAGATCCGAAAGGCAAGCGATGATCACAGAGCTACAGAAAACAGGATGGGTAGAGAAAAATATTAAAAGCATACTAAAGTATAGAGATACTGCCAAGGGGAGGAAATTGTTATTTACATTTTTAAGAACAACTGGACCGGAAAAACAACTTTAAAATGAAATGACAAGAATATAAGAAAAACCTGTAGATGGCAGTCATGCAACACTGTGGATGCCAGCTGCTGTAAAACCCAAAAGAAGAAGAAGGAAAAAGAAGAGTTCTTTACTCAGTCCTGAGTTGACCTGCTGTGCAAACCCAGTGACTATGCCTGTTCCCACGTTTTTGCTCTGAGTTTTCTCCTGTTTGTTTTCCTGTTGTTGACCCTTGCCTGCCTATCAGAGACTTTGTTTTTGCCTTCCACTTTGGATTGTATGATGATTCTGACCGATACTGGATATTGACCCTTGGCCTGGACTGTACTTCTGGATTATTATCTACTGGCTGTTTGGATATTCCTGCCCTGATTATCAAAGTAAAAACCTTTTATCCGAATAACCTTGTGTCTGTTTCTGCAGCTGATTCTAATAACATCATCTTGTGGCACAGGGGTAGAGCTCCCTCCCTCCCACCTGTTACACCAGGAACCCAGGTTCAATCCCAAGTGAACCCAACATCCCTAATGAGCAAGCCTGAGGTGATGATCATGCTACTTCGTGTGGTATGAATACTGTTAAGTGTTACTGCGCATGTGTATCACGGGGGGATCAGTCATATGGAGGTGAATGCTGGTGCTATAATTGTGAGAAGTGCTTCAGTAAAATTTCATGTATTTGTTATCCTTCATTGTCATCTTTAAGAGTTAACATTGGTAGCACAGGATTTTGGCAAACAGCTATAAAGTGCCATCTCTGTTTGATGAGAATAAGTCCTATGAAAGCTGGAAGAACGAAATCCAAATATGGAAACTAGTTACCAAGTTGGATGAAAAGAAACAGGCCTTGGTGGTTGCCTTGTCACTAACAGGAAGAGCAAGGAATATACAACCCTGATTCCAAAAAAGCTGGGACAACTTTTTTGGAATCGGGGTTGTAGTGCTGGAAATAGCCGCAGAGGATTTGAACAAAGATAATGGACTGATGATGCTTTTGCAGAAATTGGATACTGTGTATCTGAAAGAGGAAAAAGACTGTCAGTATGATGCTTATATGGAGTTTGACAACATCAAAAGAGAAAGTAACGTTTTGATGCTGGATTACATCATTGAAATCGAGCAGACCTACAAGATGAGTAAGTTAAAAATTAAGCTTCCAGATGCTGTCTTAGCCTTTAAACTGCTTGATACAGCTGGACTTAGTGTTAAAGACAAACAGTTGGTGCTTACCGCTTGCTCATACCTCATGTTCAGTAATATGAAATCAGCCCTGAAGAGAATCTTTGGGTATAATTCACCACCAGAGGGGGTTAGTGAATCAAGTGATTCTGACTGCACATACTACACATGATTTACTAGGAAACAAGATGCCAGATCAAGTTCTCAAAGTCAAAGTCCTGTGCCAGGGTTGAATCCATTAGACAAATATGGAAGAAGATCACGTTGTGCTGTCTGTCAGAGCACTTACCATTGGGCAAAGAATTGCCCCCACAAAAATAAACAGGCAAAATTGACAGAGGATATTGATGACCTGACACAAGATGTAGATGAGTGCCACATAACTTTGTTGTCAAAGGAATCATTGTCTGACACAGAGATCTTCATGGTGGAGGCTTTAGGATCAGATGTCATTGACACAGCCTGCACCAGAACAGTGTGCAGAGACAAATGGCTTGATCACTACGTCAGTGGATTACAACAGAGCGAGTTAGCCAAACTAGAGACCAAAGACAATGCAAAAGCATTCCCGTTTGGTGATGGCAGACTTGTCCATTCTATGAAGAGCGTGAAAATTCCAGCCGTGATAGGTCAGTCATATAGAAACTGAAGTTGTGCCAGTAGACATCCCCTTACTTTTAAGCAAAACATCACTGAAAAGAGCAGGTGCAGTGTTAGATATTGAGCAGGACAAAGCCACAATGTTTAAGCAGCCAGTGAAACTTGAGATAACCTCTTCAGGCCACTGCTGTGTGAACATAAGGGCTAGGGATAATTCAGAAGAGAGTGAGATCCACAATGAGAAGGAAATTCTGACTGTGACTGAAAATTTGACAACACAGGAAAAACAGAAGATTCTGTTAAAGTTACACAAACAATTCGCACATGCCTCTGTAGAGAAGTTAAAAAGACTACTGGACTGCGCAGGTAATCATGTTGATGAATGCATCACAATTCTCAAAGACATTGTTAGCAACTGTGACACATGCATTAGATATAGCAGATCAAAGTCAAAGCCCGCTGTGGGTTTACCCATGACTTCAACCTACAATGAGACAGTTGCTGTGGATTTGCATGAGCTGGAACTGGGGGTATGGTATCTCCATGCCATTGACCACTTTACATTCTTCAGTGCAGGGAGTATTATGACGACCAAGAAACCCAAAGAGATTGTGAAGCATCTCGTTCATTGCTGGATAAGTATACATGGACCCCCACATAGACTGTTCAGTGACAATGGTGGTGAATTTAACAACAAAGAAATGAGGGATATGGCTGAAAAATTCAACACTGAACTCAAGACCACTGCAGCTTATAGTCCATGGAGCAATGGCCTTTTGGAAAGACATAACCAAACCCTCACTGAGCTCTTGTTGAAAATAAAAAAGGACAATGGCTGTAGTTGGGGAATGGCTCTAGATTGGACCTTGATGACAAAGAACTCGGTACACAATGTGCATGGCTACAGCCCATACCAACTTGTGTTTGGACAAAATCCAAATATGCCATCAGTCCTAACTGATAAGCCACCAGCCCTTGAAAACACTACATTAAATACCTGGATAGCTCAGCATATCGCAACTTTACATGCTGCATGGTGAGCATTCACAGAGGCCGAATGCTCTGAAAGGCTCTGGCGAGCCCTTCATAAACAACTGCAGACGAACAACGACCAATATGAGACTGCAGACAAAGTCTACTACAAACGTGCTGATTGCACAGAGTGGAAAGGTCCAGGGGTGGTCATTGGCCAAGACGGTGTGGTAGTCTTTGTAAGGCACGGTGGCACCTATGTCCATGTATATCACACCAGGATGAGAAAGGTTGATGCCCAACAAACAGTGCTGGAAGATATGGAAACTCAGCAAGAGGTGACTGAATAACAATGTTACTGGACTCTGGGCTCAATTATCAAGACTACGACACAAAGTGTGGAAGAGATTGCTACACATGATGACTTCCCTGACTCGGAAAACAACAATGGGGCTGCTCCACCTTCACATGAGTATGGGCAGAATATGTGTGCACAAACTGACAATACAGACAGACACAGTCACAACTCATGAAGATTTGCGGCTGAAAGATAAACAAGTAGTGACATATATAAACAGAGAAAGTGGACAAACACGAACAGGAAAGATTCTAGGTCATGCAGGAAAGGCCACTGGGAGAAAGAGAAACTGGTACAATGTTCAGTACAGTGGGCCTAAGGAAATTGCTGGTTCTACAGGGTCAGTTAATCTGAGTCAAATGGACAGTGTTCAAATGGTTCCAGTCAAGCATGCTGACTTATGTGGGGAAAGTCATGAAGATGACATTCTTCTGATTGATGTCTTTGATCCTGCTAAGCAAGCTGAGTTATGTAACTGGAAAAAGAATGATGTCTTTGAAGAAGTGAGAGATGAAAGTCAGAAATGCATCTCCACATGGTGGGTGTGTACACTGATGGTGTTGCACCCTGATGGTGTTGCACCTAAAGCTAGACTAGTTGCGAGAGGCTTCAAGACATTCAGGAGCTACCAAAAGACTCCCCAACATGTGCCTCAGAGTCTCTAAGAATGATCATGGCTGTTACATGTCAAAAGAAATGGCAACTGAATTCTATGGACATTAAAGCAGCCTTTTTACAAGGGAAATAATTAACTCAAAATATCTACATTCATCCACCACCAGAGGCTCAGAGCCAAGGAATTCTGTGGAGACTGAAGAAGTGTGTTTATGGACTAGCAGATGCTTCTCGTTATTGGTACAATAAAGTGAAAGGCACTATGCATCACTTGGGAGCTGTCATGTCACAAGTTGATCCAGCAGTCTTCTACTGTCTGGATGACTCCTGTTATGTAATGGGAGTCCTCGGTTGCCATGTGGATGCCTTTATCAGGGTGGTGTTGGTGGTGGTGTTCAGAAATGTTCCCCACAACAGTCATACCATGCTTGAAAGCAGCTTTCCAAGTAGGATGGGAAGAACATAACACCTTCAGCTACATTGGAATGGAGTTCCATTCTTTGACTGACATGATGAAACAGGTACAACAGAGTATGTACATAAAGAATCTGGACCCCATTCCAGTGCACCCGGCTAGAGCTACTGAGTGAGATGCTCCTCTAACAGACAAAGAAATTGACATGCTGAAATCAAAGATTGGCCAAATACTATGGGTGGCAAGACAAACACGGCCTGATGTAATGTGTAATGTATTCTTCTTGGCATTCAGTACAAAACATGCTACTGTTCAGATTCTGCACTTTGCAAACAAACTGATCAGGAAACTAAAATCTGAAGAGGTGACCTTGAAGTTCCAGCACTTGAGAAAAAACAGCTCTGTAAAACTAGTAGTGTTAAGTGATTCTTCAATGGGCAACCTTCCCGATGGTGGCACCCAGGGTGGGCATTTAATCGTGCTTAAGGGAGAGAATGGAAGATTCTCACCTATATGCTGCCAATCAAAAAGAATCAGAAGTGTTGTTAGAAGCACTTTGGCAGGAGAGACACTGGCCCTTGCAGACGGCATTGACAATGCAATATTCTTAGCTACACTGTACTCAGAACTTACTGTAGGTGACTGCAAGCACAAAAGTTTATCTATTGTATGTGTAACTGACAATCACTCACTGCTTGGTGCTGTCAAATCTACCAAACCAGTCACTGAGAAGAGACTACGTCTCAAAATCAGCAATATCAAGGAGCTCATTCAATTTGGAACCATCCAACACATCATGTGGTCAGCGACTAAAGAACAGCTTGCTGACTGCTTGACAAAGAAAGGAACATCAGCACTCATCCTGCTGAAGGCTCTCAGTGAAGGTGTATGGCACCGTAAAGCAGATATGCAGACCTTTTATTTTTAAATAAATTTCTGAGTGGATAGTTTCTCCATCCTTGAATCTTGTATGCTGCATAAATGGGAATAAAAAATATATTTTTGAGAGTTAAAATCGACCGCAAAGTTGGCATTTGAGCTGCCCTGCTGAGCCAGCCATCCCTGAGTGCGTGACATCACTGCGGTAACCGGTTTTAAGGCCGAGGCCTTTTACAGCTTGTAGCAAATCCCTGATGTGGGTGGAGTACAGAAGCATGGCAGGCAGGAACTGAAGTTCATACAAATTTTATTTCTATAGATATAGCTTTTCAGCCTCACTCACTCCCACACACGCACACACATACATTCTAGTCGGAAGTCAGCTCTTCTCTGCTTTCCCCCTCCTTTTATGCTCCATCCCTGCGACACACACACACACACACACACACACACACACACACACACACAAATTGACACCAGGTGTAATGACTTAGGCACTTACCTTCCCTGACCCCGCCCTCCATTCACAAACTGCCGCTTGGCCATGCCCCCGTTGCTACATACCCCCACCACCCGACTCAGGCCGGGGAGCCGTCTGGCCTGAAGCAGACCCCCCCCCAATGGGACAGGAAGCCCGCCACCACCATCTGCGCCCCAGGCCTGTGGACCACCTCGAATTTAAACAGCTGGAGGGTGAGATACCAATGGGTGATCCGTGCATTGGCATCCTTCATGCGGTGGAGCTACTGGAGGGGGGCATGGTCTGAACAGAGAGTGAAAAGGCACCCCAACAGGTAGTATCAGAGGGTGATGGCTGCCCACTTGATGGCAAGACACTCTTTCTCAATGATGCTGTACTTGCTTTCACGCATCAAGAGTTTATGGCTGATGTACAGCATGGGGCGCTCCTCACCCTACCCCTTCTGGGACAAAACGGCCCCCAGCCCTCTGTCTGATGTGTCAGTCTGCAAAATAAAGGGGAGAGAGAAGTCAGGGGAGTGCAAAAGTGGCTCCCCACACAGTGCAGCTCTTACCTCAGAGAAAGCCTGTTGGCATTGCTCCGTACACTGGACCGGATCTGGATCCCCCTTTTTAGTGAGATCAGTCAGCAGGTTGGTGACATCCAAATAATTAGGCATAAACCTATGATAATAGCCAGCCCTAGGAACTGTCTCACCTCCTTTTTGATCTTGGGCCTTGGGCAGGCCGCAATCGCTGCAGTCTTGTTAATTTGGGGACGCACCTGCCCATGACCCAAGTGGAACCCCAGATACCGTACTTCCACCTTCCCAATTGCACACTTTTTCAGGTTAGCTGTGAGGCCTGCACACCTCAGCGACTTTAGAATGGCCCTCAGATGTTCCAAGTGCTGCGACCAATCATGGCTGTAGATTATTATATCATCTAGATACACAGCCGCGTAGGCAGCGTGAGGGCGGAGGACCCTGTCCATGAGCTGATGGAATGTAGTGGGTGCCCCAAACAACCCAAAAGGGAGTGTGACAAATTGGTGTAATCCAAAGAGTGTGGAAAAGGCCGTTTTCTCTCGGGATAGAGGAGTCAAGGGGATCTGCCAATATCCCTTTGTTAGATCCAGTGTCGAATAATAGCGAGCAGTGCCTAACCGATCAAGCAACTCATCAATGCGAGGCATTGGGTATGCGTCAAATTTAGACACCAGGTTGACCTTTCTATAGTCTACACAGAACCGGACCGACTCATCAGTCTTGGGAACCAGGACCACTGGGCTGCTCCAGTCACTGTGGGACTCCTTGATTATGCCCATTTTGAGCATGGCCTTAAGTTCAACCCAGGCCACTTTTTTTTTGTGTTCGGGCAGGCGGTAAGGGCGGCTATGCACTACCACCCCTGGGGGTGTTTCAATGTGGTGCTCTATGAAGTGGGTATGACCGGGAAGGGGTGAGAACATGTCGGAAAATTCCTTTTGCAACTTGGCCACCTCTGTGAGTTGGGCCGGTGAGAGGTGGTCTCCACAAGGGACCGGAATGGTTCGAGATGTTCCCTTTTTTACCTCCAGCCCCAGCTCTGCCTTCTCCGGGACTACTGACACCAACGCCATGGGGACCCCCTCATTCCAGCATTTTAAAAGGTTGAGGTGGTAGATTTGCAATGCCTCACCCCTATCTGTTCACTTCACCTCATAGTCGACGTCCCCGACTTGCCGTGTGACCTCGAAGGGCCCTTGCCACTTGGCGATCAATTTGGAGCTCGACATGGGCAATAATACGAGCAGTTTGTTTCCCGGCGTGAACTTTCTAAGGTGCGTCCCCGTCATACAGCCGGATTTGACGTTCTTGTGCCTGCCACAAATTCTCCTGGGTTAGGTGCATGAGGGTGTGGAGTTTTGTGTGCAAGTCAAGAATGTACTGAATTTCATTTTTGCTAGGTGAAGGTCCCTCCTCGTAGCACGTCCAAAATGCCACGCGACTTATGCCCATATAATAATTCAAATGGAGAAACCCCCGTGGAGGCTTGTGGGACCTCTGGTACTGCAAATAACAGGGGCTTCAGCCACTTATCCCAATTATGTGCATCTTCACTTATGAATTTCCGGATTATGTTCTTGAGTGTTTGGTTAAAGCGTGCCACTAAGCCATCTGTTTGTGGGTGATAGACACTGGTGTGGATAGACTTAATACCCAGTAACCCATACAGTTCATGCAGTGTGCGTGACATAAATATAGTGCCTTGGTCTGTCAGGATTTCTTTCGGAATCCTGACCTGGGAGATAATACGGAAGAGCGCTTCCACAATACTGCATGCTGAGATATTGCGGAGAGGCACTGTTTCTGGATATCGCATTGCATAGTCCACCAGAACTAGAATAAAGTGATATCCTTGTGCCAACTGATTTAATGGCCCAACAAGATCCATCCCAATTCGCTCAAATGGGGTCTCGATTAGAGGGAGAGGGCGCAAAGGCGCTTTTGGAGTGGCTGCAGGATTTACTAATTGGCATTCACGGCACGCCGCACACCACCAACGGACATCCCCGCGAATCCCTGGCCAATAGAACTGGGCCATTATTCGGGCTAGTGTTTTATCTTGCCCTAAGTGTCCGGTCATGGGATTAAGGTGAGCCGCACGGAATACCAGTTCCCTACGGCTCTTTGGGATTAATAATTGGGTTATTCATTCACGAGTTTGAGTGTCTTGCGTCACTCGGTACAATCTATCTTTAATAATAGCAAAATAAGTGAACGCCGGTGTCGTGCTTGGCTAAAGAGTTTGACCATCGATTACTCTCACTTGTCCAA
This sequence comes from Neoarius graeffei, assembly GCF_027579695.1. Lineage (NCBI taxonomy): Eukaryota > Metazoa > Chordata > Actinopteri > Siluriformes > Ariidae > Neoarius > Neoarius graeffei. The sequence continues at coordinate 38,775,360 of NC_083576.1, read as the reverse complement.
ACGCATGCCACAGAGTCTCGTCTCATGACTGCTCTAACGGGAAATCCTCAAGGGAATCCCCAAGAGAGGGAGGAGGGGTGGGCTGCTCCTCACTCTGATGTGGTGGTGACATAGACAGCTCTGTGACAGCTTCTCCAGTCAATGCCACATAGGGATCTTCCCCTGACCTACTAGTGCAGGACCCACTATGTGTTAAATAATCCATCAGCTTTTTAAACCCTGGCCAATCAGTACCCAAAATCAATGAGTGGGTGAGACACGGATTAACAACCGCCTGTATTCTATGCATTTGGCCCCGGAATAGAATACAGAAAGACACTAAGGGATAATTGTGAACATCCCCATGCACGCACAACACTTTCACCGCTTGTGCTCTCCGCAGTGCCTCACCTTGCACCAGGCATTGGTGAATTGAGGTCTGATTACATCCAGAATCCACCAAAACGTGATATGTATCCCCTTGAACACTTACCGGTATGCGATACGTTCTGGCCCGATTGGGGGGGTGGTCCTCTGGCACGTCGAGAATCCAGATCACGGCCTCCACCTCCCTTGTGGAGCCCCGATTCTGGAGATGCTCTGGCTCCCCGCCGCGGCAGCATACCGGCCCAGGCTTTCCCTCTATGTTATGGGCATCACCCACCTGAGGGGGGAAGGACACAGACACAGAAGAGGGAGATGGGAGGACACCATGGGTGCGACGGGCTGGCTGGGGAGGAGTCGGCCCCCGCCTCCGTGGTCAGGGAATGGGGTGAGAGCGAGAGGGAGGAGATAGAGGGAAGGGGAGAGAAGAGAAATGAGGAAGGGCACCTTCGCCTCATCTGCCTGTCGTCGGAACTGCCGCCAGATGGTCCTCTGCCAACTGGATGGCTCGCTGGAGCGACGCCGGCCGGTGACACTGGACCCATTCCACTGTTCCTTCCAGAAGCCAAGAGATGAACTGTTCCAGTGCCACCAGGTCAATGATCCTGTCGGCGTCGCCATCTTCCGCCCTCAGCCACCGCCAGCAGGCGTCCCGGAGTTGTTGGCCAAATGCGAATGGTCGGCTGACTTCCTCCAGTGTCAGCTTCCGGAACCGCTGGCGATGTTGTTCTGGGGTTCGGCCAACCCGCTGCAAAATGGCCCTCTTGTGGTCGGAGTAGTTGAGCTGGCTGTCGGCAGGGAGCTGCTGCGCTGCGAGCTGCGTCTCACCTGTCAGGAGCGGGAGGAGGCGAGCCGCACGCTGCTCGATTGGCCACCCCCACGCTTGGGCCGCTTGCTCGAAGAGAGTGATGAAGGCTTCGGGCTCGTCATGCGGGCCCATCTTCGTGAGGGTGACGTGAGCTGAGTCCATGGTGGTAATGGTGGATGCCCCTGCCGACACCAGCAGATGCCAGAACGCCTGGCGATCTTCCTGTTGGGCCAGCATCAAGACTTCAAAGCATTGTTGTTGGTCCTTCCGGAGGGCAGTCAGCGCTTGATGCTGGTTCTGCTGGGCAGCAGCAAGGGCATGGACGAGCTCCATCATTGGGGAGGACTCCATGGGGTGGTTCCCTTACGTACTCGTCCTGGGTTTCAGCACCACTGTAGCAAATCCCTGATGTGGGTGGAGTACAGAAGCATGGCAGGCGGGAACTGAAGTTCATGCAAACTTTATTTCTATAGATATAGCTTTTCAGCCTCACTCACTCCCAAACACACACACGTATGCATTCTGGTTGGGAGTCAGCTCTTCTCTGCTTTCCCCCTCCTTTTATGCTCCATCCCTGCAACACACACACACACACACACTAATTGACACCAGATGTAATGACTTAGCCACTTACCATGGACCATGGCTCAGTGTATATGCTTTAAAGAATAAGTGGACAGAACAACAAATCAAAGGGACTTTTGTAATATTAAAGCAACACTTATATTTAAAGTTTTGTTTATTCAACAGTTCATTAAATTAAGGAACTATGTTTTCTTTTCTTTAAAAGAAAAGCAGGAGTTTGTTAAATGTTACTGCGCATGTGTAGCACGAAGGCAGGGTCGGTCATATGGAGGTGAATGCTGGTGCTATGGACCCTTTTCACGTGACGTCACGACAAACGCAGCCGCCATTTTGGACATGTACTACCTGTAGTTTACCACAGCCAGCATTGAGGAACGGCAGCAAAGAAAGTGTTTATTTTCAGCAAGACTTCCATCATGCCACTATATTGTTGTGCACCTGGATGTAGTAACCATCAACAAACAAGGCAAGGGTTATCATTTTATCAGATCCCAACGGAGAAGATGGATAGCGGCCATTAACAGATTGGCAGCCCTCGGCATACCAACGCTTGTGTAGTGACCACTTTGTTGGAGGTAAGACGAATAAAATTAGCCACAAAAGGCATTACATTGCTGTTAACATTCTGTGGCGGCGAGTGTGTAACCAAATAGGCTAAAATAACCCATTGTAACCTCTTTGTTCTTCTGTAGTAGCTATTAGCTAACGACATTAGCTAGCATTGTGTTCCTTTGCTGTTGGTAGACTGTAGGACAGATCAGAGGCAGTGTTCTACAAACAGCGCTTAATTTGAGGGGGAGCAAGCCGGAGCGCGCTCCTGAACCTCGGGCGTTGGCTCCGGCAGCTATTTACACTGGATCCAGTGATCCGACACCTCTCTTGACTATGTAACAAAAAAAAAAACGATTGTCTTTAGGCTTGCCATCCTTCCACTTGCGAGTGGTAAGTGATCTGCGCTGGGATCACACACACAGCGGCTCAGTCCCGAATCGTGGCTTGTGCACTTCACTCGCGCGCTGTGTGAGCTGCGCAGGGCCGGAGTGCGCACCCTCCAGAGGGCACTCGCTGTTCAGGGCGGAGTGATTTGGAGCGCAGGATGCCTGCGGAGCCGAGCATATCCGTGTATTGGTGTTGCTGTGTGCAGACGAATCGTGTATTGGTGTTGCTGTGTGCACACTAATCGCTTTTAAAAACGTTAATCTGATGATCCGCTGATACAGTCTAATGTAAACATGGGCTAAGTGTTCAAAACAAGAGGAACATGTATTTGTCTCTTAAATCCAGGCTGTTCCCTGTAATCTGTAACACTGGGTTGGAGAAAGTAATGGCAAATAGTGAGTGCACAAACCATAGAAGGTAAACTGTACACAGCGCCAGGGCAGTGTGATGGTATGTCTACTTTTAGATTGTGTTAGCTGATCAATGAACACACTCGTCACTCGACGAGTTTCACGTCTTTAGGACGGATACTTAAATGTGTGTTAGGTATTATTGTTGCAGTCTAAGCAGTCATTGTAGCAGCTAGATGAGTGAGAACCGAAAGGGTCTGTGCCATAAACCATTATTTCTGTACGGCGTTGCTAATGTGTCATTACTGTTGTTATTTCTCCCTCTGCTCGTCCTGTAAATGCCCTACGTCGCTGGATAGCGAAGGTGTTTTCTGCATCTCACTCCTTTTTCTTGTATGTTCTCCGTTTGTCGCCTTCCTCGCATTCAAACCAATTCGAGCCGAAGTCTGCTACATGTCCAAAATGGTGGTCGCGTTTACGAAGGTCACGTGACTGAAAAGGGTCTATAAGTATGAGAAGTGCTTCAGTAAAGTTTCACATATTATTTGTTACCCTTTGTTGTCATCTTTATGAGTTAACAAATACTTCATGAGCAATTCAACTGAGAAGAAGGGATGTGAATTTGGACACAATTTGCGTCAGTCAGGTTCTAAGAGTTAAACCATTTAGTGAGGCATTGTGGTTGGGTGAAAGGGACTACTCTCATAAGGATAGAAATGTTTGCAGTGATCTTTCCCCTTAACCCCCTTCCTCCATGTAAAAAGAACAAGATTTTGTTACTTTTCTTCCCCTATGCTTGTTATGTTCAGAAAATTGACCCTGACAGCAAATTTTGTTCAGCCTGCATCTGGCACTGACCATCCTTAAAATCTAGGCCAGCTTAGTTATGCACAATGGCCCAAACCCAGGCCTCATCATTTGGATGTGGTGCATTAATTTTCATACTAGCAAATCGTTTTTAAGATGCCGATTGCAGCTGGCGTGTAAGCGGAAAATGTAGTGCAGATTTGCCTCACTGATGATTGAAATAAAAACAATAAGAATATTATAATACATTGCAACCCCACTATAACAAATTCCTTGGGGGATGTTCAAATAGTTCATTATACCGAAAACTTCGTAATACTGAAATGGACCCACTTGTCACACCAAACACTCATGTTGTATGCAAAATTTTGGGCACATTCTCCTTATCACAAATTTCTCCTTCCAAGTCACTGTCACAATTCACTGACTGAGGTGGTGTTTACATTAGACCGTATCAGCGGATCATCAGATTAACGTTTTTAAAATGATTCGCATGCACACAGCAACGCCAATACACGGATACGCTAATCACATGACTAATTAGACGGCATGTCACATGATCCCAGTGCATATCGGGCATGCGCAAGTCACTCACCACTTGCAAGTGGAAGGATGGCAAGCGAACACCTTCTCCAGCAGATAAACACACCTGGCTGTGATGTTCATGTTCTCACTGAGTTTAAGCGCCTGAAGGAGGTAAATAAGTTGAAATGTGTAAATAAACCTCAGTGCGGCTCAGTGCTTCCTCCTGCGCTCCAAATCACTCCACCCTGAACAGCGAGTGCCCTCTGGAGGGTGCGCACTCTGGCCCTGCGCAGCTCACAGAGCATGCGAGTGAAGCACACGAGCAGTGATTCGGGACTGAGCCGCTGTGTGTGTGATCCCAACGCCAGCGAATCAGGAAGGTGGATGTCACAGTGACGTTGTCCAATGACGACGTCAGCTAGAGCTCAGCACTGCGTTTCCTCGTTCCTCAATGTTTACACAGCACCGGATCAGATACGAACTGGGTTGAATACGTGGGCCCTGGCGGATTCAAGTTGTTCCGCCTGTGGAGTCATTTCCCGGCGTTTTAATGTGCACGGACAGTGCATCCGCGACGAAAACGAGACGGATACGGTCTAATGTAAACACCACCTGAGTTAAAGGATCACGAACAGAAACAATGATTTCTTTGTCTGTTATGGAAATAACGGGGTTCAACCGTGTATCATTGCCAATGTCCACCCACTGACTCGCTATGTTTTCTAAATATTCACCATTCAGTTCATTCATGTGTTGCAAATCACCAATGATGTCATTTATGTCACATCGCAGGGCTGGATGGGGGGGTACAAAAATGTTGCTGGTATGCTTTAAATAGGTGTTAAGTTCAGCGGTATCAGCAGTCATTTCGTTCTTTTATCAATCCTTTGATCACTGTTCTTGATAATTGTTCATGATCGACACCTACGCTAGGCTAGTTAAACCTTTATGGCATTAACATATATTGTTAACTTGACTACAGACTTAATTACTTATTGTTTGTCTCTGGTGGGAAGAAGAGTACATGGCTCAGTGTGTCACATAAGCAGGCGAATGACAGATGTAATTGCAGGAAGAGTGTTTATTTACAAATAGGCAGGCAAACAGTTCAAAAACACAAGATAAAGGCAGGGTCGTGAAATGGGCAATGCTCGAGCAAGGCACAAACAAAATGGTGGAAGCAAAGCTAAAAGGCAATACACAAATACAAGGCTTGGTAATGTAAGGCACAAGGTACAATGCATGTACTTCGCAAAGTCTGTGTATTTAGAGAGCCCTTATCAGCGTGTGCTGTGTTTGTGCTCTTATCCAGAATAGGTGCATAGTACTATAATTAGTCCTAATGACACTGCATGTGCATTTTAATCTGCCATGTGCTCTGAGCACGTGTGGACATAAAACAGTGATTTTTTTTTTTTTTTAATTAAAGACTCCAGTTCATTGTCATTGAAGGCAGGGGACACAAACATAGGCCCTGTCCACATGGCAACGGATTCAGGTGACTCCGATACAATCGCTTATCGTTTAGGCCTGGCGTCCACACGGCACCGGCGTTTTGGGTGCCCAAAACGCAATCTTTTTGAGAACGGGTTCCAGAGTGGAAAGATCTGGCAACGTTGCCGTTGTGAAGTCGTCTGGATGAGTAGAACGAATTTGTTTACGATGACGTCACAACCACATGACTGTGAGTGCTTCACGCCGGGTAGAAGTGTAACGAACTCGATGCGAGTTGTCAACAAATCCTATAACTTGGTTCATGAAACACGCTTACAAAATATTTTCACTGTGAATATTTATTGTGTAATGGTGCAAAGTGAGAGAGAGAGAGAGAGACTCTGCCCTTAGGGCAGAGTCAATCCCGCCAGCAAAAATAGGGAAAAAAAGGAGCGATCTCACCTCTTCAGATCTTGGGTTTAAGTCCTACAATACATTCCTCAAAAAGGGCGTAGAAGAGCAAATTAATCCATCAACATGTAGCATTCAATTTATTCCGGACCATTAAAGACGCCGCCTTCCACGTAGAATCATACGTCATCCTTGCCGCCATATTGGATAGGTCAAAGCGGAGAATAAAGATTCATGTGCTGCGTTTAATTGTACCAACAGGTTTACCGTCCAAACGAGATCACATGGGATTACCTTTCACAGGTGAGAAACAACAAATTAATCCATCAACGTGTAGCATTCAATTTATTCCGGACCATTAAAGACGCCGCCTTCCGCGTAGAATCATACGTCATGCTCGCCGCCATATTGGATAGGTCAAAGCGGAGAATAAAGATTAGCTGCGTTTAACTGTACCAACAGGTTTGCCGTCCAAACGAGATCACATGGGATTACCTTTCACAGGTGAGACTGGAAAAATATTTTTCATTGTATTTGGTCATTATAATGTAATTTTACAAACAGATTTTCCTGACTTTGTGGCTAATATGAAGTCTTGCGCATAATAGTTTATGCGCATGCGTCCTTACTTCTTCTATTGTTCTGGTGTCTCCGAAGGGACCGTCTTACAGCGCCCCTAGAGGTGTGGCATGTGTATTGCATCGTTTTCAGCAAGCATTGCGTTGCCATATGGACCTGATATTTTACTGATCGTTGCCCATTTGGACGCGATATATTTTTAAATAACATCTCGTTGCCGTTGTCGTGTGGATGTAGCCTTAGTTCATTATATGCGCAAGTACGGAGTAAGAGTTCATTATAGCATGATTGCAGTGTACAATAGGCAATGGGAGAAGTTCCCTGCTGGCAGATGGCACACAGCACCCACACAAATCTCACTTGAGTCCATTAACTCTCATCTGAGCATTTCAGCCAAGTTTGCTAAAACTCGTCACCACAGGAAAAAAAAAAGTGACACATACAGCTGCAAAAAGTGTATGCACATGAAAAAAAGAGGCCATACATGACGAGTCTGTTCTCCAAATACACCTACAAATAATATGTGAAAAGGCACACCAAGATGTGCTCATTATGTACTTTGGCAATAGATAACAGACCACATTGTATTTCTCCCTTTCACTTTTCAACCTTTCAGTTTCAAGGCAGATGATTTTACACTTATCCTGCACTGATTAAAGGAAAAGCACACCGTTTTCTTTTTGGAATACAAATACATTTATCATTGCAGCTGGGTCTTCCCAGTGAGTGGAAAGCTGGGGGAGAAAGCACCATTCTGTCATTGTGGTAGCATATCTGTGATGTTCTTTTAACCCTTTCTGTATATAAATATAGTGTGCTGCTATTATATAGAAGCTTTCTGTACAAAAAAAAAGCATTTTTCATCAGCCCAATCTTTTGTTATTGTTCACTGCATGCATTTTAGTACATTTGAAATTTGTGTTCTGCATGATGGCCTCTATTCTGAATTTGACACCCCATGTGTCCCTATCATCACTCTACACTCCTCTGCATCTGTTGCAGTGAAATTGTAGTTCCTCATGTAAGATAAATGCAACAGTAAATTAATGTGTGTGGCCCTCCGCACCTCTTTTCTCAACCTAGTGCACTCATACATATTATGTGTGATTTAAACTGTTTGTTGTTGTTGTTTTTTTTTACCTTAAACTCATTGTAATATAAATCTGTCCAATGGTGTACAAGTAAAACAAGATGCAAGATCTAAGAGACAATGTGGAACTCTGTGAAATAAGTCTTCTCATAATGCAAATGGGAAGTGACAGAACCATGCATAGACATGCAATAGTACAAACCCCATTTCTAGAAAAGTTGGGATATTTTCCAAAATGCAATAAAAACAAAAATCTGTGATTTTGTAATTCACCTGAACCTTTATTTAACTGACAAAAGTACAAAGATTTAACAGTTTTACTAACCAACTTAATTTTATTTTGTAAATATAAATGAAGATAGAACTTGATGCCTGCAACACACTCAAAAAAAGTTGGGAGAGAGGCATTATTACCATTGTGTTACATCACTTTTCCTTTTAATAGCACTTTTTAATTGTATGGGGACTGAGGATACTAATTGTTGCAGTTTTGCAATTGGAGTTTTTGCCCATTTTTGTTTGATACAACACTTTAGCTCCTCAGCAGTCTGTGGTCACAGTCGTCTGATTCTCCTCTTCATGATGCACTATACATCTTCAATAGGAGACAGATATGGACTGGCAGGAGGCCAGTCAAGCACACACACACTCTGTGTCTACATAACCACATTGTTGTAGCCCATGCACAATGAGGCCTGGCATTGTCCTGCTGAAATAAGCATGGACTTCCTGGGAAGAGAGGTCACCTTGATGGTAACATAATGTTTCTCTAAAATCCCAATATATGCCTCTACATCAATGGTACCTTCACACATATGCAACTTACCCATGCTGTGGGCACTGATGCACCCCCATACTATCACAGATGCTGGCTTTTGCATCTTTTTCTGATAATAAACTGGATGGTCACATTCACCTTTGGCACGGAAAACTCAATGGTCTGGTTTTGCTGATAGTAAGCTGAAATGTGGACTGATCTGACCACAGCACACATTTCTACTGTCTTTTGGTCCATCTGAGATGAGTTCAGGCCCAGAAAAATCAGTGAAATTTCTTCATAGAATTGATGTATGGCTTCCTCCTTATGTAATACAGTTTCAGATTGCATTTCTGGATGCAGTGGCAGACTGTGTTAAGTGACAATATTTTCTGAAGTACACCTGAGCCCATGTGGCTGTATTTGTCACATTGGCATGATGGTTTCTCAGGCAGTGACACTGAGAGGGCTCAAAGGTCATGCATATTCCGACCTTGCCCTTTACACACTGCAATGTCTCCAAATTCCCTGAATGTTTTCACAATTTTATGTATTGTAGATTTTGAAAGACCTAAATTTTCTGCAGTCTTCTGTTGAGAAATGTTCTTTTCGAATTGACTGACAATTCTTTCATAAATTTTGGCACAAAGTGGTGAGCCATGACCCATCCTTGCTTGCGAAGACTGATCCTTTAGTACATGCTCCTTTTGTACCCAATTATGATACCCTCACCTGTTCCCAGTTAACCTGCTTATTGTGGAATATTCCAAAATGGTGTTACTTGAATATCCTTTTAACTTTTCAGTCTTATTTTGCCTCTTTCCCAACTTTTTTGAGTGTCTTGCAGGCATCAGATTCTAACTTTGTTTATATTTACAAAATACAATTAAGTTGGTCAGTAGAACTACTGAAAATCTTTGGAACATTGATGAACATGAAAATCTTTCAAAATCTTTGGAACAGCATGAGCCTCCCCTTCCCTTTGTTCAGGGGCATCTATGACTGTAGATGATAAATCCAGCCTGTTTATGCGTTAAACCCCATCTTACTCAGCTAATCTTCATGTGCAAATTATCTCCTCAGCAGTGCTCTCTCTGCTGACTTAACCCAATGAAAGGAAACTGGCACACCTTCTGAGTTAGCCACTGGAATGGATATTTTCCCCTCTGTTGTTCCTCTTTTGTTTTTTTTGTTTTCAAACCTTCCAACAGAAATGATTGAACTCAGTCTTTCCTCTGGGTAACTATTTAACCTTTATGTCATTGCCTTGAAGCTTCTAAAAGGAGAATAAAATGATAAAATAAATAGTGCTAATTGCCTACTAAATTTAATGGGAGATAGGAGAGCCTTGTCATACATACTATTTTCATGCACTAATGTTCAATCTATTAAAGAAGATACTGCAGTGGAGTACAACATCAGGTTGGGTCAAAGGAATCAACAGTAATTTATAGAACAAATATCAAAACATTACAATGGAAGGTTTAAAACTGTTTAGAGTCAAAATACGCATCACAATAATGAAAAGTTCACACTGTCTCATTATTCAGCTCACATTAACAATAGAAAAGATTTCAATAAGACCCTTAAGAAACTTTAATCTATACCTCAGTTTACATTAGCATTTCACTTCAACAGTGGACACTTCCTTTATTTTCCTTTTATGTAAAGCACATGCAACCTGAGAGTCTATCATGATGTATCAGTCTTCTTATAATTCTTGGATGTTGTGATTACTCCACACAAACTTGCATACACTTCACATCTTCTCTCCATTGAAACATTCTCTTACTGGAAGAGAGGCATTCCAGATTAAACAAGCACATCCTTCAGGCTTAATTTGATTTCTACAGTTAAGTTAAAATGGTGAAGGCAGAGTGTTGAATGACTCCATACAACTGGTGACTTTTCTCTGTGCTCTTTCTTACTCTTCTGCCACTGATAAGGGCATTTAATGTCACAGCCCAGCATGAGACTTGGTGTGGGCTTAGGCCTTCAGATAAATCCGATTACTCTGAACTGCTACTGCCCAGTTTACATAAAGCATAAGTACCACCAGATTTCACGTTCCTCACCTTGAAATAAATGGGCATTCTGGTTCACCCACTAACTTCATTAGTCTCAACTCATGTTTGAGACTATTCAATAATAGACATTTGAAGGCTCTTCAGAGAATTGCAGTTGGAAATGGGTCTGTGTTAAAATAATCTAACACTAGTATTACAGGTGTATTAGATTACTTAGCTTTCTAACATCCTACTGGCTCTTTAATATGATGTAACGTTAACAAATTGAAAACAGAACCTATGCTAAGACCATCATTTTGTATTATACTTTTCTTGTGAATTACTCTTCTTTCAGCACATTAAACTTGAATATGGATTGTGTTTGGCTGTAGCAATCTCTACTGCCTACTCATCCAGGATCATGATCTGATGACTTTCATATGATACCATCTCCTTGGTTATAAGATAACCTTCTAAACTAGTAACCTTCTTTATTCCAATTCCTCACGTTGTCATAGTTATTTTAAGCTGCAAATATGCTTCCCTTTCACCACGTGTACATACATGCATGCAGCTGCTATATGAGCTGCATTGTCCACTTAGGCTGTCCTTTTTTGCCTGCTTCCAGTTGGATGCACTGCACATCAGTGAACCCCAGTATATCCGGACGTGGTCAAAATCTTTGTGACCATCTTCTTTGCACTTGGCGAACTCTTCTCCATCTTTCCGACTCTCTCAGGAGCACAAGCAAGAGGCGTGGTCCTATTTATACTCATCTTAATTGATATTTTAATTGATATTTTAGGGAAAGCCATGGCCTAAAGATTAAATAAACATCTTTGGGACCAAAAGGTTGCCAGTTCAATTCTTTGGACCAGCAGGAATGGGTGACGTGTCCTTAAGCAAGGGATCTAACCCCCAACTGCTCTGGGTATGTTGTACATCACTGTGGATAAGAGTGTCTCCTAAATGCCTACAATGTAATGTATATTTCAGTTTTATTCTTGAACTAATTATTTACCAGGCTTGTTCATACCACCATGTGGTGTAAACCCTTTTTTTCTGCTTAACATTGTAATATAAGGTTGCAAGAAATATTATTTTAGTTTTAAAAATACACAAATTTAGGAATTTTTAAACTTTATTTGTACATATATAATAATGTTAAAAGTAGACCTACCAGTGACTTAAAAGGCAATATGGCGTTTCACCATGTTGTGGCCCTTGATTTATTACAGCCATCTGAAATGTGTAGATGAAAAGCATGTAAGTCAAGGGCAAAATATGTGTAAATATTATTTACATAAGCATGCCCAGATTTTGAGTTTCCTCTGCCCGAAGCATGTAAACTGCATTCATGGCATGCAAGTCACAGGGGAGAACATCACTAGTAGACTGAAAGCCACGTACCTGTGTGCATTTTTGACTTGTGTACTTTTTTTGACTTGCGGACATGGGAGACTCGTGCTCTTTGTCACTTGCATCTCTTTTGTTCATCTAGACGATTAAATGTGGTGTCCACTAGATGGCACATCACAGCCAAAGCATCTCTGTCCATTTGGTTTCCAAGTTAAACTGGAACATTTAGCAATTTCATGCACAGCAACGGCAAACACACTGAGGGGCTCTGTTTCTCTTTATATATGCAGTGGGTGTGATTGTTGTCATTGGGCTGCATCTCAAATCAAAAACCTTGAGGTTCTATTTAAAAATCAAGAAAGTCCAAAAGGGTGGTGCTAAAACCTAAGACCTTTCACAGTAGGTACCATATAAGAGGTTTTTAAAATTCAAACACTAACTGTAATAGGAAAACAGTTACTGTTAACAATTATAAAGCCATTATCGTTAATGATGTAGAATAGTATAAGTATGTGATTTGAGAGACAATGTTAGTTTGTTTTATCAGTTGTGGACTGAGTGTCACAGAGTGCTATACTGCCTCCACTATTTACATTGATATTGCACCACAGGGATGCATTGTGTTAAGCTCTGAGGATGTGCACAAGTAAGGTGTCAAATGACCACAGGATACACGTGGCAGTCATCTTGCATGCATATGCGCAAAGTTAACAAGCAAGCAAGTACAGTGTCTTGCAAAAGTATTCATCCCCCTTGGTGTTTGTCCTGTTTTGTCGCATTACAAGCTGGAACTAAAATGGATTTTGGGGGGTTAGCACCATTTGATTTACACAACATGCCTACCACTTTATAGGTGCAAATTGTTTTTATTATTATTATTTTTTTTATTATGACACAAACACGAATTAAGATGAAAAAACAGAACTCTGGAGTGTGCATAGGTATTCACCCCCTTTCATATGAAACCCCTAAATAAGAGCTGGTCCAACCAATTCACTTCATAAGTCACATAATTAGTTGATTAAGATCCACCTGTGTGCAAAGTATCACATGATCTGTCACATGATGTCTGTATAAATCAACCTGTTCTGGAAGGACCCCGACTCTGCAACACTACTAAGCAAGCAACATGAAAACCAAGGAGCACTCCAAACACGTCAAAGACAAAAAGTTGTGGAGAAGTATAGATCAGGGTTGGGTTATAAAAATAATATCCCAAACTTTGAATATCCCACTGAGCACCGTTAAATCCATTATATAAAATGGAAAGAATATGGCACCACAACAAACCTGACAAGAGAAGGCCACCCACCAAAACTCAAAGACCGGGCAAGGAGGACATTAATCACAGATGCAACAAAGACACCAAAGATAACAGTGAAGGAGCTGAAAAGATCCACAGCAGAGATGGGATTATCTGTCTATAAGACCACTTTAAGCCGTACACTCCACAGAACAGGGCTTTATGGAAGAGTGGCCAGGAAAAAAAAAACATTTAAAAAAAACATAAGAAAGCACATTTGGAGTTTGCCCAACAGCATGTGGCAGACTCCCCAAACACATGGAAGGAAATTCTCTGGTCAGATGAGACTAAAATTGAACTTTTTGGCCATCATGGGAAACGCTATGTGTGGTGCAAACCCAACACCCTGAGAAAACCATTCCTACAGTGAACTGTAGATGCTAAAGAAGGCAACTGGACTTGCTTGAAATTCTTGAAGACGTTTCACCTCACATCCAAAAGGCTTCTTCAGTTCTGACTGACTAGTGGAGGATCTTCTACAAACACAACATCCCTGTACACTTCAGACCCAGTAACACTCTGAGGCAGAAATTGGTCCACCCTAAGGACAGAATACCCACACACAAATAGGACAACACAGTGTACGCAATTCAATGCAGTGAGGAATGCACAGACCTGTACATTGGGGAAATGAAACAACTGCTTCACAAGTGCATGGCTCAACACAGAAGAGCCAGTTCTTCAGGCCAGGACTCTGCAGTCTATCTTCATCTCAAATGACACTCGTTTCAGTACTGCAATGTATGCATTCAAGCCAGAGAACACCGGTGGTTTGAAAGAGGAGTAAAAGAAGCCATCTTTGTCAACCTGGAATGACCATCACTGAACAGAGGAGGTGGTCTGAGACACCACTTATCAGCCATATACAATGCAGTCCTTGGCACACTTCCCAGAAAACTGAATACACTTCCACATTAAGACTCAGCTGACTTCAATGACTCACATGATGGCAGAGAGAGCCAATGACCCACAGATCACCCTAACGACCCTCTAGGCTGCTAATATAGTACACACCCGGCCTCCAGGGATCCTAACACCTACAAGATGACAGAGTGTTGACAACCCATGTGAGCTCAATGAATCTCCTTAGGTTTGCTTTTGATCCACGAGAGGATGAATACAGTACCTGGAACTCCCCAGTAGTCAGTCAGAACTGAAGAAGCTTTTCGGATGAGAGGTGAAACATCTTCAAGAATCTCAGGCTACGTTTACATTAGACCGTATCTGTCTCATTTTCTTCGCGGATGCACTGTCTGTTTACATTAAACCACCTGGAAAAGCCAGGAAACGGGAATCCGCCAGTGTCCACATATTCAGTCTAGATCGTATCTGGTCCGGTGCTGTGTAAACATTGAGATACGCGAATACGCTGTGCTGAGCTCTAGCTGGCGTCCTCATTGGACAACGTCACTGTGACATCCACCTTCCTGATTCGCTGGCGTTGGTCATGTGACATGACTGCTGAAAAACGGCGCGGACTTCCGCCTTGTATCACCTTTCATTAAAGAGTATAAAAGTATGAAAATACTGCAAATACTGATGCAAATACTGCCCGTTGTGTAGTTATGATTGTCTTTAGGCTTGCCATCCTTCCACTTGCAAGTAGTAAGTGATATGCGCTGGGATCACACACACAGCGGCTCAGTCCCGAATCGTGGCTTGTGCACTTCACTCGCGCACTGTGTGAGCTGCGCAGGGCCAGAGTGCGCACCCTCCAGAGGGCACTCGCTGTTCAGGGCGGAGTGATTTGGAGCGCAGGATGCCTGCGGAGCCGAGCATATCCGTGTATTGGTGTTGCTGTGTGCACGGCTAACAGTTTTAGTGTAAACGCGAATCGTTTTAAGAACGTTAATCTGATGATCCGCTGATTCGACGTAATGTAAACGTAGCCTCAAACAAGTCCAGTTGCATCCTTGAGCACCAACAGTTTATGATGACCTGATGGAGAACCTTCACAGACACATTCCTACAGTGAAAAGCATGGTGGTGGCAGCATCATGCTGTGGGGATGTTTTTCATCTGCAGGGACAGGAAAGCTGGTCAGGATTGAAGGAGAGATGGATGGCAGTAAATACAGGGCAATTCTGGAGGAAAACTTGTTTGAATCGGCCAGAGGTTTGAGACTGGGATGAAGGTTCACATTCCAGCAGGACAATAACGCTAAACATACTGCTAAAGCTACACCAGAGTGATTTAAAGGGAAACATTTTAATGTCTTGGAATGGCCTAGTCAAAGCCCAGACCTCAATCCAAATGAGAATTTGTGGCATAACTTGAAAATTGCTGTACACCAACACAACCCATCTAACTTGGAGTTGGAGAAGTTGTGCTTTGAGGAATAGGCAACAATCCCAGTGGCTAGATGTGCTAAGCTAATAGAGACATACCCCAAGAAACTTGTAGCTGTAATTTCAGCAAACGGTGGCTCTAGAAAGTATTGACTTTGGGGGTTGAATACCTATACACACTTCAGATTTCTGTTTTTTCATCGTAATTATTGTTTATGTCACAATAAACAAAAAACAATTTGCACCTTTAAAATGGTAGGTGGCGGCACGGTGGTGTAGTGGTTAGCGCTGTCGCCTCACAGCAAGAAGGTCCTGGGTTCGAGCCCCGGGGCCGGCGAGGGCCTTTCTGTGCGAAGTTTGCATGTTCTCCCCGTGTCCGTGTGGGTTTCCTCCGGGTGTTCCGGTTTCCCCCACAGTCCAAAGACATGCAGGTTAGGTTAACTGGTGACTCTAAATTGACCGTAGGTGTGAATGTGAGTGTGAGTGGTTGTCTGTGTCTATGTGTCGGCCCTGTGATGACCTGGTGATTTGTCCAGGGTGTACCCCGCCTTTCGCCCATAGTCAGCTGGGATAGGCTCCAGCTTGCCTGCAACCCTGTAGAAGGATAAAGCGGCTAGAGATAATGAGATGAGATGAAAATGGTAGGCATGTTGTGTAAATCAAATGGTGCTAACCCTCCCAAAAGTCAAGTTAAGTTTATTTTTAATAGCACTAACATTATTGCAAAGCAGCTTCACAGAAAATTAAAGACTTTAAACCTGAGCTAATTTTATCCCTAATTTATCCCCAATGAGCAAGCCTGTGGTGACGGTGGGAAGGAAAAACTCCCCCAGATGACATGAGGAAGAAACCTTAAGAAGAACCAGATTCAAAAAGGAACCCATCCTCATTTGGGTAATAACAGATAATGTGATTTATAAATAACTTGCTTCTATAACAGTGTCCTACGTAGTAACAAAGTGTAACTGTGAAACCAGGAAATTTGTTATAGTTTTAACATGAAGTCTGCTTTGTTGAAGTTATAAACTGTTCATTGATTGAAACTTGAGTGCAAAACTGTTCATGACAACTGCAGAACTAAAGTTAGCAAGTCAACTGTAGTCCTCAGCCATAAAAGCATTACTGTAAGTGTCCAGAGCCATCTTCCAAATGCGAATTTCAACTGTCCATATGGGACCGTCCTCCACAGGAGCAATGCAATGAGACTCCAGCCAGCCACAGGGCACCAGGATGGATCAGGCAGGTCTGAGGAGCGGAAGAGGTCAGCATCTCAGTCTCAGGATCAACATGTAACTCAGAGGGACAGATTGAGTGAAGGTGGCGAGAGAAAAAGAGAGAGAAAACACAGGTTGTTAGGTATGCCCAATGTCACCTAATAAGTAAGAACAGTATGTATTTTGTGCTGAGTGCAATCAGGGACTCCGGCAAAACTAACTCTAACAGCATAACTAAAAGGAGAGAGCCAGAAGGTAACACAGACATGAGGGCACCCTGGGACATAAAGCAGCCAGCCACTACACCATCAACAAACCCGAGTGAGTGGGGGGGCTGACAGCATCCATACATCCCAGTTTACCAAAACAGTATGTCTGAGGACCCTCCAGATCTACTACTTTACCTAACAAAACTATTAGCAAAAGGCTTGACAAAACAGATATGTTTTCACCCTAGACTTAAACACTGAGACTGCGTTTGAGTCCCAAACAGTATTTGAAAGGCTGTTCCATAACTGAGGAGCTTTGTAAGAAAAGGCTCTGCCCCCTGATGCAGCCTTCACTATATGAGGTACCAACAGATAGCTTGCACCTTTTGATCCAAGTAGGCATGGTGGGTCATAAAGAACAAGAAGTTGACACAGGTACTGTGGTGCGAGACCATTCAGTGCTTTTAAAGGTCAATAGTAGTATTTTATAATCAATACAAAATTTGATTGGGAGCCAGTGTGCATAAGATAGGGGTGATGTGGTCATATCTTCTACTTCTAGTAAGGACTCTTGCTGCTGCATTTTGAACTAACTGGAGCTTGTTTATGCACTTATTAGAACATCCAGTAAGGTAATAATCCAACCTAGAGGTAACAAAAGCATGAACTAATTTTTCTGCATCATGTAGTGATATTAGACAGTGGTGCTTGAAAGTTTGTGAACCCTTTAGCATTTTCTATATTTCTGCATAAATATGACCTCAAACAACATCAGATTTTCACGCAAGTCCTAAAAGTAGATAAAGAGAACCCAGTTAAACAAATGAGACAAAAATATACTTGGTCATTTATTTATTGAGGAAAATGATCCAATATTACATATCTGTGAGTGGCAAAAGTATGTGAACCTCTAGGATTAGCAGTTAATTTGAAGGTGAAATTAGAGTCAGGTGTTTTCAATCAATGGGATGACAATCAGGTGTGAGTGGGCACCATTTTATTTAAAGAACAGGGATCTATCAAAGTATGATCTTCACGACACATTTTTGTGGAAGTGTATCATGGCACGAACTAAGGAGATTACTGAGGACCTCAGAAAAAGCATTGTTGATGCTCATCAGGCTGGAAAAGGTTACAAAACCATCTGTAAAGAATTTGGACTCCACCAATCCACAGTCAGACAGATTGTGTACAAATTCAAGACCATTGTTACCCTCCCCAGGAGTGGTTGACCAACAAGGATCACTCCAAGAGCAAGGCATGTAATAGTCAGCAAGGTCACAAAGAGCCCCAGGGTAACTTCTAAGCAACTGGAGGCCTTTCTCACATTGGCTAATGTTAATGTTCATGAGTCCACCAACAGAAGAACACTGAACAACAATAATATGCATGGCAGGGTTGCAAGGAGAAAGCCACTGCTCTCCAAAAAGAACATTGCTGCTTGTGTGCAGTTTGGTAAAGATCATGTGGACAAGCCAGAAGGCTATTGGAAAAATGTTTTGTGGATGGATGAGACCAAAATAGAACTTTTTGGTTTAAATAAGAAGCATTATGTTTGGAGAAAGGAAAACACTGCATTCCAGCATAAGAACCTTATCCCATCTGTGAAACATGGTAGTATCATGGTTTGGGCCTGTTTTGCTGCATCTGGGCCAGGACAGCTTGCCATCATTGATGGAACAATTAATTCTGAATTATGCCAGTGAATTCTAAAGGAAAATGTCAGGACATCTGTCCATGAACTGAATCTCAAGAGAAGGTGGGTCATGCAGCAAGACAACAACCCTAAGCACACAAGTTGTTCTACAAAAGAATAGCTAAAGAAGAATAAAGTTAATGTTTTGGAATGGCCAAGTCAAAGTCCTGACTTTAATCCAATTGAAATGTTGTGGAAGGACCTGAAGCGAGCAGTTCATGTGAGGAAACCCACTAAGATCACAAAGTTGAAGCTGTTCTGTACAGAGGAATGGACTAAAATTCCTCCAAACTGGTGTGCAGGACTGATCAACAGTTACTGGAAATGTTTAGTTGCAGTTATTGCTGCACAAGGGGGTCACACCAGATACTGAAAGCAAAAGTTCACATATTTTTGCCACTCACAGATATGTAATATTGGATCATTTTCCTCAATAAATAAAATGACCAAGTATAATATTTTTGTCTCATTTGTTTAAGTGGGTTCTCTATAATCTACTTTTAGGACTTGTGTGAAAATCTGATGATGTTTTAGGTCATATTTATGCAGAAATATCGAAAATTCTAAAGGGTTCACAAATTTTCAAGTGCCACTGTATTTCTTATCTTAGCAATATTTCTGAGATGAAATCCTCGTAATCCTCATATTATTATCAATATGAGTTTCAAATGAAAGACTGGAGTCAATTATCACCCCGAGGTGCTTTACTACTGCACGTGAAGAAACAGAAAGGCCATCCAGAGTTACTGGTTAATCATAAAACCTACTTCTAGCTGCATGTGGTCCGAGTACAAGTACTTCTGTCTTGTCAGAATTAAGCAGAAGGAAGTTAATAAGCATCCGGTGTCTAATGTCCTTTATACATTCCTCAATTCTATTAAGCTGGTGTCTTTCACCTGGCTTTGCAGAAACAAACAACTGTGTGTCATCAGCATAACAGTGGAAACTAATACCATGTTTACGAATAATATCACCCAGAGGTAACATATATAAAGAAAAAAAGCAGTGGGCCTAAGACAGAACCTTGTGGAACACCAAAGTTTCCCTCAGTATGTCTTTAAAACATCAACAAAGTGATAGCGATTAGTTAAGTAAGACCTGAGCCAGGAGAGGACTGTTCTCTTAACTCCCACAACATTTTCTAGTCTACCCAGGAGAATGGAATGATCAATGGTGACAAAAGCTGCACTAAGGTCAGGCAATACAAGCAGGGATACACAGCCCTGATCAGATGCCAACAGTAGGTCGTTTACTACTTTAACCAGTGCTGTCTCTGTGCTATGATGAGGTCTAAATCCTGACTGATACATTTCATGGATGTTATTCCTATGTAGATATGAGCATAAATGCTGTGCCACAGCTTTTTCTAGAATCTTGGAGATAAAGGGGAGGTTTGATATCGGCTGATAATTGGACAGCTGACGGGTCAAGGTCAGGTTTTTTAAATCAGGGGTTTGATAACTTCTAGTTTAAAGGATTTGGGTGCATAGCCAATTCTATATACCCAAATTCTAGAATTTATTATTTTTAGAAGCGGTTCAATTGCTTCTGTTATTACCTGTTTGAAGAGTTGTGTGGGTAAGGGGTCTAGTACACAAGTTGAGGATTTTGATGCAGAGATTAATGAAATTAGTTTGATTTCTCTAAGGGGAGTAAAACATTCTAATTGCTGATCTGATAGTTATATTGTTAACCACAGGATTAATTAAATTGTCTGGCCTTAAATTAGTAGTTTGAATTATTTTGTCAGATATTTTTAATTTTGTCACTGAAAAAATTCATGAAGTTGTTGCTATTACATATTGCAGGTGTGTATGTGTCTCTAGTGGTCTTTTTCCTCATTAATTTTGCTGCAGTATTAATTAGAAATCTAGGATTATTTTTGTTATCCTCTATTAGGGTGGAGAGATATGTTGATCTAGCAGCACTAAGAGCTTTTTTAAATATATATATTTTTTACATTTGTGGCTTGATATGTCCTATCGTACTCTTCTGCTGCTATCCTCTGTCCTGCTGCAAACAGGAAATTTCCCCATTGTGGGATAATAAAGGTCTTCTTATCTTATCTTTTCCATACTTCAGGAAGCTCTCCTTCCATGCTAATGTGAATGCTACCAATTTTGTTTGACACCATTTACGTTCTAATTTTCGAGTGGTCCATTTTAAAGAGCAAGTATAATTGTTATACCAGGGTGCTAATTTTTTTCTCTCTGATCGTTTTTCTTTTAAGTGGAGCTACATTATCTAAAGTATCATGGAACGTTGACTAAGCATTCAGTTGCCTGATTAAGTTCTGCAGGGGCTGACAGTGGTCCAATCAAAGTTGATAACTCTGGGAGATTATTTATAAGACTCTGTGCAGTAGTTGATGTGAATGTACATTTAATACAGTAGCGTGGTGAGGTGCATATATTATTGCTCAGACATATTTTGAATAAGATGAGATAATGATCTGAGAACTTCAGACTGTGGAAGTGTGACTATTTTTTAAATTTAATCTGAATATTAGTATTAGCTCGAGAGTGTGACCACCATTGTGGGTAGGTCCTATGACATTCTGATTAACCCCTACTGAACCTAGAATGGACACAAATGCTGTTTTCAGAGGATCTTCAGGGTTATGGAAAGTTTATATTAAAATTTCCAACAACTAAAGCTTTGTCTAAGGAAATAACTGGGTTTGAGATGACATCTGCAAATTCAGAAAGAAATTCAGAATATGACCCCAGGGGCCTAGAAATAATAAGAATGGAATTGACTGGGTAGACTTATTTTTCAAGGCTACATACATTATATTAGTATGAAGAACTTCAAACGCATGAAGTTTATAACCAAGTTTTTGTGTTATGCCTGGATAATCATTATAAATAACTGTGATGCCTCCTCCCCTGCTAGCTAGATGAGGCTGGTATATATAACTGTATCCAGGAGGACTAGCTTCATTTAATGCTATATTTTCATTTGGCTTAATCCATGTTTCTGTGAAACACAGTACATTAAACTCCTGATCAGTAATAAGTTCATTAACAATTACTGCTTTAGATGTAAGAGATCTAATATTTAATAGTTCTACCTTTAGATTAAAAGGTGCTGGCATTGGCTCTACAATCAGTATGACCCAATTTTATATTAATTAGGTTATTAGAAAAAACTTGCTGAGTATTTCTACTTTTTTGTTTGGCTCAGGGAACAGACACAGTCTTGATGTTGTGGACCCTGAGTGATGACTCTGTGCAGCTAGCAGACAGTCAGTTTAGCCTGTTCATCTGCTCCCTGGCCTTGGCTCTGGATTGTCAGAAGTTAACTAGGCCTATTCTGAGACTATGAGCTATGCTGCAAGAAATGAGAGCTGCACCTTCCCAAGTAGGATGGATACTGTCCCACCCTAACAGGCCAGCAGTGGCCTCAAAATTAGTCCAATTATCTATAAAGCCCACACAGTTTTAAGAGCACCACCTGGACAACCAGCAGTTCAGAGAGCATAATCTGCTGTAAGATACATCACCATGCCACATTGGGATGGGACCAGGGGCCTCGTTTATAAAACTTTGCGCAGGATTTACGCCAGAAGATGGCGTGCGCACAGAAATATTCTGATTTATAAAACCGTGCGCATGCACGTTCCATGCCAATTTCCCTTTATAAATCACAATCCACTCTAAATTTGCAGTACCTGTGCGTACCTCAAGACACACCCACAACTGCCATGAATATTGATATCTATGGACAACATGCCCAAAACAGAAGGAAAGACAAAGAAGCGCAACTTCACCGACTGTGAAGTTGAAGTGCTAGTAGATGAAGTGGAGCAGCGTCGAGCTGTTTTGTTTGGAGGCCATAGTACAGGAGTTACAAATGCGAAAAAAACATGTGAATGGCAGCATGTGGCCGATGCGGTCAATTCTGTAGCTTCACAAGGCCGTACTATGGCAGAGGTAAAAAAAAATGGTCCGACATAAAGGTGGACGCCAAGAAGAGGATCGCGGCACACCGCCAAAGCATCGGTGCAACGGGCGGGGGGAAGGGGGAGCCGGAGCTCACCCCACTGGATCAAAAACTGGCTGGCATTATAGGGGAAACCCTCCTGAGTGGAGTTGTGCATGAGGAGGAGGGTGACACTGATGTTGGGCCACATGAACCAGCCGAGGACTCGGGTATGTAATTTTTTTTTTGGTTGTGTATCAAGGAACCACCTCACATTGCACGTGTGCCCCCCTTGTTTGAAATGGGTGTGAAATTAATTGAAATGAGTCTTCATCCAGAAAAAGTATTTTATTAACAAAATAATTCCCTTGCAGTTGCTGGGTGTGCCAGTGAGGCCAGCAGTGTGTCGGCTGCGGCAGCGGAGGTCCCAAGGACGTCCATGGCCTCCGATGCATGTGCATCCATGCCAAAACCAGCCACCAGTGTCCGTATCCTAACAGATTCAGTGCTGCAGGTGCAGCAGGAACATGTGGATGCTGTCCGCGAGGTCACCTGGGAGTTAAAAGAAATAAAAAATGAGTTGTCTGCATTAAATGCCAGCATTAAAGAATTTCTTAAAAAGTAATCATTTGTTTCCATACCTAATTATTTACAAGCGGCGCGTCACCTCCTCGCGCTGGCGCACGGCTCCTGCGTTTGGGTGGAATGCCTGGGGATAGGGATTGGGGTTGAGGTCAAGGTTGACCTCTTCAGCTTGCAAAGGCACATTTTGTAGCTGTCCCACATTGTGCAGCACAGGCCCTAACAATCCTACAGACCTTTTCGGGTCTGTAACATAGTGCTCCCCCCCGTGGCATCCAGACAACGCCATCTGCCCTTCAGGAGCCCTATGGTGCGCTCCACAACAGCGCGGGCCTGGCTGTGGCGCAGGTTGTAAGTGGTCTCCTCAGGCATTTGGGGGTTCATAAATGGCATGAGTAGCCACCGTTTCAGCAGATACCCACTGTCACCTACAACATACAGTGGGGCAAAAAAAGTATTTAGTCAGCCACCAATTGTGCAAGTTCTCCCACTTAAAAAGATGAGAGAGGCCTGTAATTTTCGTCATAGGTACACTTCAACTATGAGAGACAGAATGGGGGGAAAGAATCCAGGAAATCACATTGTAGGATTTTTAATGAATTAATTGGTAAATTCCTCAGTAAAATAGTATTTGGTCACCTACAAACAAGCAAGATTTCTGGCTCTCACAGACCTGTAACTTCTTCTTTAAGAGGCTCCTCTGTCCTCCACTCGTTACCTGTATTAATGGCACCTGTTTGAACTTATCAGTATAAAAGACACCTGTCCACAACCTCAAACAGTCACACTCCAAACTCCACTATGGCCAAGACCAAAGAGCTGTCAAAGGACACCAGAAACAAAATTGTAGATCTGCACCAGGCTGGGAAGACTGAATCTGCAATAGGTAAGCAGCTTGGTGTGAAGAAATCAACTGTGGGAGCAATTATTAGAAAATGGAAGACATACAAGGCCACTGATAATCTCCCTCGGTCTGGGGCTCCACGCAAGATCTCACCCCTTGGAGTCAAAATGATCACAAGAACGGTGAGCAAAAATCCCAGAACCACATGGGGGGACCTAGTGAATGACCTGCAGAGAGCTGGGACCAAAGTAACAAAGGCTACCATCAGTAACACACTACTCCGCCAGGGACTCAAATCCTGCAGTGCCAGACGTGTCCCCCTGCTTAAGCCAGTACATGTCGAGGCCCATCTGAAGTTTGCTAGAGAGCATTTGGATGATCCAGAAGAGGATTGGGAGAATGTCATATGGTCAGATGAAACCAAAATAGAACTTTTTGGTAAAAACTCAACTTGTCGTGTTTGGAGGAGAAAGAATGCTGAGTTGCATCCAAGGGACACCATACCTACTGTGAAGCATGGGGATGGAAACATCATGCTTTGGGGCTGTTTTTCTGCAAAGGGACCAGGACAACTGATCCATGTAAAGGAAAGAATGAATGGGGCCATGTATCATGAGATTTTGAGTGAAAACCTCCTTCCATCAGCAAGGGCATTGAAGATGAAACGTGGCTGGGTCTTTCAGCATGACAATGATCCCAAACGCACCGCCTGGGCAACGAAGGAGTGGCTTCATAAGAAGCATTTCAAGGTCCTGGAGTGGCCTAGCCAGTCTCCAGATCTCAACCCCATAGAAAATCTTTGGAGGGAGTTGAAAGTCCGTGTTGCCCAGCGACAGCCCCAAAACATCACTGCTCTAGAGGAGATCTGCATGGAGGAATGGGCCAAAATACCAGCAACAGTGTGTGAAAACCTTGTGAAGACTTACAGAAAACGTTTGACCCCTGTCATTGCCAACAAAGAGTATATAACAAAGTATTGAGATGAACTTTTGTTATTGACCAAATACTTATTTTCCACCATAATTTGCAAATAAATTCTTTAAAAATCAGACTGTGATTTTCTGGATTTTTTTTCTCATTTTGTCTCTCATAGTTGAGGTATACCTATGATGAAAATTACAGGCCTCTCTCATCTTTTTAAGTGGGAGAACTTGCACAATTGGTGACTGACTAAATACATTTTTGCCCCAGTGTAACTGAATGAGTAAAGGGTTGAATATTTAGAAATGGCCTAAGAATGGTTACAAATACTTTCAGGATTTACACATTAATCACCCGCACCCAGAAGCCAACCATCGTGCACAGCTCCAGCATCCAGTCTCCGCCCAACGCTGCTATGTCTCAATATAAATGAATCATGGGTTGAACAAGGCCACCGGGCGACAACATTTGTGAGGACCATGTCCACGTCACATATAACTTGGACACTGAGGGAATGAAAATGCTTCCAGTTAACAAAGGCAAATTCATTTTCACTCGGTGCCCTTATAGCAATATGAGTGCAGTCAATAGCACCGATCACATTTGGGAAATTGGACTTTGCTGCAAATTGCACTTTTTTATTTGCCTGTTCACCCACCGTGTAAGGAAACTTGATGTAGTTTGGTGATAAACCAATTACACCTCCTAACTCTTCTGGCAAAATGCGGCTGAAGGTTGGTTGCGATATCCCAGACCGGTCAGCCAGTTCTCACTGAAAAGTGCCAGTGGCCAGAAAGCCGATGCAAGTCAGCACTTACAGCGAGACTGGGATGGCATGATTCCGGTGGGTACCTCTCTCCAACGCTGGGCCCAACTCAGCTATCAGGTGTAAAAGGACAGCTCGTGGCAATCTGAATCGGCTCATGAGCCACTCATCGTCATTGGCCAACAAATCTTGTTGGTCTCTGAAGACTCGCTCTCTCCTAATTCTTCCATTTGCCACATCCTCCAGCAATGCCAAATCCCTCTTATATACTATTTACAGAGTAGGCAACCTAACAAGCAACATGTGTGATAGCCTAATGATCAATATTGAAAAATGACAACATGCATGAAAGCCATAAGTGGATAATTAACAAAACTTAGCCTACTGCTTATGTTGCAAAAACATACAATGTATAGCCTATCAATTTGTCTTTATTGCCTTAAATAAGATGTTATTTTTGACAAGTGCACAAAATTAAGGATTATAAATGTTAAGTCAGTCACGTCTTTGATGCGCGATGTTATGTTTGTGTTAAACTTCGATTATTGAACCAATTTTGGGTCATTCTCCCCATTTCCTCCTGAGGTCGCACTTTCTGCATTTCCTTTTTTTTTTGCACATACGCATGGGTCAGAGCTTGCGTGGAGGTACGCACATTTTACCGTCAAGTTCACTTTTTATAAATACCAAAGCTTGTGTAGAATGTGGCGTACGCATTCTTTTGTGTGTACGCATTGTTTATAAATGAGGCCCCAGAGCATATACTACAGCATAGGACGTTGCCTTCACTAATTTAAACACCTCTACAAAGTTACTCTTAGTAACCTCAGACTGATGAGGGTGTATATCATTAGTTCCTACATGGATAACTATCTTTGAGAACTTGTGCTTGCTTAGGACCCTAAGATTACCTGCTATGTCTAGCACCCTGGCTAAAGCTGACTGACTAAAGCTGCTGGTGCCCCTAAAGGCCTAGCTAATTTCATGTGTCATATGATAGCGTCTCTGAGAACCAGAGCTCTTTCAGGTTTTTCAGCAGGTGCATCACTGAGGAGAGCAAACCTATTTGACACTTGAAGTGGAGAGGATTGGTGCTCCTGTGGGCAAGCCTCAGCAGTAACCTTGGCTCTATGTTTATGCCACCAAGTCATAACCCATTTGCTCCGCTGTGAGGACTCTAATGCCAGAGTTGGGGGATTGCTAACTCCACCTAGGGCATCCAGACTTTCCTCTGCAAAAACTACACTGTTCTCATTCTCATTAACCTTCTCTAAAGTCTGGATATGCACCTCCAAAGCTGCAATCTTCTGCATCAGAGAACTAACTAATCTGCACTTATCACAAATAAAGCTATCACTAGTGATGGAGGAAGAATGACTAAACATCCTGCATTCAGCACACTGAACAAGCTGAAGATGTGCCATGATGAATGGATTCATGTACAGTACCTTAATCAAAGATCTGCTGATATTAAAGCAGATCTGATGTGGATGTCCTCTACTTACGGTCTTTGCGTGGGAGGTAAAAAACTTCCGGTCTTGGCATTCTTCAAAAAAAAAAATTAATTAAAATGCAGAAAAGGGAACGTAAAATACAATCAAAATAAATAAAAGATACTGGAAAATTATTTGCAGAGACAATAAAAAGATTAGTGATTAACGCCAACATTTACAGAAAAAAAGACTCATCGCAAACAACTCAGAAAACTGGAAGAGCACCGAACCTGGTGGTATATCTTGGTTGCAGCATGAGTCATTAAATCCAAATTAATTTAAATTAAATCCATTTTAATTCCAGCTTGCAATGTGACAAAACAGGACAATCACCAAGGGGAGTGAATACTTTTGCAAGGCATTGTATAAATACATCCTTACTCTGAAATCTAGCCTCTGGAAGAAGCAGAAAGATCCAACATTGCAGGTTTAAGGTGTGATGCTTGACAGTGGACTACTGACTCCCATTCTCAATGTTTTTCTCTTAGGAAAGGCAGCCTTGAACTGTTTTTACATGAACTGCTAAATCATAAAAGCAGGAAAAATAAGTACAGTAGGCATTGTCCTATTTCCTTCCATAGCTGGGTAGAGGAAATATTGCTCTGGAACAAATTAAGAGACCACTGCAAAATTATCAGTTTCTCTGGTACTACTACTTCTTGGTATGGGTTTAAGGAACATGATCATTTTTGTTTTATTCCATAAACTACTGACAACATTTGTCCCAAATTCCACAGAAAAAAAAATATTGCCACTTAGAGCATTTAATTGCAGAAAATAACAAATGGTCAAAAGAAGGGGCGGCATGGTGGTGTAGTGGTTAGCGCTGTCGCCTCACAGCAAGAAGGTCCGGGTTCGAACCCCGTGGCCGGCAAGGGCCTTTCTGTGTGGAGTTTGCATGTTCTCCCCGTGTCTGCGTCGGTTTCCTCCGGGTGCTCCGGTTTCCCCCACAGTCCAAAGACATGCAGGTTAGGTTAACTGGTAACTCTAAATTGACTGTAGGTGTGAATGGTTGTCTGTGTCAATGTGTTGGCCCTGTGATGACTTGGTGACTTGTCCAGGGTGTACCCTGCCTTTCGCCTGTAGTCAGCTGCGATAGGCTCCAGCTTGCCTGCGACCCTGTAGAACAGGATAAAGCGGCTAGAGATGATGATGATGATGAACAAATGGTCAAAAGAACAAAAAAAGTGAAGTGTTTTCATCCATCCAGCCATCCATTATCTGTAGCCACTTATCCTGTTCTACAGGGTCGCAGGCAAGCTGGAGCCTATCCCAGCTGACTATGGGCGAGAGGTGGGGTACATCCTGGACAAGTCGCCAGGTTATCGCAGGGCTGACATGAAGTGTTTTCAGAGTAATGCAAATAAATCCAGATCATATTCAATTTTAAACACCACAATACTAATGTTTGAACTTATGATGAGTTCAGAAATCAGGGTGGCACAGTGGTGTAAGTGGTTAGCACTGTTGCCTCACAGCAAGAAGGTTCTGTGTTCAAGCCCAGTGACCAACGGGGCCTTTCTGTGTGGAGTTTGCATGTTCTCCCCATGTCTGTGTGGGTTTCTTCTGGGTGCTGCAGTTTTCCCCACAATTCAAAGACACACAGTTAGGTTAACATGGGATGGCCTTGTGCTGAAGTGCCCAAGAGTGGCGGCACACATGTACGCAGTGGCTTTGCTCTCCTATGTTGAACTAAATTTAATTGTACATTTTGTGCAGTGACAATAAAGGCATGCTATTCAATATTTGGTGGAATAACCCTGACATTTAATTACAGATTTCATGCGTCTTGGTATGCTGTCCCCCAGTCTTTCATGTTGCTCTTGGGTGACATGCCATTCGTGGTGCAAAAATTCAATCAGCTCAGCTTTGTTTGATGGCCTGTGACTGTCCAGCTTCCACTTGATCACATTACAGATGTTTTCAATGGGGTTCAGGTCTGGAGATTGGGCTGGCCATGACAGGGTTTTGATCTTGTGGTCCTCCAGCCACACCTTGATTGACCTGACTGTGTGGCACAGAGCATTGTCCTGCTGGAAAACCCAATCCTCAGAGTTAGGGAACACTGTCAGAGCAGAAGGAAGCAAGTTTTCTTCCAGGATAACCTTGTACATAGCTTGATTCATGTGTCCTTCCCAAACAAAAATCTGCCCCATTCCAGCCTTGCTGAAGCATCCTCATATCATCACAGATCCTCCACCAAATTTCACAATGGGTGTGAGACACTATGGCTTGTAGGTCTCTCCAGGTCTCCGTCCAACCATTAGATGACCAGGTGATGGGAAAAGCTGGAAATTGGACTCATCAGAGAAGATGACCTTACTCTAGTCCTCTATGGTCCAATCCTTATGGTCTTTAGCAAACCTCAACCTGGCTCTTTTGCAACCTGGCTCTTTTGCCTCTCCTCCATTGTCGGTTGCTGCACTGCTAGTGCTGGTAGATGAAGACAGTACTCAGTGCATACTCATCTCATCTCATTATCTCTAGCCGCTTTATCCTTCTACAGGGTCGCAGGCAAGCTGGAGCCTATCCCAGCTGACTACAGGCGAAAGGCGGGGTACACCCTGGACAAGTCACCAGGTCATCACAGGGCTGACACACAGACAACCATTCACACTCACATTCACACCTACGGTCAATTTAGAGTCACCAGTTAACCTAACCTGCATGTCTTTGGACTGTGGGGGAAACTGGAGCACCCAGAGGAAACCCACGCGGACACGGGGAGAACATGCAAACTCCACACAGAAAGGCCCTTGCCGGCCCCGGGGCTCGAACCCAGGACCTTCTTGCTGTGAGGCGACAGCGCTAACCACTACACCACCGTGCCGCCCTCAGTGCATACATATAGGCAAAACATCAAATGAACTCTGGTCTGACCATTCTCATTCATGGCACATGGCCATCAATTGGATACATATCCAATTTAGGACCACATATGAAAGTGACTCAAATCTGATTGAAAGATCGGATTTCTGTGTCCACACAGCCCTGAAAAAAATCAAATCTGTGTCACATTAAGGCAAAAAAAATCAGATTTGAGTCACTTCAGCCTGGTGATATGCACATAGCCTAAATCTTTTGAGGGCCTAGAGCTCAGGGGAAAATGCATTGATTTTAGCCCCAGTGATTGGAGGATGTTCAGGGATGTTTACATCAGTCTTACCTAGACTATCCATCCATTATCC
This sequence comes from Neoarius graeffei, assembly GCF_027579695.1. Classification (NCBI taxonomy): domain Eukaryota; kingdom Metazoa; phylum Chordata; class Actinopteri; order Siluriformes; family Ariidae; genus Neoarius; species Neoarius graeffei. The sequence goes on along the minus strand of NC_083576.1, from coordinate 38,744,919 downwards.
ATAACCGCTTATCCTGTTCAGGGTCACGGGCAAGCTGGAGCCTATCCCAGCTGACTATGGGTGAGAGGCGGGGTACACCCTGGACAAGTCACCAGGTCATCACAGGGCTGACACATAGAGGCAAACAACCCTTCACACTCACATTCACACCTACGGTTAATTTAAAGCCACCAATTAGCCTAACCTGCATGTCTTTGGACTGTGGGGGAAACCTACACAGACACGGGGAGAACATGCAAACCCCACACAGAAAGGCCCCTGTCAGGCACTGGGCTTGAACCCAGGACCTTCTTGCTAACCACTACACCACTGTGCTGCCATTATCTAGACTAGTATTTGTATATTTTACATAACAAGGAAACAAAACAAAGCAAAAAAAAAAAAACATTCAAGAGCACAATACTGGGAGAGACAGCCATAATGCATTGTGGGAAAGGATTTAGAGGTGGTCAAGGCTGTTTTCCTCAGAAGATGAAAACAGTCAGATTATGAAACCATTATCATGATTTGATGTTGAGTACAGTTTACATGATGTTGATCTGAATAAGGACAAGACTGAGATCAGAACAGTGAAGATCAGTCAAATGAAGATACTTATTAATAGTGTTTAAATTAGATATCCTATATTGGTTGTCCTTATCAAGGTATTTTTCACATTAAATTGTAAGCCCAGAAAAATTATTGGTGTAGAATAGGGGTTTTCAAAGTGTGGGAGAGTCAGCCCCCCCTCAGAGAGCAAATAAACAACAGCGCCCCCCCCACACACACACACAATTTTTGTTGTTGCTATACATAATGTTCCATTCTTATTTTAAAAAAAATGGTTGTTGTACACATTTTTATTTTTTTCTTTTACACATTTTAAACATCTGTGCTTTTTGAAAACATATTTTTTACACATTTAAAACATGAGCTTTATTAAAACGTCTTTTTTACACATCTGTGCTTTTTTAAAATATCTTTTTTACACCTTTTAAACATCTGTGCTTTTTTAAAATATATTTTTTACACATTTTAAACATCTGTGCTTTTTGAAAACATCTTTTTTACACATTTAAAACATATGAGCTTTATTAAAACATCTTTTTTACACATCTGTGCTTTTTTAAAATATCTTTTTTACACCTTTTAAACATCTGTGCTTTTTGAAAACATTTTTTACACATTTTAAACATCTGTGCTTTTTGAAAACATCTTTTTTACACATTTAAAACATATGAGCTTTATTAAAACATCTTTTTTACACATCTGTGCTTTTTTAAAATATCTTTTTTACACCTTTTAAACATCTGTGCTTTTTGAAAACATTTTTTACACATTTAAAACATGAGCTTTATTAAAACATCTTTTTTACACATCTGTGCTTTTTTAAAATATCTTTTTTACACCTTTTAAACATCTGTGCTTTTTTAAAATATATTTTTTACACATTTTAAACATCTGTGCTTTTTGAAAACATCTTTTTTACACATTTAAAACATATGAGCTTTATTAAAACATCTTTTTTACACATTTTAAACATCTCATAGCATCGTTAGCTAGCACCTCTTGGCAGACAACACACTGTGGCAGTGGAGCATCTTCAGATCCAGTCCATGGAAAATCCCAACTTTAAATAATCGTGGTCATACTTCCTTCTTTTTTTGCTTGGCCCAGACTCTGGGCCCGTTTACACGAGGACGCTGTCGGGTAAAAACGACTAAATATTTTATCAGAAGTGCCTTTCGTTTACACGAGGACGGCGTTTCCGAGGCTGAAAAACGGATAAAATTGAAAACGCCTTCCAGAGTGGATAAGTTTAAAAACGGCCCCCATTGCGTATCCGTCTAAACTACCCAATACGCGAAACTCTGCTCGGATCTGCTCACGTCGGGTACGCGTTTACGTCATACATGTGTCATATACTGTACATGCCAGCCCGGGAAGTAAGAAAGTAAGTGGGGGTGTCGTGGCTCAGATGGCTAAGGCATCATACCATAAAATCCGGGGACCCAGGTTCGGTTCCGACCCGAGGTCATTTCCCGATCCCTCCCTGTCTCTTTCTCCCACTCATTTCCTGTCTCTCTACACTGTCCTATCCAAAAAAAAAAAGTAAGTGCATGTCTGATTACACCCGATCCAACAGACCTTCAAGCTGCTCTGTGTTTTAATGCAGTAGATGTGTTTTCCTGCTCACCCGCCCGGCTGGAGCTCCTCAGTTTGGTGTCGCCAAGTTACACACGCGTGTGCGTGCACGCGCGCGCCGCCTATTCAAGCCGCTCGTGAAACCATAAACCCGAGACTGAAAACAAAACTAGCAGCCGAACGGGTTTATTTTGCTGAGATGGACACTGCCTTTTCTCTTCTTCACCGAAACAAGAGTGAGTGTTACTTAATAAAGGCAGATTAAAAGAGTTTCGGTTTGCTCCTGCTCCTCCCTCGAGCACTACAGTACCTCAGCCGGACCGGTGTTCTGTAAAGTTATCCTAGCAAGTTCTCATACAGACCGTTTTATTATTTAAAACAAGTCATTACAAATTATTTGACTCAGCCAAAGACTCGACCAATACGCACAAAACATAAAAATCGGCAAATGTGTGAAATTCTCACCGATTTTCTATCAGCCCAGCTGATCGGTGGGACAAAACTACTGTTAAATTTTCCTACCCTCCTGGATTTCGCGCATGCGTAGTAGGCTTGGTAGGATAACTTGACAGAACAGCGGTGCAGATCAGACAAGACAGAAGACGTTGCGCATGCGTGCAGACATAGCGGAGACATTTATGCGTCACCGTATAGACGCAGATTTCCTCCTTGAAAACGGTCGTGTAGACGCGGAAAAAAGTGAGAACAAAAACGGACTTTTGCGTTTTTGTTTTATACCGTCCCCGTGTAAAGTGGGCCTCTGTCTCCTCACTCACTGTAGCTTTAGGTACTAAAAATCGATCCATTTTGTCTCTGGCAAAGGCTCGCTGAAGTTCGCTAAATGTCCGCAATAGTAACTTATTCTGGTTTATTTTTCCTGCCATTGCGCCCCCCCTGAAGAACTCTGGCGCCCCCTAGGGGAGGCACGCCCCACACTTTGAAAAGCCCTGGTGTAGAAGGTCAAACTAAAGATTCTAACAATGCATTATGAAGTATATAAAATATAAAGGAATAAATGCCTAAGACTTCCACTTACCGTATGTATACAAATTTGGCAGTTCTGCCCTGAAAATAGTCACATTGTCTCAGCTTAATAGCAGTTAAAAGCCATAACAGAGAAAAAGCCCATAGGCTTGTTATAACTAAAGGTGCCCTGTCCCCTAGACATTTCAAAAACTTGCTTTAGCAATGCACATTTCACAGATGATTTATTCTTTGTGTCCAATCAGCCAGTGAGGTTTGTATCCTCTGGTTCACCATGTTTTCTCACCTCCATTCTCCTAAACCCCCAAAGCCTAGCGTATTCCCCCACAGATGTAATTTTCTGACTGCTTTTGTCTTTTTGTTCTTCATAGACTATCTAATTAGATAGACAGCTCAGTCAGGCTTAACCACAGAATGCATCATTTGTTACGGTGTATTTAAAGAGGTCCTACACAGCTAATCGCTCAGACTAGAAAAAAAGGAAAGAGAGGGGGAGATCTATCCATGTGATTGCTTCTAAACCTACTGCCTGGCTCAGCATTCCTAATATAGAGCCTGTTGGCTGCAACCATCAGAAAAAGGACTTGGGGCTTGAGTACTATTATTGGGACTTCTTTCGTGCTTGTCTTTCTCTCATGGGAGAGTCGGCAATTTCTTTGTGCCATGAAGAAACAGTGACATAAATTCTGGTTTGTTTCAGCAGCTTCCACAAAGTTGTCATGAGCCTGCACAAATTTGTTCACTGTCTGTCTGCCAGTCACATACAGGAGAGAGAGAGAGAGAGAGAGAGAGAGAGAGAGAGAGAGAGAGACTTGACTTTGACTTTCAAACTTAATTTAATACAAATTGCTTATACATGCATACCATGTCCTTAAAACAAAGTCTTTACCAGTATTTAAAAGTCATTAAAAAATAAAAGAGTAAAAATGCAGCCTAAAATAAATAAATAAATAAGTAAATAAATGCACAACTCTGATAAAATTAACACAGTTAATCAGGCTGCAAGTCCTCTAACAGGCTGTTAAAATTAAGTGTATCATCCTCCAGATAACACACAGCATCTTTATAGCACCATATCCTCTCAAAAGCCCCAAGATCATTCATTTCACTGTAAAAACGAAAATCAATTAAAATTCTTGATTTCACCAACATCATAAAACCATTAAAATATTGTAACCTGAGTCAAACTCTATTTTATTTCGCCTACTCACATAAATAGCCATTTTGGATTGTCCAATTAAAAAGTTTAATAATTGACATTTAAACCTGCACTTCTGGCAATATTTAAACCCTAAAATAAAAGTTTCCATTAAAAAGTTTTCATTAAAACCACCAAATAACCTTTCTAAAAGGGTAAAAAGAGGTTTCAGTCTCACACATTGCATGAAAGCATGAAAAATGGTTTCCTTCATTGTGCAAAAGGGACACTGTTCACTTACACTAGGATTTAAAACTGAAATAAAAGCATTAACCGCCACTGCCCCATGTAAAATCCTCCATTGTAAGTCCCCGCATTTCTTAGGTAATGGTGACTTGTGAAAAACCCTCCATTGTGGTTTAACCTCCTCAGTGATTTGTAAAACAGCACGCCACGGAGTGTCAATTCTTTTATCTAGGTGTTTTTTGTTCATAGCCAGAACACATAGTTTATACAATACCTTACCAGAGGCAAGGTTACAACCAAGAAAAAATATGGGCTCAGATTTAAGTAAAACACCTGAGGAGTCATCCCAATTTGCAGTTACAGTAAAATTAGGAAATACATCAGAGTCATTTGGAGACAACAAGCCCACAGAAAAATCGTTCAACAACTTATTTTCGTCTTCTGTAAAGAACCCCTTCCACTTTCCAAGAAGATGCTTTATCATTCGTAAAGACCTTACTCCTAATTGGTTAGCCACTGGATTCGCATTTTGAAACAAAGGACCTGCTAAATTGATCAAGTCATTCAGGGTGAGAACTTTAGCCTCACAGAGAACTCCATTGAGGGCAGGAAAAGACTGATCATGTGAGAGGTCTAATATGGAGCCATTGATCAAAGGTTCTTGCAGTAACCAAAAAAGAGATGTAGAGCTCATAGTCCTCCCAATCTTGAAAAGACTCCATACTTTAAAAAGGTTCCGATAAAAAATAGGAAATTTCTTCAAGTTCAAACGTTTAGGGTCCATCCAGAAAAGCGTCTTATCGAGCCCCAGCCCCTCAAAAGTGCGCAGAATGACACAAGTCACAGCTTCCCAGCTGCTCTTCGCAGTCCCACTAAGCAGTCTCTGTATGAACTGTAGACGAAAAGCAGCCGTCCTGCTCTGTAAATGAACCAACCCGTGTCCCCCTTCTTCTCTGGGTAAAAACAAAACACTTTGTGGCACCCAGTGTAGGTTGTCCCAGAAAAAATTAACCAGAACAGATTGAATTTTTGACAGCACAATGACAGGAGGGTCTATACAGGCCAGCCGGTGCCAGAGGGATGAAGCAACCAGGTTGTTTATTATAAGCGCTCTGCCTCTATAAGACAATTTATTAATTAAAAAGTCCCATCTACCAAGACGGCCTTTCACTTTCTCTAAAACACCTTCAAAGTTTTTCAGCATAAAATCATTATTCCCAATAAACACCCCCAGGTATTTAAAACCTTCTCTGCACCAATGTAGATCCTCAGGTAAACTGGGTGGACCATTCTTCCAGTCCCCCATCAACAAAGCCACACTCTTTCCCCAATTTACTTTAGTAGAGGATAGCAATTTAAAATCATTAAGTAATCCCAACATGGCATTCACATCCCTCTGGCTCTTAACAAGAATAGCCACATCGTCAGCATAAGCTGATAATTTAAACTTAAAAGTGCAATTTGGAAGCATTACACCTTCAACCTCATTTCTCAGTTTAATCAAAAGTGGCTCTATCGCCAAGGAATATAACATCCCAGACAAGGGACAGCCTTGTCTAATACCTCTAAACACTTTAAAAGGGGCACACAAGTCACCATTAACCTTTAGTATGCTTTCAATGTCACGATATAAGACTTTTATATATTTAATAAAATCAGAATTAAAACCAAATGCGGCCAAGACATTCCATAAATAGTTATGCTCAATTCTATCAAACGCTTTCTGATTGTCTATTGAGATAAGTCCAAAATCTAAATTTAGACGCCTTCCAACATCCACAATATCCCTAATGAACCAAATGTTTTCATAAATCAACCTTCCAGGCACACAGTAAGTCTGGTCAGGATGGATGACCTCTCCTACCACTTTTCTAAGCCTATTGGCCAGAACCTTTGAGAGCACTTTATATTCCACACATAGGACAGAGACAGGCCTCCATGACCTTATGTCATTTAGATCCCCTTTTTTTGGCAACAGCGTCACCACAGCTCTTCGGCAACTTTGTGGCAGCCACCCATTGGTTAAACTGTCACTAAGCACCTCCAGCAAATCTGTGCCTACTTCAGGCCAGAAAGCTTTGTAGAATACAACCGGTAGACCATCAATCCCCGGAGCCTTTCCACTCTCCATACTTTGGAGGGCTGTAAACACTTTCTCCAGGGTTATCACCCCTCCGAGGATTGCATTTGCCGAGCTGGACATCTGGGGTAAATTGTTCAAAAAGACATTCTCTGGAGCCTGCTCATAGGAGATCTCACTCTTGTAAAGATTTTCAAAAAAAGCCCGTGCTCTTTTACGAATGTCAGTGTGAGCATACAGAATAGTGCCATCTTCTGACGACAAAGATTGCATTAGCTTTTTTTGACCGTTTTTCTTTTCCAAATTAAAAAAGAATTTGGTAGGCGCATCCATGAGTTCAATAGACTGAAAACGTGACCTGACCAGAGCTCCTTGAGCCTTAACCCCTAATAACTCGGCCAGTAAGTTCTTTTTAATTTTCAATTTTTCCGTTACATTGCCCGTTGTGTCCCCTTGAAGATTCAAAATCTCAATCTCTAAGGCAGTCATACGATTGGATATGTCCCTCGTGACATTGAAGCTATACTGTTGGGACAATATTTTTATCTGGACCTTAGCAAAATCCCACCACTGCTGTATTGACCTAAAAACAGGCTTTGTACTCTTACACTGATCCCAAAAAAAATTAAAAACATCCCTAAAATGCTTGTCTTGCAATAAACTGGAATTAAAATGCCAGTAAGCACTCTTTGGTTTAAAAGTACTAATAAATATATTGCATGTTACCATGCAGTGATCAGAAAACCCAACTGGTACAATGTTACAACTCCTAATGAAATTAGACTGGTGTTTGAACCCATAAAATCTATCTAGCCTTGCCAAGGACAGCATATTGTTATATGCGTGGACCCATGTATACTGCCTCTGATTTAAATGGAAACTTCTCCAAACATCTACAAGATTGTGAACCTTTACAATTTCAACTAACTTTTTACGAGATGGCATGTGAGGCTCTATATGATTGCGATCTATGCCATTCTCCGTGCAATTAAAATCTCCCCCAACAAGCAAGATGTCTTCACAATCACAAGTTTTTAGAACGTCATCCAGTGTTTGTAGAAAAAGTATGCGCTCTAACGCATCGGTAGGTGCATAAACACAAACAAACACAAAGGTTTTACCATCATATTTGGCTCTTACTTTTAAAAGCCTACCTTTAATAATTTCATTAATTTCATAGGAGCATGGAATAAAATTGTGGCTAAAAAGAATACCAACACCCCCACTATTTGAGGTGTTATGACTCAAAACTGATACACCCGCAAATTCACTCGCCCAGTCATCACTATTCCTTATATCTGTGTGAGTTTCTTGAACAAACGCAACATCAATCTTTTTTTGTTTAAAAGTTTCAAACACAATAGCTCTCTTATTTCGTTCCCTTGATCCATTTAAATTCAACGAAGCAATTTGAAATTCACACATAAGGAAATATAAAATATAGAACTTAAGATACATAATGATCATAAAGAAAAATTACAATTGATTTTTAACATCACTATCATTTAACTTGCCCAATATCTTTTTTTAAACGGAAGCCCTCTTGATCGGTAAATCCCCCTTCTGACAAACAGTTTGGTCTTTGCAATAAACTGATCAACATCTGCAAAGTGATCATCAATCCTTACATTCCTTGCATGTTTGGTTTTGGTTAAAAACGCTTTGATATCTTCAACACTGTAATTCTGTTGAGAAAAGCCGCTTGTGCGTAGACTGCAGGTAACACTACAGTCAGACGCATAATCGCTCTCACTATCAGGCACATCAACTGTCAGACTCTTTGCTTTGCCTCTAGAGCCTGGATGACCCCTTTTCTTGGACGGCATTTTAAAAACATTTTCAGTTTTTATAGGAGGGTTATGTTCGTTAATAACTTCATTAACGATTTGTTCCACTAGATCTGTGTAACTACCCTGCGAAGCAGCGGGCATTTCAGATTCCGAAACAAGATCCATTGAGTCACCATCTTCTGGTGTCTCAGCCGGAGGGGCTACCTCTCCTTCACTATTCCCATCACCCGCACCTTCACCCTCCTCACCCGCAGGTGCCTCATCATTCTCAGTGTTGGGTGTTTCCTGAGATCTTTCGTCACTGGGGATACCCTCTTTTAAATTCACATTATTCGATCTCACCTTATCTGGACAATTTCGCGCCAGGTGCCCCAGCTGTCCACATCCAAAACATTTCATCGTATTCGTGGTCACATAAATCGTGTAATTAAAATCATCCACCTTAATATTCAGAGAGACTTCAAGTTCTCCCTTGTCTTTCAAAATTATATAAGCAAACCTTCTAAACGAGACAACATGCTTTAAAAGCGGAGATTTGGTTGCCATCGGTATCATTTTTGGGGGAGATACTACTTTTCCGTAATGAGATAAGACCTCTGTAAGCACATCGTTGCTAATAAAGGGGGGCACATTAGAAAGCATTACTTTTCTTGAGGGGCTAGACAAAGGTAAAACGGGGAGAAAAACCTCCTCAACCACTACCCCCGTCTCCACCATTTCGTTTACCAAATCAACAGAAGCAAGGAATAAAACCACTGCCCTGTTCATGCGAGACGCAGACAAAACATTGTCATGACCAATTAAAGCTCCCACAGCCAAACTGATCTCCTCCACTGAAAGAGGTGAATCTATTTTAATACCATGCTTCCTCGTTAGAAAGCCAAAACACTGCTCAGGTGCACTTCGCGCCGCCATACTTCCAAAAGGAAGCAGACGCCTGGCGCGTGCACTTTTAACAAAATTCAACCAACAATAAACTAACAACCGTATACAAAAAAAAAGAAATAGAAAGATAGAAAAAAAGATAAAAAAGGGACAAAAGTTTATGGCACGGCGGCCAAACTTTCAGCACGCACTCACTCACACACGCTCCACTCCACCCACTCGCACTGCACATGCGCAGAAAGAGAGAGAGAGAGAGAGAGAGAGAGAGAGAGATTTGATTAGAGGGACATCTAAACATTGCATTCCTCAGGGAAATCTCCTCAGCTCAGTGCATTTCTGATTATAGCTGCACTGAGAGGCATGTAAATCCTCAGCCTTCTAAAATCTGGAACCCAGGCCTCTCTGTGTCTCTGCATACATCGCAAGTGTACTTATCACATTTTCATATTAAGTCAGATTCAAATGGCCATTGTATTAGTTGGAGTAGTAGAGGATACAAAATACATATAGTCCTCAAACCTGGCAATGAGATTTATTTAGCCTAAATCCTGTCATGTGCATGAATGCTATCATAAAAGATAACTCTGCCCAAATTCTCATTGGTGGCTACAGGCCTATGGCAGAGATGTATTCACGTTGTAGTGTGGAAAGTATTTTCACCAGTAAATCATGTGGCATAATCATGTGTGCTTATCTAGGCAACTAAATATTTATATATATATTTTTTTTTCCTCCAAGAGCTTTAACAGCTGTTAAACTGTTGCTCTTTCTACCACTGTAATAGCTTCTGTATTGTTTATCAATTCTGTTTTATGAACTTATCATTTAACCATGAACAGAGAGAAAAGGTGCACACAGTCAGAAAACGAAAAGATTGTTGGAATTCACTGAGCTTTGGAATGGATTTATAAAAGCAAGATCAGTTGGCTAAAGATCATAAAAAGAAATCAACCAGCAACAGTCAGCTTGTATGTTTTAACAATTTTGTATCCTATGTGATATTACACAGTGCTCAATATAGACTATGTTTGTATGAGTTATCGCTCATAAATAAGCCAGAAGAGCAGTCTTTTTCTCCCCAATAAAACAGGACATGGGGCAAATGACACACGATCCTGGAATGATCTTTGCAGATGTTTTGAACACCTGCAGAACAGTGAAAATCTCAGCTATCTGGAAATTATACAATCGGATTTGGAAAAGGGTTATATAAACGATATACTTTTTTACTCTTTATTGTGCGTTACCACAGAATAGTTTAAAAATCCACCATCCAGTTGAGGTTTCATGATTGCAGCTGCTAGCAGACAGTTCCAACTAACTGCACTGAGGGAAAAAAAAAAGAAAAAAAGTCACACACTCTAAAGGCAGTTCAACCAAATATTAGCTTTGATTACAGTATGCATTCACTGTGGCATTGTTTCAATAAACTTATGCAATGTCAGAACATTTATTTCAGTCCAGAGTTGTATTAATTTTTCACTGAGACCTTGATCTTGAGGATGGGAGATTCAAACCACTGTGTAAGGTTAATTAATTTGTGAAAATGATTCCTCATGCTTCCTGAACCAATCTTTCACAATTTGATCCATAATTTTATGCCTATGCCATCAGGGGGAGGGGGGAAAATCCACTAATGTGATAACTTGGTCATTCAGTATATTCACATTGTCAGCTGACTTCATTTTATTGCCCCATAACTTTGCTGAGCCTCAACCTGACCAACTGAAGCAATCATAACACTACCTCAAGAGGCTTCTACAGTGGCCACTATGCATGATGGATGCATCACTTCATGTACAGTACTTCCCTTGTTACCCTGACGCACCCATCACTCAAGAATAGGGTACAACCCCGATTCCAAAAAAGTTGGGACAAAGTACAAATTGTAAATAAAAATGGAATGCAGTAATTTACAAATCTCAAAAACTGATATTGTATTCACAATAGAACATAGACAACATATCAAATGTCGAAAGTGAGACATTTTGAAATTTCATGCTAAATATTGGCTCATTTGAAATTTCATGACAGCAACACATCTCAAAAAAGTTGGGACAGGGGCAATAAGAGGCTGGAAAAGTTAATGGTACAAAAAAGGAACAGCTGGAGGACCAAATTGCAACTCATTAGGTCAATTGGCAATAGGTCATTAACATGACTGGGTATAAAAAGAGCATCTTGGAGTGGCAGCGGCTCTCAGAAGTAAAGATGGCAAGAGGATCACCAATCCCCCTAATTCTGTGCCGACAAATAGTGGAGGAATATCAGAAAGGAGTTTGACAGTATAAAATTGCAAAGAGTTTGAACATACCATCATCTACAGTGCATAATATCATCAAAAGATTCAGAGAATCTGGAAGAATCTCTGTGCGTAAGGGTCAAGGCCGGAAAACCATACTGGGTGCCCGTGATCTTCAGGCCCTTAGACGGCACTGCATCACATACAGGCATGCTTCTGTATTGGAAATCACAAAATGGGTTCAGGAATATTTCCAGAGAACATTATCTGTGAACACAATTCACCGTGCCATCCGCCGTTGCCAGCTAAAACTCTATAGTTCAAAGAAGAAGCAGTATCTAAACATGATCCAGAAGCGCAGACGTCTTCTCTGGGCCAAGGCTCATTTAAAATGGACTGTGGCAAAGTGGAAAACTGTTCTGTGGTCAGACGAATCAAAATTTGAAGTTCTTTATGGAAATCAGGGACACCGTGTCATTCGGACTAAAGAGGAGAAGGACGACCCAAGTTGTAATCAGCACTCAGTTCAGAAGCCTGCATCTCTGATGGTATGGGGTTGCATTAGTTCATGTGGCATGGGCAGCTTACACATCTGGAAAGACACCATCAATGCTGAAAGGTATATCCAGGTTCTAGAGCAACATATGCTCCCATCCAGATGAAGTCTCTTTCAGGGAAGACCTTTACATTTTCCAACATGACAATGCCAAACCACATACTGCATCAATTACAGCATCATGGCTGCGTAGAAGAAGGGTCCGGGTACTGAACTGGCCAGCCTGCAGTCCAGATCTTTCACCCATAGAAAACATTTGGTGCATCATAAAACGGAAGATACGACAAAAAAGACCTAAGATAGTTGAGAAACTAGAATCCTACATTAGACAAGAATGGGTTAACTTTCCTATCCCTAAACTTGAGCAACTTGTCTCCTCAGTCCCCAGATGTTTACAGACTGTTGTAAAGAGAAAAGGGGATGCCTCACAGTGGTAAACATGGCCTTGTCCCAACTTTTTTGAGATGTGGTGTTGTCATGAAATTTAAAATCACCTAATTTTTCTCTTTAAATGATACATTTTCTCAGTTTAAACATTTGCTACGTCATCTATGTTCTATTCTGAATAAAATATGGAATTTTGAAACTTCCACATCACTGCATTCCATTTTTATTTACAATTTGTACTTTGTCCCAACTTGTTTGGAATCGGGGTTGTATATCTGGACTTACCAAACCACATGTCCTTTTTCCATTGCTCCAGAGTCCAATCCTGATGCTCTCTAACAAATTGAATCCTTTTCTCCTGATTAGTCTCACTAACAATTGTTTTTCATATGGCCGCACAGCTATTTAGTTCCAAACCTGTGAGTTCTCATCACATTGTGAGTGTAGAAATGCTCTTAATTTCACTATTAAATGTAGCTGTAAGTTCTACTGTCCAATTTTTGTTTTTTTTTATTTACATTTCGACTTCAAGCATTTAAGTGCACTCTGATCATGGTCAGTCAGGATCTTTTTACAACCACATTTTTTCCACAAAGTTGATGGTTTATCATTATCCTTCCAGGTTTTAATAATGTACTGGACAGTTCTTAACACAGTCATTTCAGAAACCTCCTTAATTGTTTTCTTTGCTTGATGCAGACCAATAATTTGACCCTCCTGAAACACAGTAACAGCTTTTCCATGAGCACAGGATATGTCTTCCAACATGTTTGTTTGAGAAATGAGAGGCTACTTACTGCATCAGTTAGGGTTAAAAATAATTGTTTCCAGCTGAAACACATTAATTACTGCAGTAATTATCCAATCAGAGGCTTATATATTTGCTTATTTAAATCCAAATGGCAGGTGGGTTTTTTTTTTTTTTTTGGGGGGGGGGCAGTGTACAGTCCCTGACAAGAGTCTTGTCACTTATCCATTTTGTAGAAACAACAGCTTATAACCTGACACTTAATTAATCCATTGGTTTTAGAAATGGCTCATATGAAAGCTAAAACCCTCCCAAATTATGTTTAATATACTACAATAAATTTGCTTCACTGAAGAAAGATTGATCATTTAATGAACACAAAGGTCAGATTTTGGCAAGACAAAAGTTTTGTCGCCTACAGAGAATAAAGTGAAAATTGAACAAATAATTTACTTCAAATACAAAAATATGTTGCATAACATCAGTGAATTAAGTAGTGGTGCTGTGAGATCCATATTTAATATCTTGTATGACTTCCATGAGCTTGAAGGACTGCATCCATGTGGTTAGACAATGATTCATACAATGTATTGATGAAGTCATCAGGAATAGCAAAGAAAGCAGTCTTGCATGCCTTCCAGAGTTCATCAAGATTCTTTGGTTTTGTCTTCCATGCTTCCTCTTTCATTCTACCACAGACATGCTCAATGATGTTCATGTCTGGTGACTGGGCTGGCCAGTCCTGGAGCACCTTGATCTTCTTCGCCTTGAGGAACTTTGATGTAGAGATGGAAGTATGCGATGGAGCCCCATCCTGCTGCAAAATTTGACCCCTTTTATGGTTGGGAACATAAGAGGTAGCTAATACTTCTTGATATTTTAGGCTATTGATCTTGCCTTCCACCCTGTAAATCTCTCACACACACCCATACTGGATGTAACCCCAGTTATTTTTCCACCACCAAACTTAACTGTTTTCTGGGTGAATCTCGGATCCATGCGGGCTCCAGTAGGTCTCCTGCAATATTTGCTGTGGCTATGATGTAATTCAACCGAAGATTCATCTGAGAAATCCACCTTCTGCCACTTTTCCAGCGTCCATACTTTTAGCAGGCTGTGGGCCTTGGCAAATGCCACACGTTTTCTTAATTGCCTTTTGTTTAGTGCTGGTTTCTGGGCACTGATTCAACCATGGAGGCCATTTTGAGACAGAATTCTACAAACTGTTCTGGTTGACATGGGGACTTGAGGTGGCCAGGCCTGGTGGAGCTCTGCTGCAGTTGAAAAGGGTCTGGCCTTGGATTTTCGAGCCAACAAATGGTCCTCCTGAGCAGTTGTCTTGCAGGGTCTGCCGGACCTGGGCTTGTCAAAAACATCTCTAGTCTCTTCAAATCTTTTTCTTATTCTTCGTACTTGACGCTGAGACACACTGAAGGTGTCAGCCACCTCAGCAGTGGATCTGGTCTTCAGCCTCTTGATAATCAATGCTTTGGTCTCAGGGTGAATCTTAGGCATGTTGTCAGAGGTCAAGTTGCAGTTGATGTGAAGGTCTGGTGTGCTGGGGTTCTTTTTATATACACCCACTAATTGATTGATCAATTATTGATCACAGGCTAGGATTGGGTGCATCATATGACAAGGCGACAAGACTTTTGTCTTTGCAAAAACTGACTCAGTGGGCTTTACCAAGCTGTGAACGTTAGAATGCTTTTCAGCAGTTTCATTTGGCACCAAAACATTATTTCAAAAGCTGTTGGGATTGAAATTAGCCATTTCTTGTAAAAAAATTGATTAGACATATATTTGAGGGGCACTTAAGGTCAACTTGTACCCAAGTGACAAGACTTTTGTCAGGGACTGTAGTGCAGTTTATGCATCTTAAATTAGAATAGTGTGAAAAAAAATTCTCTTCATAATTTAATTCAAAAAGGTAAAACATTCATATATTCTGTATTCCAGTGGTGAAACAGACTTAAGCTCTAATAGCAAAACTTAGAAAAACTTAGCCAGGCACACCAAAAAATCATTACACAAAGCGAAAACATGTCCAGCCTTTTTTTGTTTTAAATGTTTATGATTTTGGGTTATAGCTCATGAAATTCAGAAATCCAGTGTATCAAGTTAGAATATTTGAAAAGATCAATCAGAAAAGGGTTTACAATACAGAAATATCCAACTTCTGAAAAGAAGTTTCATTTATACACTATTTGGTTGGGCTCCTTTACCATAAATTACTGCATCAGTGCAGCATGGAAGCGATCAGCCTGTGGCACTGGTGAGGAGTTATTGAAGCCCAGGTTGCTTTGATAATGGTCTTCAGCTCCTTTGTATTTTTGGGTCAAGTGTTTCTCATCTTGCTCTTGACAATACCCTATAGTTTCTCTATGAGGTTCAGGTCAGGTGAGTTGGCTGGACAATCAAGCACAGTAATATCACAGTCAGCAAACCATTTGGTAGAAGTTTTGGCACCATGGGCAGGTGGTAAGTCCTGCTGGAAAAGGAAATTGACCTCCATAAAGCTTGTCAGCAGATGGAAGCATGAAGTGTTCTAAAAATCTCCTGGTAGATGAATGCATTGACTTTGGACATGATAAAACACAGTGGACCAACACCAGCACATAACATGGCACATCAAATTTTAAGAGGCTGTGGAAACTTCACAATGGACTTCAAACACTTTGGATTCTGTACCTCTCCACTCTTCCTCCAGACTCTCGGCCCTTGATTTCCAAATGAAATGCAAAAATTTACCTTCATCTGCAAAGAGGACTTTGGACCACTGAGCAACAGTCCAGTTCTTTCCTTAGCCAAGGAAAGACACCAACATTGTCTCTGGTTCAGGAGTGACTTGATATTAGAAATGTGACCATTGTAAACCCTTGTATCCCCAACCTGATGATCTCCCGGGGTGTGCACGTGCACACACCTAGAGTTTAGACAGAATGGTGTTAAAAACAAAAAAACATTGAAAGACTGACAGTTCTGTGGGTAACCTTGTTGATAGGGGTCAGAGGAAAGTGGCCAGATTGGTTTGAGGCACCAGGAAAGATATAGCCACTCATAACAACCAGCGTTAGCAGAAAAACATCTCAGCATGCAACAGCAGATGACTGCATTATGTTCCACTCCTGCCAGCCAAGAACAGGAATCTTAGAATCAAGAACAAGTTCTTAATAAAGGGGCTGGTGTACACATTGTATTTTTGTACACACACACACACACACACACACACACACACACACGTTTACAATTTAAAAATGAATCATTTTACATAAGAATTCTTAAATCTATTGAAATTTGAGGGTGATGGTGATTGATTTTCCTGAGGTTATATGAAGTTTCCTTCCTTTTTAGTAAAATAGCGTATAATGGCTAGGACAGTGTCAGCCCTGCAATAACCTGATGATTTGTCCAGGGTGTACCCCGTCTCTCGCCCATAGTCAGCTAGGATAGGCTGCAGCTTGCCTGCAACCCTGTAGAACAGGATAAGTGGTTACAGATAATGGATGGATGGCTGGGATGGGTCAAAATTACATTTCTTAAAAAATATTAAGATCTGCTTGCTCTAAGAGGTTATGAATATTTACTTCATTTGAGCTATAACATCTGTCTAAAATATTCTGAATTGGAAGCACTATAGAGTCCATACAAAAAAAAAAAAAAGTTATATATGGTAAAATTAAAGTATTAACAAGTCAATCAACCTCTCTCTGA
Source organism: Neoarius graeffei (assembly GCF_027579695.1). Classification (NCBI taxonomy): domain Eukaryota; kingdom Metazoa; phylum Chordata; class Actinopteri; order Siluriformes; family Ariidae; genus Neoarius; species Neoarius graeffei. The sequence continues at coordinate 38,728,025 of NC_083576.1, read as the reverse complement.
GGAAAAAAAAAAAAAACCTTCCTTTCCAAGCGACCTCATGACAAGACATTTGACTTTGCCTGTACATGCTTAGTGCATTTACAATTCTCTTGAAACATTCTCAAGAATAGGCAATTCTACACATTGTGGAATATTATTAACAGCAGATAGATCTTGGCCATAGCCTTATAATGTAAGGCATTACAATAATCCAAACTAGAGGTACAGTAACAATAGCATGAACTAGTATTTCTGCATCATGTAGTGACATTACACTTATCTTAGCTTTCTTTCATCTCAGAAATATTGCTATCTGGGTAATGTTATCAATATGAATTTCAGACAAAAGACTGGAGTCAATGATCACCCTTAGGTCTTTTACTGCTGCACATGAAGGCCATCCAGAGTTACTGTGTAATCAGAAAACCTACATCTAGCTGCATGTGGTCCTAGTACAAGTACTTCTGTCTTGTGAGAGCTAAATCGAAGGAAGTTAATAAGCATCCAGTGTCTGTCATTTACACATTCCTTAATTTTAATCAAGCTCGTGTCTCTCATCTGGCTTTGTGGAAACAAACAACTGCGTGTGATCAGCATAACAATGGAAGCCAATTCCATGCTTCCAAATATTACCCAGAGATAAAATGTATTTAGGGGGGAGGACCTAAGACAGAACATTGTGGAACACCAAACTTCACCTCAGTATGCATAGAAAAAATAATTTCCATCAACAAACTGATAGCGATCAGTTAAATAAAAGACATGAGCCAAGAGATGGTCATTCCATTGACTCCCACAACAGTTTCTTGTCTACCCAAGAGAATGGAATGATCAGTGTTGTCAAAGGCTGCACTAAGGTCAAGCAATACAAACAGGGAGACACAGCCCTGATCAGATGCCAACAGCAGGTCATTTATTACTTTAACCAGTGCCATCTGTGCTATGATGAGGTCTAAATTCTGAATGATATTTTATGGATGTTATTCCTGTGTAGATATGAGCATGACTGCTGTGCCACAGCTTTTTCTAGGACCTTGGAAATAAAGGTGAGGTCTGATATTGGCCTATAATTAGACAGCTGACAGGGGTCGAGGTCAGGTTTTTTTTAATCAGGGGTTTGATAACTGCTAGTTTAAAAGATTGAGTACATAGCCAATCCTAATAATTTTAATGAATTTAGAAAATATGAAAATTTACATTTTTAAATGAAATAAACTTTTTCTTCCATCCATCCATTATCTGTAACTGCTTATCCTGTGCAGGGTCACAAGCAAGCTGGAGCCTATCCCAGCTGACTATGGGCAAGAGGCTTGGGTACACCCTGGACAAGTCACCAGGTCATTGCAGGGCTGACAGAGACAACCAATCATTCACACCTATGGTCAATTTAGAGCCACAAATTAGCCTAACCTACATATCTTTGGACTGTGGGGGAAACCGGAGCACCCGGAGGAAACCCACGCAGACACAGGGAGAACATGCAAACTCCACACAGAAAGGCCCCTGTTGGCCACTGGGCTCGAACCAAGAACCTTCTTGCTGTGAGGTGACATTGCTAACCACTACGCCACTGTGCCGCCCCAAACTTTATGATATTTTAATTTAAGATTACTAGTACTCTGTTGGTCCAAACACTTAATAGCAGCATTTATCTTTCCTTCAAACATAAGCTTGGCAAAAGGTTTTAGCTGAATGCTCTTAACTGCTTTGAGATAAGAAATGCATCGATTTTATTTTAGGTTTATTAACTTTAGTTTTCATTTACATAAAGTTATACACTTGTCTAATTTTCTTCACTTTCTCCCACTTATGATTTTATTTTGATGGCTTACCTTTCTTCCACATGCACCAGCTCCTCTCATCTCATCTCATTATCTCTAGCCGCTTTATCCTTCTACAGGGTCGCAGGCAAGCTGGAGCCTATCCCAGCTGACTATGGGCGAAAGGTGGGGTACACCCTGGACAAGTCGCCAGGTCATCACAGGGCTCCAGCTCCTCTATTCCATGATTTTATTTTGATGGCTTACCTTTCTTCCACATGCACCAGCTCCTCTATTCCATCAAAAGTTATTCATATTGATACCCAGCTGGAATAGTAAGCTGGCCACAAGTTGAGCTAGATGCACCTGATGTCAAGACATGAAATCTCAATGCATGGAAGGCTCCATCTAAAGTCCAGCACCTTGAGACTCTATGAACCATGGAAACAGGGAGGGTGAGGATTCATGAGTGTCAGAACTACAATCCAGGATGAAACAAGGAGTATCCATGAATACATCAGAAAAATGGCCCCCCAGGATGAACTAGTAAAGCCTCACTCACAAACCGCCGTAAGTGTTTTGAACACGCACGGGTCGCACGGTTTGGTGGCTCACAGCCATGCCACAGAGTCGTGGTGAACCCGGGGGAAAGTTTGGGGGAGAAGTACGGGCAAAGTACTTGTCAAGTACAGGTTGCACACCTGACTTCCTCGAGGCATGGGAAAAATTGCGCTGTTAGCCTGTGGAAAGTGTATATCTGATGCATGTGATCAGTGAGAGTTCAGTGAGTGTGTGAGACTTGCATTTTACCAGTTTCCTGTGCTACGAGCTCGGGCCGCACTTGTGAAGTGTGTGTGATGCATGTGATTGTAACATGCTAATCACTCATAACTTGCATGTGATGCAAGCCAGGAGTGGGTATAAAACCAGCGTGTCTGCAGCATTCTGTATCTGTCTTTCAATTGAAGAACATTGGATATTTTGTGGGAAAATTTAAAAAATTTCAGTTTAAAAGTTTAGAAAATGGGACCCAAGAAGAAGTGAGCAAAAGTGAAGTAACCCAGCCTGAAACAGCAGAGGGGGAGGAGGAGGAAGAATTTGATGATTATGGTAGCAGCACCGGCAAGCCCTGCATGGACAGGCAGAAGTATGCCTCCAAGCCGACAGAAGGCACAGCACCCTGCCAGAGGTATTTTCACAGGTAAATACACATGCTTTAAACATTCATTTCAGTATCTATATGCTTATGTAATTAATATTATATATGCTGATTTTCATGTTTGTTTCAGCTAACAATGCCCAGAAGTGAGGACATTGCAATCCCATCATCGCTGTCAGGCCATTGTGCCATGCTCAGTGATAAGGACAAGGACATCCCGACACCCCGTCCCACCACTCAGCAGGAGTAGGAGCAGGACAGCAGCTTGGAATCAAAGTGTGTTTCAGTGCCCAAACTGTTGGGCTATTTAATTAATTGGGATTTTTTTTACAGTGTAATAAAATGCCTTATTCCCTTATACTCATGTTTTATTATTTGATGTTTGCATGATAAATTAAACATATACTCAAAAACAGCAAATGAGGTGGTCTTCTTCCTTGGTTCCTCCCCAATATATATATATATATATATATATATTTTACTCCCAGAGTCTTGCCCCTCATGTTGCGTGCAGGTCGCACGCACTGCGTGCACACCATACATAGGGATAGAAAGTGAGATGTACTTCTGTCTTGCATGCTGCACAAATAGTAAGTGTGGAATACTTGTGTAGTATTTCTGAGGCATGTCACTCATACAATGACCATGCATCACTCATGAGTCTTACGGTCATCGCAAAAAGCCCCTACTAGCCATGCTGCTGACTTGGTTCAGGTGTACAAAAGGAGTATGGGTCCTGTACATAGTGTATGCATTCTTGATTTGTCGCAAGACTCGTAGAATTTGCATGTGCAGGACCAAAAGTCTCCATGGGCAGTCTGTAACCTTCTACGGCGCTGAACGCATGCAAGTGTCGCGCAAGTCTCAAGCATGGTTTTGCCAAATTTTTTACCATAGACCACCTGCAGCAGCACATATGGCGGGTTGTGAGTGAGGCTTAAGAGAATGCCTCAGGCAGCAGAAAAACAGAGGGTGATGAGGACGAAGAGGAAAAGTTGTGGAAGACCAAGCCTTTCCATGAGACATATTATTGGCAGATAGAGGAAGTAGCTGACATCAAGTCCTACTAGTGTCTAGAGAAGGCTGGCTTGAAGGATAGCACAGAAGCTCTGATCATGGCAGCACAGGAATCAGCCCTCAACACTTGGCCCATAGCAGACAGGACCCAAGGTGCAGGCTGTGCAAAGATGCCCCTGAGACAGTCCAGCACATAGTAGCAGGGTGTAAGATGAAAGCTGTGACAGCATACACGGAGGCATAACCAAGTAGATGGGATTGTGTACAGGAACATCTGTGCTGAGTATGGACTAGAAAAGTCCCAATGGGACATACCACCAAAAGTGGTTGAGAACAGAGCTAAGATCCTGTGGGACTTCAAATTCCAGACTGACACACAGGTGGCAGCTAACAAACCAGGCATAGTAGTGATAGATAAGGAGCAGAAGAGTGTAGTTGTGATGGATGTGGCAATCCCAGCTGACAGTAACAAATCAGGCAGAAGGAGCACAAGAGGATCAAGAAGTACCAGGGACTGAAAGAACAACTGGAACAGATGTGGAAGGTGTTCTGTTTAATGTACTGCTCCTGTTTTCAGTGCTGTGAAATGCAGGTTATTCTCAGTCCTCTGCTGCCATCTACTGGTAAATGTTGGTAGCATTTCGTGTTTAAGGAATCGACTGATGTCCTAAGCGTTGGACCTTATTCTACTTGGGAAACAGAGCATGGTGCTTGACTCTTGCTAGACAATTCTAACATTACTTGTTTTTCTTCCTGAGCCTCAAGGTTGCCTTTGAAGGCATCGTCAGTATGTTTATAATTTACGAGAGGATAAATACTTGATACTCCCTATTAGACAGACAGAACTGAGGATGCCTTTCGGACGAGAGGCGAAACGTCTTCAAGACTTTTCAAGCAAGTCCAGTTGCTCTCTTCTACCAACCACAGATTACTATGTACCTGGATGACTGAGTATCTTCACAGATATGTTTCTACGCACTTTGGGATGAGTTCCCTTTGACTGGTGCGGGAGTATGAGAGGACTTCCAGAAAACTGGCAGACATCTTAGCCAGAGAGGATCGTTCATTTTTGTCAACCTGGAACGACCATCACTGAACAGAGGTGGGTGTCTATGACATCTATCAGCCACCTACAATGCAGCCATCAGCATTCTGATTCGGATTCTATGATGATCCATGAGAGGATAAATACTTGATACTCCCTATTAGACAGACAGAACTGAGGATGCCTTTCGGATGAGAGGCGAAACGTCTTCAAGACTTTTCAAGCAAGTCCAGTTGCTCTCTTCTACCAACCACAGATTACTATGTACCTGGATGACTGAGTATCTTCACAGATATATAATTTACGAGATGCTTATGAATGACTAATTCAGTTAGTTTATAACTTTGAAAACTATTTAGTACAAGACTACATGTATGTTACGTTACATGCTGGCTAAGCTAACCTAGCCTTTACTAGCATTCTGTTCAATCGCATTCTGAATGGATTGCATTTTATTTCTTAGTTTTACCCTACCAATGACCATAAAGAGTGAACTGGAACTTGTTGTCTGTGTGGTTTGTTGGAGGAGTTAACTCACTTTTGACCCTGGCAAGGCATTGGGGCAGAACAGTACAGTAAAATGATGTCTTCTAGCGGGCTAATCTTCGTGCCTGGAGGATAGAAGGACACCGTGGGAGCAATGCAGCCAACAGAATCAGCTGGACTATCTTCTCAAGTAAGCATGATAAGATCAAAGTCAAGATGTTGGAAAAGGCTTCGACCACAGGATCCATAAAAATGAGATCTAATGCATCTTGTTCATCTAAAAAGATTTTCAAGCTCCTCCACTAGCAAAATAGCTGCTGCTCAAGCGCAGGCAGAAGCAGGGGCCACAAAGACTGAAGCAGCATTTGCTGCAAAAGAGAATTAACTGAAATTAAAACAAGCAGAACTAGAGTTAGAAAAAAAGCATTTGGAAATGAAGCTGGATAAAGTTTGCCTTGAAAAATGAGCTGCAGCTACAGCGGCCAAAGCAGACGTCTTAGAGGCAGCAGCACAACAGGAATTTGGGCAGGATTTCAGTGATGTTGATGTGCCAACTGACGACTCGAAAGCACGCACCAAAGACTATGTTGAAGGAGTAGCTAAATGCACTCCAGCCATGCACATAAAGAGTGCTCCTGTTAGCATTCCAGACATGCAGGCTTCTGAATATGCCCACACTGTTGCTTCTTACCACACTGTAAGTAAATTACCCCCTCAACAGAACTGTGCACCACCCTACACACAGCACACCCAAACCCCAAATCCGCCTATAGAGCAAGGCATTATAGAACAGTGTGTGCCACAATCATAGGACACTGACTATGTGCCTACAATGACACCTCACCCTGAGATGGTGCAACAGCCTTTAGGAAATGGCTACAGTGACACTGCATATAACAAACCATTAGACAATCCCCGCTTACAACCCAGTGCTGCTTACCAGCAAAGAAGTCCTGTGCATGCTCAGTTTAATGAAAATAGAGGAATGTCAGACTTTGTCAGATTCATGGCCCGGCATGAGCTTATCTCCACTGGGCTTATCTCCACTGGGCTTAGGCAGTTCAATGACCATCCTGAATGCTTTAGAGCTTGGAGAGCATCCTTCACAAACTCTATCTGAGACCTTAACTTATCAGCTAGTGAGCAGCTTGACCTTCTTGTGAAATGGTTAGGCAAAGACTCAGCCGAACATGCTAGGCACATAAGGACTGTTCATATGAATCGTCCAGAATATGGACTCAGGGCTGTATGGGATCGGCTCTATGAGTACTATGGCGCACCAGAGGTCATCAAAAGCTCCTTGTTCAAAAGGCTGGAGAACTTCCCCAAGGTTCAGAACAAAGATGGGCACAAACTAAGAGAACTGGGGGACTTACTGATGGAAATACAGGCTGATAAAGCTGATGGGGACCTGTTTGGCCTTAGCTATCTAGACATGCCCTGTGGGGTAAACCCTATCGTGCAGAAACTGCCATTCTACCTGCAGGAAAAGTGGCTCATGCTAGGTTTCAACTATAAGGAACAACATAGGGCTTTCTATCCCCCATTTAGCTTCTTTGTGAACTTTGTGTGCCAGCAGGCGAGGATGCGTAATGACCCCAGCTTTATGCTGGCAGCGCCCAACAATGAACAGCATGGTCATAACAAGCCGGCGCTAAAGTTAGAGAGTCAGAGGGCAGTAGCCGTTCTCAAGACTGGAGGTGTCTCCTAATGCCACACTCATGCCTTCTGACTCCCCAACTGAAAGTAAGTCCACCAGCAGAGAGGACATCCCTCACCATACTCCCTGAAAACATGTGCAGGAACAATAGAGACTGAGGCAGACAAGCACACGGCTTCATGGTGGAACCTGTAGATGGCAGCATTGTGCTTTCACTGCCACCGCTGATCGAATGCAATGAAATCCCAAACAATCGGACAGAAATTCCCATACCTGAGGTTGCCTCCAACCACACCCATTTAAAACATCTGTCAAAGTGCATCCCAGACCTTTATCCACAAGCTTCTATACAAGCCAACTTGGAGCCCTGACCCCACTGCAGCACCTGGGTTCACACACAACAGGGAGCAAGCAGATGGTTAGGTGGTATGTTGCTTGAGTTACCTTCTCCAGGGTCCTGCTCCAGGGCCTTCTGCACCAACGTCTCTACCTCAAGTAGGGTGGCCCCCACCAGACAACATGGAGAGAGGATGGTTTCAGGCATACTAGACTCCTCCTGGTGGGCAGATAACATCCTGGACAGGGTGTTGGGTTTGCCATTCTTGGAACCTGGGCAGTAAGAGAGCGTGAATTGGAAACGGGAGGAGAGAGACCATCGGGCTTGCCGTGAGTTAAGGCGTTTGGTGGATTTGAGGTATTCCAGATTCTTGTGGTCGGTCCAGACGAGGAAGGGGAGATCCAACCCCTCAAACCAGTGCCTCCACTCCTCTAAGGCTAGCTTGATGGCTAACAGCTCTCTGTCGCCGATGTCATAATTTTGTTCAGCAGGGGGCATCCAGCGAGAGAAGAAGGAGCAGGGGTGGACCTTGTTATCATTGGCCCTCTGGGAGAGGATGGCTCTGACCCCAGACTCGGAAGCATCGACCTCCATGATAAACTGTTTGGTCGGATCGGGTATGGTGAGAATAGGTGCTGTGGTGAACTTGTGCTTGAGCATGGAGAAGGCTCTCTCCACTTCCTCCCCCCACTTGAATGAAGTCTTAGTCGAGGTTAAAGCTGTGAGAGGTCCGGCCACTGTGCTGAAGTTGCGGATAAAGCACCTGTAGAAATTGGTGAATCCCAAGAAAACACTGGAGCTCTCATTGTGAGGATGGGGCAGGCCAGTCAGCGACTGCCTCAAGCTTGAGGGGGTCCATCCAGATCCTAGCCAGGGAGATCATGAACCCCAGAAACGAGACAGAGTTTTGGTGAAATTCTCTTTTCTCCACCTTGACATATAGCTTATTTTCTAGCAGGCATTGGAGGACCTGCCAGATGTGGCCCTGATGTTCCTCCAGGGAGCGAGTGCCTGGAAGACTGTGGGCACGTTGGTCAGGCCGAAAGGGACCACGAGGTACTCGTAGTGGCCAGTGGTAGTGTTGAAGGCCGTCTTCCACTCATCCCCCTCCCTGATCCTGACAAGATGGTAGGCATTGCATAAGTCCAACTTGGTGAATATCTTGGCTCCATGGAGTAGTTCAAAGGCCGTAGTCATGAGCGGTAGTGGGTAGCGGTTCTGGACTGTGATGGCATTGAGATCTCAATAATCAATGCATGGGCGGGGCAACTTGTTCTTCTTATCCACGAAGAAGAATCCCACCTCCAGCTGCCAGAAACTCGGAGATGTACTTCTCCATAGCTTGCCTTTCAATGGGAGACAGAGAGTAGAGTTGCCCTTTGGGTGGTGCTGTCCCAGGCAGGAGGTCAATTCTGCAGTCATAGGGTCTGTGAGGAGGGAGGGACACTGCTTGGGTCTTGCTGAAAACAAGTCTTAAGTCCAGGTATTCCGGAGGCACATGAGAGAGGTCGGGAAACTCACTGGCTGGAGGCTGCGGTGGTCTGGCAGGAGGCAGAGCGAAGTTCAGGCAGGAAGCTAGGCAGGAATGGCTCCAGCCTAGGATAGTGTAATTGGCCCAGTTTAGGTGAGGATTGTGCAGCATTAACCAGGATAATCCTAGGATGATGGGTACATGGGGGCTGTTCATGACATGGAGCTCGATGGTTTCTGAGTGGTTACCAGAAATCCTCAGGGTGAGCAGAGCGGTAAGGTGAGTGATGGTGGTCAAGCTGGTGCCATTGAATGTCAAGACTGTGAGAGGGACATCGAGGGCGAGTAGCGGAAATCCCAGACGCTTGGCAGTGGCGGAGCAGATTAGGTTCCTGTCTGCCCCTGAGTCGACGAGGGCCTGGAGATGGTGATGCTGGTTGTCGTGGATAATGATGACAGGGAGTAACGGTCAATCAGCAGGGGGCTGGTTCCAAGTGTTGCCCACCAGGTCCCCTCGATTCACTGGTGGGGCTCGTCCTTTTAGCAGGCAGGCAGGCTCAGCAGGTGTGTCCTCACTGACTGCAGTAGAAACAGGACCCTGTGCTCTGCTGGCATTGTTGTTCCTCCACTGACACCCATACCCGGTCTACCTGCATAGATTTGACAGACAAGGCAGGAGGTGGAGAGGAGATGAAACTGGGGCAGGCCTTCTCTCTCCACTGTTGCTGGATCCGGGCGTCGATGCAGTTGGCGAGGTCCATGAGACTGGAGAGGTCCGACGGCAGTTCCCATGATACCAGCTCATCCTTAATGATGTCAGACAAGCCATGCAGGAATGCGTCAACCTGGGCATTCTCGTTCCAACTGCATGATGCCACCAATGTCCGGAACTTGATGGCATAGTCTGAGGCAGACCAGGACCCCTGCTGCAGCTCCATAAGTTCGCTAGCAGCCTCCCGGCCGGACAGAGAGCAGTCGAAAGTTCGCCTCATCTCTTCAGAGAAATCTTTGAAACAGGAGCAGAAGGGAGCGTCGGCATCCCAGACTGCTGTTCCCCATGCTCTGGCCTTGCCAGTGAAGAACGTGATGATATATGCCACCCAGGAGCATTCTGTGGGGAAGGTCAGAGGTTGCAGCTCCATGATCAATGAGCACAGAGACAAGAACGATCTACAAGTACCTGGCTCTCCATCATAGGGCTGAGGCGCTGGGAGTCTCAGCTCGCGGGAAAAGGCAGTGGCAGGAGCTGAAGTTGGAGACTGCTGGGCAGAGGTAGGCATGGCTTGATAGTGCTGCATTTGTGTGGTGAGGAGGTTGAGTGAATTGGACTGGGTGGCGAGGTTCTGTGTAATCTGTTGGAGGTTTTGCTGATGGGTCACGAGGAGAGTCTCTTGCTGCTGGATGGCCATTCTCAGACAGGTGAGTTCCACTGGATCCATGTTGGCCAGAACATACTGTTAGGGGTCATGGAAGTGTGGTGAGATAAGGATCCACAAGCAGAACACAGACAGTAATCAAATACACAGAGAGAGAGATTTAATCCAGGGAAAAGGGTGTGGCACAAGGGTAAACAGATGGGACAAAAACAAAATGGCAAAAATAATCCAGATAACAAGAGACAGAAAACTAGACAAAAACATGAAACAGGCAAGGACAAAAATGCTAGGACAAAAAAAAAAACTTGTGCAAAAACCATGAACTAGAAATAAACCCTTAGTGCAAAAACTATGAAATAGAAAAATGAGTTTGAGCAAACAACCATGAAACATAACAGAGGCACAGAAATGGCTAGAAAAAAAACGAGATGCTCTGGCAAAGTTCCTTCTTCTTCTTCTTCTTCTGTCGATTTATTGGTGGTTAACAATCGATGTGTATTACCGCCATCTACCGGGCTGAGGTGTGATCTCAAGGGATATTAAATTGCAGACTGATTATAACAAAAAAAACAACAACTAAATTCTATTTGCTAGTCGAGTGTCCTTTAAATACTGTGTTAGAGCTGTTACTGCTGATTGTGTGAATGGCTGACTTAATAAGTTATCTATAGTTACAGATTTTCTTAATGTTCTCCCCATCTTCTCTCTTTCACTGGAATACTGTGTACAGTGTATAAGAACATGCTCAACCTTTTCTACTTCTCCACAGTATACACAGGCCCCAGAATGATGTTTCCCTATTGTATACAACCCACTATTTAGACTTGTGTGTCCTATCCTCAGCCTCGTCAACCACACCTCCTCCTGTCATTTCAGTTCACCACCCCTTCTAAACACCACCTCCTTTTGTAAATTATATAGCTGCCTTCCTTTCTCCTCTGTATTCCATCTCTCCTGCCACATTTTGTTGATGTTGTCTTTAATTATTACTTTAATTTCTGCCTTGCTTAATGGGACTTCTAACTCAACCTCATTTGCCTTGATGGCCTCTTTGGCCATTTTATCCACTCTCTCATTACCCTCAACCCCCTTATGAGCTGGAACCCATGTGAACTGAATAAAAGTTTTATGTTGATTTATCTTAAATACGAGATGGTTAATTTCATCTAAGAGATCTTATCGGCATGTAGATTTTCCACTCTGGATACTATTTAAGGAAGACATAGAATCTGAGCAAATAACTGCTTTACTAGGCTTCACCTCCTCCACCCACTGCAGGGCCAGTATAATAGCCATCATTTCTGCTGAAAAAATTGACAAGTGATCTGGCGTCCTTTTCCCAATACTTATATTGTAGCTGGGGATGAATACTGCTGCTCCTGTCTTACCAGTTTCATCTTTAGAAGCATCTGTATATATCTGTGTCATGTCATCATACATTACTTCTAAATACTGCTGTACATTCTGGTAAAAACCTCTGGATTTTGCAATCTCCTTAGTTTCCAAATTTACAATAGGGAAATAAAATAGCCAAGGGGGAATGATTGACCTTGTAATTGTTTTGCAAAGAGGAATGTCACTGATCCCCAATTGATCTGCCTGCTGATTACCATCCCACCCAAAATTGCGTACGGGTCGACCATACTCCCAGCATTCCCTTAGTACCTGTTTGGTTGGGTGATTATCTTCATGACCCTGTAGGTTTAGCCAGTATGATACTGATAATTTCAGGTCACCTGAGGTCCAGTGGCATCTCCCCTACTTCCACCTGAAATGCTGGGACTGGAGAGGTCCTGAAGGCACCACAGCATATACGTAGGGCTTTGGCTTGTATCTTGTTTAGCTCTAACAAGGAAGTCTTGGCTGCTGAATTATACATCCATAATCCAATACTGGTCGGATTAGGGCACTATAAATTCTTTTCAAGGATGTGCTTGATGCCCCCCAGTCATTCCCTGCTAAGCATTTCAGAATATTAATTCCCTTTTTACATTTGTCTATAACCTTTTGAATATGATTTTTAAAAGAAAGTTTGATATCGAACCATACACCAAGGTATCTTAAATTATTCGTTTGCTTGAGTGGCTGCCCATACAACCTGAGGTCCACTGTAGGATTAACCATTTTCTTTGAGAAACATAACTTGTGTCTTTTCAACAGATAAATGAAACACCCACTCATGTGACCATCTTTCAACCTCATTTATAGCTATTTGCATTCTGTTCCTTAGACTATCAGAATTTCGGCCTCTCACCCACAGTGCCCCATCATCTGCATAAAGTGCTCTACTGATTCTGGAGTCAACATTGTTAAAAACATAATTAATCATTATATTAAATAGAATTGGGCTGCAGACGCTACCCTGTGGGGTACCATTTTCTATAGCGTAGATATTTGAATGGCTCGCTCCAACTCTTACCTCTATAGTTCTATTCCTTAAAAAATCTCTAATCCAATTGAACATTTTGCCTTCTATTCCCATTTTATTCAATTTAAGTAAAAGACCCTCTTTCCAGAGCATATCATATGCTTTTTCAATATCAAAGAATGTTGCCAAGACTGACTCCTTGTTTGCTTGAGCTTTCCTAATTTCATTTTCTAGGCAGATTATTGGATCCATAGTAGTACAGCCATTTCTAAAACCACTTTGATGTGGAGAGAAAAGACTTCTTTTTTCAATCTCGTATACTAACCTCTTAGTTATCATCCTTTCCATCAACTTACAAAGATTAGATGTTAGTGCTATAGGCCTATAGCTTTTGATCTCTGCTTTATCCTTACTTGGTTTAGCTATAGGTACCACTACTGAATGTTTCCAGCTAGAAGGCAGCTTACCTTGCTCCCAAATTTTATTATATAACTTTAAAATCACACTTTTAGCCACATCAGATAATTGTTCAATCATTTTGTAACAAATTCTATCTTTACCTGAAGACGTATTTTTAACACCCACTAATGCTCTTTTCAGTTCAAATAATGTAAAGTTCTTATCAAGTGCGCCCTCACTTATATCTTTCTTTCCTAATAAGTTTCCATTATCTTCAATCATTTTTGTTCTCCATAATAACTCTTCATTTGTTAAATTTTAGAGCTATGTACTTTAACAAAAGCCCTAGCAAGCATCTCTGCTTTTTCATCATTATTTACTGCTTCACCATCACTATCTTTAATTACTGGTAAAGAGAAATCCCTTCTTATTCCTCCCATCTTTCTGATCATTCCCCATATCTCGGAGACCCTAACTTCTGATCCAATATTATTACAGAAACTCCTCCAGTAATTCCTCTTAGTTTCCCTTATTACTCTTTTAGCTTGAGACTGTGCCTTTTTATATAGTATTAAATTATTGAAGGAATGATTTGATTTCACCATTCTAAATGCTTTATTTCTGGCTTTGACCGCTTTTTTACATTCATCTGACCACCATGGCACCATTTTCTTTTCCCTTATCCCAGAAGACTCACCCAGAACCTCCTCTGCTGACTCATATAATATATTTGTGATTATGGAATTTACTAATTCAACATCACTTAAGTTTGACATATTCTCCATAAGTTTGCCACTTGCCTTCATGCTATATAGCCCCCAATTAGCCTCTCTCATTTTCCATCTTGGGTACCAGTTTTCTTCCAAATTAACATTCTGCTCTTGTATCTTGGTCCAAATTGGGTAATGATCACTTCCTAATGGGTTATTATTAAGAACTTCCCACTGACTGACTCCTGCTAATCGTTCTGAAAGTAAGGTAAGGTCAAGTGCTGATTCTGTTCCATGTACTAGATCAAACCTAGTGCCTGTTCCATCATTTAAACAGACTAGATTGTGGTCATCCATAAACTCCTCAACAGTACTCCCATTATCATCTGTTCTTATGCTTCCCCATAATGTGTTATAAGCATTGAAGTCTCCACATAAAATATTTCTACAATTTCCCTCCACACAAAAACTATCTAAAAAATCTCTTCTAATCTTTTGACAAGGGTTATAGAAGTTAATTATTTTAAACTTAGTTCTACCCACCCATACTTCCACTGATATTGCTTCAATTTCTTTATTTATATTTTGTGCTTTGTAATTAAGTCCCTGTTGAATAAATGTGGCTACTCCCCCACCTGTTCCTAGGCTTCTATCTTTGCATACTGCTACATATCCATAGATTATAAAGTCAAGTGATGGCTTTAACCATGTTTCTTGGATACAAATGGTATTAGGTTTAACCTGCTGTTCTTCAATAAAATGTTTAAATTCTTGCCCATTCGCAATTAAACTCCTGGCATTCCACTGTAATATGGACAGTACCATTATAAAACACCACCACATGACTGCTGACTTTCAGACACTCTGGTTGCTAATACTGCATTTACAGACTCAACGGATAATTCCCCTATATCCAGGTACTTTTCTGCTGCTCTTGTGATAATCTTTATTCTCTCTGTTCTGCTATCTGAGCTGAGCAATTGATAACTTCCACTATGAAGGCAACAAACTTTTTCTTCTCCACAATCAAGGTGTCTTCAGAAATTTTATAATTCAAAGGTTGTGCAACTCTTTGAGTAGGAGGTTGAGACACAGGTTGAGACACAGACACTGCTTTAGCATCAGATCGTACTTTGCTATCTATCTTTTTGATTGCATCAGCATAGGTAAGTTTTTCCTTCACCCTTATGTTTTGAATCCGTACTGCTCTTTTATAGGCCTCACATCCTTTATAAGCAGCGCTGTGCTCCCCTCCACAGTTACAACACTTTATTTTAGTTCCTACAGCACAATTGCCATATTCATGTTCCCCCCACACACTTAGCACACCTGGCTTTAGCCCTACAGGCTGCAGCAATATGCCCAAACCTTTGGCATTTAAAACACCTTGTTGGTGGAGGAATGTATGCTCGTACTGCATAACTGACATACCCAATCTTAACTCTTTCCGGTAATCGCTCTTCGTCCAGAGTTATCATAACTGACAAACTAGGACTTGTAACTCCATCTCTTGTAATAGGCAAACGTTTCACCTTGGTTACTCTAACCCCTTTCATGTTAACTCGGATCTGTTCCTCTGTCAACTCAGTAGATACTCCAGATATCACACCCATACACTTTCCCTTTTCCTCCCACACTTGCAGCTTTATCGCTTTCCCCAATAGTGTTTTACACTTCATTAACCCCTGCTGCTAGGGTTGCCACCTGTGTCTGACAAAAATCCTGGACATTTCGACCATCCAATCGACCTTTTTGCTTGTAAGCAACGGCGCCCTTCGCACATCTAACCCAAGACAAAAATTGCCCTTCTATGCTGAAATTGTATTGCTCTAATTAGTAAAAATGATGCTTTTGCTAGTTATTTGTTTAGTTAATTGCTTTACATAATATAGCAGGTCTTCATTATTTTGGTTTATTTCCAACAGTTTTTGGTTGTGGACACCTGGGGGCAGTAGTGGGCACAGGTAAAAGGGGAATACATACTGTAATTAAGTTCTGTTTGTTTGCTTATGTGGAATAAAAATAAATAATTTTTCATTGTATCTAAGAATACCTGAATGTAACAATGTAAGGTGTAGTGTCAAACAGCTTACCTGATTGCTTAGAGTGTGGTGTGTGCTTTGCTTGTGCTTGCCTGTGCCTCTGCTGCTCTTGGCTAAACAAATACATAGGAGGACATGTAACTGATATAACTGGGCACATACAGGAGTATGTACTACACTACACTTTCATTTAATTCACCAAAACCTTACCTAATCTTCCATTTATATTTGGTGTTTTTCTTTGCTGCTGCTATGAGTCCTGGCTGATTTTCAATGAATGTCTTGAACTCAGTACAGGACAACTGAAAGTTTAGCCTGACTTGAAGCTCAGCCTTCACCATTGCAACAGAGAGTCTGTTTCTTTTATCAGTCCAAGCATCCTCCATTGCCCCTTTTCCACCAAAGCAGTTCCAGGGCTGGTTCGGGGCCAGTGTTTAGTTTGGAACCGGGTTTTCTGTTTCCACTGACAAAGAACTGGCTCTAGGGCCAGAAAAACCAGTTCCAGGCTAGCACCAACTCTCTGCTGGGCCAGAGGAAAGAACCGCTTACGTCAGCGGGGGGGGGCGGAGTTGTTAAGACCAACAACAATAAAAAGACCGCGAAAGATCGCCATTTTTAGGCGATGAGAAGCAGCAGCTGTACAAACGCGAAGTCATCCATTATTATTATTATTGTTGTTGTTGTTGTTGCTGCTGCTGCTTCTTCTGTGTTGTTTTTGCTTTGATATTCACGCCAAGGTTTATGCAAACGTAGCGCCGTAACTGATGTATACAGCAACGTAAGTGACGTATACAGTGATGTAATGACGTATTCAGCGACGTAATGACGTGGCTCCGCTTAGCACGGCGAGCTTGGAAAAGCAAATTGGTTCTCAGCTGGCTCGCAAGTTGAAATACACATTTTGCCCATTATGTACAAAAAACCGGGACATTCAGTGTCCTGGATTTTTTTTTTTTTTTGGGACAGACCATGAAAATCCGGGACAATCAGGAAAAACCGGGACAGGTGGCAACACTACCTGCTGCTGGTCTCTATCCCTACACACAACCATCAAATTGCCATCTCTTAAAGTTTTGACTGTTTGTACTTCACCTACTAGCTTGTATACTGCCTCACTAACTTTTAAAGGATTTAGAGTACACAGGGATTGGAATCTAAGGATAATTTTTATTTCATTTCTTTTACCTTCCTCCCTCCTCTCTTCATCAGGTTCTAGTTCTTTCCTTTTCTTACTTCCTCAATTGACCCTCTGCCATTCTCCTGAGTATGTATTTCTCTCATTGTAGTCGCTTGACGCTAGATCACCACCTTCATCTGCCTCCTCAATCTCCTCCATCTCACTCACTTCCTGCAAATCCTGGCTCACACCTCCAGGCCCCCAAAGCTCCACCCAGCCAAAAATCTCAAAGGTTTAAATGGGAAGAAGTTACGTTCAATCACTGTTGAAGCAAGAACCTCTGAGGAAAATTTCCCAAGCCTGAAGCACAAACAGCCGCGTGCTTCTCTCCCCTGCCATCTCACTCCTCCGCCCCGGCAAAGTTCCTGTCTGAGAATGGCATTTTTATAACAGCAGAGAAAACCAGGAAGTGAATGCAGGCATGAGGGAATTCCCGTTCCGGATTCGGATCGGCGCTGGCGTGAGAGATTTGTAATCTCTGGAGTGGATGTCCGGAGCGGAGCATGACAGGATTGTATTTTATTTATCAGTTTTACTCTACCAACGACCATAAAGAGTGAACTGGAACTTGTCGTCTGTGTGGTTTGCTGGAGGAGTTAACTTGCTATTGACCCTGGCAAGGCGTTGGGGCAGAACAGTACAGAAAGTGATCCCAGTGGTGATAGGACCATTAGGGACTGGGAGAGTGGCTCCAGCAGATTCCAGTACAACATCTGAGGTCTCCATCCAGAAGAATGCAGTCGAATATTTAAAAAAAAAAAATATATATATATATATATATATATATATATATATATATATATATATATATATATATATATATATATACACACAGTGAGAGTAAAAAGTATTTGATCCCTTGCTGATTTTGTTGGTTTGCCCACTAATAAAGACATGATCCTTCTATACTTTTAATGGTAGATGTATTCTAACATGGAGAGACAGAATATCAAAATGAAAATCAAGCAAATAACTTTAAAGAATATATTTTAATTGATTTGTATTTCATTGAGGGAAATAAGTATTTGATCCCTCTAGCCAAAAGCACTTAATACTTGGTGGCAAAGCCTTTGTTTGCAAGCACAGCAGACTGACGTTTGTTATAGTTAACCACAAGGTTAGCACACATATCAGGGGGAATTTTGGCCCACTCTTCTTTGCAGATCCTCTCTAAATCATTAAGGTTGGTGGGCTGTCGCTTGGCAACTCGGACCTTCAGCTCCCTCCATAGATTTTCGATTGGATTGAGGTCCAGAGACTGGCTGGGCCACTCCATGACCTTAATGTGGTTCTTCTTGAGCCACTCCTTTGTTGCCTTTGCTGTATGCTTCGGGTCGTTGTTATGTTGGAAGACCCAACCATGGCCCATTTTCAACTTCCTGGAAGAGGGGAGGAGGTTGTCCCTCAGGACTGCACGGTACATGGCTCCATCCATCTTCCCACTGATGCGGTGAAGTAGCCCTGTGCCCTTGGCAGAGAAACACCCCCAAAACATAATGCTTCCACCTCCATGCTTGACGGTGGGCACAATGTTCCTGGGGTCATAGGCAGCATTTTTCTTCCTCCACACATGACGAGTAGAGTTTAGGCCAAATAGTTCAATTTTGGTCTCGTCTGACCACAGAACCTTCTCCCAATCACTTTGTACATCTTTGAGGTGATCATTGGCATACTTTAGGCGGGCCTCCACATGTGCCTTCTTAAGCAGGGGTACCTTTCGGGCACTGCAGGATTTTAATCCATTGCGGCACAAAGTGTTGCCAATTGTTTTCCTGGTGACTGTGGTCCCAGCTGCCTTGAGGTCATTCACTAACTCCTGCTGTGTGGTTGCAGGCCAATTTCTCACAGTTCTCATGATCATTGCCACCCCACAAGGTGAAATCTTCTGTGGAGCACCAGACCGAGGTCTATTGATGGTCATGTTATACTTCTTAAATTTTCTCACAATTGGACCAATGGTTGTTACTTTAATACCCAGCATCTTGCTAATGTTTTTGTAGCCCATTCCAGATTTGTGCAGGTCAACAATCCTGTTTCTGAGGTCCTGAGAGAGTTCTTTGGTCTTACCCATGTTGGAGAGTTTGGAATCTGTCTGATTGTCTGATTCTGTGAACAGGTGTCTTTCATACAGGTGATTAGTTAGAACAGGCATCTTCAATTCAGGTAACAAGTTGATTGGGAGTGTCTAACTGGTCTGTGAAAGCCAGAACTCCTAATGCATACTAGGGGATCAAATACTTATTTCCCTCAATGAAATACAAATCAATTAATATATATTCTTTAAAGTTATTTTCTGTATTTTCATTTTGATATTCTGTCTCTCCATGTTAGAATACATTTACCATTAAAAGTATAGATGATCATGTCTTTATTAGTGGGCAAACCAACAAAATCAGCAAGGGATCAAATACTTTTTACTCTCACTATATATATATATATATATATATATATATATATATATATATATATATATATATATAAAAACACACACACCACTTTATTGAGAACACCCATACACCTGCTGTTTTGTGCAGTTTTCTAATCAGCTAGCCAATCCCTTGACAAAAGTACAATGCATAAAATCATGTAGATACAAATCAAGACTTCAGCTAATGTTCACTTCAGACATCAGAATGGAAAAACAACAACAACATTGTGATCTGTGACTTTCACTGTGGCATGGGTGTTGGTACCAGATTGACTGGTTTGAGTATTTCAGAAACTGCTGATCTCCTGAGGTTTTCACATAGAAGTCTCTAGAGTTGACAGAATGGTGTGAAAAACAAAAGACATTGAGTGACAGTTCTGTGGGTGGAAATGCATTGAGAGGTCAGATTGGTTTGAGCTGCCAGGAAGGATATCACAACTCTTTACAACCATGGTGAGCAGAAAAACATCTGATTCTGTGTGGTGGACAAAAATCTCTCTGTTTAGATGGTAGAAATTACACATTTAAACTTAGAAGTTTAAAATCTTCTTAAATACGCATTCCCATTACACTTACCCTTTTATCGGTTCTTCGATAACATTCAATTCTGCATACCAAGCCAACCACCAATCTAACTACAAAACTTCCTGACTACATCTATCTCTACCTAAAGCCTAAAGGGAATGGTAAACATTTCATTTATAGGAGAATGAAAACTAAATATATTGTAGTTTTAGCAAGACAGACATCTCTAGAACAGAATGCAATGCATGGTGCTGCTAAACGTAATTATCCTACAATATCCTTCAGGTCCTCATCATCCTCACCCCTGAATGGAGGATCATAGTCCCTGTGAGGTGATAAAGGCCAGTCTGGAAGCTCATCTGGGTCCATTTTAACCAGTTGGTAACCACAGATATGCTGACATTACTCTATCATCGCAGTGAGACATTGCATCAGACATGGTGCACAGAAACAAAATAATATCAGAACAGGAATCAGCAGAGAAACAAATGCTGTCCATTTCCCAAAACACCATACAGTCACCCCCAGTTATTGTCTCCATGCTTGTCCAAGCGCAACTGGTGAGTATTTTCACATAACATCTCTCATTCGGCTGATTGCTTGAGTGATGTTGCCCTGCTCTGTTGTTGGTCAGAAACATATGTGCAGCACTTATTTCCCATCATTGCACATACACCTCCCTCTTTGGCCAGGAGAATGTCCAGGGCCAGCCTGTTCTGGGTTGTCATAAGTCATATTGCAGTTAATTCTTCCTGCACCCCCTTCTAGGGCCAGCACTGTCTCATTTATAAACTTGGCAAGGTGATAGTGGGTTACTTCTAGCTAGTTCCAGACCTGGGTCAAACCATATTGAGGGAAGACTGGCTGGAGAAATTTTTTCCCTATTTAGGCACTAATTGATGTTCAGGTGTGTGTGTGTGGGGGGGGGGACTTGTCATCCTGTACTGACCTTCTGTGTCACTGGGTCTGTTTAGGTGTTAGTAGTTGAGTAAAACCACACACACATACACACACACACACACACGTTGGTGAGGTAATAGTAGGCCTGGCTTCCACATACCCAGTACCAGTCTGGGAGGTATTCTGTGCTGAAGTGTTGGAAGATCCTCCCTGGATGCAATAGGGTGCAATTGCTTTGGTGACACTTGCATGTTTTGTTATAGGCATCATACATGATCTGGCAGAGTGAGCTGGGGATTTTCCCTAACAGGATGCTGCCGTCTTCATTGTGTATGCACATGGAGTACTGTTTTCTTGCAGAGTTCACAATGATGGCATCCCATTCCCCAGAGACACTCCTATTCAGCTTATATGGATCTTGCTCTATTAAACCAGAATGAGTGAGTCAGATTGGTATAATTTGTAACATTGATTCTGGTACATATTCTTCCACCCCTGAACCATCATGTTCACATACCCTACAGACAATGGCATGTCATTCTCTTTGCTCTCCACAGGTTTGAAAGGGAAAGGTTGGTGTGTAGATGTCAGAAGAGTTGTATACACCACACAGTCCCCGGTCACATTCAGAACTGGCATTGTGAAATTTGCATGTTTGCAGAATTCATTCCTCTGTATTGGGACTGGGTGTTGATCAATGCTTGTGTCAGATGGCAGGACATACACAAGAGTCACCACCAGGGCCCCCAGTAAGGCCAACACAGCCCATACCTGAAACAGGTGATGGACTAGCAGGTTCTTCATATCACGGTCACTGAGGAGAAGTTCACGTTAGGTGACCCTTTGTCCTTCTTGATGTTTGTTGGTGCTCCAAGTGCAGGCACACCCTCTTTCACTTTTCCCACTTCACCGAGACTCAGGGACACCCTATTCCATCACCAACTCCTTCCTTCACTCACTGTTTTCCCTTGTCCTCTTCTTTCCCTTGAGGTTCAGGCATTGGTGCTTGCTTACAGTGGCTGGCGTGTATCCACATGGCTCTTTCACTGACCTTAACAGCCATCTATGTCATTAGGAGGCTCTGATATGGACCAAGCAACCTGGGGTGTCTCCAGGTTTTACATCAGAAGTCCTTCACCACTGTCCAGTCACTGGGCTGCAGATTGTGACGTGCACCCATTGCAGAAGAGTGTCTTTCACCTGCTTGTGGGTAGCACACAAAACAGAAAATAGTTCTGCACAATAACACATTTCATCTTCACTCAAATTCATTGTTGGGTGTGGCATCAGCATTGGCCTTATTCCTGTGTTCACCGGTCTGCCAAACAGTACCTCAAACAGGCTATTTTTGGTCATACCCATGTGTGTATATGGAAAATAGAGAGGGCCTTTACCTAATTTAGTCCTGTTTCTGCACAGCATTTAACCAATTTGTTTTTCCAGAGTGCCATTCTCGCTTTCTACTGGACCCCCACTCATGGGATGGTATACACAGTGCTGTCTTAAGTCTATGCCCAGCATCTCTCCTACCTGTTTGAGGGCTTTGTTGACAAATGGGGCCCCATTGTTGCTACTTATTTTCTGTGGAATATCCCACCTTGGAATTATTTCAGACAGCAGGGCCTTTGCTACTGCATCTTGTTTGGCTGTAGAAAGAGCTTCTACTCACTTCGCAAACATGTCTACTATGAGACAATATTTCTTCCCTTCAGTGGGAGTCATTTCAATGAAGTCCATCTGTAAATGGTCAAATGGGAGGTTTGGGACTAGGTGTGCAGCCTGAGGGGCTGCCTGCCCATGGCCTATGTTGTGTATGGCACAGATAGAACATTTTCGGCAAAACTTTTGGGAAAAATACTGCAAAGCCTTTCGTAAACCAGTGCTTAGCCATTGTACTAACCATTCTCTCTTTTGATACATGGTCTTGCCTATGTATCAACTTAGCAAAATGTTCGAAGTATTTCTGTGACAGACATGGCTTACTGGAATCTGGATCATACCAGACTCCATCGTGCTTTTCACAGCCCACTTTCTTCCACTGCCCAATCTCCTGCAGCATGGCTCATTTTTGCAGATCCTGCAAATCAAGTGTAGGTGTTAGTGCTGTAGAAGAAATAGGTTAGCACAGGTGAGGGGAGCCCATGGATGCTGCAGCCTTTGCAGCAGTGTCTGCAGCAGCATTAACTAAGGAAACAGGATCAGAGGCATTCATATGTGCATCTGTTTAAAAAGCAAGACAGCATCAAGAAGCTGTTGAATAAGTGTGTAATGTGTAATAGGCTTCCCTGTGGAGATAAGGAAGCCTCTATGCTTCCACAGTGTGCCAAAGTCGTAGACAACACCAAAAGCATACCTACTGTCTGTATAGATAGTTGCTGACTAACATTCAGCTAATCTTCATGCTTCTGTGAGGGCCACAAACTCCACTGCCTGCCTGGGAAAATGCTTAGGGAGTGACCCTGCAACGAGAACAGTGTTCTGAAACAATTGCAAAACCGACCTGACTTGTGCCCGACTCAGGGTTGCACAAAACAGACCCATCCACAAAAAGAAATCAGGTCCAGATTATGTAGTGAGACCTCCGAGAGGCCCGGATGTGGACTGCAGACCTGAGAAACTGTTGTGACACAGCAATGGGGCTCTCCATCCTCCTCTGTTGGAAGGAGAGTGCACAGTCATGAATCCTGCAAATGTTTCACTGTGATATTAGGCATTTCCAAGAGAACTGTATTGTACCTGAGCCAGCACACTGCTGACAAATGTGATGTCTTTTGTTCAAGTAAGAGCATTGAAACCACATGCGGGACTAAAAGTGTTAGGTCCACATATTCCTGGATGTGACCACTGCCTTTTCAGCTGCAGCAATTGCTCTAAGGCACAGAGGAAGCCCCATAGCCACAGAATCCGGCTTGGCCGAATAATAAGTGACTGGTCGTAACTTACCTCCATGCTCTAGCAGGTGTACTGAGGTCATACACCCATTTCTCTCATCTACTGTCTGAGTAAAGGGACGAGTTGGATCTGGAATACCCAGTGTGGGTATACTTTGAAGAGCTGTTTTTAGTTGAATGAATGCCTCCTCCACTTTGGGGGTCCAAGTGACAGTATCGTGTGCCTGGAGTCCCTTTCCGTGAATCAAAGAGCTGAGGGGAGACTCAAGAACAGCATAATTAGGTATGAAAGAATGACAATAGGGGCGGCACTGTGGTGTAGTGGTTAGCGCTGTCGCCTCACAGCAAGAAGGTCCTGGGTTCGAGCCCCGGGGCCGGCGAGGGCCTTTCTGTGTGGAGTTTGCATGTTCTCCCCGTGTCCACGTGGGTTTCCTCTGGGTGTTCCGGTTTCCCCCACAGTCCAAAGACATGCGGGTTAGGTTAACTGGTGACTCTAAATTGACCGTAGGTGTGAATGTGAGTATGAATGGTTGTCTGTGTCTATGTGTCAGCCCTGTGATGACCTGGCGACTTGTCCAGGGTGTACCCCGCCTTTCGCCCGTAGTCAGCTGGGATAGGCTCCAGCTTGCCTGCGACCCTGTAGAAGGATAAAGCGGCTAGAGATAATGAGATGAGATGAGATGAGAATGACAATAGGAGCACATCCCTAAGAATAAAATGTGTTTCTTTGTAACATGCTTGGGAATGTTTTGGATGGCAGCAACTCCGTCCTCACTAACTGACCTACCTGAGCTAGAGATGTTAGGTCTTAAGAACTTAACAAGTGTCTGGACAAACTGGAGCTTATGGAGACTTGCCTTATGTCCTTCTGCAGCAAGATGTTTATCTACCGTATTGTCCAGAGATGTTTAGACACTTCTGCAAGACATGGAGAACCAATGGTCAATTTAGGAAACTGCCAATCAGCCCAATTGCCCCCCGTGTCTCTTCCTGCCAAAACAATTTCTCTCACAGCAGGATCAATGAAATTTAGGTCCATCTGATAAGCATCTAATGTTTTGTTGTACAATACTGTTGAATCTTCAGTGTGGCACCAGTCACAGTTATTCACACATGCGCACACCCACAGGCCCAAATCTTTCCAGCGATCCCCCTTTTCTTTCATCAACAACACATGCGGGACTATGTGAGAGTCAAACACAAGGATCTGGCCTAACTGTTCCTGTGGACTAACATACACTGCACTGACCTCAACACCTTTCTGAAAATAATTTCATACTTGTCCTCTTTACACCATTCTTGCTCAAACTTAACATCTGGCATATCGCAGTTCACACAGGCTGTGCAATGGAGTTCAGCAGGCAACATACAACATATTTTGTTTTGTAGGGATTAATATGTGTTTTTGCCATTTCAACCAGTTTATGGTTCATAAGATATCTTGAGGGCCCCAGTCTTCATTTATACACAAAGAGGAGACATAGGGCCTAACCTTACCATAATCAAGTTAGGGTTGTCCTCACCATTTTAATCCCCTCAGGGGTGCTGATGAGACAAGTGTGCATTATGTCTTTGCCTAACTGGTTTACTGGACAGCAGTGTGATAGCAAAAACGAAAATTTGAAAAGTTTCAGACTGACTCAGGCTGCATGAGAAGGGAACAGTGGATTTCCAAAACAGCCTTGACCTGCTCCCATCTGTGTCTGTCCCCCACTACTTGTACCATTGTGAGCATAGCTTTGTGCATGGTGTCACCTCTAGCTTTCAGTTTTTGGCCTGCCTTTTTGTTCAGCCTCTTCTTTACATGTACAGCATGTCTCAAGCTCAGACAGCTTGCAGACTTCTCGTGTAACACACCTGTCTTTGACCATTCTTGCAATCTCAGGCTTCAAGGCCATTCAGGAGGGCATTCTTCAAAGGAGCCTCATAGGGTGTGACCTGGTTACTGATGGCCAGGTCATGTGATCTTTCCAAGCCAGAATGTGCATCATGGACAATCATGAGGCATTGTAAATATTGCAAGATGGTTTCATCCTCCTCGTTTGCAAGTCATGACATCCATGCACACTGGGAATTGTTTAGTTAGGTGGGTTTGTATGGCTGTAATAAAGTTTCGGTAGGTCATGTTAGTACTGTCTTCCCAGTCTGGGTCCTGCACATGCATTTTTTTTTTCTGGGGGGGAGTGTGAACCTTACTAAATTCTAGTCCCAGTTTCTTTGCAAAGACAGGGCACAGTTCATGGCTAGTTGAGAGATAAGTCTTGGAGAAATGAAACCAGCTCCTCAGCATACTTCAGACCCCCATGCTGCTGAGGGTCCTTTATTTCAACAGCCATCTGCATAATCTTTGGGCTCCAGGGACAGAAGACCATAACTGGCCCTTCTGGGCTGGCTACAGTGACCAATGGCATATGGAGGACTGTGTGAACCTCCCCATCTTTATCAGCATACATTGAGGAGCCTTCAGTTCCCTTCTTTATTGTGTAGGACCTTGTGTGTGATGACACCAGAGTAAATGTCGCTACTTGAGTGGAGCTTTCACCTTCAAATTTCTCTATGGGTTGATTATGGTCATGCACTTGTTGACCAGCAGAGAGTGGCATAGGCACTGCTCCTGGAGGGGGAGGAGGGAATCCCATCCAGGCTTTTTTGTTTGTCAGTGATGGCAGTGGGAAGACTTGGGTACAGGCCAGTAAGGTTTTCAGTAGTCAAAACATCCTTTCCCTTTACAAGCATCAGCTGGGGCAGACTGTGAATAGGGGCAGGAGCAGAAAAAGAAATCGCACCACTAGGGTTACTGTTACTTCCCTGTTTCTTATTTCTCTGTCCCTGTGATGTGTTACAATGCTGATCTCGCATTGCACCTTCTGCTTGCCACATCTTAAATGCCACCCAATCTACATTAACTGCTTATTCTTCTCTTTATTTTCTCTCAATTTGCTTAAGTCTTGCCTCAGATGCTGAAATTTGTCTCACACTCAAACTTCCTGCATCAGGAAAGCTACAATGTTCAAGCCAAAACCTGAATTGTTTACACAAGTCTGGACCATAATTTTGTGTCATATTTAACATTGGGGGAGGCTGGAAATGGTATCAAACCCTTTCCTGTATCTTTAGTGGTTTTCTGACCCATACTCGTTATTTAGAAAATATTAATTCTGTGCAATAGAGAATGGTGGTCTGCTCAATATCTCCATATCCCCATCACTGAGTATAGCTATACTTATTACTAACTGTCAGCAGTAGGTAAGTTTCTCTAACAAACCAAAAACCTCACTTAAAAAAATGCTCGCGGACCATAACCACAGTTATCACTGTTGTGATAACTAAAACCACAACTTCTCTTCCAGCAGACCATCAGTGTACTACTTCCCAGCACTTCAAAAAGGTCAATGAAGCATTGTTAGTTTTTTTTCCTTTTTTATCAGACATCTAATTTTTTAGGTTTGTTTACCTGACATGTTTCGACGTACGACTGTCGTCTTCCTCAGAGTGTCACCGGATGTTATTGGTGACGCATCTTTTATCAGCTGATGTTTCCGAAGGCGTGGCCTTCCTGTCTGGATTGACAGGTCGGTCACGCCTTCTACTGTCAGTTCGTCCCCTGCAAGATGGCACTCCAGGTATGGGAGAGCATGTATGCTCCCTCATCTCGGTTGATGGTCCTCGGGCTTCGCTTACGGATCTCTATGGCCTCCCTGATCCAGTGCTGATGTTTATTATCTTCTGTGCGGATGACTCTGGCATTCCCCCAGTCCATAACATGATTTTCCCTTTTGCAATGATCTGTTATGGCTGACTTATAATTTTCCTGTTGTGCCTTTTCTTTTATTGTTCGGGTTTGTCTTGTAGCTGTCTCCTTTTCACACTCTTTCTTATGTTCATTTTTTCTTGTGTTGAAACTCCTTCCTGTCTCCCCGATGTAAGTTTTATTGCATAATTGGCATGGAATCTCATATATGGTGTTGCATCTGTTGTCCGGATGTATTCTGTCTTTGGGATGAACCAGGATCTGACGGAGAGTTGTGTGTGGTTTGACAGGTGTGTTAATGTTGTATTTCCTCATTGCTCTTTGAATGCGTTCCGTTATTCCTCTGATGTATGGTAATGTCACTACTCCCCTGTGTTCTTGTTTGTTGGTTTGTTTTTTCTCTTTCTTCTGTGTTTTATTGTTTTTGACCTGTTCCTCCCCTTTGGATATTGCCCATTGTGGATATTGACATGCCTTCAGTGCGTGTTGTATATGTTGTTCTTCCTGTTCTTTGTCCTGTGCATCTGTAATTATTGCTGTGCGTTCATGCAATGTTCTAACTACTGATATTTTGTGCATTATGGGGTGTTCGGAAGTCCAGTTTAAATATTGGTCGGTGTGTGTGGGTTTCCTGTGTACTTTTATTTTGATATCCCCCTCTTCTGTGTGATGTATTTTTAAGTCCAAAAATGCTATTGACTGCTCCGTTTCCTCTTCATGTGTAAATTTTATATTGCCAGTATTGTCTATAGTATTGAGATGGTCGGTGAGTTGTTGAGTGTGTCCCCTCTTTACTTTTTCCAATATGTCGTCCACATACTGTTTCCAGAGTGTTGGCCTGTATTCCACTGGTATTGTAGTGAGTGCTTTCTGCTCCAGGTCTTCCATGAAAAAGCCGCACATGATGGCTGATAGTGGGTCTCCCATGGCAAACCCTTCCTTTTGTCTGTAAATTGTGTTCCTGAACTGAAAGTATGTGGATGTGGCGATGAATTGAAGGAGCTGAGTGATGTCTTGTACGGTGAGGTTTGTGCGTTTCTTGAGCGTCCTATCTGTTTTTAATTTGTCTTGTACTATCTGTATGGTGGCTTCCGTAGGTGTTCTGGTGAAAAGAGATATGACATCATGTGAAATGAAAACTTCGTCTTGTTGCATTTTTATGTTTTTTTTTAGTTCTTCTGCCAGTTGTTTTGAGTTTTTGCAGTGTTGGTCTGTGAGTCCTAGTAATGGTTTAATTATTTCGGTGAGTGCTTTTGATAAGTTGTATGTAACTGAACCAATGCTATCTACTATGGGGCGTAATGGTGTTCCTGGTTTGTGTATTTTTGGTGTGCCGTAAATCCTGGGGATGACATTGGCTGTGGGTACTAAATGATTATATGCCTGTTTATCTATTTTATTTTCATCGAGTAGTGGTTTGAGTAATGCTTTTAGTTTCTTTTTCTTGTCTTCTGTTGGGTCTTTTCTTAATATCTCGAAGGCATGTGCTGAGTAATTCCCTCATTTTGTATTCATATTCTTCGGTGTCCATGATAACTACTGTTCTGCCTTTATCTGCTGGGAGGATTGTGATGTCTTTATTTTTTGCTAATGTTTTCATGGCTTTGGCTTCCTGTTTGGTGATGTTACTGGGTGGTGGTTTGGCCGTTTTCAATATACCAGCTATTGCGTTTCTTAGTGCTGCTTTTTGTCCCTGATCCTGTATTTTCTCACATGCTAATTCAGTTGCCAGAATGAATTCATCATGTTGTATGTTGTTCGGTGTGACAGCGTAGTTGAGTCCTTTTGCTAATATACTGCGTTCTGCTTGTGAGAGTTTGTACCTTGATATGTTGTGAATCCATTTTTCGTTGATGTGTGCGTGCTCCAGTTCTGCCTTCTTTTTCTGTGCAATGAGTCTGTCCAGTTTTCGGATTTGTTGGGTTTTTGTCTCTGTGAATTCCTGCTCGTGTATGTCTACCAAATGTCCGTGTATTGCTATTTCCATTTCCTTGTTTTGGGGAAACCGGCGTTTGAAAGTTTCCGTCTCCCTATGTAGTTCTCTACTGATATTCTTGAGTTTGTCAGTTGTGCACCGTATCCGTTCTTTTACCAGAGTCATCCGCACTTTCCTGATCACCTTTTCCGCGTTTCTGGTTGGAATCGGGTTCTTGATGTTCAGGCTGGCCGGTACGACTTCCTCATCCCGGCAGCGCAGATTGAACCTCAGGTGATTCCTGTAGCGTGCCCGTTTCCGTGTCAAACTTTCAAGGCGGCGAAACTCCTTGATGCTTTCATCTCCATAACTTATTCTTAATCTTTCGATTACGTTCATTATGTCTTATATTGAATATTGTTAGTTTTTTTTCTTTTTTATCGGACATCTAATTTTTTAGGTTTGTTTACCTGACATGTTTCGACGTATGATTGTCGTCTTCCTCAGAGTGTCACCGGATGTTATTGGTGACGCATCTTTTATCAGCTGATGTTTCCGAACACGAAGACGCCTTCGGAAACATCAGCTGATAAAAGATGCGTCACCAATAACATCCGGTGACACTCTGAGGAAGACGACAGTCATACGTCGAAACATGTCAGGTAAACAAACCTAAAAAATTAGATGTCTGATAAAAAAGAAAAAAAACCTAACAATATTCAATATAAGACATAATGAACGTAATCGAAAGGCCAATGAAGCATGCAATTCTTTCTCACCACACCTTGTCCATTGGATATCAGCAGCAGTGGGGGTTCCCTGTCCTCTAAAGAATCAGTCTGTCTCCAGAGAGCTCTTTAGACTTGCTGGATGATAATTACCCCCACTTGGAACTGGAAAAGTTCCCATGACTCGTGATATGCCATCCTCATCACCATTGAATTGTGGTGGGAAAAAAAGAAAAAGAATTAACATGCCGACACCCGAAGCCACAGAAGAAATAGGTTTTATTCAACCTTGCAAGATAGGGCTCTCTCCTTCAGTAAAGAGCACCTCATTTCCTTCATGCTCCCTTTATAGCCTAAACATTGAAAATGGGTACATGTGAGCAGATTTCAAAAGAATCCAAAACAATCACATACACACTCTTGGACAAATTTTTTTCTGCTTAGATGGTAGAAATTACATGTTTAAACTTGGATGTTTAAAATCTTAAACACTCAGTTTTCCATTACACATGCAACAGCAGAAGACCACATTGGGTTCCACTCCTGCCAGCCAAGAATTGGAATCTTAGAATCAAGAACAAGTTCTGAATAAAGTAGCTGGCTAATGTAATTTGTGTGTGCACTTTTGCCCTTTCAAGCACAACTTGTATGTGGTTACTAGGCCTAGTAATGATGAACTAAAGTAAGTCACTAGAGCCTAACTTTCCATTTATTTTTGATATTTACATTTCTGTTAACATGAGCAAAGGATGGCTGTGCTAGTCAACATTTTCCCCATTTTTCTATACACTCTGCCTCATGAATTAAGATGATGGCACACACAGACACAGTAGCTTCTACGGCACCAGCTAACAGTGCTTGCGTTAATGTCTGTTATACAGACTGTACTCAAAATGATAGTTTAGTCAGTCTCTCTCAGTTACAGCCAAAAACCCTTATTGTTTTGGGCTCAAAGTGCATCTTTGTTATACTGGATTTGCTAAAAGAGAAGCTACATGGCCTAGGACTACTATGCAAGTGAAGGCTCAACATGGAGTAACATCGTTCAGCTACCTGGGTAAGGAGGCACTTCAAGTGGTGTGAGAGGAAATGGAAGTGAGGCAGATGAGTGCATGTTCACTGGAGGCTAAAGACTAACCCTAGCCAACCAGCACTCCTGTCAGTAGTACTGGCTAATCTGCACTTTGACAATAAAATGAACCACCTGAGAATCCAACTGACCACCCAGTCTGAAACAAGAAACTGCTGTGTGCTTATCTTCACAGAAACATAGCTGTAGAGCAGCATCCTGACACAGCTATCCAGCTACAGGGGCTAACATTGTTCCATATGGATAGGAGCACCACAACCTCTGGTAAGAGCCATAGTGGTGGACTCTGATAACAATGAGTGGTGTGTTAATACCTCAGCAGTCATTACCCATTGCTCACCATAGCTAGAGGTTTTAGTGATGAAATGCTGGCCATTTTATCTGCTATGGGAATTCACCACTATTACAGCAGTAGCAGTGTACATTATCTCCGTGCTAATGCTGCACGAGCTCCATGATGCCATCAGTGAGCAACAAATGGCCCACCCTGATGCCTTTCATTGTTGCCAGGGATTTCAACCATGCCAACATGAAAATTGTAGCACCAAAGTTTTACCAGTATGTCAACTTTGCCACAAGAAGCAACAACATGCTGGATTTATTCTACACCAACACCTGTGACTCGCACAAGGCCATTCCCCACTCTCACCTGGGAAATTCAGACCACCTCTGTGTCCTGCTTCTCCCAGCATTCAGGCCACTGCTGAAAACACTCCAGGCCAGTACAAAGAACCATCAGACTTGGGCCAAAAGGAGCCACTTCAGCCTGTAGGACTGTTTTGAGAGCATGGACTGGAAAATGTGCAGGGAAACAGTCACCTATGACCAGCACATTTGCTTCGAAGAATATACTGACTCTGACTGGATACATAGAAAAGTGCATTGAGGTCACTGTTGAAGACCATAACCCCACACACACCAACCAGAAGCCATGGCTGATGGCTGAGGTCCATGCCCTGCTCAGGGCAAGAGATGCTGCCTTCAAGTTGAGAGAGGATGGGCCTCTCAGGTCGGCAAGGGCTCAGCTTTTCAAGGCCATCAGGAAAGCAAAATGCCAATATGTACAGAAGATTAACAACCACTTCTGTGATCCTAACAGACCCAGATGCATGTGGCAGGGCATCCAGACTCTAACAGATTATAAAATCACACCACATCCCAACAGCGACACCCATTTCCCTGACATGTTAAATGACTTCTATGCACAGTTTGAAGCTCTGAACAACATGCACGCATGCAAGTCCATGCTCAACCCTGAGGAACAGGTACTCTGCCAGGCCATAGCTGATGTGAGGAGGACACTATCCAGAGTTAACCCACACAAAGCTGCAGGCCTGAACAACATGGCAAGGAGAGTGCTCAGGCACTGTGCTGCCCAGCTGGCAGGTGTCCTCACAGACATCTTTAACATCTCCCTGAGCCAGGCTGTGGTCAGTCTGAGCTTCAAAAAGACCATCATCATCCCAGTGCCAAAGAAGTCAATAGTGATGTAGCTTAAATGATTACCGCCCAGTTGCACTGACCCCCATCATGATGAACTGCTTCAAGTGTCTGGTCAAGAGACACATTCACTCCATCCACTTCACCGGACCCCTTGACATTTATATACTGCCCCAATTGTTCCAGTGATGCCATTTGCTACACCCTGCACTGTTTTATCACATCTGGACACATGTTAGAATGCTGTTCATTGACTTCAGCTCAGTATTCAAGACAATCATCCCCCAGCAGCTGGTGAGGAAACTCTCTACTGAGCTTCAACACTCCACTCTGCAACTGGATTCTAGACTTCCTGACAGACCAGTCAGTGTGCATTGGCAGCAGAATATCAAGCACCATCATGCTGAGCACAAGTGCCCCCCCAAGGCTGCATGCTCAGCCCACTGCTGTACATGCTGCTCACCCATGACCGTATGACCAAGTCGGAATCCAACCTCATTGTCAAGTCATCTGATGACAACACTAGTGAGCCTCATCAGCAGCGACAGTGAAACACCATACAGAGGAGGTGGAGCAACTAGTGAGCTGGTGTCACAAAAACAAGCTGTCTCTTAATGTAGACAAAACAAAAGAGACTATTGATTTCCAGAGAGGGTCAGTATTCACCCCCTTTCATATGAAACCCCTAAATAAGAGCTGGTCCAACCAATTCACTTCATAAGTCACATAATTAGTTGATTAAGATCCACCTGTGTGCAAAGTGTCACATGACATCTGTATAAATCAACCTGTTCTGGAAGGACCCTGACTCTGCAACATTAAGTAAGCATAGAAAACCAAGGAGCACTCCAAACACAAAGACAAAGTTGTGGAGAAGTACAGATCAGGGTTGGGTTATAAACATAATATCCCAAACTTTGAATATCCCACAGAGCACCATTAAAATCCATTATAGCAAAATGGAAAGAATATGGCACCACAACAAACCTGACAAGAGAAGGCCGCCTACCAAAACTCAGACTGGGTAAGGAGGCCATTAATCAGAGATGTAAAGATAACATTGAAGGAGCTGAAGAGATACACAGCAGAGATGGGAGCATCCATCCATAGGACCACTTTAAGACATACACACCACAGAACAGGGCTTTATGGAAGAGTGGCCAAAAAGAAAAAAAAGACATTGCTTAAAAATAAAGCACATTTGGAGTTTGCCCAACAGCATGTGGCAGACTCTGCAAACACATGGAAGATTCTCTGGTCAGAGGAGACTAAAATTTAATGTTTTGGCCATCATGGAAAACGCCATGTGTGGTGCAAACCCAACACTTCCCATCACCCTGAGAACACCATTCCTACAATGAAGCATGGTGGTGGTAACATCATGCTGTGGGGATGATTTTCATCCACAGGGACAAGAAAGCTGGTCAAGAGATGGATGGAACTAAATACAGGGCAGTTCTGGAGGAAAACCATTTGAGACTGGGACAAAGGTTCACATTCCAGCAGGACAATGACCCTGAACATATTGCTAAAGCTACAATGGACTGGTTTAAAGGGAAACATTTAAATGTCTTGGAATGGCCTAGTCAAAGCCCAGACCTCAATCCATTTGAGAATCTGTGGCATAACTTGAAGATTGCTGTACAGCAACACAACCCATCTAACTTGAAGGAGTTGGAGAAGTTTTGCCTTGAGCAATGGGCAAAAATCCCAATGGCTAGATGTACTAAGCTAATAGAGACATACCCCAAGAGACTTGCAGCTGTAGTTGTAACAAGATGTGGCTCTACAAAGTAGTGACTTTGGGGGTGGGAGATACCTTTGCACACTCCAGATTTCTGTTTTCATCTTTGTGTCACAATTTAAAAAACACCCCACATAATGTGCACTTTTAAAATGGTAGGCATGTTGTGTAAATCAAAGGGTGCCAACCCTCCAAAATCCATTTTAATTCTAGCTTGTAATGTGACAAAACAGGACAAACACCAAAGGGGATGAATACTTTTGCATGACACTGTAGATGTTCATTGGCTTATCTGTCAAGCTGAGACTTGTTCACCCATACATGAGTTGACATAACTGCATGTGCATCACTTTAGGCTACAAAATTGTTGCAGATTGCCCAGTAAACATTCAAATGTGGCCCTGACTGTGAAAGTAAGCCCACTGTAACTGTCTGTGACCAACTTTCAATCAACAGTTACTTTTAATTATTGTATTACTAAACAATAAACCTGGTTATGCAGTTAGACTTTGACCTTTGTTATGACCTGGCTCAACAACCACAACAAAGGGAGATGCACCACTATAAACATTTAACAAAGGCATTTTATTAATCATTTGTATGGAGGATAACATTGTATGATACAGTTAAGTCAGTGGTATTAAAAGGCATACAAGTTGGTCCCAGAAGCTTATTGCCAGAAATTTAGGAATTGGTTAAAGGGTGACAGACAAACAGAGTTTGTCTGTGATTTGTCTTGTCACTTATCGTTGGTGTTCAGCTGCTAAAGTAGATGATTTTGATAGCCTGTGTGAACTGCTGGTGTAGGGTGTGGATGAGTGAAAGATGTGTGCCAGTGTTGTATGGTACAAAACATAAGAAATAAACTAAAGTAACATAAATGACAGCACCTGCAAAGGAGAGAAGGAAAGAGAGCAAAAGAAGCAGTCAAGTCAGAGTGCCAGCCAGTGAGAGAATGAATCTGAAGATGGCCTTTACCAAACTCAGTACACCGAATCCAGGTGTACTAAATTACCACTAATTGCCTGCATAGATACGACAGGTCATGAACAGACACCCCCCAGAGGATACCACCTGGGAAGCACACTTCAAGATGACACCACAGGGGGTCATCACCCCCCCTTAAAACACGGGCCCAAACAGGATCCCCAAAATACTTAATAACAATTTACTGTACACTCACAGGTAACCAACACACAAAAACAAAAAATACTAACACAAGCCTACAGCCTCTGTATCAGTACAAAATCAGCCAACTCTGCTGACCCCAGCACAGTGAGCAGCCGAAAACGCTAACACAAGACTGCAGCCCATATGTGTCAATATGAAGTCATCGGCTAACTCCACTGCTTTCAGCGCAGTGAGTGGCCTTTGTTCATTTACATAAGTAGCAACTCATTGAGGAATAGCATTTTTAAATTGTTCCATTATCAGCAGTTCACACAGGCTATCAAAATCATCTACTTTAACAACTGAATGAGAAAAGTGAGAAGACAAATCACGGACAAACTCCATATTTGTTTGTCTATCACCCTTTAACCAATTCCTAAATTTCTGGCGATAAGCTGAGACCAACTCATATGCCTTTAATACCACTGACTTAACTGCATCATAAAATAAGTTATCCTCTGTACAAATGGCTGAATATGCCTCCTGATCTCTCCCAGTGAGAACACACTGAAGCATAATAATTCTATCTGAATCTGGCCATTTTTTTTATATTAGCCAGACATTCAAACAGTGAAAAAAAAGTTTCTGGATCGCACTCATTAAATTTCAGCACTAAACACATATTAGCGATCACATCCACACCAGCAGGCACAGCATCACCAGAATTAAAATCTTCTGAATCAGACCCATCTGAAGAAAGTTTACCCTCTATTTAGCTGCAGTTTAGTCTGCTTTAACTCCAATTTCTCAGTGTCTTGCTGAGTTTTCTCTAATTCCAGTCTCTCTATTATATCCTTTTCCCTACTCTCCAACTCCAGTTTAAGCCACACTTTCCTGCTCATACTGCATAGCCAATAACTCCTTCTGCTGCTCAAAACTCAATACGGCCTGCACAATTGATGAAGTGGGCACTGGTAAGGGGACAGACTTAGCCGCACAAAACTCACTCTTCTGTAACACACCTTTTGAAAACACACACTAAAACTGCTTTAATTTCATCTTTACATGTCTTACCTGAAACCTCTATGGCATAATGGTTTGCAATTTCCAACAATTGCACCTTCTTACAGCTATTCATAAATGCCTCTCTAGGTGCATCATAAAAACTAGACAAGGAAACCATACGTTACCAGTCAGAATACAAAGTAATACGCACCAGAGAATTTCCCCCCCAACTACCACCACAAAACTAACTATATACACTCAACCCTAGTCTTCATGTGGAGTGTGGTGGGTACATACACACACAAAAAACACCCCACACACCAGTAGACCAGTAAATCGACCTGAAAACAGGCAAGCCTACCAAGTCACACGGATGTGCCCCTGAGACAGCTATCTAAAAATGCTGACACAAACCACGACACCACAACACTAAAAAAAAACAATAAAATGGACACAACCCAAAGGGGAAATGCACCTTGACCTAACAGGGAAATCCCTGTACAAGAGCAAACAGCAACACTTACCTTCTGAACAGCAACATTCTGACAAACAAACACCAGGTCGATGCTTTCAACAAAGACATAATGCATCTCCCAACACTTGAGCTAAATCAGAAAAGAGAAAAGCCCTGCAGCCTAAAAACAGCACAAAACTGAACCAAATTTACTAATTAGCATAATCACAGCAGGTGCACTACATAAAAGGCACAAAACAAACTTTTACTACATTAACCATAATAGATGAGCCCCCATTTGTTATGACCTGGCTCAACAGCCATAACAAAGGGAGACACCACCATAAACACTTAACAAAGGTATTTTATTAATCCAAATAAGCAAAATTAAGAAGCCAAATTATATTTTAAACAACATGAAAGGGATAATCAGAAAAGTCAGTGGTGTAGGGTGTGGATGAGTGAAAGATGTGTGTGCCAGTGTTGCATAGTGCAAAACAAAACATAAAGAATAAACTACGTAAAGTAACATAACCAAAGGCAAAGGGTGGCATGGTGGTGTAGTGGTTAGCACTGTTGCCTCACAGCAAGAAGGTCCTGGGTTCGAGCCCAGCGGCCGACAAGGGCCTTTCTGTGTGGAGTTTGCATGCTCTCCCCATGTCCGTGTGGGTTTCCTCTGGGTGCTCCGGTTTCCCCCACAGTCCAAAGGCATGCAGGTTAGGCAAATTGGTGGCTCTAAATTGACCATAGGTGTGAGTGTGAATGGTTGTCTGTGTCTATGTGTCAGCCCTGCGATGACCTGGCGACTTGTCTAGGGTGTACCCTGCCTCTCGCCCATAGTTAGCTGGGATAGGTTCTAGCTTGCCTGCAACCCTGTAGGACAGGATAAGCAGCTACAGATAATGGATGGATGGGTGGATGGAAGGATGGAACATAACCAAACAAATGACAGCACACCTGCAAAAGCAAGCCAGGCCAAGACCACAAGAGAAGCAGTCAAGTCAGAGCACCAACCAGCAAGAGAATTACTCTGAAGATGGCTTTTACCAAACTCAGTACAACGAACCCAGATGTACCAAGTTGCCACTAATTGCCTGCATGGAAAAGACAGGTCATGAACAGACCCCCCCCCCCAGATGACACCACCTGGGAAGCACACTTTAAGATGACACCACAGGGGGTCATTACACCATATAGCATGCAGTTACAGAAGGGAATTATTTATAATCACAATATCTGGTGTCACCCCGATGAGGATGGGTTCCCTTTTGAGTCTGGTTCTTCTCAAGGTTTCTTCCTCATGTTGTCTCAGGGAGTTTTTCCTTACCATTGTCACCTCTGGAATATATATATATATAGGGGCGGCACGGTGGTGTAGTGGTTAGTGCTGTCG
Source organism: Neoarius graeffei (assembly GCF_027579695.1). Lineage (NCBI taxonomy): Eukaryota > Metazoa > Chordata > Actinopteri > Siluriformes > Ariidae > Neoarius > Neoarius graeffei. The sequence continues at coordinate 38,689,666 of NC_083576.1, read as the reverse complement.
CCTCACAGCAAGAAGGTCCTGGGTTCGAGCCCCGGGGCTGGCGAGGGCCTTTCTGTGTGGAGTTTGCATGTTCTCCCCGTGTCCGTGTGGGTTTCCTCCGGGTGCTCCGGTTTCCCCCACAGTCCAAAGACATGCAGGTTAGGTTAACTGGTGACTCTAAATTGACCGTAGGTGTGAGTGTGAATGGTTGTCTGTGTCTATGTGTCAGCCCTGCGATGACCTGGCGACTTGTCCAGGGTGTACCCCGCCTTTCGCCTGTAGTCAGTTGGGATAGGCTCCAGCTTGCCTGCGACCCTGTAGAAGGATAAAGCGGCTAGAGATAATGAGATGAGATATATATATATATATATCAACTCCCAGAATTAATTTATTTCTGTAAAGCTGCTTTGTGCTAATGTCAATTCTCAAAAGCCCTAGACAAATAAAATTGTACTGAATTGAATTGAATTAAACATATCTTGTTTACCTATTCAGTATGATGTTTGGAAGGATTACAAGCATTTATACTCTTTATTTCATTTATTTTTATTTACTTAAACAGTTCCTTAATATAATATTTTGTGTACGTTAGGCAGGTAACCAAATAAAAAAAACAAACACAATATTCAGATTGAACACATAGTGCTTCCTTATCATGTCTGTACCTGCTTGCACTCAAGACTTCACTTCCAGGAATTGACAGCGGACTTCAAATATTACTGCCATGGACTACAACAGCCATCCAGCACCTCACCACTCACAGTCACCTACACCTGGACCCAATAACCACAGCACACATATAAGCGCTCTCAAAGCACTCCATCATTGCAAAGTAAATGCTTGTTTTTTTGTGTCTGACTTTACCAAGCCTTTTTAAATATACTGCTCTGGTTTGCATTTATTTTGAACTTCAGATTTTGCCTTTTTGATATTACCTCTGACACCCTGTTTGTGTGATGCCTGACCATTTGCCTGTTGTTGTTGTTGTTGTTGTTGTTGTTTTATTTTAAATTCTGCTTTCTGTCTCACAATTTGGATTTATCTATCAGTTTGTCTGAATAAACTATCTTTCAGCTTTTATGTCCTTTTTTAAATAATAAACTATAAATTCAGCTTTTACATTTCTGTTACCTGCATATCTGACAGAATACTTCACCATCTTCACGGATGTAGCAGAGGAGCGCAGGCAAACTGTCTTATCCATACAGGGCTGTCTACTAGGAGAACAGCAGCAAAGTCTAAGTAAACTTGATGCCCATGTCACTCAACTCACCAATGCTGTGTCACAGGCATGCCTATCCCACCCTGTGCCAGTTACAAACTCCAGCATGCTTATCCCCCTTCCTGACAAGTTCTCAGAAGTTTCTGAGTGCACAGGATTTCTACAGCAATTCTCTGTTTTTCACTAGTCAGATGGGAACCACAGACCAACAGAAAATATCCCAGTTTATCAACCTTCTCACTGGTAAAGCGCTTAAGTGGACAACTGCTGTATGGGAGGAGGAGGGCAGAGAACCTATGTCTTCCTAGAAGCAATTCATTAAGCTGTTTTGCCTAGATTTTTGATCACAGTCCTGAACGGATGGAAGCTGGTGAACGACTCCTTACCATTCAACAAGGGAGGAAATGAGTTGCAGAACATGTTCTCAAATTCCACATGCTCGCAGTGTGACACAGCTGGAATGAGGCTACATTTCACCAAGCTCTAAGTCCCAAAATTCTGAGTGAACTATAACCCCGATTCCAAAAAAGTTGTGACAAAGTACAAATTGTAAATAAAAACGGAATGCAATAATTTACAAATCTCAAAAACTGATATTTTATTCACAATAGAACATAGACAACATATCAAATGTCAAAAGTGAGACATTTTGAAATTTCATGCCAAATATTGGCTCATTTGAAATTTTATGACAGCAACACATCTCAAAAAAGTTGGGACAGGGGCAATAAGAGGCTGGAAAAGTTAAAGGTACAAAAAAGGAACAGCTGGAGGACCAAATTGCAACTCATTAGGTCAATTGGCAATAGGTCATTAACATGACTGGGTATAAAAAGAGCATCTTGGAGTGGCAGCGGCTCTCAGAAGTAAAGATGGGAAGAGGATCACCAATCCCCCTAATTCTGCACCAACAAATAGTGGAGCAATATCAGAAAGGAGTTTGACAGTGTAAAATTGCAAAGAGTTTGAACATATCATCATCTACAGTGCATAATATCATCAAAAGATTCAGAGAATCTGGAAGAATCTCTGTGCGTAAGGGTCAAGGCCAGAAAACCATACTGGGTGCCCGTGATCTTCAGGCCCTTAGATGGCACTGCATCACATACAGGCATGCTTCTGTATTGGAAATCACAAAATGGGCTCAGGAATATTTCCAGAGAACATTATCTGTGAACACAATTCACCGTGCCATCCGCCGTTGCCAGCTAAAACTCTATAGTTCAAAGAAGAAGCCATATCTAAACATGATCCAGAAGCGCAGACGTCTTCTCTGGGCCAAGGCTCATTTAAAATGGACTGTGGAAAAGTGGAAAACTGTTCTGTGGTCAGACGAATCAAAATTTGAAGTTCTTTATGGAAATCAGGGACGCCGTGTCATTCGGACTAAAGAGGAGAAGGATGACCCAAGTTGTTATCAGCGCTCAGTTCAGAAGCCTGCATCTCTGATGGTATGGGGTTGCATTGGTGTGTGTGGCATAGGCAGCTTACGCATCTGGAAAGACACCAATGCTGAAAGGTATATCCAGGTTCTAGAGCAACATATGCTCTCATCCAGACGACGTCTCTTTCAGGGAAGACCTTGCATTTTCCAACATGACAATGCCAAACCACATACCGCATCAATTACAGCATCATGGCTGCGTAAAAGAAGGGTCCGGGTACTGAACTGGCCAGCCTGCAGTCCAGATCTTTCACCCATAGAAAACATTTGGCACATCATGAAATGGAAGATACGACAAAAAAGACCTAAGACAGTTGAGCAACTAGAATCCTACATTAGACAAGAATGGGTTAACATTCCTATCCCTAAACGTGAGAAACTTGTCTCTTCAGTCCCCAGACGTTTACAGACTGTTGTAAAGAGAAAAGGGGATGTCTCACAGTGGTAAATGTGGCCTTGTCTCAACTTTTTTGAGATGTGTTGTTGTCATGAAATTTAAAATCACCTAATTTTTCTCTTTAAATGATACATTTTCTCAGTTTAAACATTTGATATGTCATCTATGTTCTATTCTGAATAAAATATGGAATTTTGAAACTTCCACATCATTGCATTCCATTTTTATTTACAATTTGTACTTTGTCCCAACTTTTTTGGAATCGGGGTTGTAGTCTATACAGATGATCAAGCCTCTCTCGACTCAACAATCAACTGTCATTGCATACCTCCGCACACTGCCTACATGTCACAGAGAACCCAGAGCCCATGGAGGTCTCACATACCAAGTTAAGCCTTTCTGAATGTGAGTGAAGTTGCAGAGAGAAACTTTTTTCTATTCTGGGAACCCACACATTGTGTGTTAAGTTGCCCCTCTTGTTGGAGAGGCTCCAAAGCATCAACAACAACTGAGAGAGCCTCAACCACACCAAGTCCTTTCCCAGTAAGTCAGTTTAAGTCTCTCTCTTATTGATCATTCAGGCTTCATGTGCAGATAAGGCTGTCTAAGTCTGTTTATGTTATCTCTGCCCTGATGGATTCCAGAGCTGCAGGAAATTTCATAGACAGTGACACCGTGCAAATACTTCAAAACCCCTCACAACCACTCCAACAGCCTCTATGGATCAGATGGTGATCAGTTCAAGTTCTCAGGAGAGGTTTCTGAGTGCACAGGATTTCTGCAGCAATTCTGTTTTTCACGGCTCAGAGGGGAACCACAGACCAATAGAAAATAGTCCAGTTTATCAACCTTCTCACTGGTAATATTGTTAGGGTTTTGCTGGGAATCGAACCCGGGTCGCTGGTGTAGTAATCCAGCAAACCCCCACTAGGCCACCAGGGGAATGACTCAAGTGCAGAGGAGTGAGGCGAAGGTAGAGTACAAAAACAGTTTATTGTCAAAAGCACAGAAGGTCAAAAATCCAAAGCAAAATGTAAAATCCAAATGCTCAGAAGATATAAGGGAAAATAAAATATCCAAATGTTCAAAGTCCAAAATCAGAAAAGAAAAGGCAAAAATGCAAAACGCTCAGAAGATCCAAAAATGTCAAGTACAAAGTCCAAAAGAAAGCAAAATACCAAAAAACACAAGGACATAAGCAAGGTACACGGGACAGAGGTTACTATCCATAAGCAGCACAAAGACTCTGTGAAAAGAGACTAAACTGAGGAAGTATATATAGCCAGGTAATTAAGAAACTAGGCGGGGCAGAAAATAAAGAACAGGTTGGGGTAAAAGGCACATGGAAACACAGGCTATCAAAACAAACACAAAACACAGAAGCAGTGGCGGCATCTAGAGGCCAAAACAAACATGACAAGCTAAAAAAAATAACAGCGGCCTCTAGAGGCCAAGACAGTCCCCAGTCCTAACAGGACCCCCCCCCCCTCAAGGAGCGTCTCCTGACGTTCCCAGGGCGATCCGGATGGGCCGAATGGAAGTCCTGACAAAGTTCTTTGTCTAACACATCCAGAGCGGGGACCCAACAGCGCTCCTCAGGGCCATAGCCCTCCCAGTCCACTAGATATTGAAGCCCGCTGCGGACCCGGCGGGAGTCGAGCAGGTGGCGCACCATGAACATGGTCTGACCCTGGAGGATGCGGGGAGGCGGGGGATTCCTAGGGGCAGGGGCATACGAGGACGACAGTACGGGCCACAACAGGGATACATGGAATGTGAGGTTGATCCTTAGAGTCTGGGGCAACTGGAGCCGGTCGGTGACGGGGTTCACCCTGTGCACAACCTTGAAGGGGCCAATGTAGCGAGGAGCAAGCTTGCAGTTCTCCACCTGCAGTGGAAGGTCCTTGGCGAACAGCCAAACCCGCTGCCCAGGGCGAAAAATGTGGGCAGACCTTCTTTGGCAGTTGGCCTGAGTCTGGTTGGCCCTGGAAGTCTGGATGAGGGTCCTCCTGACCTTGTTCCAGGTCTTGCGACACCGTCTCACGTACTGGTTGACCGAGGGCACCCCAGCGTCCTCCTCCTGATCCAGAAACAGAGGTGGCTGGAACCCGAATTGGCACTGGAACGGCGACAACCTGGTGGCCGATGACTGCAGGGTGTTGTGGGCGTACTCTGCCCATGGCAGCCAGGTGCTCCATGATGTCGGGTTATCCATCACCAGACCTCGCAGGGTGGTTTCCAGGTCCTGGTTGTGCCTCTCAGTCTGGCCATTGGACTGGGGCTGGAACCCAGAGGAGAGGCTGGCAGTGGCTCCGATGACCTTGCAGAACCCGCGCCACACTCGGGAGGAGAACTGGGGCCCCCGGTCTGAGACGATGTCCTGTGGGAGCCCAAAGACTCGGAAGACATGAGTAAATATTAGTTTGGCTGTTTCAAGGGCAGAAGGGAGCTTGCACAGCGGTATGAAGCGGCAGGCCTTAGAGAATCTGTCGACTATGACCAAAATGACAGTGTTACCTTGAGAGTCTGGAAGGCCCGTGATGAAGTCGACCGCCACATGGGACCATGGACGCCGGGGAATAGGCAGAGGATGCAGGAGGCCCTGGGGATGCTGTCGTGGGTTCTTGCTTCTGGTGCACACATCACAGGACAGGACGAATGACCTTACTTCCTTCTCCATGCTTGGCCACCAGAAGTGTCTTTTCAAGAAGTCCAGGGTCCTCTGAGCTCCCGGGTGGGCGGTGAGAGGGGACGAGTGACCCCACTGGAGAACCTTGGCCCGGGCTTGACGTGGGACGTACAAGAGGCCCGGTGGCCCCGTCCCAGGACCGGGGTCCTGGCGTTGAGCTCGTCAAACAGCCTCCTCAACACCCCAGCGGACAGGGGTCACAATCTGGGACACAGAGATAATAGGCCCAACTTCACTCTCCCTGTTGGTGGGAGCGAACAGCCTGGAAAGCGCATCAGGTTTGGTGTTCTTAGAGCCGGGGCGGTAAGATAGGGTGAAGTCGAACCAACTGAAAAACAAGGTCCACCTAGCCTGTCGTGGATTGAATCTCTTAGCTTGCTGGAGGTACTCCAGGTTCTTGTGGTCCATCCAAACCAGGAATGGATGTTGCACTCCCTCCAGCCAGTGCCTCCACTCCTCAAGGGCCAGTTTAACCGTGAGCAGTTCTCGATCCCCCACATCATACCGGGACTCCACAGGACTCAGACGGTGGGAGAAGTATGCGCAGGGGTGCAACCTTCCATCCGAGCGTTGAGAGAGTACCGCACCGACTCCACTGTCCGAGGCGTCCACCTCGATGATGAACGGTTGCGATGTGTCTGGGAGGACCAGAATGGGTGCCGTGCAGAAGCGGTGCTTGAGGTCCTTGAACGCCTTCTCCGCCTGAGGAGACCAGACATAAGAGCCACCTGTCTTTTTGGTGAGGTCCGATATGGGTGCTGATACAGAACTGAAATTCCTGACAAACTTGCAGTAGAAGTTAGCAAATCCTAAGAACTGCTGAACTTCTCTGACGGACTTGGGAGTGGGCCAGTTTCGGACGGCCAGGGTCTTGGCTGGATCCATCTGGAGTTGTCCTGTCCATACAATAAAACCCAGAAAGGAGACCTTGGGGACGTGAAACTCACATTTCTGGGCCTTAGCGAACAGATTGTTCTGTAGCAGCCTTTGGAGGACCTGGCAGACGTGGTGGCGGTGCTTCTGCAAGGTCTTGGAAAATATTAGGATGTCGTCGAGGTAGACAAAAACGTACTGGTTGATCATATCCCTCAAGACGTCTTTGATAAGGGCCTGAAAAACTGCTGGTGCATTGGTGAGTCCGAAGGGCATCACCTGGTACTCATAGTGCCCTGATGGGGTGTTAAAGGCAGTCTTCCACTCGTCTCCCTGTCGGATACGGATGAGGTGGTATGCGTTCCGTAAGTCCAACTTGGTGAAGACAGTGGCACCTTGGAGCAGGTCGAACTCTGTGGACATCAGCGGAAGGGGATAACGGTTGCGCACAGTGATCTTGTTCAGGCCCCTGTAGTCAATACACGGTCGGAGCCCCCCATCCTTCTTGCTGACAAAGAAGAAGCCGGCACCAGCAGGTGAGGTGGAGGGTCGAATGAACCCAGAGGCCAGGGCGTCCTTGATGTATTCCTCCATGGCCTTGTGTTCTGGCTGAGAGAGGGAAAACAGTCTGCCCCGAGGAGGGGTAGTCCCAGGGAGCAAGTCGATGGCACAGTCGTAGGCGTGGTGCGGAGGAAGAACGGCGGCCCTACTCTTGCTGAAGACTTCCTTAAGATCCCAGTACTCTGTGGGAACTTGAGATAACTCGGTGAGATCAGGAGGCTCGGCAGGAGACACAGGAGAGCTAGAGAGCAGACAAGAGGTATGGCATGCAGGGCCCCATTCCACAACCTGGCTTGTTACCCAGTCTATGCGAGGGTTGTGGTGGGTAAGCCAAGGAAGGCCTAGGATCACTGGGAACTCTGGCGAATGAATAAGGTGCAGGGAAATTTCTTCTTTGTGACCTTGAGACTGGAGAAAGACTGGAGAAGTAACTTGGGGGACTCTTCCGTCACCTAAAGCTTGGCCATCCAGGGCAGACACAAACAGCGGGACTTCAAGAGGTGCAGTAGGGACATTGATTCTTCGGGCGAAGTAGGCATCCATAAAGTTTCCAGCGGCCCTGGCGTCTAACAAGGCCTGGCAAGAGTGGACGGACTCACCCCAGGAGATGGAGACCGGGATGTAGACTCCTTGGCCAGGAAGTTCGGAGAGAGGGTAGGCCCCATCACAACCCTCCCTCGGCTGGACAGGGCAGTCCTTTTCCCGAGAGCTCGGGACATGATGCTCGGAAATGGCCAGGCTTGCCACAGTAGATGCAGCACTTGTCCCTCCTTCTGTGCTCCCTCTCAGATGCGGAGAGACGAGTACGGCCCACTTGCATGGGCTCCGGACAGTCACTGGAGGAGGTAGATGGGCTCCATGTTGAGGCAGTGAGGCCGGGGAAGCTCAGGACTTGCCGGCGCTCTCTAATCCGGTTGTCAAGACGAATGGCATGTGAGATCAGTGTTTCGAGGTCACTTGGGCATCCAATAGAGGCCAGACAATCTTTGATGGGGTCAGACAGACCATGGTGGAAGGCTGAAACCAGGGCAGTCTCGTTCCATCCACTGACTGCTGCGAGCATCCGGAACGAGATGGTGTAGTCTGCAATGCTTCCTTCCTGCCGGATGGACATGAGCTTCCTGGCTGCATCTTTACTGATGTCTGCCTGATCGAAGACCCAAAGCATCTCTTCCATAAACAGCTTGAAGTCAGAGCACTCAGGTCCCTGTCTCTGCCAGATGGCTGTTGCCCAAGCTCATGCCTTATCAGCTAACAAGGTTATCACATATGCAATCTTGCAGCGATCCATAGTGTAGGTGGAAGGCTGGAGCTCAAAGGTGAGTTGGCACTGGGTAAGGAACTCCCGGCACTCACCGTGCTTGCCGCCATACCTCTGTGATGCAGGAAGGCAGGGTTCGCGAGGTGACAGAGGCAGCGTGGCAGGAGGCACTGGAGTGGGAGCAGATGGTGGAGCAGGAGCAGGGGGAAGATCAGGAGGAGGAGATGCGGGCATAGGAGTCAGCTGTGCCAGGGCTTTCCCAATTTGCTGAAGCAGTACCTCACGTTGGCTTGCGAGTGTTCATCCATGAGTGTCCATGGTCGCGCCGAAGCGTGTTAAAGCTGCCATAATTCCCTGAAGGTTGGCCGGGTAGACAGTTGAAGCAGCCTCTGCTGAGTCGGTCATGACGGAGTCTTTCTGTTAGGGTTTTGCTGGGAATCGAACCCGGGTCGCTGGTGTAGTAATCCAGCAAACCCCCACTAGGCCACCAGGGGAATGATTCAAGTGCAGAGGAGTGAGGCGAAGGTAGAGTACAAAAACAGTTTATTGTCAAAAGCACAGAAGGTCAAAAATCCAAAGCAAAATGTAAAATCCAAATGCTCAGAAGATATAAGGGAAAATAAAATATCCAAAAGTTTAAAGTCCAAAATCAGAAAAGAAAAGGCAAAAATGCAAAACGCTCAGAAGATCCAAAAATGTCAAGTACAAAGTCCAAAAGAAAGCAAAATACCAAAAAACACAAGGACATAAGCAAGGTACACGGGACAGAGGTTACTATCCATAAGCAGCACAAAGACTCTGTGAAAAGAGACTAAACTGAGGAAGTATATATAGCCAGGGTAATTAAGAAACTAGGCAGGGCAGAAAATAAAGAACAGGTGGGGGTAAAAGGCACATGGAAACACAGGCTATCAAAACAAACACAAAACACAGAAGCAGTGGCGGCCTCTAGAGGCCAAAACAAACATGACAAGCTAAAAAAATAACAGCGGCCTCTAGAGGCCAAGACAGTCCCCAGTCCTAACAAATATTGATGGTGGTGTGGCATAATCATGCCAAGCACTAAACCCCTCTTGCCCCAAGTCAGTGCCCTGCATTATGAAACCATCCCATTTCTAGTCACAGTAATGAAGAACCAACTCATCATTTTGGGGTTCCCATGGCTGCAACAGCACAACCCAGACATTTTATGGCAGGACAGAGAAATACTACAGTGGTCCAAATCCTGCATACAATCTTGTCTCCATCTGCCCAAATGCACAGTTGCTTCTGCCTCAGTGGAAAGCCCTGAAGTCACCATAACTACCTACATTCCAGGGTGTTACTAGGAACTCATAGATGTATTCAGTAAGGTTAAAGCCAACAGATTCCCCCCTCACTGACCCTATGACTGTGCCATAGAGCTCCTTCTGGGCACCATGCCTTCTCGCTGCCGCATCTATCCACTTTCTATCTCTGAGCAGAAGCTTTGGAGGATTATGTGCAGGAGGCTCTACAACAGGGGCACATCCATCCCTCCACATCACCTGCTTTTGCTGGTTTCTTTTTTGTGGTGAAGAAAGGAAGGAGCCTTAGGCCATTAATCATAGAGGACTCAATCAGATCACAGTAAAATACCCTTATGCCCTGCCTTTAGTTCCCTTGCCCCTTGACCAACTCAGATCAGCTAAGATGTTTACCAAGCTTGTCCTATGCAATGCTTATAATCTGGTGTGCATCCCTAAGGGTGATGAGTGGAAGACTCCTTTTAGCACCACCTCTAGACACTATGAGTACTGTGTGATGCCATATGCTTGACATATAAGAAAGTCTATATGTGGCAGATCACAGAATCCAGGGACACATGTCTGCCCGGGGGCATTTTGAGTTATTGACAGATTCAGAAAGTACAGTTTCTAAGCTTTCCAATGATGCCTTCCATGTGGAGATCTGACAATATTTGAAGAATGTGTGGCCTTTTGAAAGTGTATACTTCTTAAAACAGGAAAGGGAGAAAATCGCCCTCAAAGTTTTCCATCTCAGCTACTCTGGGTGTAGGGCGGGCACATAATGGTGCTCATTTGCATGACATAAAGGAAAGCCCTACCCCCTACTAGCTAGCACGATACTACTTTCATGTAAACAATGATCACCATGTCAATTTTCCTTCCATGCAAAGTATGCCCAACACAATTATCTCATCTCATTATCTCTAGCTGCTTTATCCTTCTACAGGGTCGCAGGCAAGCTGGAGCCTATCCCAGCTGACTATGGGCGAAAGGCGGGGTACACCCTGGACAAGTTGCCAGGTTATCACAGGGCTGACACATAGACACAGACAACCATTCACACTCACATTCACACCTACAGTCACCAGTTAACCTAACCTGCATGTCTTTGGACTGTGGGGGAAACCGGAGCACCCGGAGGAAACCCACGTGGAGAACATGCAAACTCCACACAGAAAGGCCCTCGCTGGCCCCGGGGCTCGAACCCAGGACCTTCTTGCTGTGAGGCGACAGCGCTAACCACTACACCACCGTGCCGCCCCCAACACAATTATAAAGTACAAAAATAAGTCCTAAAGTATACTTTAACGTTTTGTGGTTGAAAAATTACTCACACCGTAAGAAAGAAAGATAGCACGATGATGACACAACTAACACAACACTAGTTTCATGTAAAGCCTCGGTCACAACCGGCCGTATGGTACATGCTCCTACAGCCGGTCTACATGCAAAAAACGCAAGAAACACACGGAGAGCGCGCATGAAACGCACGAGAGCGTGCGTGTGAAAAGCACGAGAGCGTGCGTGTGATGTGCTGATTTTCGAGCCGCAGACCAGCCGCAGAGGTTCTTTGTCATGTCAAACAAACTCTACGGGCACTTACATTTTTTTCAGGTTGCAAGACAAACTTACGGCCAACGCGCGTCTTTCTCCGTGAACAAAAGAAAACCGCAGCGATTTGGGAAACGCCAAAAATCACACGGCCAAAAAATCGTACGTCCGGTTGTGACCTAGGCTTAACCAAACCACAACACTCTCCGTTACATGCAAAAATAACCACACAGCCTTAGATTAATAAACTTACCCCATCAGAAAGAGAAACGGCGCCTTGCACACACCAGTGCCTCCGATGGAATGTAATCCTAGAACGGTCCGTGTATCATCCGATCATTCAAGTATTCCATTCAATCTGGAAAATGAGGTTGCGGTTTTTTTTTTTGCTAGAAATGGTGATCTCTGATGTAAATACCGAGTGTCTGTTTGCTTCGCGGTGTGTCACCTCCTCTGCGCTCTGTTTAGCTTGCTCATTCCATAGTGAAATCACACGCCTGTATGCAGGTTAAGTAGCCATGCGCTCAACTCGGATCATACAGCTGATTCGCGGAAAAAAACAAACAAAATGACTTAAATCATCATGTGAATGGCCCATATGGTAATTTACCCACACCCCCCAGCAGGCTACAGTCCTGACAAAAACGAGACAATTTGCAACAAAAAATGTATGCTTTTCCAACAAAACAATCTATTATCTGAAATACTGATTGCATTCTTCAAAATCTCAACTTGCACATGATGGAAAAAAACAAAAATCACAAATTTCGAAAAAAATGCTTCTTTTGCGATTATCTCGGATTCGTTTCAGCCGACATGTGTCCCTGGATTCGGTGAGGGGTCACATATTTCATTGTCTCATTAATGACTTATTGAGGGACATGCTTGGCAAATTTGTCATTGCCTACATCAAGGATATCTTCATCTACTCTCCTACCATGGGAAGTCGTAAATCATGTTAAGAGTGTCTTAGCCTTACAAATCAACTCTTTGTCAAAGCTGAAAAATGTGGATTTCATGTCACCCAGATTTCCTTCCTAGGATATGTCACCAGTTCAGATGGAGTAACTATGGGTGAAGGTAAAGTTTCCTCAGTAACAATTTGGCCCACTTCTACTATAGTTAAGAAGCTCCAATGTTTTCTTGGATTTGCAATTTCTACAGGACATCCATCAGAAGATTTAGTTCCATTGCCACTCTACTCACAGCCCTACTCAAAAAGGGCCCCAAGCACCTCCACTGGAACCAAGAGGCCAACAGAGCCTTCTCTCAACTCAAAGCAGCATTTACTTCTGCTCTCATTCTTAAGCACCCTGATCCCACTAAACTGTTCATTGTTGAAGGTGATACATCTGAGTCCAGTGTCAGGGTAGTGTTATCCCAGCATTTTGGTGAGAAGCCTAAGTTGCACATTGTAGCTTTCTTCTCCAAGAAACTCACCTCCAGAGAACAAAATTACAACATTGAGAACCGGGAGCTTCTGGTTGTTAAACTGGCACTGGAGGAGTGGAAACAATAGCTGGAAGGGGTAGCCTGTCCTTTTATCAATTTTACCAATCACAAAAATCTGGGAGTATCTCAAATCTGCCAAGAGACTGAATTCACGACAAGCCTGTTGGGCTCTCTTTTTCACTAGATTACAGTTCACAGTAGCCTACAGACTTGGCTCTAAGAACACAAAAGCTGACTCTCTGTCCCATATCCACCTATCTTCGGCCTCAGATCCAGATCCTTGTACCCCTCTGACCTGCTTCATCAAATCCTTAACCTGGGATATTGACAAAGAACTTGCATGAACCATGCCATATCATGTTCCTCCCAACTGCCCCACCAATCATACCCATGTCTCCCCATGCTTCAGAAGCTGTCTGGTAACCTGGGCACAAGTCACTCCCGTGACTGGGCATCCAGGCAGTCAGCAAACTTACCAACTATTAAGAACTAAATACTGGTGGCCCAACATGTTGATGGATATCAACCGTTTCATTTAATGTTCAGTGTATACACAGGCAAAAGTGCTCTGGGCACTTCCAGTAGGCAAACTTATGCTTCTTCCCATGCCTCAGTGTCCCTGTTCCCACTTAGCCATAGACTTCATTACAGAGCTCCCCAAGGCAACACAGTAATCATGGTCATCATTGATTGCTTCTTGGAGTCTTTAAAACTCATCCCTTTACCAGGTCTTCCCACAGCATTTTAAACTGCAGAACTAATCTTTACCCATGTGTTTTAATATTTTGGCATCCCAGAAGATATAGTCAATGATCATGGTCCCCAGAGACTTGATATATCAAGTCTCTGGTCCAAGTTTATGGATATATTGGGAGTGTCAGTGAGCCTGACATCTGATTACCACGCACAGTTGAATGGACAGGTGGAAAGGGCCAACCAAAAGATTGGATGTTTTCTCAGGGGCTTTTGTGCTGAAAATCAGAGGGACTAGGCACAGTTCTTACCATGGGCTGAATATGTCCAGAACTCTCTGCATCACTCTGCCACCCAACTTATACCCTTCCAATGCATACTTGACTATCAACCTCTGCTTTTCCCATGGGACAATTCTCCCACTGATGCACCCACTGTTGATGAGTGGTTCAAGCACATTGAACAAATGTGGTACAGTGTCCACCAGTGCTTAGAGCAAGTGGTGCAAGGTATAAGTACTTCTCTGACCATCATAGATGGGAACCCCCCAATATAACCCAGGTAATTGAATATGGCTGTCTACCAAAGATATCAGGAACCCACAGACCTGCAAGAAACTCAGTGCTAAGTGCATTGGCCCCTTTAAAATCATCCACAAAGCCTTCCATTCCAGGTCCTCTAGCCACCCATGTGCCCTCCACTTCACCTCCTGCACCACTCACCCTTGACAGTCAACCAGCTTACAGTAGATCATCCACAACATTCTCAACTCTCACTGCAAAGAAAGCAAATTGGAATATCTAGTGGAGTGGAAGGGCTACGGCCCTGAGGAGTGCTGCTGGGTCCCTGCTTGGCACAAAGGGGACCTACACAGTATTAGGCAGGTGATTTTAATATTATGGTTAGAAACAAGATGAGCCACTAATAGTGCAGTCTACTGTGTCTCATGGAAATGTGGCTAAACAGCAACAGTCCAATGCTAATGTGGACATCCCTGGATTCACCACTGTGAGAGATGACATAGATGCTAAATTATGCAGCAAAAAGGAAACAGGGAAGGACTTGCACTGTTTATTAACATCATACGGTGTAATCCTTTTAAGGAGATGATCTGCTGTCTGGATAATGAACTGCTGCCAGTGAGTCTCTGACCATACAACATGTCCATGGAGTTCTCATGTGTGTTTATGTTCCTCTACAGGAGGATGCAGGGATTGTGTATGATGTCATACATGCAACCATTTTGAGGCTGTAAACACAACATGTGGAAGCCATCATTGCCATATCATGATTTTAATCACATTACTCTGGATTCAATGCACTCTCAAAAGAGATGTGTTAAAAACAACACATATTTAACACATCAGCGTGTTTATATAAGGACAACACAGTTTGTGTTAATAAATGTGTTGAACTCTATAACACAGTAACTGTGTTGAACTATTTAACACACTAGTGTGTTAAAACAACACAGTTTGTGTTTTATTTATTTATTTAAATAAATAAAACAAACTGTGTTGTTTTAACACACTAGTGTGTTAAATAGTTCAACACAGTTACTGTGTTATAGAGTTCAACACATTTATTAACACAAACTGTGTTGTCCTTATATAAACACGCTGATGTGTTAAATATGTGTTGTTTTTAACACATCTCTTTTGAGAGTGTGCTCATTGTATTTTGTCAGTATGGAGAGTGCCCCACAGGACAATTGTCCTTCTGTATGTGAATGTGAGGGATGCATACTGCACCACCCCCTACCCCCACTGGGAAAAATCTGATCACAACCTGGTCTACCTACAGCCTCGGGGGGGAAATAAAAAACTTGAGTTCATAGGAAACCCATAACAACGTGCTTCTTCAGGAAGTGGTCTCCTAAAACTGAAGAGACTCTTGGAGACTGCTTTGAGGCCACAGACTGGAGTTTGCTGCAGGAAGTACCTAAATTTTTCATAGACATTGTTGTTCCTGTGAAAACTGTGCACTACTTTGCTAAAAACAAGCCATGGATAACCAGCAATGTCAAGGACTTCCTCAACAAAAAGAAGAGGGTGTTCAAAGACAAGAACCAAGTGGAACTAAGAAATGTCCAGAGGGAACTCAGGCTTTGCTTGCATGAGGCTAAGGAGTCCTACAGGAGGAAGGTGGAGAAAATGTTGCAGAAGAATAACATGAGGGAGGTCTTGGATGGTATGAAAACCATCACAGGCTACAAGCAGAGGAATGGCAGTGCAACAGATGGTAATGTGGAGAGAGTGAATGAGTTCAGTCTTTTCTATATCTCTTTTGACTGCCCTGACAAGCTTAAAATCTGTAAGCCCAGCCACCACCCACAAATCTCCTCCCTGCCTGGCACCTGCAGCCACAACTTCTGCCTGTCCAGCCATCACCCCCTCACCTCCCTGCAGCTGCTCATGCACCCCTCCCCCAGACTGCAAGTGCAGACAATGGAGGTCCTTCTCCCCCTTTCACCCATCAGCACAGATCAGCAGCCCCTTGCACCCCAACAAACATACGTCATCACTGCAAATCAGGTCAGAAGAATGCTGAGGAGACTTTGCCCCAGGAAAGCAACTAGCCTGGACAAAGTGGGCCCAAACTGTTGAAGGCCTGTGCCCCTGAGCTGGGGGAACCCCTTCTGCACATCTTTAACCTGAGCCTGTGACTGGGAAAGGTCCCCACACTGTAGAAAACATTGTTCCTCATCCCTGTGCCCAAGAAGGGACACCCCAGTGTGTTCAGTGACTTCAGGCTGGTTACATTAACATCACATAATGAAGACCATGGAGTGGCTGCTCCCCCATCTCCTCAGACCCCAGTTTGACATGCATGAGACCCCCTGTAGTTTACCTACCTAGGGAAGGTGGGTGTAAAAGATGCTATCCTCTACCTCCTCCACCAGGCCTACTTTCACCTATGAAAATGAAGCTGTGAGAATCATGTTCTCATTGTTTTTTTTTAATTTCCTCAATGCCTTCAACACAATATAGCCCCTCTTACTGAATGAAAAGCTGACTAGAATAAAAGCAGACTGCTACATTGTGACCTGGATCACAGATTACCATACTGGCAGACCACAGCATGTCAGACTGGGGGACTTCACATAAGGGACTGTAATTAAAAGCACATGAGCAACACAGGGAACTATATCTTCCCCATTCCTCTTCACCCTATTTCAGACTAAATACAACTTGGAGACATGCACATGCAGATGTTCTCAGATGAGACTACTAGTGTGGGTTGTATCAGGACTGAACAGGACAGGGAGTAGAGGGGCCTGGTGGATGATTCTGTTTCATAGTGCTAGTCCAAACAACTATAGGTGGTACATCAAAAACCAAGGAGATGGTGTTGGACTAATATAAAATTAGGTACTACATAATAATAATAATAATAATAATAATAATAATAATAATAAATTTTATTTAAGGCGCCTTTCAGGGTACTCAAGGTCACCTCACAATACACATAAACGACAATAAAAAGAGCAAAAAGACACAACAATATAAATGCAATAAAATCAGAATAAAATCAGAAATCAGCAGTAGTAGATGATAAGTTATAGTGAGTAGGCAAGTTTGAAAAGGTGGGTTTTTAAACAGATTTTGAACATGGATAATGAATTAATGTTCCTGATGTCAGGGGGGAGGGAGTTCCAGAGGCGAGGGGCAGAGCGGCAGAAGGCTCTGGACCCCATGGTGGACAGACGGGCAGAGGGCACAATGAGGCTGATGGAGGAGGCTGACCTGAGTGACCGGGAGGGAGTGTTGATGTGAAGAAGGTCAGAGAGGTATGGGGGGGCGAGGTTGTCGATGGCCTTGAAAGTGTGGAGCAGGATTTTAAAGTCTATGTGAAATTTGACAGGAAGCCAGTGGAGTTGTTGGAGAACAAGAGTGATATGATTGCTGGATGGAGTTCTGGAGACAATACTAGCAGCTGAGTTCTGGACCAGTTGGAGCTTATGGATGGACTTGTGGGGGAGACCGAAGAAGAGGGAGTTACAATAGTCTAGGTGGGATGTGACTAAAGTGTGGACCAAGATGGCAGTGCTATTGGAAGTAAGGGATGGACAGAGGTGGTTAATATTGCGAAGATGGAAGTAAGCCGAGCGGGTAACATTATTAATGTGGGTTTGGAATGACAAAGAGCTGTCAAGGACAACACCCAGGCTCTTAACCTGAGGGGAGGGGGAAACAGAGGAGTTGTCAATGGGGATGGTGAATCTGGGAGTGTTAGTGAGCGTGGATTTAGAACCAATGAGGAGGACCTCAGTTTTATCACTGTTGAGTTTGAGAAAGTTGGAGGAGAGCCAGAATTTGATTTCCTGTAAACAGACACAGAGGGAGGGGGCAGGAAGGTGGAGGTGGGTTTGGAGGAGAAGTAGAGCTGGGTGTCGTCCATGTAACAATGGAAATGGATGTTGTATTTACAGAAAATATGATCAAGAGGAAGGAGATAGATGATAAATAGGATGGGACCGAGGACAGAGCCTTGGGGAACACCAGAGGAGAGGGGAGAGGCTTGGTATGTGAATGTCTTTAGCTGGATGAACTGAGTGCAGCCAGAGAGGTAGGAAATGAACCAGTCCAGGGTTGTATCAGATAATCCAATAGATGCTAGCCTGTTGAAGAGGATGGTGTGGGAGATGGTGTCGAAGGCCGCACTCAGATCAAGGAGGATAAGAATGGATGATAGTCCAGAATCGGCTGCCATCAGGAGGTCATTGGTGATCTTTAGAAGAGCGGTCTCTGTGCTATGATGTGGGCGGAAACCAGACTGGAACTGTTCATATAGGTTATTATTATGGAGATGAGCATGAAGCTGGGATGCCACTACTTTTTCCAGGATTTTTGAAAGAAATGGTAGGTTAGAAATCGGACGAAGGTTATTGAAGTTGTTAGGATCAGAACCAGGTTTCTTGAGAATAGGTGTTACAGCCGCAGATTTGAGAAATGATGGAACAGAGCCAGAGGTTAGGGAGGAGTGAATGATGGCACTTATCAGGGGCAACAGAGAGGGAAGGCATGCAGTGACTAAAGAGGTCGGCAGTGGGTCGAGCTGGCAGGTGGATGTTTCTGATTTCAGGATGAGGTCAGAAATTACATTAGGAGAGGGGAGTTGGAAGCTTGAGAACAGTTGAAAGAGGGGGGCATGAGAAGCCAGAGGAGACAGATTGCAGGATGAGTGAGGGGTCAGTTGCTGGTGGAGCTTACTTATTTTTGTATTAAAAAATGTCATTAGTTACAGTGTTCTGTGGAGTAGAAATGAGGGGGAAAAGAGTCTGGGGGGCATAGTATTTTGTTCAGCACTGAGAATAGGGTCCTGGTGTTCCCATCACCAGCACTGATCAGACCAGCATAATATTGGGATTTGACTGAGGAAAGGGTGTTTTTATAGTAAATGATGTGGGAATGATACATTTCCTTGTGAACAGAGAGTCCAGTTTCCTTGTAGAGCCATTCAAGTTGACGTCCTTTGGTTTTGAGTTGTTGTACTACCCCGATTCCAAAAAAGTTGGGACAAAGTACAAATTGTAAATAAAAACGGAATGCAATGATGTGGAAGTTTCAAAATTCCATATTTTATTCAGAATAGAACATAGATGACATATCAAATGTTTAAACTGAGAAAATGTATCATTTAAAGAGAAAAATTAGGTGATTTTAAATTTCATGACAACAACACATCTCAAAAAAGTTGGGACAAGGCCATGTTTACCACTTTGAGACATCCCCTTTTCTCTTTACAACGGTCTGTAAATGTCTGGGGACTGAGGAGACAAGTTGCTCAAGTTTAGGGATAGGGATGTTAACCCATTCTTGTCTAATGTAGGATTCTAGTTGTTCAACTGTCTTAGGTTTTTTTTGTCGTATCTTCCGTTTTATGATGCGCCAAATGTTTTCTATGGGTGAAAGATCTGGACTGCAAGCTGGCCAGTTCAGTACCCGGACCCTTCTTCTACGCAGCCATGATGCTGTAATTGATGCAGTATGTGGTTTGGCATTGTCATGTTGGAAAATGCAAGGTCTTCCCTGAAAGAGACGTTGTCTGGATGGGAGCATATGTTGCTCTAGAACCTGGATATACCTTTCAGCATTGATGGTGTCTTTCCAGATGTGTAAGCTGCACATGCCACACGCACTAATGCAACCCCATACCATCAGAGATGCAGGCTTCTGAACTGAGCGCTGATAACAAACAGAGCTAACATATCAGAGCTATATGAAGCAGACTGTTCTAAATCTGTAATAGTTGAGGTATGTTGAGCACTTGCAGCCTGTAGGGCTAAGATATCAGCCTGGGTCTCCATTTTGAAAACAGTAAGCTCTCCCCTAATAGTCGAAGCCATCTCTTGAATTCGAGTGTCAATAGTCTGACATATTTCAGTTTTAGTGTTCTGAAGGTCGGTACATAGCACGTTAATAGCATCCAGGATTGTAGCATAGCTCGGCGGGGAGGTATTAGCTTCATCTGAAGTACCTGTAGCATTAGCTCCTTTCTTTTTGGTGGAAGACTGTGGCCTCAAGATTGTCTTCATCTCGACTCCAGTGAATGAAAACGATGTCCAGGATGTTACTAATTACGTATATATATATATATATATATATATATATATATATATATATATATATATATATATATAACTTGTATGAAACAATTACTAAAATATCAAGTTATAACCATATTTTAATCAAATCTTTGCGAGAGCTATCGGGTAAAGCGACCTACCAGCTCATGGCTCACTAGCGCCCCCCCAACAACACTTTTTCTGAGGTCCTCAGAAATCTCCTTTGTTCATGCCATGATACACTTCCACAAATGTGTTGTGAAGATCAGACTTTGATAGATCCCTGTTCTTTAAATAAAACAGGGTGCCCACTCACACCTGATTGTCATCCCATTGATTTGAAAACACCTGACTCTAATTTCACCTTCAAATTAACTGCTAATCCTAGAGGTTCACATACTTTTGCCACTCACAGATATGTAATATTGGATCCTTTTCCTCAATAAATAAATGACCAAGTATAATATTTTTGTCTCATTTGTTTCACTGGGTTCTCTTTATCTACTTTTAGGACTTGTGTGAAAATCTGATGATGTTTTAGGTCATATTTATGCAGAAATATAGAAAATTCTAAAGGGTTCACAAACTTTCAAGCACCAGTGTATATTTTTGTGATAAATACATATTATACTGAGTGCATTTCCCACATAATCCTTACTAAGGTTTCGGACAGCACTACAAAAATTGTGTCTCTACTGTGTAGTGCCCTATATAGTGAGTAGGGAGCGATTTAGGACACAGGGAAAACTTCCGGCTTGATTACATCAGCATTCGAAGGAGGGCGTGTGCGTCTTTTGACAACGTTGGCAGATGTTGGTCACTTTGATTTCTGCTGTACGTTTTACTTCCATCCTACGAAGTCTCGCATAGGTCTCACACAGGTCTCAGCGAATCTCATTTATGGCCATTGCTTTGACATATGGACTGATATATTACATAGCATATTTCAAACACTCATAACTTGCTATAGCAGTGACAAAATAGCTGTCTGAAATGCATTCCTATATTTAATAAAATGAGAAATAGAATTTTGATAATAAAAAATCGCCTTCAGTTCCCCTTTAATATGTTTAAAATCTATATTTTTCTGTCAAACTGCTTTGCAGCAATGCCTATTGTTAAAAATGCTATACAAATAAATTGTCTTGACTTGATCTTTCCAATGTTGCTAGTTGCTTCTCTATGTGACGACGTGTTAGAGAAAAATAATTTTGAATTTACATCACCTTTAATCATAGTTACAATCTGCATACTGCTCTGCATCCATTTCTACACCTATTACTCTTGTTTGAATTACTCATGAACTCATCATTACGTAGATATTGAACACATACCATGAGAAAGAGTGGAACCGGAGTTTTGTAATGATGCAGAATGTTCTAATGATCAAGATAAGCATTTAAAAGCAAAGGTACTGAAATGACCCTGAAAATAGCCTTAGATTCATAGGGTTAATGAGTATGAAAAGAATGCATAATCACTTTCTTTCTTGATCTCACTCTGACTTGAGTCTTCATCTGTTGTTTATACAACCCCGATTCCAAAAAAGTTGGGATAAAGTACAAATTGTAAATAAAAACGGAATGCAATTATGTGGAAGTTTCAAAATTCCATATTTTATTCAGAATAGAACATAGATGACATATCAAATGTTTAAACTGAGAAAATGTATCATTTAAAGAGAAAAATTAGGTGATTTTAAATTTCATGACAACAACACATCTCAAAGTTGGGACAAGGCCATGTTTACCACTGTGAGACATCCCCTTTTCTCTTTACAACAGTCTGTAAATGTCTGGGGACTGAGGAGACAAGTTGTTCAAGTTTAGGGATAGGAATGTTAACCCATTCTTGTCTAGTGTAGGATTCTAGTTGTTCAAATGTCTTAGGTCTTTTTTGTCGTATCTTCCATTTTATGATGCGCCAAATGTTTTCTATGGGTGAAAGATCTGGACTGCAGGCTGGCCAGTTCAGTACCCAGACCCTTCTTCTACGCAGCCATGATGCTGTAATTGATGCAGTATGTGGTTTGGCATTGTCATGTTGGAAAATGCAAGGTCTTCCCTGAAAGAGACGTCGTCTGGATGGGAGCATATGTTGCTCTAGAACCTGGATAGACCTTTCAGCATTGATGGTGTCTTTCCAGATGTGTAAGCTGCCCATGCCACACGCACTAATGCAACCCCATACCATCAGAGATGCAGGCTTCTGAACTGAGTGCTGATAACAACTCGGGTCATCCTTCTCCTCT
Source organism: Neoarius graeffei (assembly GCF_027579695.1). Lineage (NCBI taxonomy): Eukaryota > Metazoa > Chordata > Actinopteri > Siluriformes > Ariidae > Neoarius > Neoarius graeffei. Next base: position 38,667,457 of record NC_083576.1, on the reverse strand, counting down.
TTAGTCCGAATGACACGGCGTCCCTGATTTCCATAAAGAACTTCAAATTTTGATTCGTCTGACCACAGAACAGTTTTCCACTTTGCCACAGTCCATTTTAAATAAGCCTTGGCCCAGAGAAGACGTCTGCGCTTCTGGATCATGTTTAGATACGGCTTCTTCTTTGAACTATAGCGTTTTAGCTGGCAACAGCGGATGGCACGGTGAATCGTGTTCACAGATAATGTTCTCTGGAAATATTCCTGAGCCCATTTTGTGATTTCCAATACAGAAGCATGCCTGTATGTGATGCAGTGCCGTCTAAGGGCCCAAAGATCACAGGCACTCAGTATGGTTTTCCGGCCTTGACCCTTATGCACAGAGATTCTTCCAGATTCTCTGAATCTTTTGATGATATTATGCACTGTAGATGATGATATGTTCAAACTCTTTGCAATTTTACACTGTCAAACTCCTTTCTGATATTGCTCCACTATTTGTCGGCGCAGAATTAGGGGGATTGGTGATCCTCTTCCCATCTTTACTTCTGAGAGCCGCTGCCACTCCAAGATGCTCTTTTTATACCCAGTCATGTTAATGACCTATTGCCAATTGACCTAATGAGTTGCAATTTGGTCCTCCAGCTGTTCCTTTTGTGTACCTTTAACTTTTCCAGCCTCTTATTGCCCCTGTCCCAACTTTTTTGAGATGTGTTGCTGTCATGAAATTTCAAATGAGCCAATATTTGGCATGAAATTTCAAAATGTCTCACTTTCGACATTTGATATGTTGTCTATGTTCTACTGTGAATACAATATCAGTTTTTGAGATTTGTAAATTATTGCATTCCGTTTTTATTTACAATTTGTACTTTGTCCCAACTTTTTTGGAATCGGGGTTGTAGAAGAGGTGAAAACCAGGGAGCAGAGTGAGTGAATGATACAGTCCAAGTTTTTACAGGGGCAAGTGAGTTCAACAGAGTGTGGAGATGATCATTGTAGAGGGTAACCAGTTGATCAGGCGGGGAAGAGTAAATTAAACTGGAGAGGCTGTCAATACCTGAGGAGAGAGCTGCTAAATCAATGTTTTTAATATTATGGAAAGAGATAAGATGTGACTGCTTAGTTTTGGACAGTTTTAAGATAGAGTTGAATGAAATTAACATGTGATCAGAGATGGGAAGATCTCTGACACCAGATTGACACCAGAGCAACAGACCAGATCCAAAATATGTCCTTTAGTGTGGGTAGGGAAGTCAATGTACTGTTTTAGACCAAAACTGTCCAGGCATGATGTAAAATCCTTGGTAAGAGCCTGATTTAAGTTGTCCATATGAATATTATAATCACCAAGCATAATTACATTGGGAAAGAGAGAGCAGATGTGAGTGAGAAAAGCAGAGAAGTCATTAACAAAATCCTTGTTAGGTTTGGGTGGGCGATAGATAGTAACTAGAACAGTTGGAGTCGGACCATTAAGTTGAAGAGACAGAGTTTCAAAAGATGAATATGCTGGAACTGTAACAGGTGAGATGTTCCAGGTCTCGCAGTAGATTATCGCGAGACCTCCTCCTCTGCTGGTGAGACGGGGCTGGTAGGTGTAAACAAGCCCAGGTGGTACAGAGTCATTCAGCTAAGAGTAGTCATTGGGTTGTTGCCACGTCTCAGTTAGACATAAAAAGTCATACTTGCAATCACGGAGGAGGTCCTGGAGCAGTTGTCCCTTGCCCGTAAGAGAATGGATGTTAAATAATCCAATTTTGATGTTGCTGCGCTCATTGGTGAAGTTGACGCTAGCCAACCTGGCTAGGCTGGCTAATACACTGTGGTCCACTTTCCTACCGGAGTTTCTCGGAGGATTTCGAGTTGTGGACCAGATGGAGTTGCTTGCAGTGGAGTCGTCAATGTGGTAGCTTCGTCGGGAGCCACGGTGGATGTATTTCCAAGGAGGTGGGCGAGCGATGTCAGGGCAGAGATGCTGAAGCAGTGGAGGATCATATCAGTGGAGCCGAAGCTGGAGGAGCTCAGCAGCTGTGTAATGGAGTAAGGCTGATGATGGATTAAATATAATGGACAAGACAGTCCAGGTGAGCACAAACCTCATGGCAAGGTTGTGAATCTTCATATTGAGCAGGAGAGAAGTAACATTCCCGGAAAGCAGTAGGAGTAGGGAGGCGTGGAAGCCCCACAGTTGAGCAGTCCACAGGTGAGCAGACCAGATCAGACAAAACTGACAAACAGGTTGTTTTGATAGGGGACCCAAGGTATAAAACCAACAGCGCCGTGTTTGCCGAATGTTAAATATCTACTGCAAAGTCCATATATTCAATAAAATTAACAAATAAGGGCCGGTGAGCAGCGGCAGCAAATGCGCCAGCGTACACTCAACCGGAACCGGAAACCTGAGTTCAATAATTTGAATAATAGCGGAGCTTCCATTCAAATGAAAACAAACATGCAACAGATGATGTACTTTGATGTGTTTCAATATCAATTTTATCATGAGAAGATAAATTTCTCCAAACTCACATGTATATTATTCTTTTTATTACTATAAACTACAGTGTGTTTTAGGGATTTATAGCAAAATGTTTTGAAAACAAAAGATACACGATTCATGAAAACAGTGACTGGATTCAGGTCAACTTGTCAGATCCCGAAGGATTTCGCAGTGATTTCAAAATCAACATCACTATTTAGAATTAAATTCCTACAACTCATCATTTCTATTAATTCATTTTTTACACATTTTCTTTCTCTTTCAGCTTGTCGCTTTTCTTGTGAAAGATTTCTTCACCTTTCTCTAGCTCTTTCACATCTTCTTTCCTTTTCTTCCTCTGTCAAAACTCTCTTTCTCTTCCCAGTTTTGACTTCTTCTTTTTCTCCTTGGTTAACTTGTTCTGACATCTTTTTAAAGTTTCTATTAAAGTTTGTAAAAAATGATTATTATTTTGTTGCGCTGTTTGAGTTGTTCTCGGTGGAAAAACCCGATAAATATGAAATTATCTGTAGACAAAAATAAGTTATGTAGCCGAACTCACACTTCTAGTTCCCGCCAAAATCAAACAGCTAATCAGAATCGTGAGGGGCATGGATGGACGTACACAGCTGGGATCCCTGTGTGTCCATGAAAAATCAACTCTATAGGTTACCATATTTTTTTAAGTATGGAGCTCCGCTATCATTTGTTTAGGCCACTGAAGCTACCAGTCTCCATTGAGGGGGTTGATGTGGAGGTAGTCAGGAGCAATAAGTACTGTACCTTGGACTGCAGCTGGATAACAAACTGGACTGGTCAGAGAACATGGACATGGTATACAGAAAGGGGCAGAGGAAGCTGGGGTCATTTAACATCTATAGAAAACTCCTGCAGCTGTTTTACCAGTCAGTGGTTGCTATCATTCTCTTGTGTGCTGTGGTATACTGGGGAGGTAGCATTGAGAAAAGCTATGTTATTATTATTATTATTATTATTATTATTATTATTATTTGTAAAATTATTATAGAGACTTGAATATTGTTCAAGATTTTCGACCCGGTTTTCCAGCAGCATGATCTTCTGGTCCTTCTCAACATTTTGGATCCTGAGGGATTTCACCTCCTCTATCAATTCCATTATTATTTTCTGCTGCTTGTGGACAGCAGAAACCTCTTTCATAAGGAAATCGAGCGATTTTTTTTAAATCCTTGATCTCATCCATTAAGTTATTTTTTGGTGGCATTACTTGAATTTCTTTTCTTTTTCGCATCAGGGCACAGAATGGCAGTGACTTCTCTATCTAGCTTTCCTCCTCAGTTGATTCTCCACAGAGAGTTAGCTTTGCTAACACTGCTACCACTGAGCAGCTCTCACTCTGGAGCAGCATCACTCCACACAACTCCAGCACATAGCTTCTCCTCAGGAAAACACCGCTCTGCCTCCACCACCGCTCTGCCACCACTCAGCCACATGCCGCTCGTTCTCAACCACAATAGGCCAATAATAATTTGCAAAATAAGGCACATTCTGAATGATAAATCATTGCACATATTGTATTGTACTCTCTTTTTACCATATCTGACTTATTGTGTGGAAGTTTGGGGCAACACCTATAAAAGTACCCTGCAGTCAATATACATTATGCAGAAGAAGGTAATAAGAATAGTGAATAACGTAGAATACCATGAACATACTAATGCACTGTTTCTAAAGTCAAAAATACTGAAATTTAGAGATTTAGTTGATTTCAAAACTGCACAGTTTCTGTATAAAGTAAGACATAATTGATTTTCTGGCAATATTCAGAAAATGTTTATAGATAGAGAAGGGGGGTATCACTTAAGAGGGAGAGGGAACCTGAAACAGCCAATAGTTCATACCACGCTGAAAAGTATGTGTATATCTGTATGTGGGGTGAAGCTGTGGAATAGTTTACCTGTTGAAATTAAAGAGAGTAAACGTGTTGCACATTTCAAGATAAAGCTTAAAAACATTATACTTGAGAAGTATAGAAAGGAATGTATGGATAGTTAAAGGATTAAATAAATGTTGCTTAATATCTTTTCTTTCTTTTTTTCTTCAATCTTTTTTGTGTGTTATATATATATATATATATATATATATATATATATATATATATATATATATATATATATATTTAAATGACAGTTATTTCTTTTTCGTTATTGCATTTTATTTGTATGGCTCTTTGGACCATCCTGTCGGGCAAGTGATTTGTGGGTTAGGCACTTATAAGCTTTGCTTCAGCCTAAACCCTTTTTGGTTAGCCACAGAACTGTTGTGTTTGTGGTGACTAAATTGGCTTGTATTGTACATATACTGCTGTTGTTGTTGTTGACCGAAATAAATAAATAAATTCATTCATTCATTCATTCATTCTTCTTCTTCTTCTTCTTCTTATTATTATTATTATTATTATTAGCTATGTAGCTAGATAATCTGGTCAGGTGAGCTAACTCTGTGGTTGATGAAGTCTCTGGTGGTCAGTGGACTCTGGTGAAGGTGGCAGAGAGAAGGACCCTGTTTAAACTGATATGTCTATCATGGAAATGACAGGCACTCACTGCACACCACCAAAATAAAGCAGAGGAGTATGTCCAGTGGCAGGCTGCTGTCACAGAGTTGCACAACAGACAAATTGAGGACTGAAGTATACCGTACTTCTGCAGTCACTGCGTCATGCAACGTGGACACAGATGTGTGCATGGGTGTCTCCCATGTCCCAAGTATACTTGATTTTCTGCTGTTGTCAAGTTTATTTGTATAGCACTTTTAGCAACAAGCATTGTTGCAAAGCAGCTTTACAGAAAATTAAAGGCTTTAAACATATGAGCTAATTTTATCCATGTAGAAGCTGCCCGGATGTGGGTGGAGCACAGAAGTATGGCAGGCTGTTGTTACCATCAGATTTAGTTTTATTTGGCTTTTCAGCACAAATCTTTTTCATTTGGGACACACACAGACACTCAGACACACACACTGTCGTATTCTGGTCCCAATCTCTCTTCCTCTGCTTCTCTTACTCCTTTTATGGAGTGCCATCACTGCAAGAGACACACAAACACATTAACTGACAACAGGTGTAGCGATTTGACCACTCATCTTCCCCGACTCTGCCCTCCATTCACAAACTGACACTCAGCCATGCCCCCGCTGCCACATACCCCCACCGCCCGACTCAGGCCGGGGAGCTGTCTGGCCTGCAGCAGACCCCCCCTTGACAGGACAGGAAGTCCGCCACCACTATCTGTGCCCCCGGCCTGTGGACCACCTTGAATTTGAATGGCTGAAGGGCGAGATACCAACGGGTGATCCACACGTTGGCATCCTTCATGCGGTGGAGCCACTGGAGGGGCGTGTGGTCCGAACAGAGGGTGAAAAGGCATCCCAGTAGGTAGTACCGGAGGGCGAGGACCACCCACTTTATGGCCAGGCACTCTTTCTCTATCGTGCTGTACTTGCCTTCACACATTGACAACTTTCAGCTAATGTACAGCACGGGACGTTCCTCCCCCTCCACCTTCTGGGACAGAACGGCCCCCAGCCCCATGTCCGATGCATCTGTCTGTAAAATAAAGGGGAGGGAAAAGTCAGGGGGTGTAAAAGTGGCCCCCCATACAGTTCAGCCTTTACCCTAGAGAAAGCCTGTTGGCACTGCTCCATCCACTAGACCGGATCTAGTGCTCCCTTTTTACTGAGATCAGTCAGCAGACTGGTGACATCTGAATAATTAGGTATGAACCTAGAATAGTAGCCAGCCAGCCCCAGGAACTGTCTCACCCCCTTTTTGGTCTTGGGCCTTGAGCAGGACGCAATCGCTGCAGTCTTGTTAATTTGGGGTCGCACCTGCCCATGACCCAAGTGGAAACCCAGATACTGCACTTCCACCCACCCAATTGCACACTTTTTTGGGTTAGCTGTGAGACCCGCACACCTCAGTGACTTTAGGACAGCCCTAAGGTGTTTGAGGTGCCGCGGCCAATCATTGCTATAGATGATAATATCACCGAGTTATGCAGCTGTGTAGGCGGCATGGGGGCAGAGAACCCTGTCCATGAGCCGCTGGAACATTGCGGGAGCCCCAAACAACCCAAAAGGAAGTGTGACGAATTGGTGTAACCTAAACAGTGTGTAAAAGGCTGTTTTCTCTCAGGATAGAGGAGTCAAAGGGATCTGCTAATATCCCTTCGTTAAATCCAGTGTCAAGTAAAAAGGAGCAGTGCCTAATCAATCGATCAGCTCATCAATGCGAGGCATTGGGTATGCATCAAATTTAGACACCGCATTGACCTTTCTATAGTCCACACAGAACAGGACCGACCCATCAGTCTTGGGAACCAGGACCACTGGGCTGCTCCAGTCACTGTGGGACGCCTCGATTATGCCCATTTTGAGCATGGCCTTGAGTTCATCCCAGACCACTTTTTTTTTGTGTTTGGGCAGGCGGTAAGGGCGGCTGCGCACTACCGCCCTCGGGGACATCTCAATGTGGTGTTCTATGAGGTGGGTGCGGCCGGGCAGGGGTGAAAACATGTCTGAAAATTCCTTCTGCAACTGGGCTACCTCTGTGAGTTGGGCCGAGGAGAGGTGGTCTCCACAAGGGACCGGAGTGGTTGGTGATGTCAATTTTCTTTTTTGAATCTCTGGCCCCAGCTCCGCCTTCTCTGGAATTACTGACACCAATGCCACGGGGACCTCCTCATTCCAATGTTTTAACAGATTGAGGTGATAAATCTGTAATGCCCCACCCCTGTCCATTCGCCTCACCTCATAGTTGATGTCCCCGACTCGCCGTGTGACCTCGAAGGGCCCTTGCCACTTGGCGATCAATTTGGAGCTCGACATGGGCAATAACATGAGCACTTTGTCTCCCGGCATGAACTCTCTAAGGCACATGCCCCTCTCATACAGTTGGACTTGACGTTCTTGTGCCTGCCGCAAATTCTCCTGGGTTAAGTGCATGAGTGTGTGGAGTTTGCCCAGAACCCATACAGTTCACGCAGTCAAGTCAAGTTTATTTGTATAGCACTTTTAACGATAAACATTGATGCAAAGCAGCTTTACAGAATTTGAACAACTTAAAATATGAGCTGCTCATAATTTTATCCCCAATCTATCCCCAACGAGCACGCCTGTGGCAATGGCGGCAAGGAAAAACTCCCTCAAATGACACGAGGAAGAAACCTCGAGAGGAACCAGAATCAAAAGAGAACCCATCCCCATCCAGGCAACAACAGACAACATGACTATAACATTAACAGTCCTAAGAAAGTCAGCTTCGTTGATGCTATAAACCCCCCACCAACGGAAACCCGAGTGCAAAACCGTTCATGACAACCGCAGTCCCAAAGTCAGCAAGTCAACTGTAGTCCTAAAGTCAGCAAGTCAACTGCAGTCCCAAAAACACCACTGCAAGAGTCCAGAGCGTCCTCCAGGCATGACTCCCAACTGTCCACATGGGGCTGCCCTCCACAGGAGTGATGTGATGAGACTCCAACCAGACACAGGGCACCAAGATGGACCAGGCAGGTCCGAAGAGCAGAAGAGGCCAGCATCTCGATCCCAGGACAGACATGTAACTCAGAGGGACAAATTGGGGGGGGGGGGGGAAGAGAGAGAAAACACAGGTTGGTAGGTATGCCCAATGTCACCTGAATAAGTAGGAACATCATACATATTGCACTGAGTACAAGCAGGGACTCCGGCAACTAACTATGACAGCATATCTAAAAGGGGAGAGCCAGGAGGTAACACAGGCATGAGGGAGCCCTGGGACATAAAGCAGCCAGCCACTACACCGTCAACAAACTCGAGTGAGCAAGCAAGTGGGGACTGACAGCATCCATACATCCCAGTTTACCAAAACACTCTATGTCTGAGGACCCTCCAGATCTATGGTACACCTTTACCTCATAAACACCATTAACAAAAGGCTTGACTAAACAGATATGTTTTCAGCATAGACTTAAACACTGAGACTGTGTCTGATTCCTCAACACTACTTGGAAGGCTGTTCCATAACTGCGGGGCTTTGTAAGAAAAGGCTCTGCCCCCGATGTAGCTTTCACTATACGAGGTACCAGCAGATAGCCTGCACCTTTTGATCTAAGTAGGCGTGGTGGGTCATAGAGGACCAGAAGTTCACTCAGGTACTGTGGCACAAGACCATTCAGTGCTTTAAAGGTCAATAGTAGTTGTTGCAATGTTAAGGTGGGTGGAGCACAGAAGCACAGCAGGCCAGAACTGAGTTCTCAAAAAACTTTTTATTTTAGCTTTTCAGCTTTTGCTCTCCCAGTCACACACACGCACTCACACACACACACACACACACACACACACACACACACACACACACACACACACATTCTGGTTCGGGAAAGAGCTCTCTTCCTCTGCTCTCCCTCTCCTCTTATAGGGTGCAGTCACTGGGGAAGACACACAAACACAGGTTAATTCCCATCAGGTGCAATGATTCTGCCACTTACCTTCCCTGACTCCGCCCTCCATTCACAGACCGACGCTTGACCACGCCCCCGCTGCCACATATCCCCACCTCCCGACTCAGGCCGGGGAGCCGTCCAGCCTGCAGCCGACACCCCCGACGGGAGAGGAAATCTGCCACGACCATCTGCGCCCCCAGCCTGTGGACCACCTTGAACTTAAACGGCTGGAGTGCCAGATACCAATGGGTGATTTACGCGTTGGCATCCTTCATACAGTGGAGCCACTGCAGGGGCGTGTGGTCCTAACAGAGGGTGAAAGGGCACCTCAGCAGGTAGTAGCGGAGGGCAAGGACCGCCCATTTGATGGCAAGGCATTTCTTTTCTATGGTGCTGTACCTACTGTCGGAACAGCCGCCATATGGTCTTCCACCAGCTCGATGGCCTGATTCAGCGACGCTGGGCGATGGCACTGGACCCACTCCACTGTTCTTTCTGGAAGTCGGGCGATGAATTGTTCCAGCACCACCAGGTCAATGATTCCCTCGCCGTCGCGGTTGTCGGCCCTCAGCCACCGCCAGCAGGTGTCCCGGAGTTGCTGGCCAAACACGAACGGCTGGCCAACCTCCTCCAGGCGCAGCATGCGGAAGCGCTGCTGCTGCTGCTCCGGGGTGCACCCCACATGTTGGAGGATGGCTCTGCGGAGGTCGGTGTAGACCAGCCGGCTGTCGGCGGGGAGCTGTAGCACAGCCAGCTGCACCTCGCCCATTAGCAGGGGGAGGAGGCGCGCTGCGCACTGTTCCACCGGCCAACCCCACGCCTCTGCTGCCTGCTCAAAAAGAGCGAGGAAGGCCTCGGGGTCATCATGCAGGCCCGTCTTTGTTAGGGTGAGGTGGGGAGGGTCTGCGGCGGTGGTGATGGTGGACCCCGCTGACACGAGCAGGTGCCGGAACGCCTGGCAATCTTCCTGCTTCGCCAGAACCAGGGCTTCGAACCGTTGTTCCTGCTCTTTCCGGAGGGCAACCAGCGCCTGATGCTGGCTCTATTGGGCCGTGGCGAGGGCATGGACCAGGTCCTGGTAGGGGGAGGACTCCATGAGGCTGTTCTCTTCTTGTACCCGGTCCCAGGTTTCGGCACCACTGTTGCAATGTTAAGGTGGGTGGAGCACAGAAGCATGGCAGGCCAGAACTGAGTTCTCAAAAAAACTTTTTATTTTAGCTTTTCAGCTTTTGCTCTCCCAGTCACACACGCGCTCTCACACACACACACGTTATGGTTCAGGAAAGAGCTCTCATCCTCTGCTCTCCATCTCCTCTTATAGGGCGCGGTCACTGGGGAAGACACACAAACACAGGTTAATTCCCGTCAGGTGCAGTGATTCTGCCACTTACCTTCCCTGACTCTGCCCTCCATTCACAGACCAATGCTTGACCACGCCCCTGCTGCCACAGTAATATTTTATAATCAATACAAAATTTGTTTGGGAGCCAATGCAGTGTGGATAAGACAGGGGTGATGTGGTCATATTTTCTAGTTCTAGTAAGGACTCTTGCTGCTGCATTTTGAACCAACTGGAGCTTATTTATGCACTTATTGGAACATCCAGACAGTAAGGCATTACAATAATCCAACTGGAGGTAACGAAAGCATGAACTACAGTGGGGCAAAAAAATGTATTTAGTCAGTCACCAATTGTGCAAGTTCTCCCACTTAAAAAGATGAGAGAGGCCTGTAATTTTCATCATAGGTATACCTCAACTATGAGAGACAAAATGAGAAAAAAATCCAGAAAATCACATTGTCTGATTTTTAAAGAATTTATTTGCAAATTATGGTGGAAAATAAGTATTTGGTCAATAACAAAGGTTCATCTCAATACTTTGTTATATACCCTTTGTTGGCAATGACAGAGGTCAAACATTTTCTGTAAGTCTTCACAAGGTTTTCACACACTGTTGCTGGTGTGCATTCCTCCATGCAGATCTCCTCTAGAGCAGTGATGTTTTGGGGCTGTCACTGGGCAACACGGACTTTCAACTCCCTCCAAAGATTTTCTATGGGGTTGAGATCTGGAGACTGGCTAGGCCACTCCAGGACCTTGAAATGCTTCTTATGAAGCCACTCCTTCGTTGCCCGGGCGGTGTGTTTGGGATTATTGTCATGCTGAAAGACGCAGACATGTTTCATCTTCAATACCCTTGCTGATGGAAGGAGGTTTTCACTCAAAATCTCACGATACATGGCCCCATTCATTCTTTGCTTTACATGGATCAGTCGTCCTGGTCCCTTTGCAGAAAAACAGCCCCAAAGCATGATGTTTCCATCCCCATGCTTCACAGTAGGTATGGTGTTCATTGGATGCAACTCAGCATTCTTTCTCCTCCAAACACGACAAGTTGAGTTTTTACCAAAAAGTTCTATTTTAGTTTCATCTGACCATATGACATTCTCCCAATCTTCTTCTCAGTCATCCAAATGCTCTCTAGCAAACTTCAGATGGGCCTCGACATGTACTGGCTTAAGCAGGGGGACACGTCTGGCACTGCAGGATTTGAGTCCCTGGTGGCGTAGTGTGTTACTGATGGTAGCCTTTGTTACTTTGGTCCCAGCTCTCTGCAGGTCATTCACTAGGTCCCCCTATGTGGTTCTGGGATTTTTGCTCACCATTCTTGTGATCATTTTGACCCCATGGGGTGAGATCTTGCGTGGAGCCCCAGATCGAGGGAGATTATCAGTGGCCTTGTATGTCTTTCATTTTCAAATAATTGCTCCCACAGTTGATTTCTTCACACCAAGCTGCTTACCTATTGCAGATTCAGTCTTCCCAGCCTGGTGCAGGTCTACAATTTTGTTTCTGGTGTCCTTTGACAGCTCTTTGGTCTTGGCCATAGTGGAGTTTGGAGTGTGACTGTTTGAGGTTGTGGACAGGTGTCTTTTATACTGATAACGAGTTCAAACAGGTGCCATTAATACAGGTAACGAGTGGAGGACAGAGGAGCCTCTTAAAGAAGAAGTTACAGGTCTGTGAGAGCCAGAAATCTTGCTTATTTGTAGATGACCAAATATTTATTTTACCGAGGAATTTACCAATTAATTCAATAAAAATCCTACAATGTGATTTCCTGGATTCTTTCCCCCCATTCTGTCTCTCATAGTTGAAGTGTACCTATGATGAAAATTACAGGCCTCTCTCATCTTTTTAAGTGGGAGAACTTGCACAATTGGTAGCTGACTAAATACTTTTTTGCCCCACTGTAGTTTGCATGCTGAGATATTGCGTGTGCGTGACATAAATGTAGTGCCTTGGTCTGTCAGGATTTCTTTTGGAATCCTCACCCGGGAGAAAATAGAGAAGAGTGCTTCCGCAATACTGCATGCTGAGATATTGCAGAGAGGCACCACTTCCGGATATTGTGTTGCATAGTCCACCAGAACTAAAATAAAGCGATATCCCTGTGCTGACCGATCTAATGGCCTGATGAGATCCATCCCGATTCTTTCAAAAGGGGTCTCAGTCAAAGGAAGAGGGCACAAAGGTGCTTTTGGAGTGGCCGCGGGATTTACCAATTGGCATTCGTGGCACGCCGCACACCACCAATGGACATCCCCACAAATCCCAGGCCAATAGAACCGGGCCATTATAAGGCTCCAGCTTGCCTGCAACCCTGTAGAAGGATAAAGCGGCTAGAGATGATGAGATGAGATGAGATGAGATGAGATGAGATGAGATGAGATGAGATGAGATGAGATGAGGAAACAAGTGGTGGATGTTGGGGGAACTTTATCCCAGCCACAAACTGTGCAATGTGGGGTCCCTCAGGGGAGTGTTTTAGGTCCTCTTCTTTTTCTTTTATAGATTAATGATCTTAAATCAGTTTGTTCATGTGAACTGTATTTATTTGCTGATGATTCTGCACTAGTGTTTTCACACAAGGACAAGCTCACTGTTGAATCAACCTTAAGTGTTGAGCTTTTAAAAGTCAACCACTGGCTATCATTTAATAGATTATCTCTTCATATAGGAAAAACTGAATCCATCTTGTTTGGGTCTAGAGTTAAGTTGAACAAAACCCCAGGCTTTGAAGTATTAGTTGGTGACACTGCACTTAATGCTAAGGACTCAGTCAGTTATCTTGGGTGTGTATTGGATAGTCAGTTGTCTGGAGCTGGTCAAGCCCAGAAAGTAATTACTAAAGTAAATCAACAAGTACGTTTTCTGGCCAGAATTTCCATGTATCTGGATAAGAAGGCTATGTTGACCTTAGCAGGTGCTATAATTCAGCCCTACTATGATTATGCCTGTTGCTCTTGGTATAATGGCCTTACTAGGTATTTCAAGAACAAGCTCCAGACCTCACAAAATAAATTAGTAAGGACCATTTTGGATCTGCCCCCAAGAACTCACCTTGATCCTCATCATTTTAAGTGGCTGGGATGGTTGAGGGTAGAGGATAGAGTCTCTCAAATTGAATTGAGCATGGTATATAAGATTGTAAATGGAGATGTCCCTAAATATTTAAATATTTTTTTAGTAGAGTGAGGGACGTTCATAGTTACTTCACTAGGGGGTGTTCCACAGATTTTGTTCCTCCAAGAGTGCAAACTAAAATAGGGAAGGACTCCTTTTTATATGTTGCAACTAGTCTGTGGAATAAGTTACCAGGTAATATTAAGGTAATCATTAGTTTGGATGGGTTTAAACGTGCTGTGAAAACATGGCTTAGAGATCAGATAGTGTAGGGCTTGCACTTATATAGTATGTATACAATGTTAATCTGATGTGTATACTGTCTATGTAATTTTGTTTTACAATTTTAGTAATGTCACAGCACCACTCTTGTCATTTTTACATCTGCTGCCATCCAACATCAAAGGACCACAATGGAAATAAGCTTTCGAGCTTTATTGTGTTATCCTGACTCTCTGTTGTTAGTTTAAGTATGTGGTGTGGTTTATTTGAAACTAAATCATGTATTTATTTTTTATACAAGAAATGAGAATGTCAAATAAAATCAATCAATCAATTCAGCACCACTGTGGAAGCTGCCCAGATGTGGGTGGAGCACAGAAGTATGGCAGGCTGTTGTTACCATCAGATTTAGTTTTATTTGGCTTTTCAGCACAAATCTTTTTCATTTGAGACACACACAGACACTGTCGTGTTCTGGTCCCAATCTCTCTTCCTCTGCTTCTTTTACTCCTTTTATGGAGCGCCGTTACTGCAAGAGACACACAAACACATTAATTGACAACAGGTGTAGTGATTTGACCACTCACCTTCCCTGACTCCGTCCTACATTCACAAACTGACACTCAGCCATGCCCCCACTGCCACAATCCATAAGAAATGTATTTATTCCTGATGAGCAAGCCTGTGGTGACGGTGGTAAGGAAAAACTCCCTCAGATGACATGAGGAAAAAACCTTGAGAGGAACCAGACTCAAAAGGGAACCCACCCTCATCTGGGTGATAACAGATAACATGAATATAAATAACTTGCTTCTATATTTGTGTCCTATATAGTCACAAAGTACAACTGTGTAACCAGGAAATTCATAATAGTTTTAGCATGAAGTCTATTTTGTTGAAGTTATCAACTGTTCATTGGAGACTTGAGTGCAAGACTGTACATGACAACTGCAGTCCTAAAATTGTCATGGCAATTGTAGTCCTCAGCCATCGGAGTAAAATTGTAAGTGTCCAGAGCCATCTTTTAAGTGAAGCTTTCAACTGTCCATATGGGGCCATTCTCCACAAGACCAATATGATGAGACTCCATCCAGATGTAGGGCATCAGGATGGATCAGGCAGGTCTGAAAAGCAGAAAAGAGAAAGAGAAAACAAAGACTGTTAGGCAGAGGTGGGGACTTGAGACTTGGGGACTTGGACTCGAGTCGACTCGAGTCACTGTTTTCATGACTTGTGACTTGACTTGACAAAACATGAAAATACTTGAGACTTGACTAGGACTTTGGAAGTTTAAGACTCGGGACTTGACTTGACTTGACACATGATGACTTGAGTGACTTGAGTGTTATTTCCATCGTGTTTTTATTGTGAAAATAAAATGTAATATGCACATAGTTCAGTAATTTTGATTGCACTGCCATTGCGTTGTCACTGCCCTGTCCATCAGGCACGCTCTCTGCATGGGCTATATACCACGCCCCATGCCATGATGTGTTCACAGGTTTCACATCATATCATCATGTCAGCCATCCCAAGAGTAATCACTTTCGGCTTCAAGGGCTACTGCCTAGAAGGTAAACAACAAACGGCGCAGTGCAAGATTTGCAACGTGACAATTTCTGACAGCCAGACCACGACCTCCAATTTCGTCTGGCATTTGAAGATCCATTCTGCCCATTAAGTTTATTAATGTGTTGTTATTTGGTGATAGCAGCTAAACTCCTCATTAGCCAATGTTAGCCACGAGAGTGAGCGGTAGGAGGATTTTAGCCGTTGCAGATGTAGCTAGGGATTCAGTTTATTATTGTGAAATTCTTATGTGAATGCTGGTAAGCAATGTAGTTACGTCAAGTTTAATGATATTGTATATCAGTAGTAGTAAGTTGATTGTGCACTTTGCAATCTTGATGCTGAATAACATAAGCAGCTTCCTACCCTGTTGTTCTGTTTCAGAGTTAAGCTAATGGTCAGCTTGTGAACATGTACACGTTCATGAGCAGTACAAATTTGTGTAAGTGTGTTCGTGTACATTAGCCAGACTGTCCATAGGGCATAGAGGCAGGGGAGTTTATCATAGCCGTTTGAAATAGCAGTGCAGCAACCTGCACATTTTTTTGTCACACTACCCGATCAAAAAAGAAAAGAAAACTCCGTCCTAGCCTGGCTAACGCAACTTCAAAGCTCTCCGAGCTATTGGTCTGGCCAAGATATTAAGCCCAACCATTTCCCAGAGCCCGTGGTTGTCCCACCTCCCTGAAATGCCTCAGTTTGCAACTGGTCGAAGCCAGAAAAGGCTGTGACGAAGCTTAAACCAATCACATCACTCTTTCCTCTGACGTATGCGACGCGACGGGGCTAACTGGTAGATTAAACTCTTACCGAAGCCGGTCGGGAGCAAGGCGAAAACATCCTTCCTTTCAATAAATACCTCCAGGGCTGCTCTTTGCTCCGTTTTCAATGAGAACTTCCCGTTGAATGCTTTCAATACAGCATCTATGCGTAATAGATGTGGAAGCGTGAATGAAGCGCTTCCGGCATAGATTCTGAAAACAATCTATGGCTTCCGGTCGCAGTTCTACTACGTCAGTGCCTTGAACACGCCTCTACCCAGGGCCGTTGGAGATGCTCAGAGTTGATTGGTTCCCGATTTTTCGGGAGCTTGGAAGAGCTGTAGATAGCTTGCCTGGCCAGACTAAGCTCGCAACAGGCCCTCGTGTTGCGTCACGCTTAGGATGGGCGGGCCCAGGCTAACTCCGTCCCACTGCCTATCATGCACTATTGAAAAATTGCTAAAATTACGCCAATACACCTAAGGTGACTTGACATGGACTTGACTTGACTTATTATAGGGCTTGACTTGACTTGACTTGACTTGACATAGCCTGTGACTTGACTTGACTTGACTTGCCCAAGACAAAAAAGTCTTGGGACTTACTTGGGACTTGAAGGTTAAGACTTGAGACTTACTTGAGACTTGCACATGTGTGACTTGGTCCCATCTCTGCTGTTAGGTATGCCTAACAATAGGTGTCACCTAATGGTTCAAAACAGTATACATTTTGTGCTGAGTCCAAGCAGGGATTCTGGCAAGACTAACTATACACAGCATAACTAAAAGGGAGAGCCAGAAGGTAACAGAGACATGAGGGAGCCCTGGGACATAAAGCAGCCAGCCACTTCACCGTCAACAAACCTGAGTGAACATGTGAAAGTAGGGGAGACAGCATCCATACATCCCAGTTTACCAAAACACTCTATGCCTGAGGACCCTCCAGATCCGCTCCTTTATCTAATAAAAAAGCTATTAACAAAAGGCTTGACTAAAAAGATATGTTTTCAGCCTAGACTTAAGCACTGAGACTGTGTCCGAGTCCTGAACACTACTTGGAAGGTTATTCCATAACTGTGGGGCTTTATAAGAAAAAGCTCTGCCCCTTGATGTAGCATTCACTATATGAGGTACCAACAGATAGCTTGCACCTTTTGAACTAAGTAGGCAAGGCAGGTCATAAAAAATCAGAATTTCACTCTGATACTGTGGTGCAAGACCATTCAGTGCTTTATAGGTCAATAGTAGTATTTTATAATCAATACAAAATTTGATTGGGAGCCAGTGCAAGGTGGATAAGATGGGGTGATGTGGTCATATCTTCTAGTTCTAGTAAGGTTCTGCTGCATTTTGAAGTAACTGAAGTTTGTTTATGCACTTACTGGAACATCCAGAAATTACAATAATCCAACCTAGATGTAACAAATACATGAACTTATTTTCTTGCATCATGTTGTGACATTATATTTCTTATCTTAGCAATATTTCTGAGATGAAAGAAAGCTATACTTGTAATATCATCTATATACTGTAAGTTTCAAATGAAAGACTGGAGTCAATGGTCAACCCAAAGTCTTTTACTGCTGCATGTGAAGAAACAGAAAGGCCATCCAGAGTTACTGTCTAATCAGGAAACCTACTTCTACGGTAGCTGCATGTGGTCCTAGCACAAGTACTTCTGTCTTGTCAGAGTTAAATAGAAGGACATTAATAAGCATCCAGTATCAAATGACCTTCACACATTCCTCAATTCTATTAAGCTGGTGTCTCTCATCTGGCTTTGCAGAAACATGCAACTGTGTGTCATCAGCATAACAGTGGAAACTAATACCTCATCTCATCTCATTATCTCTAGCCACTTTATCCTGTTCGACAGGGTCGCAGGCAAGCTGGAGCCTATCCCAGCTGACTACGGGGCAAAAGGCGGGGTACACCCTGGACAAGTCACCAGGTCATCACAGGGCTGACACATAGACACAGACAACCATTCACACTCACACCTATGGTCAATTTAGAGTCACCAGTTAACCTAACCTGCATGTCTTTGGACTGTGGGGGAAACCGGAGCACCCGGAGGAAACCCACACGGACATGGGGAGAACATGCAAACTCCGCACAGAAAGGCCCTCACCAGCCACGGGGCTCGAACCCAGACCTTCTTGCTGTGAGGTGACAGCGCTAACCACTACACCACCGTGCCGCCCGAAACTAATCTTGTTCTCATTATCTCTAGCCACTTTATCTTTCTACAGGATCGCAGGCAAGCTGGAGCCTATCCCAGCTGACTATGGGAAAAAGGCAGGGTACACCCTGGACAAGTCACCAGGTCATCACAGGGCTGACACATAGACACAGACAACCATTCACACTCACATTCACACCTACGGTCAATTTAGAGTCACCGGTTAACCTAACCTGCATGTCTTTGGACTGTGGGGGAAACCAGAGCACCTGGAGGAAACCCACGCGGACACGGGGAGAACATGCAAACTCCGCACAGAAAGGCCCTCACTGGCCACGGGGCTCAAACCCGGACCCTCTTGCTGTGAGGCAACAGTGCTAACCACTACACCACCGTGCTGCCCGGAGCTATTTTTTTTCCTCTCTAATCATTTTTCTTTTAAGTGGAGCTATATTATCTAAAGTATCGCAGAACGTTGACACTAAGCATTCAGTTGCCTGATCAATTTCTGTGGGGTCAGATGGTGATCCATTCAAAGTTGATAACTCTTGGAGACTATTTATATAACTTTCTGAATTAGTTGACATGAATGTTGTTAGGGTTTTGTTGGGATTCAAACCTGGTTTGTTGGTGTGATAATCCAGCAAACCCCCACTAGGCCACCAGGGGGATGGCTCAAGTGCAGAGGCATGAGGCGGAAGTAGAAAAGTATCAAAAAGTTTATTTACAATATTTACAGTCCAAACAAAAATATAATCCAAAAAACGCTCAGAAGATGAAGGGAAAAATAAAATATCCAAAAGGTCCAAGTTAAATACAAAAGCAAAAAACAAGAAAAGAAAAGGCAAAAACCCAATGCTCAGAAGATCAAAAAACAGTAAACACAAAGTCCAAAAAGTCCAAAAAGAAAAGCAAAGTGCAAAACCAAAGAGGCAACGGCAAGGAACACAGAACAGAGATAACTGGAGCTAAACATAACAGCACAAAGACTCCATGACAAGAGGACTGAACTCAGGGGTATAAATACACAAACTAAAATAGGCCACAGGTGACACTAATGAGGACTAGGCGGGGCACAAGACACATGGAAAACAACAAACATAAAACACAGAAACAGTGGTGGCCTCTAGAGGCCAAAACAAACATGACGAAAATGAAATAACAGTGGCCTCTAGAGGCCAAAACAGTCCCAGTCCTAACAGGACCCCCCCCCCCCCCCCCCCAGGAGCGTCTCCTGACGTTCCCAGGGCGATCCGGATGGGCCGAATGGAAGTCCCGACACAGTTCTTTATCTAAGACGTCCCGAGTGGGAATCCAGCAGCGCTCCTCAGGACCATAGCCCTCCCAGTCCACAAGATATTGCAGCCCGCTGCAGACCCAGCGGGAGTCAAGCAGGCAATGCACGGTGAACACAGTCTGACCCTGGAAGATGCGGGGGGGTGGGGGGTTCCTAGGGGCAGGGTCATACTTGGATGTCAGTACGGGCCGCAACAGGGAAACATGGAATGTGGGGTTGATCCTTAGAGTCCGGGGCAACTGGAGCCGGTAGGAGACAGGGTTCACCCTGCACACCACCTTGAAGGGGCCAATGTAGCGAGGAGCAAGCTTGCAGTTCTCCACGCGCAGTGGAAGGTCCTTAGTGGACAGCCAAACCCGCTGCCCAGGGCGGAACGCGTGGGCAGGTCTTCTATGGCGGTTGGCCTGAGTCTGGTTGGTTCTGGAGGTCTGGATGAGGGTCTTCCTGACCTTGCTCCAGGTCTTGCGACACCGTCTCACATATTGGTTGACCGAGGGCACCCCCGCATCCTCCTCCTGGTCTGGGAACAGAGGTGGCTGGAACCCGAATTGGCACTGGAATGGTGACAGCTTGTTGGCCGATGACTGCAGGGTGTTGTGGGCGTACTCTGCCCATGGCAGCCAGGTGCTCCACGATGTCGGGTTATCCATAGCCAGGCCTCGCAGGGTGGTTTCCAGGTTTCTCTCCGTCTGGCCATTGGACTGTGGGTGAAACCCAGAGGAGAGGCTGGCAGTGGCTCCGATGACCTTGCTGAACCCGTGCCACACTCGGGAGGAGAACTGGGGCCCTCGGTCTGAGATGATGTCCTGTGGGAGACCAAAGACTCGGAAGACATGATTAAAAATAAGTTTGGCTGTTTCAAGAGCAGAAGGGAGTTTGCACAGTGGTATGAAGCGGCAGGCCTTCGAGAATCTGTCGACTATAACCAAAATGACAGTGTTACCTTGAGACTCAGGGAGACCCGTGATGAAGTCGACTGCCACGTGGGACCAGGAATGCCGGGGAATGGTCAGAGGATGCAGGAGACCCTGGGGACGCTGTCGCGGGTTCTTGGTTCTGGTGCAGACCTCACAGGACAGGACAAATGACCTTACTTCCTTCTCCATGTTAGGCCACCAGAAGCATCTTTTCAGGAAGTTCAGGGTCCTCCGAGCTCCCAGGTGGGCGGTGAGAGGGGACGAGTGACCCCACTGGAGAACCTTGGCCCGGGCTTGATGTGGGACATACAAGAGGCCTGGTGGCCCTGTCCCAGGACCGGGGTCCTGGCGTTGGGCTCGTCGGACGGCCTCCTCAATACCCCAGTGGACAGGGGCCACAATCCGGGACACAGGGATAATAGGCCCGACTTCACTCTCCCTGTTAGTGGCAGAGAACAGCCTGGCCAGTGTGCCAGGTTTGGTGTTCTTGGAGCCGGGGCGGTACGAGAGGGTGAAGTCAAACCGACTGAAAAACAGGGCCCACCTAGCCTGTCGTGGGTTCAGTCTCTTGGCTTGCTGGAGGTACTCCAGGTTCTTGTGGTCAGTCCAAACCAGGAATGGATGTTGCGCTCCCTCCAGCCTGTGCCTCCACTCCTCAAGGGCCAATTTGACCGCTAGCAGTTCTCAATCCCCCACATCGTACCGGGACTCCGCAGGACTCAGGCGGTGGGAGAAGTAAGCGCAGGGGTGCAGCTTTCCTTCCGAACGTTGAGAGAGCACCACACTGACACCACTGTCCAAGGCGTCCACCTCCACGATGAATGGTTGGGAGGTGTCCGGGAGGACCAGAATGGGTGCCATGCAGAAGCAGTCCTTGAGGTCTTTGAACGCCTTTTCCGCCTGAGGAGACCAGACATAAGATCCACCTGTCCCTTTGGTGAGGTCCGACATGGGTCCTGCTACAGAACTAAAGTTCCTGATAAACTTGCGGTAGAAGTTAGCAAATCCTAAGAACCGCTGAACCTCTTTGACGGACTTGGGAGTGGGCCAGTCCCGGACGGCCAGGGTCTTGGCTGGGTCCATTTGGAGTTGGCCTGTCCATACAATAAAACCCAGAAAGGAGACCTTGGGAACATGAAATTCACATTTCTGGGCCTTGGCAAACAGATTGTTCTGTAGCAGCCTCTGGAGAACCTGGCAGACATGGTGGTGGTGCTCCTGCATGGTCTTGCAAAAGATAAGGATGTCATCAAGGTAGACAAAAACGTACAGGTTAATCATGTCCCTCAAGACATTGTTGATTAGGGCCTGAAAAACAGCTGGTGCATTGGTGAGTCTGAAGGGCATCACCTGGTATTCGTAGTGCCCAGACAGGGTGTTAAAGGCAGTCTTCCACTCGTCTCCCTGTCGGATACAGATGAGGTGGTATGCGTTCCGTAGGTCCAACTTGGTGAAGACGGTGGCGCCTTGGAGCAGGTCAAATGCTGTGGACATCAGCGGAAGGGGATATCGGTTGCGCACAGTGATCTTGTTCAGGCCCCTGTAGTCAATACATGGTCGGAGCCCCCCATCCTTCTTGCCGACAAAGAAGAAGCCGGCACCAGCAGGTGAGGTGGAGGGTCGAATGAACCCAGAGACCAGGGCGTCTTTGAGGTATTCCTTCATGGCCTTGCATTCTGGCTGAGAGAGGGAAAACAGTCTGCCATGAGGAGGGGTAGTCCCAGGGAGCAAGTCGATGGCACAGTTGTAGGCCCGGTGCGGAGGAAGAACGGTGGCCCTGCTCTTGCTGAATACCACCTTCAAATCCCAGTACTCTGTGGGAACTTGAGATAGCTCAGTGAGATCAGGGGGCTCGGCAGGAGACACAGAAGAGCTAGAGAGCAGACAAGAGGCATTGCACGCAGGGCCCCATTCCACAACCTGGCTAGTGACCCAGTCTATACGAGGGTTGTGGTGGGTAAGCCAAGGAAGACCTAGAATAACTGGGAACTCAGGTGAAGGAATCAGGTGCAGGGATATTTCTTCCTTGTGACCTTGAGACTGGAGGAAGACTGGAGAAGTAACTTGGGTGACTCTTCCATCACCTAACGCTTGGCCATCGAGGGCAGACACAGACAGTGGGACTTCAAGAGGTGCAGTCGGGACATTGATACTTTGGGTGAAGTGAATATCCATAAAGTTCCCAGCCGCCCCTGAGTCTAACAAAGCTTGACAAGAGTGGACAGACTCACCCCAGGAGATGGAGACCAGGATGTAGATTCCTTGGCCAGGGAGTCCAGGAGAGAGGGTAGGCCTCGTCACAACCCTCCCTTGGCTGGACGGGGTGGTCCTTTTCCCGAGGGTTCGGGACATGATGCTCGGAAGTGACCAGGCTTGCCACAGTAGATGCAGCACTTGTCCCTCCTTCTGTGCTCCCTCTCAGATGCGGAGAGGCAAGTATGACCCACTTGCATGGGTTCAGGACAGTCACTGGAGGAGGTAGACGGGCTCCAGGTAGAGGCAGGGAGGCTGGGGAGGCTCAGGACTTGGCGGCATTCTCTCATCCTGTTGTCCAGATGAGTAGAATGTGAGATGAGAGTTTCGAGGTCACTTGGGCATCCAATAGAGGCCAGGCCGTCCTTGATGGGGTCAGACAGACCATGGTGGAAGGCTGACACCAGGGCAATCTCGTTCCATCCACTTACTGCTGCGAGCGTCCAGAACAAGATGGCGTAATCTGCGACGCTTCCTCCTTACGGGATGGACATGAGCTTTGTGGCTGCATCGGTACTGATGTCCGCCTGGTCGAAGACCTGAAGCATCTCTTCAGTAAATAGTTCAAAATCAGAGCACTCGGGTCCCCATCTCTGCCAGATAGCTGTTGCCCAAGCTCGTGCCTTACCAGCTAACAAGGTTATCACAAAGGCGATCTTATGGCGATCCGTGGTGTAGGTGGTAGGCTGGAGCTCAAAGGTGAGTTGGCACTGGGTAAGGAACTCCCGGCACTCACCGTGCTTCCCGTCATACCTCTGTGGTGCAGGAAGGCTGGGTTCACAAGGTGAAGGAGACAGTGTGGCGGGAGGCACTGGAGCAGGAACAGCAGCTGGATCAGGATGAGGAGATGCAGGCAGACGTGTCAGCTGTGCCAGGGTTTTCCCAATTTGCTGAAGCAGTACCTCGTGGCGAGCAAGGGCCTCACGTTGGCTTGTGAGTGTTTGCCCATGAGTGTCCATGGTCGCTCCGAAGCGTGTCAAAGCAGCCATAATTCCCTGAAGGTTGGCCAGGTAGACAGTTGAAGCAGCCTCTGCTGAGTCGGTCATGACGGAGTCTTTCTGTTAGGGTTTTGCTGGGATTCGAACCTGGTCCGTTGGTGTGATAATCCAGCAAACCCCCACTAGGCCACCAGGGGGATGGCTCAAGTGCAGAGGCGTGAGGCGGAAGTAGAAAAGTATCAAAAAGTTTATTTACAATATTTACAGTCCAAACAAAAATATAATCCAAAAAACGCTCAGAAGATGAAGGGAAAAATAAAATATCCAAAAGGTCAAAGTTAAATACAAAAGCAAAAAACAAGAAAAGAAAAGGCAAAAACCCAATGCTCAGAAGATCAAAAAACAGTAAACACAAAGTCCAAAAAGTCCAAAAAGAAAAGCAAAGTGCAAAACCAAAGAGACAACAGCAAGGAACACAGAACAGAGGTAACTGGAGCTAAACATAATAGCACAAAGACTCCGTGACAAGAGGACTGAACTAAGGGGTATAAATACACAAACTAAAATAGGCCACAGGTGACACTAATGAGGACTAGGCGGGGCACAAGACACATGGAAAACAACAAACATAAAACACAGAAACAGTGGCAGCCTCTAGAGGCCAAAACAAACATGACAAGAAAATGAAATAACATTGGCCTCTAGAGGCCAAAACAGTCCCAGTCCTAACAAATGTATGTTTAACACAGTAGTGTGGCAAGGTGCATATATTATTGCTCAGACAAATTTTGTATAAGATGAGATAATGATCTGAGGTAGCTTCAGACTGTGGAAGTGTGATTATATTTTCTATATTTAACCCGAATGTTAATATTAGATCCAGAGTTTGACCACCATTATGAGTAGGTCCTATGACATTCTGATTAACACCGACTGAATCAAGAATGGACAGGAATGCTGTTTTCAGAGGGTCTTCAGAGTTATTGATGTGAATATTAAAGTCTCCAACTAAAGCTTTGTCTAAGGAAATAACCAGGTCTGAGTTGAAATCTACAAATTCAGAAAGAAATTCAGAATATGGCTCCAGGGCCCTGTAAATCATAAGTAACGGAATTGACTAGGTAGACTTATTTTCTGTGCCTACATATGTTTTGTTAAAGTACTTCAAATGTATTGAATTTATGTCTAGCTTTTTGTGTTACACATAGATAATCATTATAAATAATCACAACACCTCCTCCTCTGCCAGATAGATGAGGCTGGTGTATATAATTATTACCAATTACTTGTTACTGATCAGCAGTTTAATGTACTGTGTTTAACAGAGACATGGATTAAACCAAATGAGTATGTAGCATTAAATGAAGCTAGTCCAGAAGGAAATAATTATGATAGAATACATTTTTAAGGTGTGGCCCCTATTGACTCCATATCTTGTGACGTAAAAGTTAAAATTTCATGAAACTCGATATGCTTCATCACCATGATATTCCTTGGAAGTGCATCAAATTTTGTGACATTTTGTCCATAGGGGGCACCATCACTGAAACACTGCACTATCTTAAGGATCGCTTACTGTAAGCTTGACATTTAAAATTATGTGTGGTTGCACTTGGCCACTTATCTTGTTGAAGATGCTGAAACAGTTTTAATTTCACCATTGTTTGTAACTTCTGTGAGTCTGCTTGGACCTCAATGATCACCATTTATGTGTGTACATATATACAGGGGGCTGCAAAAGTAGGTATACAGTAAGGATTATTCCAGTATTACCAGTATTATAATAGTGGTGCTAGGTTTCATTTAATATTATAATTCATTAAAAGATAGGGTTTTTGCATGCAAGCCATGTTCTGTTGATGCCATGATTCAGTTCATACGGGAGGCTTGCCAGGAAATTGATGCTGATAAAGACCTTTGTGCCAGAGTGTGCATGAGTGTCCACATTCGACTTAGTGGAGTGTGTGAATGCCAGGGGCAAACAGTTTGAACATTTGAGGGATTAATATGTTTATTATTGATATATTTGTATAAATCAATAAAATAATGTTTTGTGCAAACGTTTTGTTTTTCATTACTGTATACCTACTTTTGCAGCCCCCTATATATATATATATATATATATATATATATATATATATATACACACACACACACACACACACACACACTGTCTGGCCAAAACAAAAGTTGCCATTTGGATTTAATTAAGTAAAGACATAAGAGCCTTTGATTGGATAATTACTGTAGTGATTATGTTTCAGCTTTTAACCCTAACTGATGCAGTGAATAGCTTCTCATTTCTTAAAGCAACATGTTGGAAAAGGTATCCCATGCTCATGGAAAAGATGTCACTGTGTTTCAGAAAGGTCAAATTATTGGCCTTCATCAAGCAAAGAAAACGGCTAAGGAGATTGCTGATATGACTGGATTTGGGTTAAGAATTGTCCAACACATTATTAAAACCTGGAAGGATAGTGATGAACCATCAACTTCGTGGAAAAAAAATGTGGTTGTAAAAAGATCTTGACTGACCATGATCATAGATCACTTAAATGCTTGGTGAAGTCAAATCATTAAAAAATATATTAAAATGAAAAAAATTGACAGTCAAACTCCCGGCTATGTTTAGTAGTGAACCTAAGAGCATTTCCACACTCACAATGTAAGCAAACTCACAGGATTGGTACCAAACAACTATGTGGCCACAGGAAAATCACTTGTTAGTTGATAAAGGCTTCAGTTTGTGAGGGAGCATAAAGATTGGACTCTGGAGCTATGGAAAAAGGTAATGTGGTTTGATAAGTCCAGATTTACCTGAGTGATGGGTGTGTCAGGGTAAGAAGGGAAACACATGAAGCGATGCATCCATCATGCATAGTGGCCACTGTGCAAACCTCTGGAGTCAGTGTTATGATCTGTGGTTGCTTCAGTTGATCAGGTTAAGGCTCAGCGATGTTATGGAGCAATACAATGAAGTCAGTTGACAAGCTGAATGTATCGAATGACCAGGTAATCACATCAATGGATTTTTTTCTTCACTAATGGCACAGGCATAAAATTAGGGCTCAGATTGTGAAAGAGTGGTTCAGGAAGCATGAGGAATCATTTTAACACATGAATTGGCCACCACAGGGTCCCGACCTTAACCCCATTGAGACTCTTTGGGATGTGCTGGAGAAGACTTTACGCAGTAGTTTGACTCTCCCATCCTCAACATAAAGATCTCAATGAAAAATTAATACATAGAGAGAGAGACTTTGACTTTATATGATCTTTTTTTTTTTTTACAAAAGTTGTGTTACACAGTAAGATCATGGTGAATATATATATATATATATATATATATATATATATATATATATATATATATATATATATATATGACCAGCATCTGTATATAATTCAGTAATTCCATTCAAAAAGTGAAACTTGTATATTATATTCATTCATTACACACAGACTGATATATTTCAAATTTTTATTTCTTTTAATTTTGATGATTATAACTGACAACTAATGAAAATCCCAAATTCAGTATCTCAGAAAATTAGAATATTACTTAAGACCAATACAAAAAAAGGATTTTTAGAAATGTTGGCCAACTGAAAAGTATGAACATGAAAAGTATGAGCATGTTCAGCACTCAATACTTAGTTGGGGCTCTTTTTGCCTGAATTACTGCAGTAATGTGGCGTGGCATGGAGTCGATCAGTCTGTGGCACTGCTCAGGTGTTATGAGAGCCCAGGTTGCTCTGATAGTGGCCTTCAGCTCTTCTGCATTGTTGGGTCTGGCGTATCGCATCTTCCTCTTCATAATACCCCATAGATTTTCTATGGGGTTAAGGTCAGGTGAGTTTGCTGGCCAATTAAGAACAGGGATACCATGGTCCTTAAACCAGGTACTGATATCTTTGGCACTGTGTGCAGGTGCCAAGTCCTGTTGGAAAATGAAATCTGCATCTCCATAAAGTTGGTCAGCAGCAGGAAGCATGAAGTGCTCTAAAACTTCCTGGTTGACAGCTGCATTGACCTTGGACCTCAGAAAACACAGTGGACCAACACCAGCAGATGACATGGCACCCCAAACCATCACTGACTGTGGAAATTTTACACTGGACCTCAAGCAACATGGATTCTGTGCCTCTTCTCTCTTCCTCCAGGCTCTGGGACCTTGATTTCCAAAAGAAATGCAAAATTTACTTTCATCAGAGAACATAACTTTGGACCACTCAGCAGCAGTCCAGTCCTTTTTGTCTTTAGCCCAAGCGAGAAGCTTCTGACGCTGTCTCTTGTTCAAGAGTGGCTTGACACAAGGCATGCGACAGCTGAAACCCATGTCTTGCATACGTCTGTGCGTGGTGGTTCTTGAAGCACTGACTCCAGCTGCAGTCCACTCTTTGTGACTCTCCCCCACATTTTTGAATGGGTTTTGTTTCACAATCCTCTCCAGGGTGCGGTTATCCCTATTGCTTGTACACTTTTTTCTACCACATCTTTTCCTTCCCTTCGCCTCTCTATTAATATGCTTGGACACAGAGCTCTGTGAACAGCCAGCCTCTTTAGCAATGACCTTTTGTGTCTTGCCCTCCTTGTGCAAGGTGTCAATGGTCGTCTTTTGGACAACTGTCAAGTTAGCAGTCTTCCCCATGATTGTGTAGCCTACAGAACTAGACTGAGAGACCATTTAAAGGCCTTTGCAGGTGTTTTGAGTTAATTAGCTGATTAGAATGTGGCACCAGGTGTCTTCAATATTGAACCTGTTCACAATATTCTAATTTTCTGAGATACTGAATTTGGGGTTTTCATTAGTTGTCAGTTATAATCATCAAAATTAAAAGAAATAAACACTTGAAATATATCAGTCTGTGTGTAATGAATGAATATAATATACAAGTTTCACTTTTTGAATGGAATTACTGAAATAAATCAACTTTTTTATGATATTCTAATTATATGACCAGCGCCATATATAATTTTTTTTAATTTATTTTTTTTAATTAGGCAAAATATAACAGTGCACAGTCTGAGTAAATTATAGTGAGTCTGTTAATATAAGTCTTGTGTAAAACAAAGTTCTTCTTTCACTACAGCGCACAGAGCCTCCTCACAACACCACACGGCCTTAAACATTTCCAAATCACCCATGCTCCTATAAAAATTAAAATCAATCAAAATGCTGGATTTAATCAGTCTGGAGAGAATCCTCTCAGGGTCACAGTCTGTGCTTTTGTGCAATTCTGTTTTTTTTCTGCTTAAGTAGATTGCCATTTTGGCCTAGCCAAAGATAAAATTAACCAGGTGACACCTGAATCTGTTTCTCCTGACATATTTAAAAGCAAAAATAAAAAGCTGACAGGTAAAATTCACATTAAATTATCTTAAAATGTTCTGCAACAAATAAAACAATGACTGCAACCTGGAGCAATGTAAAAAGGCATAAAAAACAGTTTCTCTTTGAGAACAAAAGGGACACAACTGTGTGACCTCAGGGTTTAAAATAGAGATAAAATAATTCACAGACATTATACCATGTAAAATCCTCCAGTAAGGTCAGCAACCTTTTTGGCTAATGGTGGTTTGTACAATGCTCTCCACTCTGGTTTAGCTTCATCATTAAAACCTAACCAGATGCAGTGTCCACCCTCCCACCCAGGTTTTTCTTATTTAAAACTTTAATACAGGATCTGTACAGCAGCTTACCTGATGAAGTTTGAAAGTTCATTTCTTTCTCACCCTTGCACTCCAGGGGCTGACAGTGACCCAATAAAAGTTGATAACTCTGGGAGATCATTTATAAAGGGTTTATAAATGCATAGCACAGAATGTGCTATTTTAAAAAAGTCTTTTAAAAAAAGATTAGTAATTAACGGCAACACTCGTGGAAAAAAAAAACTCGTTGCAAACAACTCGGAAACCAGGAAGTGCCTAGCACAGAATGTGCTATATTTTAAAAAGTCTTTTAAAATATCAGCTAAAACATTCACATCTATCTGTGTGTCTACCATCACTACCAGGTCATAGGCATATGCTGAGAGATAGAGAGAAGCATTAGAATTAGGTATATTAAAACCAGAAAGTGAATTTCTCAATTTATATAAAAGAGGCTCAATTGCCAGAATGTAGAACATACCTGACAGAGAACAACCTTGTCTAATGCCTCTGTAAACTTTAAAAGGGGCACATAAACCACTATTAACTTTCAGTATGCTCTCAATTTCACTGTACAAAATCCTGATCATGACTATAAAACCTGGGTTGAACCCAAAGGTTTCCAGCACCTTCCACAAGTATTCATGTTCAACCTAGTCAAAAGCCTTTTCCTGGTCTAGAAAAATGAGACCTGTCTTTAAGCCCAATAGCCTGGAGATGTCCAAAACATCACAAATTAAATATATGTTATCAAATATAGACCTGCCAGGCACACAGTACATCTGGTCATGGTGAATGATCTGCTCCATTACCTTCATCAGTCTTGAGGCTAATGCTTTTGAAAGCAGCTTACAGTCAGTGCATAGTAGTGAAACTGGGTGCCAATTCTTCAGGTATGTAAGGTCTCCCTTTTTTGGCAGTAGGGTCCTGACCCTACTGCCCTCCTGCAGCTCAATGGGAGTATGCCTCTCTTCACACTATCCTGTAACACTTCTAGTACGTACTGCCCTATTACTACCCAGAAGGTCTTGTAGAATTCTACATGAAGACCTTTAATGCTTGGCACGTGGCCATTATCCATACCTTGAAGAGCTTCCTGGAGCTCCCTCAGTGTCAGTTCTTTGTCCATTTCCTCTGCCGCCTGCACCAAGAGCTTTGGCAAATCATTAAGGAAGCTCTCCTCCACCACCTGTACCCCTGCCTGCTCATTGCTGTAAAGCTTCAAGAAGAAGCTGACTGTCTGCTTGCAAATTTCAGTGGGTTCTGATATGAGATCCCCTAATTCTGTTTGCACAGCATGTATGAATCTTTTCTGTCAGTTATTTTGCTCAAGACTGTAACAATATGGATTGTTAGGTTATGTTCCTGGGGGATGTATTTGAATGTGACACCAACCTAGAGTGGGCTAGGATGGCACATGTATACTCTTATGTTTAATAAAAGTTAACCATAAGCAAAGGCATTGCTTTAATTGTCCATTCTGTAGAGTTAGATATAACAGAACAGAATGAAACATGGTGGCAGCAGTCGTAAATTAGACTGAAGTGAGTTTGTGCCGTGCCGTGAAGAGTGGAAATGCCGTTAGCTTGTTACCGCTAGTTAGTTGCCGCTAGTCTAGCCTGAGCGTGTGACCAGTGTTTACGGAACCGAAGATTGAAGTGCCCTGGACATCACGATGGATGGTCTCAAGCCGCCTTCAACACTGTGTTTGGATTCAGCCAACTTGGCAAAAACGTGGAAAAGTTGGAAGGAGGAGTTTACGCTGTATATGGACCTCACTATGCCTGATGCAGAAGAGACAACTAAAGTTAAGTTGTTTAACTACCTCCTTGGAGAGAGAGGGAGGAAACTTTTGACTACGCTGACAAGCGGCACTGCACCGGTGAGGAGGACAGTGAGTTCAATGCTTACGCTGTTTGATAAACATTGCGATCCACATTTGAATGAGACTGTTGAGAGATACAAGTTTTTTGTTAGAGACCAAGGACAAGATGAAAATATCGACAGATATGTCACAGACTTGAGAGTATTGGCCAGCACGTGCAATTTTGGTGACATTAAAGGCTCGCTAATAAGGGACCGCATTGTTTGTGGTACAAATAGCCCTATGTTGAGGAAAAGATTGTTAAGGGAAGAGAACTTAACGCTGGATAGGTGCATGCAAATATGCAGAGCCGTTGAGCTGTCAAAAGAGAATAGCAAAACCGTACAAGGGAAAACGGTGGAGGAAATACATGCTATGAAAAAGAATCCAATGAGAGATAAAAAGGATAAGATTAACTGCAAATTTTGTGGCATGACACATGAGAAAAATAAATGGAAATTTCCAGCCTATGGAAAAACGTGTAAGAAATGTGGAAAAGAGAATCTCTTTGTTGCGGCATGTAAAACTAAGATGGAGAAAAGCAAGAAAGGCAGACCGGTACACACTATTTCAGAGTCAAGTGAATCATGTGAGGACATCATGACCATAACAAGCGTCAGAGAAAACCAAGAGACAGTTAATCAAGTGAAAGAGACACACAGCAAAAGTCAACATCTCTTTGCAGGTATGTTGTTGGACAAGAAGCGTGTGAACTTTCAGATAGATTGTGGTGCCACTTGCAATGTTATCCCAATACAATTGTTGAACCCAAACACACAGCTGGATAACACAGAGAAAGTACTTGTCATGGACAACAAAAGCAGGTTACGCCCACTTCGAAAATGTAAAGTCAAACTGCGAAATCCGAGAAATGATAAACTGTACAGACTGGAGTTTCAAGTGGTGGACCAGGAGGACATGATCCCGTTACTGGGCAGAAAAGCGAGTGAAGCCATGAAACTGATCAGAGTGCAGTATGAGAACATCTCGGCGATTGACAGTATAGTGAAAACACAATGTCCAGACAAAATGCCTGGTAACACAGATGGACTAATAAATATGGACAAAATAAAGACTGAGTTTGGAGATGTTTTCACAGGCCTTGGCTGCCTAGAAGGCAAGTACAACATTGAAATAGACAAAAGTGTAACACCAGTGAAACTGCCTAAACGCAGAGTGCCTGTCGCTATGATGACCCCACTCAAAGAGGAACTTAAGTATCTTGAAAGCAAGGAAATCATTGCACCTGTGGAGCACAGCACTGAATGGATAAGCAGTATGGTGTCGGTGACACAGCCTAATGGAAAGCCAAGGATCTGCATAGACCCCAAACCGCTGAACAGAGCATTAAAAAGGAGCCATTTTCCACTTCCCACTATTGATGACGTCCTGCCAGGATTCTCAAAGGCCAAGGTATTCACTGTTTGTGATGTCAAGCATGGATTTTGTCACGTCAAAATGGATGAAGAGTCCAGTTATCTCACCACGTTTGCAACCCCATTCGGACGGTACCGTTGGCTCAGGATGCCAATGGGTATAAGCCCAGCTCCGGAAGTCTTCCAAAGGAAACTCATGCAAGCACTAGAGGGCTTACCAGGGGTGTATATCATTGCTGATGATATTTTGATTATAGGTGAGGGAGACACACAGAAAGAAGCAGACAAGGATCATGACAGAAACTTAAGATGTTTTCTAATGAGGGGCAGACAAAGAGACATTAAACTCAATGCAGACAAGTTTAAACTGAGGAGGGAGTCTGTTCCCTACATCGGACACTTGCTGACAGCAGAAGGCCTCCACATTGACCCAGAAAAGGTGCGGGCAGTGCGGGAGTTGCCGAGGCCTACTGACGTGAAGGCTGTACAGAGACTAGTAGGTATGCTGAACTACCTTTCCAAGTTTTGTGTACATCTTCCTGATGACTGTGAAGTTTTGAGACAACTTACACATACAGTAAGGACAGCATGTGGGAGTGGACTGAGGTTCATGAGACAGCTTTGAAAAGGCTAAAAGACAAAATAACAAATGCACCACTGCTCATGCAAGCACTAGAGGGCTTACCGAGGGTGTATATCATTGCTGATGATATTCTGATTATAGGTGAGGGAGACACACAGAAGGAAGCAGACAAGGATCATGACAGAAACTTAAGATGTTTTCTAATGAGGTGCAGACAAAGAGACATTAAACTCAATGCAGACAAGTTTAAACTGAGGAGGGAGTCTGTTCCCTACATCGGACACTTGCTGACAGCAGAAGGCCTCCACATTGACCCAGAAAAGGTGCGGGCAGTGCGGGAGTTGCCGAGGCCTACTGACGTGAAGGCTGTACAGAGACTAGTAGGTATGCTGAACTACCTTTCCAAGTTTTGTGTACATCTTTCTGATGACTGTGAAGTTTTGAGACAACTTACACATACAGTAAGGACAGCATGTGGGAGTGGACTGAGGTTCATGAGACAGCTTTGAAAAAACTAAAAGACAAAATAACAAATGTACCACTGCTCAAGTACTATGACCAAAATGAGGAGTTAACCCTGCAATGTGACACCTCAGAGACAGGTCTAGGAGCAGCCCTGACACAAAAAGGTAAACCTGTAGCATTTGCAAGCAGAGCGCTGACTCACACGGAAAGGGGCTATGCCCAGATAGAAAAGGAATGTTTGGCCATAGTGTTCGGGATGGAAAAGTTTCATCAATATACTTATGATAGACAAGTGACTGTGCAGAGTGACCATAAACCACTTGAGCATATTGTGAGAAAGCCAATGCTAAGCGCACCAAAGAGATTGCAAAGAATGCTACTCAGACTGCAGAAATATGACATTAATGTGATCTATGTGCCTGGTCGAGACATGCTTCTAGCTGACACACTAAGCAGAGCTTACTTACCTGACACCAATCAGGGAGACACCAAGTCAGAGCTAGAGACTGTTAACATGATTTCCTACTTGCCTATCTCTGCAGTAAGACTGTCAGCCATCCGTGATGCAACAAGGGAGGACACAAAGTTGCAGGAAGTGATTAAGTTCATTTGTACAGGATGGCCGCAAAACAAAAGAGACATTGCTCTAAACATTCAACACTATGCTGCTTTCCAGGATGAGCTGAGCTTTCAGGATGGCATAGTGTTCAGGGGAGAAAGAGCAGTTATTCCTGACAAGCTAAGAGCTGACCTAACCCGCCGTATACACTCATCACATCTGGGAGTGGAAGGTTGCCTCAGACGAGCCCGTGAGTGTGTGTACTGGCAAGGGATGTTCGAGCAAATAAAAACTTTTATTTTCAAATGCGACATCTGCAGGTCAGTTGACCCCAAGCAACAAAGAGAGACATTGCATCCCCATGACATTGCTTACAGACCTTGGGCCAAGGTAGGAACTGATCTGTTTTCATGGCACAACAAGGACTACCTGGTAATGGTGGACTATTATTCAAACTTTTTTGAAGTTGATTATCTACCGGACACCAAAAGTACCACAGTGATTCACAAACTAAAAGCACATTTTGCTCATCAGGGGATTCCAGATGTGTTCATTTCTTATAACGGGCCGCAGTATTCATCTCATGAGTTTAAAATGTTCAGCCAAAAGTGAGAATTTGAACACAGAACATCGTCACCAGGGTACCCACAAAGTAACGGGAAGGCGGAGGCAGCTGTCAAAACAGCAAAGCGTCTAATGCAGAAAGCTACAGCTGCTGGACAGGATCCGTACTTGGCTCTACTGGACCATCGCAACACACCGAGCCAAGGTCTCATCACAAGTCCAGCTCAGAGACTTCTCAGTAGGAGGACATGGACCCTTCTTCCTACAACAGAGACACTGTTGGAGCCCGAAGTGACAAACAACAAACAGGGACTGATCAACAACAGACAAAGACAGGAGAAATATTACAACCACACAGCCAAGGACTTGGACAGTTTCAAACCAGGGGACAGTGTTCGAGTCTAACCATTTGAGCCTTGTAAAACCTGGAAAACAGCCAGAATGATTAGACCAGTGAGTCCCAGATCTTATGAGGTGGAGCTGGAGTCAGGAAGTGTCCTGAGGAGAAACCGTCGCCATCTCAGGCACAACTATTGCCCACCCTCTACATCTGCACAGTCGGGGACAAACACACAGACTGTGGTGGCTGCTAAACAGGGGCATAGTAGTGGCCAACACAGTGTTACTACCAGGTCTGGTCATCAAGTTAAGAGGCCTGCCTATTTGAAGGATTATGCTAAGTGAGATTGTTATGTCTGATGATTGTTATATCATTTTCTATGTTTAGTTGAAAGTGGCTGTTGCACTGTAAAAGAGGTGAGATAAGGCTAAATGAGTTATTGTTTGCACAGTTAAGTTTGCAGTGAATGTATTGTCAAGAATAATTTTACATACATATGCATTTGATGTTAATATCCAAGGAGGATATATTATAATTTAGTTTTTGGAGTTTACCCAAGATAACTACATGCATTTTCTGAAGTATCTATGTTTATATCTGAATGTAGTGAGAAGCATATGTTTATTTTGTTTACGAAGAGAATATACAACTGGTGGGGAAAAAAAAGAGAAAGGATGTAACATGGATTGTTAGGTTATGTTCCCAGGGGGACGTATTTGAATGTGACACCAACCTAGAGCAGGCTAGGATGGCACATGTATACTCTTACAGTATGTTTAATAAAAGTTAACCGTAAGCAAAGGCATTGCTTTAATCATCCATTCTGTAGAGTTAGATATAACAGAACAAAATGAAACAAAGACCAAAGAAGAACTTTGAAGGAGCATCCATCTCAGTCACACTTTTCAAGCATGAGCAGACCAGCAGCCTCTGTGCTGTAATGCCCAATAGGTCATTCATGGTGGCTTTTTCACTTTTGAGGACTTCAATATGCCCTGGATCTCCTGTGGCCCCAAACACTGGAGTTCCATTATCTCGATCTCTAGGGCTTTGAGTGATCTGATAATGTCTCTTGTAACATTGAGATTGTAGTGTTGACAAAAAAACCTTGGTTTGTGCTTTAGCCATGTCCCACCACTGTTGCAAAGAGCTAAAAAGTGCCTTTTCTAATTTAAAACAATTCCAAAAATAAATAAAAGACTCCCTAAAATTAATATCTTCTAAAAGTGCAGTGTTAAAATGCCAGTAGGCACTCCTAGGTTTTACAATCTTTTTACTCATGAAACACTGAACCATGCTGTGGTCCGAGATGCCTACTGAAACAATAAAAGACTTTGTAAAATAAGTCATTTGATGTTTAAAACAACAAAACCGATCCAGTCTTGCCAGGGAGAGTGTGTTGTCTGTAGCATGGGCCCACGTGTATTTGTTTCTGTTTTTTTATTTAAATTTCTCCATACAGTGGTGCTTGAAAGTTTGTGAACCCTTTAGAATTTTCTATATTTCTGCATAAATATGACCTAAAACATCATCAGATTTTCACACAAGTCCTAAAAGTAGATAAAGAGAACCCAGTGAAACAAATGAGACAAAAATATTATACTTGGTCATTTATTTATTGAGGAAAATAATCCAATATTACATATTTGTGAGTGGCAAAAGTATGTGAACCTCTAGGATTAGCAGTTAAAATTAGAAGGTGAAATGAGAGTCAGATGTTATCAATCAATGGGATGACAATCAGGTGTGAGTGGGCACCCTGTTTTATTTAAAGAACAGGGATTTATCAAAGTCTGATCTTCACAACACATGTTTGTGGAAGTGTATCATGGCACAAACAAAGGAGATTTCTGAGGACCTCAGAAAAAGCGTTGTTGAAGCTCATCAGGCTGGAAAAGGTTACAAAACCATCTCTAAAGAGTTTGGATTCCACCAATCCACAGTCAGACAGATTGTGTACAAATGGAGGAAATTCAAGACCATTGTTACCCTCCCCAGGAGTGGTCGACCAACAAAGATCACTCCAAGAGCAAGGCGTGTAATAGTCGGCAAGGTCACAAAGGACCCCAGGGTAACTTCTAAGCAACTGAAGGCCTCTCTCACATTGGCTAATGTTAATGTTCATGAGTCCACCATCAGGAGAACACTGAACAACAATGGTGTGCATGGCAGGGTTGCAAGGAGAAAGCCACTGCTTTCCAAAAAGAACATTGCTGCTCATCTGCAGTTTGCTAAAGATCATGTGGACAAGCCAGAAGGCTATCAGAAAAATATTTTGTGGATGGATGAGACCAAAATAGAATTTTTTAGTTTAAATGAGAAGTGTTATGTTTGGAGAAAGGAAAACACTGCATTCCAGCATAAGAACCTTATCCCATCTGTGAAACATGGTGGTGGTAGTATCATTGTTTGGGCCTGTTTTGCTGCATCTGGGCCAGGACAGCTTGCCATCATTGATGGAACCATGAATTCTGAATTATACCAGCGAATTCTAAATGAAAATGTCAGGACATCTGTCCATGAACTGAATCTCAAGAGAAGGTGGGTCATGTAGCAAGATAATGAACCTAAGCACACAAGTCATTCTACCAAAGAATGGTTAAAGAAGAATAAAGTTAATGTTTTAGAATGGCCAAGTCGAAGTCCTGACCTTAATCGAATCGAAATGTTGTGGAAGGACCTGAAGTGAGCAGTTCATGTGAGGAAACCCACCAACATCCCAGAGTTGAAGCTGTTCTGTACGGAGGAATGGGCTAAAATTCCTCCAAGCCGGTGTGCAGGACTGATCAACAGTGACCAGAAACATTTAGTTGCAGTTATTGCTGCACAAGGGGGTCACACCAGATACTGAAAGCAAAGGTTCACATACTTTTGCCATTCACAGATATGTAATATTGGATCATTTCCCTCAATAAATAAATGACCAAGTATAATATTTTTGTCTCATTTGTTTAACGGGGTTCTCTTTATCTACTTTTAGGACTTGTGTGAAAATCTGATGATGTTTTAGGTCATATTTATGCAGAAATATAGAAAATTCTAAAGGGTTCACAAA
Organism: Neoarius graeffei; assembly: GCF_027579695.1. Classification (NCBI taxonomy): domain Eukaryota; kingdom Metazoa; phylum Chordata; class Actinopteri; order Siluriformes; family Ariidae; genus Neoarius; species Neoarius graeffei. The sequence continues at coordinate 38,629,475 of NC_083576.1, read as the reverse complement.
CTTTCAAGCACCACTGTATATCACTTAATTCATGGGCCTCCATCATCTTCAATAATTGCTTATGGGATGCCATGTCAGGTTCTGTATGGTTTCTGTCCAAATTTTCAGTTGTACAGTTAAAATCTCCACCTAGAATTAAAATGTCAGAGGTGCTGCAGTTAACAATTACATTCCTGAGCCTGTCTAAAAACAACATTCTTTCCATTGCATTGGTGGGTGTGTACACACAGATAAAAACAAAAACCTCATTCTCATAAAAAGCCTCCCATTTAAAAACTCTTCTACCATATAAGAGCTGTGGATAAAATTGCGAGTAAAGAGCAATGCAATCCCACCACTAAGCGATGTATTATGACTTAAAATCACCAACACGTCCTACTCTTCAACCCAGTCTGCTTCAATGCTTGCATCGCTGTGTGTCTCTTGTAACATCACAACATCCACATTCTTCTGCTTTATTAACTCGTATAGTTTAAGTCTCTTCTCATATTGTCTTGCTCCACTGATATTTAAACCCATAATATGAATCCTACTCTTAAAAAAATGTGTAGATAAAACAACCAGATAATGAAAACCATTCTAGAATAAAAAACACCAACCACTTTAGACATCATCATCAGAAATGTCTTTATTCAACTTTGTAATCAGTTTCCAAAACTTCCACATTAATAAAAGCCCCTTATCTCCTAAAATGCTTCACGTCATGGGTAAACTGTTTAAGCTCAGGGGAAATATTCCTCTATAGCAATATTTTTTTTTGTCATTTAGTTGTCATTAAAAACTCTTTAATATCCTCAACAGAGTAAACAACTGGTAAACATTCATCTTGGGAACCATAGTTAAGAATAGAATCTGACATATCATGACTGTCTGACTCTCTTTCATCCACCTTCACATCTTTTTTGGCCTGTTTGTTCCCATGTCCCTTACTTCATTTTTTCCCTTTTGTTTGGTACTTTAAACATGGGCTCATCCTCCACCTCCAAATCTCCCCCATCCCCCTTGACTGATGTAGTGATGGGTGCTTCCGAGTGATGGCTCTGCACCCCTATACCTGCCTCTGCCAGCACAAGTAGCTATAGCACTGTGCCAGGATCCATTGTATCCTTCTCTGCCAAGCAAGGCCTTTCCTGATCTGGATCAGCTAAGCAAGGCTTTTCTGGGACTGGTTTGGCCGAGATGGCCCTCTCCAGGGTCAAAGCAGCTCCAGTGGACTCCTGGGCTGCAGGCTGGGCTTGGGGCTCACTCTGCTCATGTTCTGGTGCAACAGCTGCTCCGGAGTTTTCAGCAGCTGGATACTCTGCAGCCACAGGGGGAAGGACCACAGCAGACCCAGCTGCATCCTGCCCTGGCCACTCAGAAACACGGGGGTCACCCTGTCTTTCAGGACAGGCACGGACAAGATGACCTGTCTGTCCACAATTGAAACATTTAATGTCTGTGTCAGAGGATACATCGATACTGCAGTCTGAATCATCTACTTTAAATTTAAACATTACATTAATTTCCTCAACACCATCCTTGAGTATCATGAATATATATCGTCTAAATGACAGTAGGTGTTTAACCAGGGAGGACTTACAACCAAGGGGAAATTTCTTAATTGGAGAGACCAGTCACCCATATCTCAACAGCTCTTTAGCAATTGCTGCATCAGAGATGAAGGGAGGGACATTAGACAGGATGATCTTTTTTGAAGGGGAACTTAGGAGAGAAACCAGTATTAACTCATTACTTATCACTACACCTGTCTGTATTAGTTTGCTCACTGTTTACATCATTCAGGAACATAATAATTGCACTATACATGCAGATGGCAGAGACAGTATTCTCATGCCCCACCACGTTTCCAACCGCTAACACACACTCCTCTACACTTGCCCCTCACACAATCTGCATACCATTCTGGTGAGTTAAACTCTCACATAGCCTCATGCTGAGAAGCGCCATGCTTCTCCAGCGTGCTCCTCACACACACACACACACACACACACACACACAGAGTTATTTGCTAATGCAAAAACTGCAAAAAAATCTGAGATATTATACAGAGAAAAAAGCATTAAATGCCGAAAAAAGCTGACAAAACGCCAACCGCCCTCTCACACTTGACATGTCACGTTCACTTCTCTGCCGAGCATGCGCAGAGGGAGAGAGAGAATATCAATATACAAACAAATTACATGAGGTGACCAAAAACAGATTTAAATTATTCTTTTTTTTCAAAAAGTAAATTAACATTCAGAAATGAGGTGAATTAAGTGGACAAAAATATGCATACCCTATAATTCAGTAACGTGGCAAAAATAACTAAGTAAACATTTTATGTCACAGTTTATCAATGTCTCATATAATTTGTACAAGATTTTGGATAAATTTTGGTCCATTCTTCTTTTTAGTTCATTGATGTTTGTCAAGTCAAGTTTATTTGTATAGCACTTTTAATAACAGACATGGTCGCAAAGCAGCTTTACAGAAAATTAAAGACTTTAAACATCTGCCAATTTTATCCCTAATTTATCCCCGATGAGCAAGCCTATGGTGATGGTGGCAAGGAAAAACTCCCTCAGATGACATGAGGAAGAAACCTCGAGAGGAACCAGACTCAAAAGGGAACTCATCGTCATTTGGGTGATAACAGATAGCGTGATTATAAATAACTCACTTCTATAACTGTGTCCTTTATAGTCACGAAGTATAACTGTGAAACCAGGAGAATCATTATATGAAATCTGTTTTGTTGAAGTTATAAACTGTTCACTGATGGGAACTTGAGTGCAAAACTGTTCATGACAACTGCAATCCTAAAGTTAGCAAGTCAACTGTAGTCCTCAGACATAAATGTATTACTGTAAGTGTCCAGAGCCATCTTCTAAGTGCGACTTTTGACTATCCCTATGGGGCCATCCTCCACAGGAGTGATGAAATAAGACTCCAGCCAGATGTAGGGCATCAGGATGGATCAGATGAGTCTGAGGAGCAGAAGTGGTCAGCACCTTATTGATGTCCCTGGATCGACATGTAACTCAGAGAGGGAGAGAGGGGAAGAGATTGGGGGGTGGGGTGTCAAATGCAATTGCATTCTGTCATGTGGATTATGCTGGAAGCCATACTGCCATATTCTTTTAGGAGAGAAGGGCTTTTTCTTAGCCACTCTTTCATGAAAACCATAATTGTTTAGTCTTTTCTGATTGTTCTCTCACAAACCTAAAAGTTTAATGTGCATACAGAGGCCTGTAGTTTGCATAATGTAGTTCTTGGGCTTTTCTTTATATCTCTAAGCATTAAATTGTTATTGTTTGACCTTGGTCTGAATTTGCTGGGACGCCCACTCCTAGGAAGATTGGCAACTGTCTTGAAGGCTCAACATTTGTAAACAGTCCTTCACAATGTTGAATGGTGAATTTCAAATAATTTGGAGATGGCCTCATAACCCTTCCCAGATCGATGAACAGCAATAATTGCTTCTCTGAGGTCAAGACTGATGTCCTTTCTTCTTGGCATGATGTAGACACACACCTCAGTGCTCCAGATCACCAAATTGCCAAAAGCTTTTATGGAGGTAGTCACACTTCTTGATGATTACCTAATTTTGTGCATTTTTTTTGTAACACCTGGCTTTAATTACTCTTTTAATGATTGTCGAAGCAGGAGGAGTGAACTTATTTTTCCCACCTGGTTTCTGAATGTTGGTGTACTTTTGAAAACAAAATTATTACATATTGAACTGTGTTGTGCGTTTTGTTGTCTGTTTTGTTTTGTTGAGGTTATTTGTTTGCTTAAAGACACCAAGGACCACAAAACTGTTATGTCCTGAAAAATAGAAATGAAGAATTTAAAGAGGGTATACTTTCTTTTTACCATGATTATATATTAAGCTTTAGCTTTAACCTCTATACATTGGCTGTGAGGAAAATTACAATGCTGAGATATTGTCTATAAGAGAAACTACTTACATGAAATTTAGAGTGGCGGTTCTGAGCTTGCCATTTTCTTTGCATTCGTTTTCATGACTGCTTTGATATGTAAGAAGAAAGAGTGAAAATGTAACAATCAACAAAGAAGAACAATGGTTTTGTGGTCAATTTAAGAAACAAATTTATTTCTATTTCTCATCCATTCAGATCCCTCAGAAGGCTTCCACTGCCAGGACGAGTGTCGGATTCTGGGTCACTCAGACCGCTGCTGGATGCCACATGTGCCAGTGCCAGCACATGTTAAGTCACCTGAGCACAGTCGTGACATCATCGCTCTGTCAATTGAGGCTACTGGCATGGATGTGCCACATTATGAGGACTGTGGAACCACCAAGAGGACTTTTGCCACCTTTGGCAAGGACGGGCTAGATGAGGAGCCAAAAGGCAAGAGGACAAATGAGATGACCACAGGCATCTGCAGCCCTGAAGATAACAGTGGCATTCGTATGGCTGGAAATGGACATGAGGTCATAAGCCCCATCACATCACCAGCACATATTAAAAGTCCACAGTCCAAGCCAGCCACTGACTACAACACATTAAAACGCTGTGATGTTGAGCGCATCGCAAACCATAGTCTGCTGCGCCAGCCAGAGGGCAAAGACAGTGAGCCGGCCATGTGTGAGATCAACACACTGCTGCAGGATGGACAGGAGAAGGAATCCCCAAGTAGCAAGCGCCTGAAGGACATTGTGCTTTAACTAGCTAGCAGACATTCACACCTAGACTGCGAGTGCTGTTCTGAGTGTGTGTTTATATGGGACAGAAAGAAAGGGCACACAGGTTTGTCTCTAGAGAAAGAAAATGCATCCTTTCATTAAGCACCAAGGAAGTGTCTGCTGGATTAAAAATGTATCTGCCAAGCTCAAGCAGAAGCCATGGCTTTGTAGTAACAGGAATTCTTGTCTTGTTTGTTTGTTTGTTTGTTTGTTTTTCTTGTTTCTCTTTTGATGAACAGTGGATAAGTGGGTTAGTGTTAGCTGTGTGCATGCTAATTCCTTCCCAATTTTTATCTCACTCAATCTTTTTTAATCCTTAAGGGGGAAAGACCTTTTGGTGGACCAGGAATACCATCTGAGTACACTCATTGCCTTTCAGACTCAAAATAGATTGTTTTTTGGATAATGCCTTTTTTCAGTGTGCAGTTTGCTGGGACTCTGGGATTGTACCCAGAGAGAATAAACCATTGTTCTGGAGGAGAACTTCCCCATGTTCTGTATTGTCCAGCTCAGCTCTCCCAATGCTGGTTATACATTAATGTGTGGGAATGTTCTGCAGATCTCATTTCATTTCCTTATTTCTTTCCTCATCAAATAGGACAAAGCTCTTGGTGTTCCCTCAAGACATTGTTTAATAAGTAAATAAAACTAATGTGTTTATTACCACAAATTAAACTAACTCTCACAATCCTCTGAAGTTGGTGAAATACTCCATTGGGAAAAAAGACTCATTGCCTTTGAAATCTTCTGTGCCCATTCTTGACTGTAGCCAGTGGAGCATTGTGCTCTGGTCTTGGGTTTTTTTTCTCCCTTGCTTTTTTATTTGTTGTTATTGTTTTTTGTTTGTTTGTTTGTTTTTACTTTTAAATTATCTATGGAACTAGGCTAGAAGGGGTCGTCACTCATATCCTGCTGTGTGAAACTCTGCATAGGGTTTACTATGATAATTTTTAATAACCTGTTGTTATGTGACAATCCCTTTAATGTTTTGTTGCAAGCGTAAAAAAAATAAATAAATAAATAAATAAATAAACACTGGTGTTCAACTAAAGCTACAGTAGCATTTGTTACACAAACAAAAAGGAAAGAAATGTGAAAATATATTTCATAAATATTTAAAATATCATTATATAATTATAATATTTAATACTGTTGTTGTTCTTTTATCAGCAAGATACGCCTGAAATTAACAAGTTTTTTTAAATGACTGATTTTGCTTTCAACTGATCTTAGAGCTCTGTTTAATGTGTTATCCCTGGTAATTGTTTATTTCAGTCTTGTAAAAAAGTTTCTTATTGGTCAGTTATTGTGCCATTAAGTTTCTGTGTGGATAAAATGCCGGGAATTTAAAAAAAAAAAAAAAAGTTCAGCACCAACAGTAGTGTGTCAGTACAATGAGCATAGAGTGATTTTGGAAAATACATGTTTTAAAAAAATCCAAGCAAGCATTAATGTCACAAGTTAACAGACTGTTGCTCATGGTTAAAATTTAAGTCAGGACAAGGTTCACACTTGCTGTCTGTAGCTACATGTGTCTGAATAGCGTTTCAGTTATGACTAGCATAGTGATGCCAGTGCGTATATTGTTGACAGGACTAGATAGATTAGATGGAAAATGTTGGAATGAGGAATGGAAGGTAATATAATTTAAAATTTGAATAATGACAGGTTTCAGATAGATTCAGATGGTTAAAAGGCAAATGATATAGATCCTGTACCTGAATGTTTTTGCTGATCTCACCAACAGCATCTAGCAACATAAAAACTGAAATATCACTGAATGTACACTGCAGATTATTATTATTAAACTATTAAATGTTGTCCATATTGTCTCCTTATTGTCTCCTTTTCTGATTGTATCAGTGCTACATGCTTTTGTAACATTCTTTTTCATTTTCCATCGCATGGCTAATAATGCACTTACTCCACTTTGACTGGAAATGTAGGGAGTGAGTGTGCATTGGTGAAAAGTAATAAGCATGACCTGAGTTCTGCATATTGCAGTTATCCTTTCTTATGTAATATTTTGTCTCATCTCATTATCTCTAGCCGCTTTATCCTGTTCTACAGGTTCGCAGGCAAGCTGGAGCCTATCCCAGCTGACTACGGGCGAAAGGCGGGGTACACCCTGGACAAGTCGCCAGGTCATCACAGGGCTGACACATAGACACAGACAACCATTCACACTCACATTCACACCTAAGGTCAATTTAGAGTCACCAGTTAACCTAACCTGCATGTCTTTGGACTGTGGGGGAAACCGGAGCACCCGGAGAACATGCAAACTCCACACAGAAAGGCCCTCACCGGCCACGGGGCTCGAACCCGGACCTTCTTGCTGTGAGGCGACAGCGCTAACCACTACACCACCGTGCCGCCCTGTAATATTTTGTCTCGCCATAAATAAATTATTAAACACTGTAATATAATCTGAAAATGTACTAAAAGCATTCTTGAAAATTACGTGATAATGCACATGACCTAAGATTAAATGAAATGTAGTACCGGTACTTCTGGAGCTCTCACTGAAGGTTTACATTAAGATTCAAGGCAGGTGATAACATACAGGCCACAAAATTTGTCTTTATAGGAGACATATACCCAGTTTTGATTATTTTATATTATTCACTGAGATTCTTTTGTAAAGTTTTTGAGTTCTTTTTTAATAAAACAATAACAAAAAAAAGCTTTAGTTCTTTTTTCTTGCGTCATTTTAGCATGATATAAAAACCCTACAGAACAAAACAAGCTGGTTTGGGGAATGTGCCTTCAAATTTAAAGATGTAAATAGTTTCTCTCTGATTGGCTAACAGAATCTGTAGGTGTGGATGACAGATTGGATGTTAGCCAATCAGAGTGAAGCTATTTACCTATTTAAATTTAAAGGCACAGCTACAAAATCAGCTTGTAGAGTTTTCATACCATGCTAAAAAGCTAAAAACATTAGAAAAAGAACCAATGGGTTTTTTTCAGTTAAAAACAAACAAACAAAAAAACCTTGCAAACTTTATAAACAGATCTCAGGGACTAATATAAAATAATTGAAAAATGTATAGCATGTCCCCTTTAACAACCATCTCATCTCATCTCATCTCATTATCTCTCGCTGCTTTATCCTGTTCTACAGGGTCGCAGGCAAGCTGGAGCCTATCCCAGCTGACTACGGGCGAAAGGCGGGGTACACCCTGGACAAGTTGCCAGGTCATCACAGGGCTGACACACAGACACAGATAACCATTCACACTCACACCTACGGTCAATGTAGAGTCACCAGTTAACCTAACCTGCATGTGTTTGGACTGTGGGGCAAACCAGAGCACCCAGAGGAAACCCACACGGACACGGGGAGAACATGCAAACTCCACACAGAAAGGCCCTCGCCGGCCACGGGGCTCGAACCCAGACCTTCTTGCTGTGAGGCGACAGCGCTAACCACTACACCACCGTGCCGCCCTTTAACAACCAATTTAATAATAATAATAATCATCATCATCATCATTACCATGGCCCCATAACATTTGAGATATACTGGTTTTGAACTGCCTGTGCAAAGAATGAATATATGAGTCTGTCCATTCTTGATAAAAAACCTCTGTTTTCACTGTCTGCTCTTTCGAGAGCACACCAACATCCATGTCATGCTAATTCTGCTAAAGGAACTATCATGAGACAGAAGGTGGCGTACTTACTAGAACATGGTTTTGCAAAACCCAATGTGAGTCCTTGGAGCCCTCCTTGTTTATTAGTTCCTAAGCTGGGTGACACTTTTAAATTTTGTACTGACTACCAGGTTAACCTTGTTACTGTCTCTGATTCTTATCCTGTACTTCATATGGATGATTGCATTCATAACATAGGCACTACTCATTTTGTTAGCAAGCTAGACCTTTTAAAAGGGTATTGGCAAGTCCTGTTAATCCCTGAAGCCTCCGATATTTCCACTTTTGTAAACCCTGATATATATATATATATATATATATATATATATATATATATATATATTTTTTTTTTTTTTTACAGTATACAGTAATGGCCTTTGGCTTAAAAACACACCTGCAACATTTCAAAGACTTATCAATATGGTAGTGGGTGATGTATCTAACTGTTCTGTATATTTAGATGATTTGGTCATGTACTCGATGGATTGGTCTAACCATGTACAAACATTACGTGCAGTTTTTCAGAGGCTGGAAATGACTTCTCTTACTCTGAATTTGACTAAGTGTGACTTTGCTCAAGCAACAGTCTCCTATTTGGGAAAATGGGTTGGTGGTGGCCAGGTTTGGCCTTTGGATGCCAAAGGAATGGCAATAGTTAACTTCTCCATTCCTGGCACATGCAGAGAGCTGTGTTGGTTTTTAGGTGGGGCAGATTACTATCCTGGGTTCTGCAGGAATTTATTTGATGTAGTTGCATCCCTTACAAAGTTGCTCAGTCCTACTGTACCTTTTTACTGGTCTTCGGCATGCGAACATGCACTGAACAGTGTCAAAGTGTTGAGCCTGGTCTAACAGCTCCTGATTTTACAAAACTGTTTCAGTTGGAGGTTGATGCCAGCACAGTTGGTGCTGGTGAGTTATTGTTGCAGGATCATGATGTCAGAGTAGGTCATCCTGTGTGCTATTGCTCTCATAAGTTTAATAGGCATCAGGTAAATTATTCAACCTTCAAGAAAGATGCTTTAACTTTGCTTCTGGCACTGCAACATTTTAATGTGTATGCCAGATCAAATAGTCTACCAGTCATAGTTTATACAGATCATAATCCTTTAGTGTTCTTTCAGAGAATGTACAACCAGTATCAACAACTAATGCAACTCTTTTGATTCAAGACTATAAACCAGAGATTAAGCACAAGAAAGATATTAATAATCTAGTCGCTGATGTGCTTTTCTTGTGCTTTGTAAGATGTGTGTTTGTGTTTGCTTAAATTCCATGTAAATTGTTTGCAAACTAACATTGCTCTCTTTTGGGGAGGCATGTTACATGCCAGAGAGGCACATACTCGTATGGTATTTTTGTTTGTTTGTTGCCTTTTTTCTCTCTCTCTTGTTCCCTACTTCCTCAGTTGTTTACAGGTGGTGATTTGACCAATCGATGGGGTGCTGGTACGCTGTTGCTACTCCCTGCTCCACGAATGGGACTTGCAGTTTTCAGATGAGAGGTGGGTCTTCACGTATAAAAGAGCCTACTGGGAAGTATGCAGGTGTAGGGTTGTTTGACGTGTATGTGACTTTGTCGTTACTGGATGTTTGTTTTTGCTATGCTATGAAAGTATTAAGCGGATGCAGTGTTTTAGCCTTGTTCTGTTGTTGTTAACTTGTTGCTCTGCTTTTCTGTGCCAAGTTTCTGGCTCTCACCCTCGTATGCGATGTATGGACAGGAAGTTTGGACGCACCTGTACATTTTATACAGAGCCAACCTACTAAGGAGACACATTAAGTTAGGGGTGAGTGCCACCTGCTGTAATTTTGGGGTTAGGGTTTTACACAGAGAAGTTGGGTCTTTTACAGTGGGTAAAAAAGGTTAGGGGGATTCAAATTCCAACATAATTTTTTTCAGTCTCTGATGTCAATGTGTGTAGATTGCGACCAATATACCAGGAAGTCAGTGTAGTCCAGCTTTTCCAACCTAGGATCCAGGTATGAAAAAGTGAAAGTGTAGGAGTTTTTCAAGCCTGCTGGTGGGACTAGAGGTGATCCCATGGATCCAAATTCTCAGTAGGCACACAGAGTGTCCATATTAGACCCTTCTTACACTAACCTAGGGCCCCTTGGGGCCCCAATTCCAAATGCTTTGAGGGCCATCTGAGTGGACTCCAGGGGGTAACAGTCACCCTCAAGGCCCTCACATGGCCCTCAGGGTACACACAATTTAAGGTTAACTGAAAAGCAATCTGAGTTGACTGCCAGGGGTCCCAGAGGGCCCCAAATTTAAAATTAATTTTAAGGCAATCTGGTTTGCTTGCCAGAGGTCCCAAGGGCCCCAGTGGTCTGCAGAGGCCTGGGGCAAAAAACAAAGATACATAGATACCCTAGTGGCTCCCATGTATCTATAATATATATATATATATATATATATATATATATATATATATATATATATATATATGCATTGATAATCCTTAAAATTTAGTATTTATTCACAGACTCTAGCATGGTTCATTAGGAAGAAAAGGTCAACATTTGGAACTGCTGAGTCTGCCACGTATTCCCGAAATTGGAGAACATGAGTGGCTCACTGCTTTGCATTTGTACATTTTCCTGCCTGGGTTTGTGTCTTCTAAGTGGACCCTAAATTCTTCAACCAGTTTTACTGAAGAGATAAGAACAAAAATCATATCAAATATTTGCATAGCCTACATTCTAAAATCCTTTGCTTCAGAGGGTTTTACAATCTGCACATTAATGCAACATATGCTTAGACCCTCACATCGGATCAGGAAAAAAACTCTCTAAAGTTTGCCCACTTAGCTGAGAAGAAAATGGAAGACACCTTATGGAAAGCAACAGAGGTGGACAGGTACAGTGGTGCTTGAAAGTTTGTGAACCCTTTAGAATTTTCTATATTTCTGCATAAATATGACCTAAAACATCATCAGATTTTCACACAAGTCCTAAAAGTTGATAAAGAGAACCCAGTTAAACAAATGAGACAAAAATATTATACTTGGTCATTTATTTATTGAGGAAAATGATCCAATATTACACATCTGTGAGTGGCAAAAGTATGTAAACCTTGGCTTTCAGTATCTGGTGTGACCCCCTTGTGCAGCAATAACTGCAACTAAACGTTTGCAGTAACTGTTGATCAGTCCTGCACACTGGCTTGGAGGAATTTTAGCCCATTTCTCTGTACAGAACAGCTTCAACTCTGGGATGTTGGTGGGTTTCCTCACATTAACTGCTCACTTCAGGTCCTTCCACAACATTTCGATTCGATTAAGGTCAGGACTTTGACTTGGCCATTCCAAAACATTAACTTTATCCCTCTTTAACCATTCTTTGGTAGAACGACTTGTGTGCTTAGGGTTGCTGTCTTCCTGCATGATCCACCTTCTCTTGAGATTCACTTCATGGACAGATGTCATGGCATTTTCCTTTAGAATTCGCTGGTATAATTCAGAATTCATTGTTCCATCAATGATGGCAAGCCGTCCTGGCCCAGATGCAGTAAAACAGGCCCAAACCATGATACTACCACCACCATGTGTCACAGATGGGATAAGGTTCTGATGCTGGAATGCAGTGCTTTCCTTTCTCCAAACATAACACTTCTCATTTAAACCAAAAAGTTCTATTTTGGTCTCATCCGTCCACAAAACATTTTTCCAATAACCTTCTGGCTTGTCCATGTGATCTTTTGCAAACTGCAGACGAGCAGCAATGTTCTTTTTGGAGAGCAGTGGCTTTCCCCTTGCAACCCTGCCATGCACACCATTGTTGTTCAGTGTTCTCCTGATGGTGGACTCATGAACCTTAACATTAGCCAATGTGAGAGAGGCCTTCAGTTGCTTAGAAATTACCCTGGGGTCTTTTGTGACCTCGATGACTATTATGCACCTTGCTCTTGGAGTGATCTTTGCTGGTCGACCACTCCTGAGGAGGGTAACAATGGTCTTGTATTTCCTCCATTTGTACACAATCTGTCTGACTGTGGATTGGTGGAGTCCAAACTCTTTAGAGATGGTTCTGTAACCTTTTCCAGCCTGATGTGCTTCAACAACGCTTTTTCTGAGGTCCTCAGAAATCTCCTTTGTTCATGCCATGATACACTTCCACAAACATGTGTTGTGAAGATCAGACTTTGATAGATCCCTGTTCTTTAAATAAAACAGGGTGCCCACTCACACCTGATTGTCATCCCATTGATTGAAAACACCTGACTCTAATTTCACCTTTAAATTTAATGCTAATCCTAGAGGTTCACATACTTTTGCCACTCACAGATATGTAATATTGGATCATTTTCCTCAATAAATAAATGACCAAGTATAATATTTTTGTCTCATTTGTTTAACTGGGTTCTCTTTATCTACTTTTAGGACTGGTGTGAAAATCTGATGATGTTTTAGGTCATATTTATACAGAAATATAGAAAATTCTAAAGGGTTCACAAACTTTCAAGCACCACTGTATGTATAACACAATACTTTCTCCATTTAATAATTTGATACTAGTGATGCTGATAAGAGTGTTGTGTTTACCACAACCAGGGGCTTTGCTGGGCAAAAAAGGTTTACGTCATCTATATTTTACCTGAAATTTAAAAAAGTATATTAAGCAGATTTGTTTATCAAAAGCAACTGATAGAGTATGTCAGTATGTAAAATTCTATCAGAGGAATAATACAATACTCATGTTTGCATACTTTGTTGAAGAATGTAGCTGTGTTAGCTCATCATTCCTTTCAATTTCACACTGAAGCAGCTGCTTCGCCACCTTTAGTTCAGTAAACAGAACCTGGCATGTTTTGCACTCAGGTGCAGGTGTTCTCTGGATAGTCCTTCCGCTTTGCTGCATAGCCGAGCAGGAGGGTGTTCTGGCTGGGGTTGATACATCAGGGGATACCACTGTTGTGTCACAGGGAGCCTTGGTGGCAGAAGGAGAAGGGGGCCGCATATCTGGGGTGGCATGGTACCAGGGAGCCTCAATGGCAGAGGGAGAAGGAGGCCGCATATTTGGGATGGCATGATCACAGGGAGCCTCGCTGGCAGAGGGAGAACCATGCACAGAAGTCGAAAGAGGTAATACGGTTGTAGGGGAAGCAACTTGTGACCTTGTCGCCATCTCCCTCCTGATACCTTCTGCAATTACTGCATCATCCACTTCATCAAGATGTGAGACCATTGGTGGTATGGGATTTCAAGCCCTTAGGAGTGCCAGTTCTCTAGCAATGTATCTATCCTTGGCCTTTTGCATATAAAGTGTAATCATGGGTTTCTGAAAATGTAGAAAATTGCTTTATTAAATTAAACATTTTAGTCTATCTAAATATGTTCCAGTATTATCAATATTTTAATTTACTTTCGGCATCATGCACATTTTTACTTTTGCATACAATGTGCTGTCTGGAGGATGAGCAGCACTAAATAAGTACAGCATTTCTTACCACACAATTACTACACAAGGACCAAATAAGGACCACGTATGTATCATAGATCAAGAAAGAACCACAAAGCACCACAGTATTTTTCGATAGAAATTGGAAGACATCCAAGTTGCCAGACTGATGCATAACTCAAATCCCAGGTTCTACATGTAAGTCCCTTTACTGTAAAAATCTGCTGGGCCAAATGTTATTTCAGAGCTGTACATAAATCTGTAATGGTGGTGTGCTTTATATCCAGAGCTGTCTCACCAACACACAAAAGAACACACAGGGACCACACAACTTCAAATACATACCTGAAGGTGGTGCTTCCTTCAGCTGAACTTTTTGCAGGTGCTTGTCAAGGTGAGAAATATATTTAGACTTGCATAAGTGGACTGGACAGTCCAGCTTTGCAGAAAAGCTTTAGAAATACAAACAGTGAAAAAAAATGTTGATTACCTAGAAGAAACAGAAATTTGGTGTATGAGAAGTGTAGCAATTAAATAACATGCAGTGATTAGAAAACGTGTAGGGTCAGTATATGTAAATATAAATTTAGCTTTCTTAAGAGATAACAAGACACTTACTTTTGAGAAAATTGGCTCAAAAGAGTTAACTCAGTTTTATTTACAACCTGTTCAGTGACTGTAAGGTGCTGGAGTACATCAGTCAAGTCAAGTCAACTTTATTGTCAAATATGCTATACATGCTCGACATCCAGCACAGATGAAATTTCAGTCCTCTCTGACCCACGGTGCAAACAGGCAATGCAATAAATAAAAATAAAAATAGAATAATTGAAAAAACAAACAAAATATAAACAGTATAAACACTCTAGATAAGAACTAGACATAGACTAAACACTCAGACAAACAATATAAACAGTATAAATATAAACAGTATAAACACTAGATAAGAACTAGACATAGACTAAACACTCAGACAATATAAAGTGTAAACACTAGATAAGAACTAGATAAAAGACAACACTCAAACAGACAATATAAACAGTATAAACACTAGATAAGAACTAGACAGACTAAACACTCAAACAATATAAACAGTATAAACACTCTAGATAAGAACTAGACGTAGACTAAACACTCATATATACATACACACACACACACACGTAAATTGGTGCAAATAAACAAACATTCAAGGGCACTTGAGGTATAGCAGGTAAACATGAAATAAGCAGTATAAACAAACTAGCAGCTGTTAAGGTGAGGTAGTGCGGAATAGTGCAAATGAGCGAGGTAAAGTGAGACGTGCAGTCCCTGATTTCAGTGTGTTAATGAATGATGAGATGTATGTGTGTGTGTGTGTGTGTGTTTGGGGGGGGGACTGTGAGGATGACATGTCAGATGCTGAAGGGGGGGCAGGGGGGTGTGCGAGCAGAATCTGTGGCAGGGGGAAGAGGGGGGAGGAGAGGCAGAACAGGGAGGGAGTTGAGCCTCCTGACCTCCTGGTGAAAGAAACTGTTCTTGAGCCTGCTGGTTTTGGCCCGGAGACTCCGCAGTCTCCTCCCTGACAGCAGAAGACTGAAGTGGCTGTGAGATGGGTGGGTGGGGTCACCTGCAATCCTGATGGCTTTGCGGGTGAGGCAGGAGTTATAAATATCCATTAGAGAAGGGAGAGAGACACCAATGATCCTCTCAGCTGCTCTCACGATGCGCTGCAGAGACTTGCAGCAGGACTTCTGTTTGCTGTCAGTAATCCTGGTGTGAAGGAGCAGACTACAAACACTCAGGACTCACTACAATTCCCATGACACACAGCACCCTCTGTCCCCAGCCTACTGAACTACAGCTTTCATGCATTTCCTCAATCACCACTTCTGCTATTTAAGCCACTCATTCACACCACTCCAGTGCAAAGTATCATCCTGCCATTTCAATACATACCAAGCCTTGTATCTTTTCTGACTGTCTTTAGTGTTTCCTGACCTTTTGCTATTTTCTCTCCATTTTCTCTCTTTGTCTTTTCCATGTCACATTGTTTGCCAATCACCTGACCCACGCTAGTTTACTGACACTGATTTCAGACACACGTTTTGGCTTTGTTGACAGTCTGCTTATCTGTTTTCTCCATGCATACATCAGTAAGTGCCTGCACTCTCACAGGATACTTCGCCATAATGGATGTAGCAGAAGATCCTAAATAGACTGCTTTAAATACACAGGGGCGTTTGCTAGGAGAACATCAACAGATGCTTGCCGACCTCAACACTCGGATGATGCAGCTCACATCTGTGATATCGCAGGCCCTCCTAGCACGCTCTGAGCCTCCTCCTAGCCCAGCGCTTCAACTCCCCACTCCAGAGAAGTTTACTGGAGACATCATTGAATGTAAGAGTTTTTACTGCAATGTGCTATGTATTTTTTCACCATGCCACAATTATCGGAGGAGCACAAGATCGCAAAATTTATGTCTTTTCTCTCGGGCAAAGCGCTTCGCTGGGCCACTGCAGTTTGGAATAAGGGACATGAGCAAACTAAGTCCTATGAACAATTCCTCACCATGTTTAAAAGGGTGATCATGAACCAGAAGGGATAGAGGTTGGAGAGAGTCTTCGCACCAGTTCCCAAGGCTCCAGAAGTGTTGCTGAAAATGCCTTGGAATTCAGAACACTAGCAGCTGCCAGTGGGTGAAACGATCTGGCATTGAAAGCAGTCTTTTGCCAAGGCCTACGTCCAGAGATTGTTATGGAGCTGGCTTATAGAGATGAGAACCTCACTCTGGACTCCCTCATTGACTTAGCTATTCGACTCAAACAATTGTTAAAGCACCGACTATCCATCCACTTCAACACCAAATCTGCCCAGTTTATGGAGGATGGCTCACCCATGGAGGTCTCATGCACCTGTCTAACCTGCGCCAAACGTGCTAGGCAGTGCAAGGAGGGGTTATGTTTCTACTGTGGGAGCCCTGAGCATAGCATCTGGCAATGTCCCGTACGACCAGCCAGAGAGACCCCAACAGAGAGACCTGTAAGCTCCACAAGTCCGGTGAGAAAACTCAGTTCTAAATCCTTTACCACCCCAGTCCTACTCAGGGTAGGGTCCTCTACTCATGTCTTATCTGCTTTTGTTGATTCAGGGGCAGAGGGGAGCTTTATCAGTAGTGCCATTGTGCAGAACCTCAACATGCCTATTATCCACCTGCACAGCGCACTCAGTATCAAGTCCATCAATGGAGGACCCACAGGCGATGGACTGGTCACCACTCGCACACAACCAGTACAGATTCAAATAGGGGCTTTACATTTAAAAAATTCATATCACTCTATGTAACCACCACTGTCTATCATAACATCAGCCTTGGCTATCCCTGGCTGCAGCTACATGATCCATTAATTTCATGGCAAAACAATGAAATTCTTCAATGGTCACCCACATGCTTCCAGAACTGCTTCTCTCTCCCTCAGATCAGAGTAGCTTCTATTGCCGTAGAGAGCCCCAATCCAACTCCATAGACAATAATCTGGATTCTTACTTAGACCTTGCAGAAGTCTTCAGTAAGGGGAAGGCCTGCGGGTTACCTCCTCACAGGCCGTATGATTGCTCAATTGACTTACTGCCAGCTATGTCTCCTCCACATGGTTGTATTTATCCCTTGTCCCAAAAGGAACAGGTGGCCATGGAGGAATATATTCAGGAGGCTCTCAAACAGGGATACATCAGGCCTTCCAAGTCACCCGCATTGGCTGGTTTCTTTTTTGTTGAGAAATGAGGATGTGGACTGAGGCCTTGCATCAACTACAGAGGCTTAAACCAGGTCACCGTAAAGTATCCTTATCCTCTTCCCCTGGTTTCAGCACCTCTTGAACAGCTTCGATCCGCTAAGACATTTTCAAAGCTCGATCTACGAAGTGCATATAACCTGATCCGAATAAGGAGGGGTGACGAATGGAAGACGGCCTTCAGCACGACCACAGGGCACTTTGAGTACCAGGTCATGCCGTATGGCCTTTCTTCGGCACCCAGCGTGTTCCAGTGCTTCATCAACGATGTGTTACAGGACATGCTGGGCAAATATAGTTTTGTACATATATAAATGTACATTTTTACACCACGGAAAAACACACACACACACACACACACTTACAGTCTTTGTCTGTCTATCTCTCATCCGTCAAGAAGACATGGCATTTGCAACATGCACATCACCTTTGAACATTTGATGAATATATTTTTATTATTATTAGGGCCCGAGCACCATTTGGTGCGAAGACCCTATTGTTTTTCGAAGGGAAACAATAGGGTCGAGCACCGTTTGGTGCAAGACCTGATTGTTTTTCGAAGGATTATTATTATTATTAGGGCCTGAGCACCGAACGGTGTGAAGACCCTATTGTTTTTCGAAGGATTATTATTAGGGCCCGAGCACCGTTTGGTGTGAAGACCCTATTGTTTTTTGAAGGATTATTATTATTATTCTGTGGCGTTTGGCCTTATTTGAGGCATTTCCCATGCACGAAAACTCATGAAATTTGATACACACATCAGTCATTGTCATCGCTACTCAGCCACAGACGTTTGGCCCCGGGCATGGCCCAGGGACTTCATAGCGCCCCTTTTTCCATTTCCCATTGAAATGAATGGGTAGAACTTTGGAATGATGTCATAAGGCCATTTGGAGTGATGATGACACATGGTCATTTTTAACGTACTCCTCCTAGACGGTTCATCAAATTCATGTCAAACTTGGCAAACATGATGCCAAGATATTGCTGAAGCTGAATTGCTAAGGGATTTTTGATATGTTGTAATATGTTGAAATATTATAACATATAATATGCCAAGATATTGCTGAATGTTGAACTTGATATCTTGTAATATGATTCTGATTCTGATACTCTTTAGCCATTATGGGCCTGTCTGGTATAGCGCCACCAACTGGCCAAGGAAAGAATAGGGTTTTGAATATGTGTGTTTTGACACATGATGAATTTTAACATGCTCCTCCTAGACGGTTCATGAGATTCATGTGAAATTTGTTATACGTGATGCCAACATGTCGCTGATATTAAATTGCAAAGGGATTTTTGATATCTTGTAATTATGTTGAAATGGCCTTATGATTTTAATATCTTGCCACATAAACAGGAAACGTGTCAGAAAGCCCCAGTGCATTGACTGTATGGTCGGACATTTCTTACTTCAATAGATATTATGATTATTATGATAGCCTGACGCCCAATGGGCCTGCCTGTTATAGCGCCACCACCTGGCCAAGCAGGAAATGTGCCAGAAATTGGCAATGCCTTAACTGAGTGATCTGACACTTTATAAAATATTGTGTATTATGATTGTGATGATATTCACATGTGTAATTCAGATGTCTAGCACAGCGCCACCATCTGGCCAAGCAGGAAATGTGCCAAAAATTGGCAATGTCTTAACTGATTGATCTGACACTTTACAAAATATTGTGTATTATGATTGTGATGATATTCACATGTGTAATTCAGATGCCTTGCACAGCGCCACCATCTGGCCAAGCAGCAAATGGGAAAAAAATGTTCAATTCATTGATGGATTGATCTGAAACTTTACAAAATATTGGATATCATGAGCCTGATGATATATACAATTCTGTGCACACTCATACACACACTCACAGTCATATGCATATGTATACATACACACATACACTCTCTCACAAGTATGCACTCACATGCACACGCAACATCTATGAGCACACTCTCTTTCACACACTCTCTCTCTCTCTCTCTCTCTCCCTCTGACAAACAGACACACACACACAATAATAGTGGAGCTCCAGCAGAGCACCATACCTAAGAAAAAATGGTAAACCCATCGAGTCAATTTTTTGTGGTTTGTCCGTGTACGTGTACCACCAGTCATACACACCGCCTAGTGGCCAGTGTTAGTAATTACCAGCCATACACACCAGCTAGTGGCCAGTGTTAGTAATTACCAGCCATACACACTGCCTAGTGGCCAGTGTTAGTAATTACCAGTCATACACACCGCCTAGTGGCCAGTGTTAGCAATTACCAGACATACACACCGTCTAGTGGCCAGTGCTAGTAATTACCAGTCATACACACCACCTAGGCGGCACGGTGGTGTAGTGGTTAGCGCTGTCGCCTCACAGCAAGAAGGTCCAGGTTCGAGCTCCGTGGCCAGCGAGGGCCTTTCAGTATGGAGTTTGCATGTTCTCCCCATGTCCACGTGGGTTTCCTCCAGGTGCTCCAGTTTCCTCCACAGTCCAAAGACATGCAGTTAGGTTAACTGGTGACTCTAAATTGACCGTAGGTGTGAATGTGAGTGTGAATGGTTGTCTGTGTCTATGTGTCAGCCCTGCAATGACCTGGCGACTTGTCCAGGGTGTACCCCGCCTTTCGCCCGTAGTCAGCTGGGATAGGCTCCAGCTTGCCTGTGACCCTGTAGAAGGATAAAGTGGCTAGAGATAATGAGATGAGATGGGGACACACCGCCTAGTGGCCAGTGTTAGTAATTACCAGTCATACACACCGCCTAGTGGCCAGTGCTAGTAATTACCAGTCATACACACCGCCTAGTGGCCAGTGTTAGTAATTACCAGTCATACACACCGCCTAGTGGCCAGTGCTAGCCAGTAATGAAATAAAACAAAAGAGACTGGCTAGGATATAAGAAAATTTTACAACCCAGAAACAGATGGGAGCTCCACTTTTAGGCAATGCCTAAATCTATATATTAGTGACCTGCCATCATTGTGCATTTTGTTGCAGACATATGAAAACTCTGCATGTACACACACACTGCAGACACAGGAAAGCTAAGATGACTTAAGATTACAGCATGAGATAGAGATAAGGAGGAGACACGTATAGTTTTGTAAATATATAAATGTATTTTTCACACCACAGAAACACACACACACACTTACAGTCTTTGTCTATCTATCTCTCATCCATCAAGCAGTCATGGCATTTGCAACATGCACATCACCTTTGAACATTTGATGAATATATGACATGTGACTGTTTTGTTGGGTGGCGGAATGTCCTGGGTTGCGGAACCACACATGCGAGGGCCCACCAAGGCCGCTAGTGGCTTTATTCTGTCTGCTTTTTCCGAACAGCCTTGAGTCGTATTACACTTTTCCACCACAGCTGCAATTGGATCTTGGGTTGGATGATGACCACAGTTAGCAATTTTGCCAAAAGGCAAGATTTGGGTAAGACCACATACAGTGTCTTGCAAAAGTATTCATTCCCCTTGGTGTTTGTCCTGTTTTGTTGCATTACAAGATGGAATTAAAATTGATTTTTGGGAGGTTAGCACCATATAATTTACACAACATGCCTACCACTTTAAAGGTGCAAATTGTTGTTTTATTTTCACACAAACAATAATTAAGATGAAAAAACAGAAATCTGGAGTATGCATAGGTATTCACTCCCTTTCATATGAAACCCCTGAATCAGAGCTGGTCCAACCAATTCACTTCATAAGTCGCATAATTATTTGATTAAGTTCCACCTGTGTGCAATCAAAATGTCACATGATCTGTCACATGATGTCTGTATTAATCAACCTGTTCTGGAAGGACTCTGACTTTGCAACACTACTAAGCAAGCAACATGAAAACCAAGGAGCACTCCAAACTGGTCAGAGACAAAGTTGTGGAGAAGTACAGATCAGGGTTGGGTTATAAAAAATATCCCAAACTTTGAATATGCCACAGAGCACCATTAAATCCATTATAACAAAATGGAAAGAATATGGCACCACTACAAACCTGACAAGAGAAGGCCGCCTACCAAAACTCACAGATCAGGCAAGGAGGGCATTAATCAGAGATGCAACAAAGACGTCAAAGATAACACTGAAGGAGTTGCAAAGATCCACAGCGGAGCTGGGAATACCTGTCCATTGGACCACTTTAAGCCATACACTCCACAGAGTGGGGTTTTATGGAAGAGTGGCCAGAAAAAAGTCATTGCTGAAGAAAACTCTTTTGGAGTTTGTCCAACAGCATGTGGCAGACTCCGCAAACACATAGAAGAAGATTCTATGGTCAAATGAGACTAAAATTGAACTTTTTGGCCATCATGGGAAATGCCATGTGTGGTGCAAACCCAACACCTTGAGAACACCATTCCTACAGTGAAGCATGGTGGTGGCAGCATCATGCTGTTTGGATATTTTTCATCTGCAGGGACAGGAAAGATTGTCAGGACTAAAGGAAAGATGGATGGCACTAAGTGCAGGGAAATATTGGAGGAAAACCTGTTTAAATCAGCCAGAGGTTTGAGACTGGGATGAAGGCTCACGTTCCAGCAGGGCAATGACCCTAAACATACTGCTAAAGTGACACTGGAGTGGTTTAAAGGGAAACATTTAAATGTCTTGGAATGGCCTAGTCAAAGCCCAGACCTCAATCCAATTGAGAATCTGTGGCATAACTTGAAGTTTGCTGTACACCAATGCAACCCATCTAAAGCCTCACACACAAGTGTTTTGGACACACATGGGTCACAGGGTTTGGTAGCTCACAGCCATGCCACAGGGTCGCGGTGAACCCAAGGGAAAATTTCGGGGAGGAGTATGGGCAAAGTACTTGTCAAGTACAGGTTGCACACCTGACTTCCTCGAGGCGTGGGAAAAATTGCACCATTAGCCCGTGGAAAGCGTATATCTGACGCACATGATCAGTGCGTGTTCAGTGAGTGTGGAGTGTGTGAGACTTGCATTTTACCAGTTTCCTGCACTACGAGTTCAGGCCGCACTTGTGAAGCATATGTGATGCATGTGATTAGCACATTACAATTGCTCATAACTTGCATGTGATGCAAGCCAGGAGCGGGTATAAAGCCAGCATGTTTGCAGCATTCTGCATCTGTCTTTCAACTGATGGACATTGGATATTTTGTGGGAAAAATTTAAAAATTTTCAGTTTAAAGTTTAGAAAATGGGACCCAAGAAGAAGTGAGCAAAAATGAAGTAACCCAGCCTGAAACAGCAGAGGGGGAGGAGGAGGAAGAATTTGATGATGATGGTAGCAGCACCGGCAAGCCCTGCATGGACAGGCAGAAGTATGCCTTCAAGCCGGCAGAAGGCACAGCGCCCAGCCAAAGGTATTTTCACAGGTAAATACACATGCTTTAAACATGCATTTAAGTATCTATATGCTTATGTAATTAATATTATATATGCTGATTTTCATGTATGTTTCAGCTAATGACACCCAGAAGTGAGGATATTGCAATCCCATCATCGCTGTCAGGCCATTGTGCCATGCTCATTGATAAGGACAAGGACATCCCGACACCCCATCCCACCACTCAGCAGGAGTAGGAGCAGGACAGCAGCTTGAAGTCAAAGTGTGTTTCAGTGCCCAAACTGTTGGGCTATTTAGTTGGGATTTTTTTACAGTGTAATAAAATGCCTTTTTCCCTTATGCTCATGTTTTATTATTTGACGTTTGCATGGTAAATTAAATATATACTCAAATAAAAACAGCAAATGAGGTGGTCTTCTTCCTTTCTACAATGCTACACACTATATGATCAGTTCCTTGGTTCCTCCCCAATATATATACCCAGAGTCTTGCTCCTCGTGTTGCGTGCGCTGCGTGCACACCACACATGGGGTAGAAAGTGAGATGTACTTCTGTCTTGCGTGCCGCAAAAATAGCAAGTGTGGAATACTTGTGTAGTACTTCTGAGGCACGTCACTCATACAATGACTGTGCATCACTCATGCATCTTACTGTCATTGCAAAAAGCCCCTACTAGCCGTGCTGCTGACTTGGTTCAGGCATACAAAAGGAAAACAAGTCCTGTACGTAGTGTATGTGTTCTTGATTTTTTGCAAGACCCGTAGAATTTGCATGTGCAGGACCAAAAGTCTCCATGGGCAGTCTGTGACCTTCTATGGCACTGAACATACGCAAGTGTCGTGCAAGTCTAAAGCACCATTTTGCCAATTTTTTTTTTACTGCAGACTGCCCGTAGTAGCACATATGGTGGGTTGTGAGTGAGGCTTAACTTGAAAGAGTTGGAGCAGTTTTGACTTGAGGAATGGGAAAAAATCCCAGTGGCTAGATGTGCTAAGCTAATAGAGACATACCCTAAGAGACTTGCAGCTGTAATTGCAGCAAAAGGTGGCTCTACAAAGTATTGACTTTGGGGGGATGAATACCTATGCACACTCCAGATTTCTGTTTTTTCATCTTAATTATTGTTTATGTCACAATAAAACAACAATTTGCACCTTTAAAGTGGTAGGCATGCTGTGTAAATTAAATGGTGCAAATCTCCCAAAAATCCATTTTAATTCCAGCTTGTAATGCAACAAAACAGGACAAACACCAAGGGGGATGAATACTTTTGCAAGACATTGTATGACCTTGGGTTCCTGGACATCTACTGTAGTGGGTGATGAAGCAACAAGGTCAGCTGGTTGAGCAGAGAAAGTCTCATCTCATTATCTCTAGCCGCTTTATCCTGTTCTACAGGGTTGCAGGCAAGCTGGAGCCTATCCCAGCTGACTACGGGCGAAAGGCGGGGTACGCAGGGCTGACACATAGACACAGACAACCATTCACACCTACGGTCAATTTAGAGTTACCAGTTAACCTAACCTGCATGTCTTTGGACTGTGGGGGAAACTGGAGCACCCGGAGGAAACCCACGCGGACACGGGGAGAACATGCAAACTCCACACAGAAAGGCCCTCGCCGGCCATGGGGCTCGAACCCGGACCTTCTTGCTGTGAGGCGACAGCACTAACCACTACACCACCGTGCCGCCCCGAGCAGAGAAAGTGATGTTAGCAAAGTTAGGCACTTATAAAGACATAATGGCCCAATATGGAGAAGATGGGTTGGCCTGTGATTGGTCAGAAAAAAAGATGATTGTGTTAACAATTAAAGGTCCCATGGCATAGTGGTTTGTTGATGCTTTAAACGGGCTCGTGGAGGCTTCCGGATGTTATATCTGCAGCCTTTCTCGAAATGAACCCTCGGCACGTAAATATAGCCTCCTGGGAGAAAGCCCCATTTCAACGCTTTTCCCAGTGCGTTGTTTTGCTAATGAGAAGCAGGAGGCGGGGAAGAGTAGAGGGTGGGGGTGGGACATGGGGGGAGGGGGAGGGGCTTGACCAAGCTGTGCACACACATACTCACTGCTATCAGCACCTGTAGCCACGCTGCTAAGACAAAACCCCGTTCTCCCTCAGACTCCTTTCGTAAACTCAACGTGACACAGAGAACAGAGAGTGAGAGTGTTCGGAGTGGTAGTTTACGAATGTATAATACCCTAGGCTTGAACACGCACTCCATAACCAAAGAGGATAGAAGCAGCAACATATCGCTTATCCAACAGAAGACATGCATTGCAGAGCAATAGTCAAACATAAGCTCATAAGTTATAGTCAATTTCCAGACTAAACTCAGTTTAACAGAGCATGCTGCATGCTCTTTAGTTTTGTAGCGCAGATTACCTGGCTAACTGCAGGAAGCGGTTAGCTGCACAGCTAATGTAGCCATTGCTAGGCTAACGCACCGATTTTAAAACACGGCAAAACGACCAGTTATACACTTACTTGTTCGGTGTTTGTTGCTGATGTGGCAGGGATGCTTGGTACGGACCCAGGCTTCAGTGACAGTTGATGTGCAAAACCTGCCCTGTACTGTCCCAAGTTGTGGAAACATTCCTCAGAAAATGCTTCCAACAAACATACACCGTCTTAGGTAGACTCGACGGCGTATTATTGAAGTAAATAAAATTAAGCCACTGCGTCTTCAGGGGCTCTCCCGTCGGCAGTAAAAACAGACTCTTTTCTGTGTTGTCACATCCATGTACAGCGCAATTTCCATGTTTCGCTCGCTTAGGTGATGCCATGTTGTTGTGTCCTCTATGGTCTCCTCACTACAACTGGGCGGGGCAATCCATACAGTGGGTGGGAATCCAGAGGGGGGGCGTGGGAATCATCTCCCTTGCTGACGTAGTAAAGGGAAGAGCTTATCAACGTGCCGTTTTGATGCGCCATTCTCAAATGTTGGGCATAGTTTGGTTTACACATTATGAAATTTCTAGCCACTGGGGTGACTTAAGAAGGTCAGAGGAACTCATTTTAATGTAAAAAAACCTCAGAAAGTGAAAATTTCATGCCATGGGACCTTTAAGGGATATATAAGGAGATGTTGGACTTCTGGAAAAAGAGATGTTGGGTGTTGGGAAAAAAGTCCAGTGCCCCCTTTAATTTTAATGGTTACTGCAATTTTTACTACTTTTGAAGGGAATGTCGTAGAAAGTCATTTTTTTAATGTTCAGAAAAATCCTAGGATTTCGTAACTGGAACTGAAAAACTTCTAGCCCCCCAGGAAAGGGGTAAAATAAAAGCCTTCCCAAAAAAAGTCCAATTTCAGAGTATGAAAAGTCCAATAAGTTCATATGGTTTCCATATCGGCTCCTAGTTAGGGTTAGGTACGGTTATATTAAGTAGGGTAGCTATTATTTTGTTTTCTTTGGCACCATCTATAGTTCACCTTTGCTGGTGGGTTTGGGTTTAAGCAGTATTTTCAAACTAGTTCTAGTATGATTATGTGTATTATTAATGTACTTCAGGTTTTATCACTTAGACGTTACTTCTCCACTCAATGTATGTGTTTATTTCCACCAATGTTTGGTGCTGTGTACCCATTGTATTATTACCTCACCCAGGGACGGAGTCCACCAGGGGGTGAGGTATTGTTTTCGGTCAGGTTTCTTTGTTTTATTGTAAACAATATTACAGGAAAATGGCTGGACCAGTCTTCATGAAACTTTCAGGATAGATGGGCATTGGTCTCAAATAGAACCTCCAATATTTTGAGGGTCGTCTGGTTAAGGTCAAGGTTTTTGTGGCTACTGCCTCATATACAGTGTCATCATGCTGTAAGAATGTAAGATTGTAACACTTGCACACTGCGCATGTGTATCACCAGAATGGTCATGCGCACTGCATATGCGCATCACCAGAATGGTGAATCATGATCTCACAATATGAACAGTTGACCTCACGTTATTATCGTGTTGTAATGAGTGTAACAATGGCACACTGTGCATGCACATAAGTATTACAATTATTATATAAGTATTACAATAGTACACAAGAACGAGTATAAGAATGTAAGAGAGTGTAACAATAGCGAAAGTTCCCCTGTGTCCTGAATCACTCCCTACTTACTACATAGTGGACTATATAGACAGGTCAAAATTTTGTAGTGCTGTCTGAATGTATAGTGAACATTATTACACCCTATATTACATATCTGTGAGTGGCAAAAGTATGTGAACCTTTGCTTTCAGTATCTGGTGTGACCCCCTTGTGCAGCAATAACTCCAACTAAACGTTTGTGGTAACTGTTGATCAGTCCTGCACACCGGCTTGGAGGAATTTTAGCCCATTCCTCCGTACAGAACAGCTTCAACTCTGGGATGTTGGTGGGTTTCCTCACATTAACTCCTCGTTTCAAGTCCTTCCACAACATTTCCATTGGATTAAGGTCAGGACTTTGACTTGGCCATTCCAAAATATTAACTTTATTCTTCTTTAACCATTCTTTGGTAGAACAACTTGTGTGTTTAGTGTCATCATCTTGCTGCATGACCCACCTTCTCTTGAGATTCAGTTCATGGACAGATGTCCTGACATTTTCCTTTAGAATTTGCTGGTATAATTCAGAATTCATTGTTCCATCAATGATGGCAAGCTGTCCTGGCCCAGATGCAGCAAAACAGGCCCAAACCATGATACTACCACCACCATGTTTCACAGATTGGATAAGGTTCTTATGATGGAATGCAGTGTTTTCCTTTCTCCAAACATAATGCTTCTCATTTAAACCAAAAAGTTCTATTTTGGTCTCATCTGTTCACAAAACATTTTTCCAAAAGCCTTCTGGCTTGTCCACATGATCTTTAGCAAACTGCAGATGAGCAGCAATGTTCTTTTTGGAGAGCAGTGGCTTTCTCCTTGCAACCCTGCTATGCACACCATTGTTGTTCAGTGTTTTCCTGATGGTGGACTCATGAACATTAACATTAGCCAATGTGAGAGAGGCCTTCAGTTGCTTAGAAATTACCCCAGGGTCCTTTGTGACCTCGCCGACTATTACACGCCTTGCTCTTGGAGTGATCTTTGTTGGTCAACCACTCCTGGGGAGGATAACAATGGTCTTGAATTTCCTCCATTTGTACACAATCTGTCTGACTGTGGATTGGTGGAGTCCAAACTCTTTAGAGATGGTTTTGTAACCTTTTCCAGCCTGATGAGCATCAACAATGCTTTTCTGAGGTCCTCAGAAATCTCCTTTGTTCGTGCCATGATGCACTTCCACAAACGTGAAGATCAGACTTTGATAGATCCCTGTTCTTTAAATAAAACAGGGTGCCCACTCACACCTGATTGTCATCCCATTGATTGAAAACACCTGACTCTAATTTCACCTTCAAATTAACTGCTAATCCTAGAAGTTCACATACTTTTGCCACTCCCAGATATGTAATATTGGATCATTTTCCTCAATAACTAAATGACCAAGTATAATATTTTTGTCTCATTTGTTTAACTGGGTTCTCTTTATCTACTTTTAGGACTTGTGTGAAAATCTGATGATGTTTTAGGTCATATTTATGCAGAAATATAGAAAATTCCAAAGGGTTCACAAATTTTCAAGCACCACTGTATATATATATATATATATATATATATATATATATATATATATATATATATATATATATATATATGTAACACACCCTGCTCATCAGCAATAGATTACACTACAAGTTCTTTACACTCTAGGGATGATACTCACTTATACAGAGGCCTGGGGTAAACTATGGAAATGTTTACAATTGACTGCTGTGCTTCTATACAGTTGTGCTCTGAGCCCCCACGCTGATTAACCTCAGAGAATGACAATTTAACATTTTTACACTATACATATTGGAGACCATTAATTACCACGACATAGAAAAGTAAGATCAGGCATACAGTATATTATATCAGAAGATAAGTAATAAACATTTATTATGAACCCATTACTGTGCTTAACCTTCTTCAAAAGTCGTTAATAATATTAAATGACAACAACACTGAACAAACCACACATCAAAATAAAAAGGGGAAAAGAAAGAAAATACCCGGCCGGAATTAAAACAGTAATGTATGAGTACCCAGGTTGGCGCGCGTTGGAGCTCTAAATATCCGAGGGAAAGGAATCACTGTTTACTCACGAACCGCTGTGAGTTAGCTTTACCAAGCTAACTGTAGTCACTCTAGGACGTTGACCCCAAATACCAACATTGACCGTCGTCCATACGACCCCACTACCATCCGCAGCAGCTGAGAAGACTGTCCCACGAACCTCCCTCGGGCACCTCGAAGTCGTCCTCTTTTACGTGTTCCATCCCGAGTAAACATTGCTAGCCGAGACTCAACAGCTCATAGCAACAGCGGTAATTGGAAACAGCTGTGACTCCACCCTGTCCCGCTGAACCGCCTCAAGTGGAAACAAAAAATACAACCGTGGATCAACTGGTCTCAAAGTCCGTAACTTTCACGTAGTGTTACTATTAATCAAAATCACTAATGTCCGTGGGACCGCGGACGAAAGGATATTCACATAACTTGTTCTTGCACTCTTCTCCCCCGTTACCCTAGCAACCCACACACCCTCTGGAACACAGGCTGCATAGGAAGTAACGTGTGTTACACTCGTGTAGTTCGTCGGCTTACAGTCCGACAAACAAAATACAAAAGCACATACTACAGTAGGCCTATTGGACCTAAACAACCATTGTAAACAATATATATTTAAACAATTACATTAGATATTAAAATCTCTTATTAGGAATGCATATTTTTACACCCCAATATACAGTACATTGAAAAATTACATTACATATTGAACTCTCCTGTTAATAACACATACTAGTACACAATATACAGTACATTAACATAAATTAGGCTTAACCTAATTTTCAGATGTGTTACACATATATATATATATATATATATATATATATATATATATATATATATATATATATATATATATATATACTTATCTTTGTCCTACAATAAACTGAGAAACATCTCTGAACAGCTGTGTCTGTGTCAGTGACTGTTTGTTCCTGATCGATTTGTGAGGCAGAATCTCCTGGATATCCTGGAGATCAAAACCTAACAGTTTTCTGGGGGCTTGTCAGGATCTCCACTTGGAAGGTAAGAGAATTTTTTTTAGTACATTGGGCTGTCTTCTTCCATCTGGAGATTTGGTTATCCCAATTGCACACATACCAGGTAAGTGCATGGTGTTTCCTAGGGCTGATTGGTTGAAGTAGTTTTTGGTTATCCCAGTCACATACATATATGCATCATATAAATAGTCCAATGGTGTTTCCTAGGGCAGATTGGAAGAGACTTTGATTTGATCTGTCTGATTTGATTTGTTTGATTTGTCCAAGTGTTTTTAGGGAACAAGAAGGTCATTGAGTCTTACTCAACCATGTATATTCTAAAGCTGCCATATGCTGTGTGGATATGGTCTCACTGGTGTTTCCAGAGACAGGTTGAGAGATCTAAACACTCTAACCTGAAAATTATTTCCCAAGACTATAATTTGTTGAAATTTAATCTTACTCCACCTAGGAAATTCTCCTTGTATGTATTTTTGTGTGTGTCAAAATGGGTGGAAGTAGTCAGTCCAAGGCAAGGCAAGGCAAGTTTATTTATATAGCGCATTTCATACACAGTGGCAGTTCAATGTGCTTTACAGAGGTAAAGACAAAACAGTAAACAATAGAAAATAATGACATAAAATAAAGGGGAAGAAGAGAGAAAAATAAAAATAATATAAGAATTAAACAATAGTAGAAATAAAGTAATAAAATGAAGTAAAAGTTCAGTAAAAAACAGCAGAATAAAATGGAATAAAAGTTAAGTAAAGTTTAAAACATGCAAAGACTGTAAAAGTTAAGTAAAGTTTAAAACGTAAAGATGATGATATTTATCAGTGAGCAGAAAGCATCTGAAAACAGCTTGGTCTTTAGTCTAGATTTGAAGCTGCCAACAGTAGGAGCATTTTTGATGTCCTCTGGGAGTTGGTTCCATAGCTGTACTGCATAGTAGCTAAAAGCTGCTTCACCACACTTTGTTTTAACAACAGGTTTTACCAGTAAATTTTGCTGCTGCGATCTGGTAGATCTGATTGGGTTAGGCCGCTGCAACATATCAGAGAGGTAATTGGGCCCTGTACCATTTAGAGATTTGTACACCAGCAGCAATGCTTTAAAGTCAATTCTGTAGCTTACTGGAAGCTAGTGAAGGGACCTTAGAATTGGCGTAATGTGCTTTGTTCTTTTTGTTTGTGTGAGAACCCTAGCCGCTGCATTTTGAATCACCTGAAGTCGTTTGATGGTCTTTTTTGGCAGGCCTGTGAAAAGGCCATTGCAGTAGTCAAGCCTACTAGAGATGAAGGCATGTATAAGTTTTTCCAGATCATTTTTTGACATAAGTCCTCTTAGTTTGGAAATGTTTTTTAGGTGATAAAATGCCGATTTAGTGATTGCTTTCATGTGACTGTCAAAGTTTAGCTCACTGTCAATGAAAACACCAAGATTTTTAACCATATCTTTTGTTTTAATCCTCTTTGTGTCAAGAATAGTGGTAATCCTGAGTCTCATCTCATCTCATCTCATTATCTCTAGCCGCTTTATCCTGTTCTACAGGGTCGCAGGCAAGCTGCAGCCTATCCCAGCTGACTACGGGCGAAAGGTGGGGTACACCCTGGACAAGTCGCCAGGTCATCACAGGGCTGACACATAGACACAGACAACCATTCACACTCACATTCACACCTACGGTCAATTTAGAGTCACCAGTTAACCTAACCTGCATGTCTTTGGACTGTGGGGGAAACCAGAGCACCCAGAGGAAACCCATGTGGACACGGGGAGAACATGCAAACTCCACACAGAAAGGCCCTCGCCGGCCACGGGGCTCGAACCCGGACCTTCTTGCTGTGAGGTGACAGTGCTAACCACTACACCACCATGCCACCGTAATCCTGAGTCTTTCATCTTTTTTCCCAAATAGAATTACTTCTGTTTTATCTGTGTTCAGCTGAAGAAAATTTTGTGACATCCAGTTGTTGATTTGGTCGATACACTGGTAGAGACATTCAAGGGGGGCATAATCATTAGGTGATAGAGCAAAATAAATTTGGGTGTCATCTGCATAGCAGTGATACAAAATTGAGTTGTTCTTTATAATTTGTCCAAGTGGGAGTATATAAAGGTTGAATAGTAATGGTCCAAGGATCGACTCCTGGGGGACACCACAGGTCAAGGACATTGATGTTGAGGTACAATTTCCCATGGTAACAAAGAAGCTTCTATCTTTTACTGTAAGTATGATTTTAACCAATTGATAACTTTACCAGTCAACCCAACCCAGTGTTCAAGTCAACATAGCAGTATGTTGTGATCAACAATATCAAAAGCTGCACTGAGGTCCAGTAACACCAGGACCGATGTTTTGCCTGCATCAGTATTAAGACATATGTCATTTATAAGTTTAATCAGTGCTGTTTCAGTGCTGTGATTGGCATGAAATCCTGACTGAAAGTTATCAAAACAGCTGTTTGATATCAAGAAGGCAGTTAATTGATTGAAGACAATTTTTTTCAAGGATTTTCCTGATGAATGGTAGATTTGATATTGGCCTGTAGTTCTTCAATACTGAAGCATCCAGATTATTCTTTTTAAGTAGGGGCTTTACAATGTTTTTTTTTTTCAGGGACACAGGAAAAATGCCAGTCTCTAGGGATGTATTTATGATATGAAGCACATCTGTAATTATGAGGTGAAGAACAGACTTAAAAAAGTTGGTGGGCAGAATGTCCAATTCAGATGTTGAGGAACTGAGATTTTGTACAGTTTTTTCAAGAGTCCCGTAATCAATCAAACAAAATTCTGACATTGTGTTGAAATTGTCTGTCTGTGCCACTGGTGATTGCAGCTTTTCAGTTACTTGCAACTGAGATATATTATGAGCAATATTCTGCTGTATTTTATCAATTTTACCTTTGAAGAAGGATGCAAACTTATTGCATTTATTAACTGAGAGAAGTTCAAGTGCTAATTGTGGTGGGGGATTAGTTAGCTTCTCTACTGTTAAAAATAGCACACAAGCATTGTTCATATTCCTGTTGATGATGTTGGAGAAGAAAGACTGTCTTGCTTTACCAATTTCATAATTATATTTTCAAAGCATCTCTTTATGGATTTGATAATGGATGTGAAGTTTAGATTTGCCCCATTTTCTTTCAGTCTTCCTACATTCTCTCTTTAGCAGTTTAACAGCTGGGTATTGCTTCCATGGTGCTTTCTGCTCATCATTGACTCTTTTGATTTTGAATGGAGCAATATCATCCATAATTTGGGTCATATTTAAATTAAAAATTTCCAGTAAGTTGTCTACAGAGTCTGACATTTTAGTTGAGATCCGTGAGAGAGATTGCTCAAAGAGAACACGTGTTGTCGTTTATGACTCTCCTACCCATAGTTATTGAGCTGTTCTGAATGTGAGGGGACATAGAAACATCAGAGAAAACACAGAAATAATCAGATAAGGCCAGGTCAACAACAGTAGTAGAAACAGTAAGACCCTTTGCGATAACAAGGTCAAGGGTATGACCACGAGAGTGGGTCGGCCCCTGTACATGTTGTACTAGGTTGAAGTTGTCAATAAATGCAAGTAGTTCTCTGGCATAAGTGTTTTCAGGATTATCTACATGCAAGTTAAAATCCCCAGATATAATAAGACAGTCAAACTCTAAGCAAATGACTGACAACAGTTCACCAAACTCTTCCAGAAAAACTTTGGCTGAATGTCTCAGAGGCCTGTAAATAGTTAATAACAATATGTTAGGAGAGCATGTAACAAGTGCACATAAGTGTTCAAAGGATGTAAAATCACCAAGTGAGGAATGTTTACATTGAAAAGAGGCTTTGAATATATTTGCGATCCCTCCACCTTTCCCATGTCGGGTAGCACTCTTGAAATTAAAATTTGGGGGAGCTGCTTCAATAAGGGTGGTAGCCTCTCTTTGCTTGATCCAGCCATGTTTCAGTTAGAAGCAAAAAATCAAGATTGTGTTTGCAAATAAGATCATTAATTAAAAATGACTTGTTTGAAAGTGATCTAACGTTCAGAAGAGCTAGCTTTACAGAAAGTCTAGAAGTAATATCCACTTGGGCACTCTGATGTTGTTTTGAAACAGGAAGGAGATTAGACTGGTTTACCGTCTTGTCTCGTCTTCTTCTGCTTTATCCGGGACCGGGTCGCGGAGGCAGCAGTCTAAGCATGGAAGCCCAAACTTCCCTCTCCCCAGACACCTCGGTCAGCTCCTCGGGAAGAACACCGAGGCGTTCCCAGGCCAGCCGAGAGACATAGTCCCTCCAGCGTGTCCTGGGTCTTCCCCGGGGCCTCCTCCCGGGGGGACATGCCTGGAACACCTCCCCAGGGAGGCGTCCAGGAGGCATCCGAAAAAGATGCCCAAGCCACCTCAGCTGGTTCCTCTCGATGTGGAGGAGCAGCGGCTCTACTCTGAGCTCCTCCCGAGTGACTGTGCTTCTCACCCTATCTCTAAGGGAGCGCCCAGCCACCCTGCGAAGGAAACTCATTTCGGCCGCTTGTATCCGCAATCTTGTTCTTTCGGTCATTACCCAAAGCTCATGACCACAGGTGAGAGTCGGAACATAGATCGACCGGTAAATTGAGAGCTTCGCCTTTTGGCTCAGCTCCTTCTTCACCACGACGGACCGGTAAAGCGACCGCATCACTGCGGAGGCTGCACCGATCCGCCTGTCGATCTCACGCTCCATCCTTCCCTCACTCGTGAACAAGATCCCGAGATACTTAGACTCCTCCACTTGAGGCAGGACTTCTCCACCAACCTGGAGAGGGCAAGCCACCCTTTTCCGGTCGAGAACCATGGCCTCAGACTTGGAGGTGCTGATTCTCATCCCAGCCGCTTCACACTCGACTGCAAACCACCCAAGTGCATGCTGGAGGTCCTGGCTTGAAGAAGCCAACAGGACAACATCATCCGCAAAAAGCAGAGATGAAATCCTGTGGTTCCCAAACAGGATTCCTTCCGGCCCCTGGCTGCACCTAGAAATTCTGTCCATAAAAATTATGAACAGAACCGGTGACAAAGGGCAGCCCTGCCGGAGTCCAACATGCACTGGGAACAGGTCTGACTTACTGCCGGCAATGCGAACCAGACTCCTGCTCTGTTCGTACAGGGACCGGACAGCCCTTAGCAAAGAGCCCCGAACCCCATACTCCCGAAGCACCCCCCACAGAATACCACGGGGGACACGGTCGAATGCCTTCTCCAGATCCACAAAGCACATGTGGACTGGTTGGGCAAACTCCCATGAACCCTCGAGCACCCTATGAAGGGTATAGAGCTGGTCCAGTGTTCCGCGACCAGGACAAAAACCGCATTGTTCCTCCTGGATCCGAGGTTCGACTAATGGTCGAATTCTCCTCTCCAGTACCCTAGAGTAAACTTTCCCCAGGAGGCTGAGAAGTGTGATTCCCCTATAATTGGAGCACACTCTCTGGTCCCCTTCTTAAAAAGAGGGACCACCACCCCAGTCTGCCACTCCAGAGGCACTGTCCCCGACTGCCATGCAATGTTGCAGAGGCGTGTCAACCAAGACAGCCCCACAACATCCAGAGACTTGAGATACTCAGGGCGGATCTCATCCACCCCCGGTGCCTTGCCACCGAGGAGCTTGCAAACCACCTCAGTGACTTCGGCTTGGGTAATGGATGAGTCCACCTCTGAGTCATCAGCCTCAGTCTCCTCAATGGAAGACATGACAGTGGGATTGAGGAGATCCTCAAAGTATTCCTTCCACCGCCCGACAATGTCCCCAGTCGAGGTCAACAGCTCCCCACCCGCACTGTAAACAGTGTTGGCAGAGTACTGCTTCCCCCTCCTGAGGCGCCGGATGGTTTGCCAGAATTTCTTTGAGGCTGACCGATAGTCCTTCTCCATGGCCTCCCCGAACTCCTCCCAGTTCCGAGTTTTTGCCTCCGCAACTGCCCGAGCTGCAGTACGCCTGGCCTGCCGATACCCGTCAGCTGTCTCAGGGGTCCCAGAGGTCAACATGGCCCGATAGGACTCCTTCTTCAGCTTGACAGCATCCCTTACTTCCGGTGTCCACCACCGGGTTCGGGGATTGCCACCACGACAGGCACCAGAGACCTTGCGGCCACAGCTCTGAACAGCTGCTTCCACAATGGAGGTAGAGAACATGGTCCACTCAGACTCAATGTCCCCCGCCTCCCTCGGAAGCTGGGAAAAGCTCTCCCGGAGGTGGGAGTTAAAGACCTCCCCAACAGAGTGCTCGGCCAGACGTTCCCAACAGACCCTTACCATACGTTTGGGCCTGCCAGGTCTGTCCAGCTTCCTCCTCCACCAGCGGATCCAACTCACCACCAGGTGGTGATCAGTTGATAGCTCAGCCCCTCTCTTCACCCGAGTGTCCAAGACATAGGGCCGGAGATCAGATGAAACCACAACAAAGTCTATCATCGACCTCCGACCTAAGGTGTCCTGGTGCCACGTGCACTTATGGACACCCCTATGCTCGAACATGGTGTTCGTTATGGACAAACCGTGACTAGCACAGAAGTCCAATAACAAAACACCACTCGGGTTCAGATCGGGGGGGCCGTTCCTCCCAACCACACCCCTCCAGGTGTCACTGTCGTCGCCCACGTGAGCATTGAAGTCCCCCAGTAACACAATGGAGTCCCCAGTCTGAGCACCCTTCAGTACCTCTCCCAGGGACTCCAAGAAGGCCGGATACTCTAT
This sequence comes from Neoarius graeffei, assembly GCF_027579695.1. NCBI lineage: Eukaryota > Metazoa > Chordata > Actinopteri > Siluriformes > Ariidae > Neoarius > Neoarius graeffei. Next base: position 38,592,776 of record NC_083576.1, on the reverse strand, counting down.
ACTGCTATTTGGCCCGTAGGCACAAACAACAGCAAGAGCCCTCTCCCCAATCCGAAGGCGCAGAGAGGCGACCCTCTCGTTCACTGGGGTAAACTCCAACACATGGCGGCTGAGCTGGGGAGCTATAAGCAAGCCCACACCAGCCCGCCGCCGCTCACCATGGGTGACTCCAGAGAAGTGGAGAGTCCAACCCCTCTCGAGGAGCTGGGTTCCAGAGCCCAAGCTGTGCGTGGAGGTGAGCCCGACTATCTCTAGCCGGTACCTCTCAACCTCCCGCACAAGCTCAGGCTCTTTCCCCCCCAGCGAAGTGACATTCCATGTCCCAACAGCTAGCCGCTGTGTCCGGGGATCAGGTCGTCGAGGCCCCTGCCTTCGACTGCCACCCAATCCACACTGCACCCGTCCCCTACTGCTACCTCTGTGGGTGGTGAACCCACAGGAGGTCAGGCCCACGTCACCTCTTCGGGCTGAGCCCGGCCGGGCCCCATGGGCAAAGGCCTGGCCACCAAGCGCTTGCATACGAGCCCCAACCCCAGGCCTGGTTCCAGGGTGGGGCCCCGGCTGTGCCATACCGAGACTGGTTTACCCCCTGGGTTAAATATGCTCTAGGTTTTCTATGTCTTATCAACACAGGAATAGAGAATGGCATAGGCATACTGGGTCCCAGCTTGTTTTCAAAACTACACCCAATACAGGGACCCACAGCACATCATACAAGACTCTCTGTATATTCCATGAGGTAGGGAGGGGGAAGGATTGGAGATGTCATGTATTTTTTAGATGGTGAAAAAGATTGGTAGCCAGCTGAAAGTCCTGGGCGAACACAGTTCAGTCTGTTGGTTGATTTTTGATGAACTGGGTACACTGCTTGTCGCAAATGATTTGGGCTGGAAAAAGAGAGTGCAGCCATTGGCAGCAATCTCTGCATACTTTTAGGGAAATCCATGCAGGGGGGAGACGGGGATGGTACAATAAAATCAGAAGAGCGAGACTGAGATTGGGACTTTGATGAGGTCTTTGTGAGTGTCTCCATGACTGTCTCTGTGGTGACTGTTTCCCTGACAGTCTCTGTGATACTTGCATGGGGTCAAGATGTGGATGATGCAGCCTTGGCATGATTGTCTTTGGTCAGGTCCTCAATCTGGATGGGTGATGCAGATATCTGTGGCTGCCCATTGTTAACAACATGCTCACATTCTCCATGTGATTCTTGATGTCCTTGGCAGTCTGCCCCAGATGGTCCTTGGCAGTCTGCCCCAGATGGCTGTGTGTCCTTGTTGAAGCATCTCTGCTGTGCTTGCATGGGTAGTTGTTTTGGCTTTGCAGAAGTTTTGTTGATATCTGTAACTGGGTCAGTCTGTGAGCACTTATCAGCAGTTCTGCCCAATGTTGGCTGAGAAAAGAATCCATGCTGGAGAGAGAGGCTGTAGTGATCAGCCAAAACTTTGGTCCCAATCCGGCTGAGTTCAGTGCTATTTGGCCTGAAGAATTCTCTGCGATTCCAGAAAAGGTTAAAATTGTCTATGAAGTTCATACCAAATGAAAAACAAGTTTTTCCAAGCCAGGTGTTAAGACTGAAGAGTCTAGGAAATGCAAAACTTCCCCTTGCAGGGAGTGGGCCACTGATAAAAGATTGTATTCTAGTCTTATAGAGGTCAGAAAAAAGTTTTCTGAAATCATCTTGGACAAACAGCTGTTCTCTGAAAACATCATTTGCTCCCACATGCACAACAATATGTTTGATAGTTTTATACTCAGACATGAGTTTCAAAATGTTGTCTTTGGTGTCAGAGATGGATGCATTTGGAAGGCAGCAAATAATCATCCCATGTCCTTTTAAATGTCTTACAGTGGAATCACCAAGAACAAGGGTTGTGGGATCAGGTGTTGTTACAAGCTGCTTTTTGCCTCTTCCCACAGCTCTTCGGTTGTGGTGCAATCTCTGTCTATGATGTGCTTGTCCACCTGAAAATTCCGCTTCCACATCCCTGAGGCATTCAAATTTGTTCTGAAGCCTTATGGGCTGTGGATTTTCTATAGGACTGTAAATCCTATTGTAGTTTGTAGACCTAGCTCTATTTCTAATAGCATGGCTGTGGAGCATGGGTTGCATAGTATCAGAATGAACTGGTGTTGAGGTAATTACTCTTCTGTTTTTATTTTTGGGCCTGCCACCCATCGTGTGCCAGTTTTCTGTACTCACATTTTGCTCTGTTAGATCAATGTATTCATCCACTCAATCTGCAATGCCATCGACCTGTCAGGGTGCAATCTCTGCATTCTCAGCCACTGTTTCTGTACTCCTTTCGTGGGATATTTCTCCTAGTTCGTCCGTCTTTGGCAGGGCATCAATCTTTGATTCCAGGATAGAAATCCTCTATTCTAGTTCTGTACATTTTCTGCAGGATCTCCTGGATTTTTTGCCCCCTGGCATTTTGTTTTAAAAGCTAACTTATCTTGTAAAGGTGAAAAATAAAGTGAAGAAATAGTAGAAATTAAGTGAAAAAGTAAAAAAATAAAGATCAAGCAGGAGCAAAGCAGGAGCAAAGCAAAGAAGTGTCCTACTCGCTTGAGTAGGAAGAGCAAAAAAGCCTGAAGATAGGACTCCAAATCAATTCATGTGTGATAAGGGCTTTGGCTATTTTGTGCAACCTTTCATTGATAATTTGGCCGGATGAACAGAGGGCTCAAACACAGTGGAAACCTAGAGACGGTACTTTTGATGAGAACCATTTGTTAAGCACTGTGTAAGGTTCGCTAGATGTGGGTGGAGCACAGAGGACGGCAGGACAGAGACTGAGTTCGCAAAAAACTCTTTTATTTTCACTTTTCAGTGGAAGCGTTTCTCTCTCAGCCACACACGCACGCACACACATTCCGGTCCTCGGGTTGTGGAGAGAGCTCCTCTGCTCTCGCTCTCCCTCCTTAAATAGCCCGGTTTACTGGGGAGAACACACACAAAACATAGATTAATCACACTCAGGTGAAGCGATTCTGCCACTTACCTTCCCCAACTCCGCCCTCCTGTCACAGACTGGCGCTTGACCACGCCCCCGCTGCCACATACCCCCACCGCCCGACTCAGTCCGGGCGTCCATCCGGCCCGCAGCCGACTCCCCCCCCCCTTGACGGGAGAGGAAGTCTGCAACGACCATCTGCGCCCCCGGCCTGTGGACCACCTTGAAGTTGAAAGGTTGGAGCGCTAGATACCAACGGGTGATTCGCGCGTTGGCATCCTTCATGCGGTGGAGCCACTGGAGGGGCGCATGGTCCGAACAGAGGGTGAAAGGGCGCCCCAGCAGGTAGTAACGGAGGGCGAGGACCGCCCACTTGATCGCCAGACACTCTTTCTCGATAGTGCTGTAGCGCCCCTCATGCACCGACAGCTTCCGGCTGATGTATAATACTGGGCGATCCTCTCCCCCCACCTGCTGGGACAAAACGGCCCCCAGCCCTCTGTCCGACGCATCCGTCTGTAACAAAAAAGGGAGAGAGAAGTCAGGGGAGTGTAAAAGTGGCCCCCCACACAGTGCAGCCTTTACCTCAGAGAAAGCCCGCTGGCACTGCTCCGTCCACTGGACCGGATCTGGCGCCCCCTTTTTAGTGAGGTCAGTCAGCGGGCTGGTGACGTCTGAATAATTAGGTATAAACCTACGATAATAGCCAGCCAGCCCCAGGAACTGTCTCACCCCCTTTTTGGTCTTGGGCCTCGGGCAGGCCGCAATCGCTGCTGTCTTATTAATTTGGGGACGCACCTGCCCGTTACCCAAGTGGAAGCCCAGATACCGTACTTCCACCCGCCCAATCGCACACTTCTTCGGGTTGGCAGTGAGCCCCGCCCGCCTCAGCGACCTAAGGACGGCCCTCAGGTGTTGCAGGTGCCGCTGCCAGTCATTACTATAAATGATGATGTCATCCAACTAGGCGGCCGCATAGGTGGTGTGGGGCCGGAGGATCTGGTCCATCAGCCGCTGAAACGTAGCGGGCGCCCCAAACAGCCCAAACGGAAGTGTGACGAACTGGTGTAAGCCAAACGGTGTGGAAAAGGCTGTTTTTTCCCGGGATAATGGAGTCAAGGGGATCTGCCAATATCCCTTCGTTAAATCCAGTGTCGAGTAAAAGCGAGCCGTGCCTAGTCGATCGAGCAGCTCATCAATACGAGGCATTGGGTACGCGTCGAATTTAGACACCGCGTTGACTTTTCTATAGTCCACACAGAACCGGACCGAGCCGTCGGCCTTGGGAACCAAGACCACCGGGCTGCTCCAGTCACTGTGGGACTCCTCAACGATGCCCATTTCGAGCATGGCCTGAAGTTCTTCCCGAACCACCTTTTTTTTGTGTTCGGGTAATCTATAAGGACGGCTACGCACTACCACCCCTGGGGGTGTCTCTATGTGGTGTTCTATGAGATTGGTGCGACCGGGCAGGGGCGAGAACACATCCCAAAACTCGGCCTGCAACTGGGCAACCTCCGTGAGTTGGGTCGGGGAGAGGTGGTCTCCACAGGGGACCGGAGAGGTGCGAGATGCCAATGACCCTTTTTGGACCTCCGGCCCCAGCTCCGCCTTCTCTGGAACTACCGACACCAACGCCACGGGGACCTCCTCATTCCAGAGCTTCAGCAGATTGAGGTGGTAGATCTGTAGCGCCCCCTCCCTGTCCGTTCGCCTAACCTCATAGTCGACGTCCCCGACTCGCCGTGTGACCTCGAAGGGCCCTTGCCACTTGGCGATTAATTTGGAGCTCAACGTGGGCAGCAGGACGAGTACCTTATCTCCCGGAGTGAACTCTCTAAGGCGCGTGCCCTTGTTGTACAGGCAGGTTTGCCATTCCTGGGCCTGCCGCAAATTCTCCTGAGTTAAGTGGGTGAGCGTGTGGAGTTTTGCGCGCAGATCCATAACGTATTGAATTTCATTTTTGCTCTGCGAAGGTCCCTCCTCCCAATTTTCCTGCAGTACATCTAAGATGCCGCGCGGCTTACGCCCATACAATAATTCAAACGGGGAGAACCCCGTGGAGGCTTGGGGGACCTCTTGCACTGCAAACAACAAGGGTTCGAGCCACTTATCCCAGTTACGTGCGTCCTCACTTACGAATTTTTTGATAATATTCTTGAGGGTGCGGTTGAACCGTTCGACTAAACTGTCCGTCTGTGGGTGATACACGCTGGTGCGGATCGGCTTAATACCCAGTAGCCCATACAGTTCGGCCAGTGTTCATGACATAAACGAGGTGCCTTGGTCAGTCAGAATCTCTTTCGGGATTCCGACCCGGGAGATGACGTGGAAGAGGGCCTCTGCAATACTACGTGTGGAGATATTGCGAAGAGGCACCGCCTCCGGGTATCGCGTTGCATAGTCCACCAGAACCAATATAAAGCGGTACCCTTGTGTTGACCGATCTAATGGCCCGACGAGATCCATCCCAATTCTTTCAAACGGGGTCTCGATTAATGGTAGGGGGCGCAAAGGCGCTTTTGGAATGGCCGCTGGATTTACTAACTGGCATTCGCGGCACGCCGTACACCACTTACGGACGTCACCGCGAATCCCCGGCCAATAGAATCGGGCCATTATCCGGGCGAGTGTTTTATCCTGCCCGAGGTGTCCCGCCATGGGATTAAAGTGAGCCTCCTGGAATACCAATTCCCGGCGGCTCTTTGGAATTAACAACTGGGTGACACGCTCCTTCATCTGAGTGTCCTGCGTCACTCGGTACAACCTATCCTTTAAAATGGAAAAATAGGGGAAGGTCGGGGTGGCGTTCAGCTGGAGCGTTTGACCATCGATTACTCTCACTTGGTCAAACGCGTGTCGCAGAGTTTCGTCTCGCGATTGTTCCAGTGGGAAATCCGCGAGGGATTCCCCAATAGAAAGAGGAGGGGCTGGGGGCTCCTCACTCTGTCGCGGAGATGACGTAGACGGCTCTGCGACCGCAGCTCCAGCCAAAACGACACCGGGACCCCCCCCGCTAACCGGCAGGACCCACTCTTTACTAGGTGTGCCATCAACCCCCGGAATCCCGGCCAATCAGTCCCCAAGATCAAAGAGTGGGTAAGGCGAGGATTAACCGCCGCCTTTACTATGGATTTGTCCCCTCTGAAATGTACAGTATGTGGACCGACACCAACGGGTAGCAGTGAACATCCCCGTGCACACACAACAGCTTCACCCCTTGTGCTCCCCCCAATGCCTCGTCTTGCACCAGGCTTTGGCAGATCGAGGTCTGGTTGCAACCCGAATCCACCAACGCCTGATATGTCGCCCCTTGTACACTTACCGGTATGCGATACGCTCCGGCCTGATCGAGGGCAGCCTCTGGCGCGTCGGGGATCCGCACCACCGCCCCCACCTCCATCGCGACACACTGTTGCTGCAGGTGGCCCGGTTCCCCGCAGCGCCAGCAAACCGGCCCGGGCCTCCCCTCTGCAGCTGTGGTTTGAGGGTCACTCACCTGAGGTGGGGGAGAGACAGACACAGAAGGGAGAAATGGGAGGGCACCACGGGTGCGGCGGGCCGGCTGGGGTGGAGCCGGCCCCCGCCTCCGTGGTGGGGGAATGGGGCGAGGACGGGACACGGGAGGAGGGGGAAGAGAGAGAGAGAGAGAAGAGGAGAGAGAAGATGATGACAGCCGTTGTCCTGCCGCCGGGACAGCCGCCAGATGATCCTCCGCCAGTCCTACGGCCTGATCCAGCGACGCCGGGCGGTGGCACTGGACCCACTCCGCGGTTCCGGCGGGTAGGCGGGCGATGAACTGTTCCAGCGCCACCTGGTCGATGATCCCACGGCGTCGCGATCTTCGGCCCTCAGCCACCGCCAGCAGGCGTCCCGGAGCTGCTGGCCGAACGCGAACGGGCTGCCGACTTCCTCCATTCGCAGCGCGCGGAAGCGCTGGCGCTGCTGCTCCGGCGTGCGCCCCACGCGCTGGAGGACAGCCTGGCGAAGGTCGGCGTAGGCCAGCCGGTGGTCGGCGGGGAGCTGTAGTGCGGCTACCTGCGCCTCTCCCATCAGGAGGGGGAGGAGGCGCGCCGCACGCTGCTCCATCGGCCACCCCGAGGCTTCGGCGACCTGTTCGAACAATGCGATGAATGCCTCGGGGTCGTCCTGCGGGCCCATCTTAGTCAAGGTGATGGGAGATGGGCCCGCGGCCGGGGCGCTGGTGGACCCCGCCGACGCGAGGAGGCGCCGGAACGCCTCTCGGTCTTCCCGTTGAGCCAGCACCAGGGCTTCGAAGCGCTGCTCCTGCTCCTTCTGGAGCGTGACGAGTGCCTGGTGCTGGCTCTGCTGAGCCGTGGCGAGGGCGTGGATCAAGTCCGCGAACGGGGAGGATTCCATGGGGCTGCAGGACAGGTGCTCCACGATCCCGGGTTTCAGCACCACTGTAAGGTTCGCTAGATGTGGGTGGAGCACAGAGGACAGCAGGACAGAGACTGAGTTCGCAAAAAAATCTTTTATTTTCACTTTTCAGTGGAAGCGTTTCTCTCTCAGCCACACACGCACGCACACACATTCCGGTCCTCGGGTTGTGGAGAGAGCTCCTCTGCTCTCGCTCTCCCTCCTTAAATAGCCCGGTTTACTGGGGAGAACACACACAAAACATAGATTAATCACACTCAGGTGAAGCGATTCTGCCACTTACCTTCCCCAACTCCGCCCTCCTGTCACAGACCGGCGCTTGACCACGCCCCCGCTGCCACACACTGGTTAAATGGGAGATCCCAGCTGGGATTTTGACTATATGAAGCATAGTTTGAATGCTTGGTGTAATCAGAAACATAAATGGGACAGTGCCCATGCTCATGGAAAAAAGTCTGGTAAAATCATTTCTGTTATCCCTTTCATGGGCACTCGATGTCCAGTATACACTTTAAAAACTGTGTCTGAAGGACAGAGTGGAAAATGCTTCAGGAACTTTCTGTAAATGTCATATGACACTAGTGATGCTCTTGAACCTGTGTCTATCTGCATTTTTACAGAATGTCCTTCCAGTTTGGATCTAGCGCAAAAGCCTTCTGAGCTTTCATACACATTCATTATCCGCACAGTATTTACTGCAGTCAACACTTCTTTCTCTGAGGAATCACTCACGCAGTCCTCACCCTGCTTAACTGTGTGAACGTCTTTTCTTTTTGTATTTCGCAGTGTCACTTTTATTCCCTGTCTTTTAGCCTTTGTCTTTGCTCTTTTTGTTTCTGCATGCCCGCTCTACATGGCCTTTTTTCCCCCACAATTGTTACAGTCCATATCTTTGCGCCAATAATCATTAGCAAGGTGTCTTAACTTGCCACAGCAGAAACATGGGCCTTGTGCATCCGTTTTACCACTGTTAAGTTTATGTACTCTGCCTGTAGCATGTAGTTGGTGAGCTCCTTTTGAAGCCATTTCCATTGTCACACTGATATTAATGGCTTTTTCAAGAGTTGTCACTTTCTGTGAGTAGTTTCTTCTGTGCTGCTTCATTTCTTAATCCACACACAAGCCTGTCTCTTAATGTGTCATTTAAAGCATTTTTTAATTCACAGTGTTCAGCTAATTTGCACAGTGCTGCAACAAACATGACGACAGACTCACCCTCTTCTTGGTTTCGTCTATGAAACCCGAATCTTTCTGCAATCTCCAGAGGCTTGAGTGAAAAATGGTTGGTCAGTGTGTCTACAATTTCTTTGTACTGTAGGTTTTAGAACCTGGCTTTACTGGCTGTAGAAGGTTACGTAGCAGGTTGAAAGTCTTTGGACCCATCACACTCAGAAAAGTGGGCACTAACTTTTTATCTGCTATTCTATTAGCCACAATAAAATAGTCAAAGCGCTCTATGTAGGAACTCCATTGCTCTGCGCTCTCATCAAAGGGACCAATTGAGCCAATAACTCCAGCCATTTTAAGGCTCCTGGTTGAATGGCGCTCTTTCCCTCACAAACTGCTCCTTTCTATAACATCGTTCCTTTCCTCTGGTGTTACTCACAGAGTTTGTCCTTGTCAATTTCCACTGCTCCACTCCTCCCTGATTAGCTGGCAGTGTCACAGCATCCACCTCAGCATAGAGGGTGACACTCCCGCACTCCAGCACTGTCTAACACCTAGTCAGTGCACAGCCTCAGCAGGGAAAATACAGGACAAAACTCCCCTCCATCGTGGACTGCAGCATTGGTCCAGACATCCTCATTGTCACTTTTTGTTATATCTTTCATTGTTTCACATTATTTAATATAACAGTCATAACCTGGACTTCGACATAATGTTAACTGTTTATTAGCATAGGAACACGACTTCATAACACATGCCTGATAACAACAATCTGAGGCTAAAGGTTACCCATAAAGCCTTGGGTGATCCCCACTACGGATCTCATAGTAACCCAAAATACACAACAGGAGGGTCCTCAGGCATAGAACATTTTGGTAAATTGGGATGTATAGAGCACCCATTCATTATCACATGTTCACTCATGTTTGTTGATTGTGGAGTGTCTGGCTACTTTATGTCCCAGGGCTCCTGCATGTCTGTGTTACCTTCTGTCTCTCCCTTTTATTTATGCTGTCATAGTTAATCTTGCCAGAGTCCCTGCTTGCAGTCAGCACACAATGTATACTGTTCTTAACCATTAGGTGACAGTGGGCATACCTAACAAACTGTATTTTCACTCCCTCCCCCCATCTGTCTCTCTCTGTCGAGTTACATGTTGATCCTGAGACACCAGTGATGCTGGCCTCTCTTGCTCTTCAGACCTGACTGATCCATCTTGATGCCCTACTTCTGGTTGGAGTCTCATCACATCGCTCCTGTGGAGAATGACCCCATATGGACAGTCGAAATATACACTAAGAAGTTGGCTTTGGACACTTCCAGTTTTGCTATGATGGCTGAGGACTACATAGTCTAGGACCTGGCTTAGACATGTATGCATATCATTTAGGAGAGGATAACTCAACTGTTATAGGCTAATTTGACTCCAAGGAATAACTTGGGATATGTGCCAAAATTGCTATCCAGGGCGAATAGCCTGAAAATTACCAATCCAAGATGGCTGCTGGTATTATGGTATTATTATTGTCTTACTCTTCATGTTCCTGACCTTGGTTTATATGTCACATAAACAGTAATAATGTGATGTTAAAAGTTGCATTGTTAGCTGTTAAATATTTAGGCTTTCAAGGTATTGCTACCTACTAAAGTAATAAGTTTTGTTTAGTATTTTTCACTTTAAGTTAACATTCCATTTATCATAATAGTATGATTGAAAATACAATTTCTTTATATTAATCAAATGCTTGCTTTTTATACTCTCCTAAATTATGTGCATAGGTCTCCCAATTCCATGATTTCATGTTTGAGGTAGGGTTATTCTGTTCTTCTCATGTTTTCTGTGAAACTGCAATTTTGGCCAATTTTTGGTGTTTTTTTTACCTTGCACTTGACCATAGCTTGTTCCCTTTTCCTTCAGTCATGAAATGATGTCACTAATGGATTCCCCATACCCAAAAACCCATAAAATGAGGTATTGCACATACTTCTGTGGTGAGTGGTTCAAAAATTTATATTTTCAATATGGCTACCTGCAGCCATCTTGGATTGGTAATTTTCGGCCTGTTTGCCCCAGATAGCGATTTTGGCATACATCCCAAGTTGTTCCTTGGGTTCAAATTAGCCTATAACAGTTGAGTTATTCTCTCCTAAATTATGTGCATACATATCTAACCCAGGTCCTCTACTAACAATTGACATGATAACTTTAGGACTGCAGTTGTCATGAACAGTTTTGCTCTCAAGTCTCCATCAATGAACAGTTGATAACTTAAACAAAATAGACTTCATGCTAATATTATAATGAATTTGCTGGTTACGCAATTGTACTTTGTGACTATATAGAATACAGTTATAGAAGTGTGTTATTTATAATCACACTATCTGTTCTCAACCAAATGAGGATGGGTTCCCTTTTGAGTCTGGTTCCTCTCAAGGTTTCTTCTTCGTGTCATCTGAGGGACTTTTTCCTTGCCACCATCACCTCAGCCTTGCTCATCAGGGATAAATAAATTTATTAGGGATAATAATAAATATTAGTTCGTATGTTTAAAGTTGGGTGGCACGGTGGTGTAGTGGTTAGCACTGTCACCTCACAGCAAAAAGGTCCTGGGTTCGAGCCCAGTGGCTGGCGAGGGCCTTTCTGTGCGGAGTTTGCATGTTCTCCCTGTGTCTGCGTGGGTTTCCTCTGGGTGCTCAGGTTTCCCCCACAGTCCAAAGACATGCAGGTTAGGCTAATTGGTAGCTCTAAATTGACCATAGGTGTGAATGTGAGTGTGAATGGTTGGGTGTCTCTGTATCAGCCCTGCGATAACCTGGCGACTTGTCCAGGGTATATGACGCCTCTCGCCCATAGTCAGCTGGGATAGGCTCCAGCTTGCCTGAGACCCTGTAGAACAGGATAAGCAGCTACAGATAATAGATGGATGGATGTTTAAAGTCTTTATTTTTCTGTAAACCTGCTTTGTGACAATGTCTGTTATTAAAAGCACTATACAAAGAAACTGACTTGACTTGAATCTCAGCAGGCTGGATGCTAGAATAAACTCCAAAGCCCCTGACTCATCTCCCTGGTTCTCCTTCAGGTTTTTGGTGTTTGCAACAAATTCCATCAACAACATCATTTTCATGAAAGCCATACTTCAACAGTATCGATTGGCTTTAAAACGAATGACACTGGGCAAGAAATTGCATTAGTTTTTATTCATTGTGTGAATATCTGTGTAAAAAGGGCTTGTGACAGTCCAGAACCAAGGCCAGGGAGCAGACAAGCAGGCTAAACCAACCACCTACCAACTGAGTCATCACTCAGTTTCCACTATATTGAGACTGCATCTGCTCCCTGAATTCTAGAAAAATGAAGAAATACTCAAAGTTTTTTCTAGTAACCTAATTACTGAATGTACAGCCAGCACCTTTGATCTAAAGCTAGGAATGTTAAATATTAGACCTCTTACATCTAATGTGCTTACTGTTAATGACAGCATTACTGATTAGGAGTTTAATGTACTGTGTTTAACAGAAATGTGGATCAAACCAAAGGAGTATGTAGCATTAAATGAAGCTCGTCCACCTGGATACAGTTTGTAGCGAGATTCAGGTGTGGGTGGAGCACAGAAGCACAGCAGGTGGCTGTTTGCATTGAAGAGGGGTTTTATTTTTACTGCTTTTCAGCATAGGGCTCCAAAAAACTCTCACTCTCTCACACATGAACACACACATACAGGTCGTCAACGAGCCCTCGGCGCCGACATCCCCTTCTCGCTCTCCTTTTATCGGGCGCGGTCACTGAAGGAGACACACAAACAAACATTAATTCACAACAGGTGTAGTGACACAACCACTCACCTTCCCTGCCTCCGCCCTCCATTCACAGACCGACGCTCGGCCACGCCCCCGCTGCCACATATCCCCACCGCCCAAATCAGGCCAGGGAGCCATCCGGCCTGAAGCTAACCCCCCCCCTTGACGGGAGAGGAAGTCCGCCACCACCATCTGCACCCCCAGCCTGTGGACTGCCTTGAATTTAAATGGCTGGAGTGCAAGATACCAACGGGTGATCCATGCGTTGGAGCCACTGGAGGGGTGCGTGGTCCAAACAGAGGGTGAAAGAGCGCCCCAGCAGGTAGTACCAGAGGATGAGAACCACCCACTTGATGGCTAGGCACTCTTTTTCAATCATGCTGTACCTGCCCTCTCGCATCAACAGCTTTCGACTAATGTACAGCACGGGACAGTCCTTCCCCTCCACCTTCTGGGACAGAAAGGCCCCCAGCCCTCTGTCCGATGCATCTGTCTGTAAAATAAAGGGGAGAGAAAAGTCAGGGGAGTATAAAAGTGGCCCCCCACACAGTGCAGCCTTTACCCTAAAGAAAGCCTGTTGGCATTGCTCCGTCCACTGGACTGGATCTGGTGCTCCCTTTTTAGTGAGATCCGTCAGCAGGCTGGTGACGTCCGAATAATGAGGTATGAACCTCCAATAGTAGCCAGCCAGCCCCAGGAACTGTCTCACCCCCTTTTTGGTCTTGGGCCGCAGGCAGGCCGCAATCGTTGCTGTCTTATTAATTTGGGGACGCAGCTGCTCATGGCCAAAGTGGAAACCCAGATACCGTACTTCCACCCACCCAATCGCACATTTCTTTGGGTTGGCTGTGAGACCCACCCACCTCAGCAACAGTAGGATGGCCCTAAGGTGTTCAAGGTGCCGTGGCCAGTCAGTACTGTAGATGATAATGTCATCCAGATACACAGCTGTGTAGGTGGTATGGGGACGGAGGACCTTGTCCATAAGCCGCTGGAATGTAGCAGATGCCCCAAACAGCCCAAAAGGAAGTGTGACGAATTGGTGTAAGCCAAACGGTGTGGAAAAGGCAGCTTTCTCTCGGGATAGAGGAGTCAAGGGGATCTGCCAATATCCCTTTGTTAAGTCCAGTGTCGAATAAAAACGAGCAGCACCTAATCGATCGATCAACTTGTCAATGCAAGGCATTGGGTACACGTTAAACTTAGACACCACATTGACTTTCCTATAGTCCACACAGAACCGGACCGACCCATTGGTCTTGGGGACCAAGACCACTGGGCTGCTCCAGTCACTGTGGGACTCCTCGATTATGCCCATTTCAAGCATGGCTTCAAGTTCATCCTGGACCACCTTTTTTTGTGTTTGAGCAGGTGATAAGGGCAGCTGTGCACTACCACCCCAGGGGGCATCTCAATGTGGTGTTCTATGAGGTGGCTGCAGCTGGGCAGGGGTGAAAACATGTTGGAAAATTCTTTCTGCAACTTGGCTACCTCTGTGAGCTGGGTCGGGGAGGTCTCCACAAGGGACCAGAGCGGTGGGCGATGTCAATTTTCTTTTTTTGAACCTCTGGCCCCAGCTCTGCCTTCTCCGGAATTACAGACACCAACACCACGGGGACCTCCTCATTCCAACGTTTTAACAGATTGAGGTGGTAAATCTGTAATGCCCCACCCCTGTCCATTCACCTCACCTCATAGTCGACGTCCCCGACTCGCTGTGTGACCTTGAAGGGCCCTTGCTACTTGGTGACCAATTTGGAGCTTGACGTGGGCAACAATACGAGTACTTTGTCTCCCGGTGTGAACTCCCTAAGGCATGTGCCCCTGTCGTACAGTCGGACTTGACGTTCTTGCGCCTGCCACAAATTCTCCTGGGCTAAGTGTGTGAGTGTGTGGAGTTTGGCATGCAGGTTGAGAACATATTGAATTTTGTTCTTAGTGGGTGAAGGTCCCTCCTCCCAATTTTCATGTAGCACATCCAAAATGCTATGCGGCTTACGCCCATATAACAATTCAAACGGTGAAAACCCTGTGAAGGCTTGCGGGACCTCTCATACTGCAAATAACAGGGGCTCGAGCCACTTATCCCAATTACATGCATCTTCACTTTTGAACTTCCGAATTATAGTTTTGAGGGTTCGATTAAACCGTTCTACTAAGCCATCTGTTTGTGGGTGATAAATGCTGGTGCAGATAGGCTTAATCCCCAGTAACCCATACAGCTTGCGCAGTGTGCGTGACATGAATGCAGTGCCTTGGTCTGTCAGGATTTCTTTTGGAATCCCGACCCGGGAGATAAAGCGGAAGAGTGCTTCCGCTATACTGCATGCTGAGATATTGCGGAGGGGCATTGCTTCCAGATATCATGTTGCATAGTCCACCAGAACAAAAAGAAAGTGATATCCCCATGCTGACCGATCTAATGGCCCGATGAGATCCATCCCAATTCTTTCGAAAGGGGTCTCGATTAAATGGAGAGGGCACAAAAGTGCTTTTGGAGTGGCCGCAGGATTTACTAATTGGCATTAGCGGCACGCCGCACACTACCGACAGACATCCCTGTGAATCCCTGGCCAATAGAACCGGGCCATTATTCAGGCTAGTGTCTTATCCTGCCCCAAGTGTCTGGCCATGGGATTAAAGTGAGCCGCCTGGAATATGAATTCCCGGCGGCTCTTTGGAATTAACAGCTGTGTTATCTTTTTGCCAGTTTGAGTGTCCTGCATCACTCAGTATAGCCTATCTTTAATAATAGCAAAGTAGGGGAAGGCCGGCGTCACATTTGGCTGGAGAATTTGACCATTGATTACTGTCACTTGGTCAAATGCATGCCGCAGAGTCCCATCTCATGACTGCTCTAATGGGAAATCCCCAAGGGAATCCCCGAGAGAGGGAGGAGGGGCGGGGCGCTCCTCACTCTGTGTATCACCCTGACACGGTGCTGACATAGACGGCTCTGTGACAGCTTCTCCTGCCAATGCTACTCTGGGGCTTCCCCTAGCTGAATTATGGCAGGACCCACTCTTCACTATGTGCATCATTATTTCCTTAAACCCTGGCCAATCAGTCCCCAAAATTAGTGAGTGGGTGAGACAAGGGTTAACTGCTGCCTTTACACTATGTTTTTCCCCTCGAAATAGAATTTGGACAGACACTAAAGGGTAGTTGTGAACATCCCCGTGCACACACAACACCTTCACCATTTGTGCTCTCCCCAATGCCTCACCTTGCACCAGGCTTTGGTGGATGGAGGTCTGGTTACAGCCAGAATCCACCAAAGCCTGATATGTATCCCCTTGGACACTTACTGGTATTCAATATGCTCCAGCCCGATCGAGGGCAGTTTCTGGCGCATCGGGGACCCGGACCACCGTGCCCACCTCCATCGCAGAGCACAGATGTTAGAGATGTCCCAGCTCCCCGCTGCACCAGCAGACCGGCCCAGGCTCTCCCTCTGCACCAGTGTTACAGACATCACTCACCTGAGGGGGAGGAGACACAGACAAGGAAGGGGGAAATGGGAGGACACCGCAGGTGCGCCGGGCCGACTGGGGAGGAGCCGGCCCCAGCCTCCGCGGTGGAGGACTGGGGCGAGGACAGGAAGCAGAGGGAGAGGGGGAGAGAGGAGAGAGAGGAGAAGAGGAGGCATGCCTTCCTGCCATTGGAACTGCTGCCATGTGGTCCTCTGCCAGCTTAATCGCCTGGTCCAGCGACGCTGGGCAATGACACTGGACCCACTCCACCATTCCTTCCGGAAGTCGCGCTACGAATTGTTCCAGTGTCACCAGGTCGATCACTCCCTCGGCATTGCGGTCGTCTGCCCTCAGCCACCACCGGCAGGCATCTCAGAGTCACTGCACGAATGCGAACGGCTGGCCAACCTCCTCCAAAAGCAGCGAGCGGAAGAGCTGCCACTGTTGCTCTGGGGAGCGACCGACAAGCTGGAGGATGGCTCTCTGTAGGTCTGCATACACAAGCCGGCTGTCGGTGGGGAGCTGCAGTGCAGCCAGCTGCGCCTCGCCCATCAGCAGGGGGAGGAGGCGCGCTGCACGCTGGTCCACCGGCCAACCCCATGCCTCCGCTGCCTGCTCGAAGAGCGCGAGGAAGGCTTCCGGGTCATCGTGCGGACCCATCTTCATTAGGGTGAGGTGGAGAGGGTCCGCTCCGGTGGCGGTCGTGGGCCCCGCTGACACGAGCAGGTGCTGGAATGCCTGGTGGTAATCTTGTTGGGCCAGCACCAAGGCTTCGAACCTTTGTTCTTGCTCCTTCCAGAGGGTGACCAGTGTTTGGTACTGGTTCTGCTGGGCTGTGGTGAGGGCATGGATGAGGTCCTTGAACGGCGAGGACTCCATGAGGCCATTCCCTTCTGTACTCGTTCCCGGTTTCAGCACCACTGTAGCGAGATTCAGGTGTGGGTGGAGCACAGAAGCACAGCAGGCGGCTGTTTGCATTGAAGAGGGGTTTTATTTTTACTGCTTTTCAGCGCAGGGCTCCAAGAAACTCTTACTCTCTCACACACACATACAGGCTGTCAACGAGCCCTCGGCGCCGACCTCCCCTTCTCGCTCTCCTTTTATTGGGCATGGTCACTGAAGGAGACACACAAACACATGTTAATTGACAATAGGTGTAGTGTCACGACCACTCACCTTCCCTGACTCCGCCCTCCATTCACAGACCGACTTTCGGCTGCACCCCCACTGCCACACAGTTATATACATCAGTCTCATCACAGTGGTAGAGGAGGAGGCGCTGCACTTACAGTGGGGCAAAAAAGTATTTAGTCAGTCACCAATTGTGCAAGTTCTCCCACTTAAAAAGATGAGAGAGGCCTGTAATTTTCATCATAGGTATACCTCAACTATGAGAGACAAAATGAGAAAAAAAAATCCAGAAAATCACATTGTCTGATTCTTAAAGAATTTATTTGCAAATTATGGTGGAAAATAAGTATTTGGTCAATAACAAAAGTTCATCTCAATACTTTGTTATATACCCTTTGTTGGCAATGACGGAGGTCAAACATTTTCTGTAAGTCCTCACAAGGTTTTCACACACTGTTGCTGGTATTTTGGCCCATTCCTCCATGCAGATCTCCTCTAGAGCAGTGATGTTTGGGGGCTGTCACTGGGCAACACGAACTTTCAACTCCCTCCAAAGATTTTCTATGGGGTTGAGATCTGGAGACTGGCTAGGTCACTCCAGGACCTTGAAATGCTTCTTACGAAGCCACTCCTTCGTTGCCCGGGCGGTGTGTTTGGGATTATTGTCATGCTGAAAGACCCAGCCATGTTTCATCTTAAATGCCCTTGCTGATGGAAGGAGGTTTTCACTCAAAATCTCATGACACATGGCCCCATTCATTCTTTCCTTTACACGGATCAGTTGTCCTGGTCCCTTTGCAGAAAAACAGCCCCAAAGCATGATGTTTCCACCCCCATGCTTCACAGTAGGTATGGTGTTCTTTGGATGCAACTCAGCATTCTTTCTCCTCCAAACACGACAAGTTGAGTTTTTACCAAAAAGTTCTATTTTGGTTTCATCTAACCATATGACATTCTCCAAATCCTCTTCTGGATCATCCAAATGCTCTCTAGCAAACTTCAGATGGGCCTGGACATGTACTGGCTTAAGCAGGGGGACACGTCTGGCACTGCAGGATTTGAGTCCCTGGCAGCGTAGTGTGTTACTGATGGTAGCCTTTGTTACTTTGGTCCCAGCTCTCTGCAGGTCATTCACTAGGTCCCCCCATGTGGTTCTGGGATTTTTGCTCACCGTTCTTGTGATCATTTTGACCCCACGGGGTGAGATCTTGCGTGGAGCCCCAGCTCGAGGGAGATTATCAGTGGTCTTGTATGTCTTCCATTTTCTAATAATTACTCCCACAGTTGATTTCTTCACACCAAGCTGCTTACCTATTGCAGATTCAATCTTCCCAGCCTGGTGCAGGTCTACGATTTGTTTCTGGTGTCCTTTGACAGCTCTTTGGTCTTGGCCATAGTGAAGTTTGGAGTGTGACTGTTTGAGGTTGTGGACAGGTGTCTTTTATACAGATAACGAGTTCAAACAGGTGCCATTAATACAGGTAACGAGTGGAGGACAGAGGAGCCTCTTAAAGAAGTTGTTACAGGTCTGTGAGAGCCAGAAATCTTGCTTGTTTGTAGGTGACCAAATACTTATTTTACCGAGGAATTTACCAGTTAATTCATTAAAAATCCTACAATGTGATTTCCTGGATTCTTTCCCCCCATTCTGTCTCTCATAGTTGAAGTGTACCTATGATGAAAATTACAGGCCTCTCTCATCTTTTTAAGTGGGAGAACTTGCACAATTGGTGGCTGACTAAATACTTTTTTGCCCCACTGTATTTGTAATGATATAATCTAGGAATCACACAAAACCCTGGATATTCAATGTTTTTGAAGTTCTTTATATTAACATATTGTAGCAGTCCGGTATGGATGGGTGGAGCACAGAAGATGGCAGGACAGAGATCAGGTTGATAAACTGTTATTTTTATTGTCACACTTTTCAGTCGTAACTTAGAAAACACAGACAGCCACACACACAACTGGCGTCTAGTTCGGGGAAGAGCTCCTCTGCTCTCGCTCTCCCTCCTTAAATAGGGCGCGGTCACTGGGAAGACACACACAAACACAGGTTAATTGTCATCAGGTGTAGTGATTCTGCCACTTACCTTCCCTGACTCCGCCCTCCTGTCACAGACTGGCGCTTGACCACGCCCCCGCTGCCACATACCCCCACCGCCCGACTCAGGCCAGGCGGCCGGCCGGCCAGCAGCCGACTCCCCCCCCCTTGACGGGAGAGGAAGTCCGCCATGACCATCTGCGCCCCCGGCCTGTGGACCACCTTAAAATTGAAGGGTTGGAATGCCAGATACCAACAGGTGATCCACGCGTTGGCATCTTTCATGCGGTGGAGCCACTGGAGGGGCGCGTGATCCAAACAGAGGGTGAAAGGGCGCCCCAGCAGGTAGTAACGGAGGGCGAGGACCGCCCACTTGATCGCCAGACACTCTTTCTTGATCGTGCTGTAGTGCCCCTCATGCACTGACAGCTTCCTGCTAATGTACAGGACGTGGCGGTCCTCCCCCTCCACCTCCTGGGACAACACCGCCCCCAGCCCTCTGTCCGACGCATCGGTCTGCAACACAAAGGGGAGAGAAAAGTCAGGGGAGTGTAAAAGTGGCCCCCCACACAGTGCAGCCTTCACCTCAGCAAAAGCCCGCTGGCATTGCTCCGTCCACTGGACTGGATCTGGTGCCCCCTTTTTAGTGAGATCAGTCAGCGGGCTGGTGACGTCCGAATAATTAGGTATAAACCTACAGTAATAGCCAGCCAGCCCCAGGAACTGTTTCACCACCTTTTTGGTCTTGGGCCTCGGACAGGCCGCAATCGCTGCCGTCTTATTAATTTGGGGACACACCTGCCCGTTGCCCAAGTGGAAGCCCAGATACCGTACTTCCACCCGCCCAATCACACACTTCTTTGGGTTGGCTGTGAGCCCCGCTTGCCTCAGCGACCTAAGGACGGCCCTCAGATGTTCGAGGTGCCTCTGCCAGTCATTACTATAGATGATGATATCATCTAGATAGGCAGCCGCATATGTGGCGTGAGGGCGGAGGACTCTGTCCATCAGCTGCTGAAACGTCGCGGGCGCCCCAAACAGCCCAAACGGAAGGGTGACGAATTGGTGTAAACCAAACGGTGTGGAAAAGGCCGTTTTTTTCTCGGGATAGTGGAGTCAAGGGGATCTGCCAATATCCCTTCGTCAAATCCAGCGTCGAATAAAAGCGAGCAGTGCCGAGTCGATCGAGCAATTCATCAATACGAGGCATCGGGTACGCATCGAATTTAGACACCACATTGACTTTTCTATAGTCCACACAGAACCAGACCGACCCGTCGGCCTTGGGTACCAAGACCACCGGGCTGTTCCAGTCACTGTGGGACTCCTCGACGATGCCCATTTCAAGCATGGTCTCAAGTTCTTCCCGAACCACCTTTTTTTTGTGTTCGGGTAGTCTGTAAGGGCGGCTACGCAC
The DNA here is from genome assembly GCF_027579695.1 of Neoarius graeffei. Classification (NCBI taxonomy): domain Eukaryota; kingdom Metazoa; phylum Chordata; class Actinopteri; order Siluriformes; family Ariidae; genus Neoarius; species Neoarius graeffei. The sequence continues at coordinate 38,572,385 of NC_083576.1, read as the reverse complement.
TACTACCCCCGGGGGCGTCTCCATGTGGTGCTCTATGAGGTTAGTGCGACTGGGCAGGGGCGAGAACACATCCGAAAACTCGGTCTGCAACTGGGCGACCTCCGTGAGTTGGGTCGGGGAGAGTTGGTCTCCACAGGGGACCGGAGAGGTGTGTGATGCCAATGCCCCCTTTTGGACCTCCGGCCCCAGCTCCGCCTTCTCCGGAACCACCGACACCAACGCCACGGGGACCTCCTCATTCCAGAGTTTAAGCAGGTTGAGGTGGTAAATTTGTAGTGCCCCATCCCTGTCCGTTCGCCTCACCTCATAGTCGATGTCCCCGACTTGCCGTGTGACCTCAAAGGGCCCTTGCCACTTGGCGATCAATTTGGAGCTCGATGTGGGCAACAGTACGAGTACTTTATCTCCCGTGTGAACTCCCTAAGGCACGTACCCTTGTTGTACAGGCAGGCTTGCCGTTCTTGGGCCTGCCGCAAATTCTCCTGGGTTAGGTGGGTGAGCATGTGGAGTTTTGCGTGCAGGTCCAGAACGTATTGGATTTCGTTCTTTCTTTATGAAGGTCCCTCCTCCCAATTTTCCCGCAGCACGTCTAGGATGCCGCGCGGCTTATGCCCATATAATAATTCGAATGGGGAGAACCCCGTGGAGGCTTGGGGAACCTCTCACACTGAGAACAACAAGGGCTCGAGTCACTTATCCCAATTACGTGCATCCTCACTTACGAATTTTTTAATGATATTTTTTAGGGTGCGGTTGAACCGGTCCACTAAACTGTCCGTTTGTGGGTGATACACACTGGTGCGGATCGGCTTAATCCCCAATAACCCATACAGTTCGCGCAGTGTTCGTGACATAAATGTAGTGCCTTGATCAGTCAGAATCTCTTTCGGGATTCCGACTCGGGAGATGACGCGGAAGAGTGCCTCTGCAATACTGCGTGCTGAGATATTGTGCAGAGGCACTGCTTCCGGGTATCGCGTTGCATAGTCCACCAGAACTAATATAAAGCGGTACCCTTGTGCTGACCGATCTAATGGCTCGACGAGATCCATCCCAATTCTCTCAAACGGGGTCTCGATCAATGGAAGAGGGTGCAAAGGCGCTTTTGGAATGGCCACTGGATTTACTAACTGGCATTCGCGGCATGCCGTACACCACCTAAGAACATCGCTGCGAATCCCCGGCCAATAGAATCGGGCCATTATTCGGGCTAGTGTCTTATCCTGCCCTAAGTGTCCAGCCATGGGATTAAAGTGAGCCGCCTGGAATGCCAATTCCCGGCGGCTCTTTGGAATTAAAAGTTGCGTGACTTGCTCTTTAGTTTGAGTGTCCTGTGTCACTCAGTATAATCTATCCTTCATAATCGCGAAGTAGGGGAAGGACGGGGTGTCGTTCGGCTGGAGCGTTTGACCATCGATTACTCTCACTTGGTCAAACGCATGTCGCAGAGTCTCGTCTCACGACTGCTCTAATGGGAAATCCGCAAGGGATTCCCCAATAGAGAGAGGAGGAGCCGGCGGCTCCTCACTCTGACGCGGAGATGATGTGGACGGCTCTGTGACAGCTGCTCCCGCCAGAGCAACCCCGGGACCTCCCCCTGTCAAATGGCAGGACCCACTCTTTACTAAGTGTCTCATTAAATCCCGAAATCCCGGCCAATCAGTCCCCAAAATTACAGAGTGGGTAAGGCGAGGATTAACCGCCGCCTTCAGTATAAATTTTTCCCCTCGGAAAAAAATGTGGACCGACACCAAAGGGTAGCTGTGAACGTCCCCGTGCACACATAACACCTTCACCCCCTGTGCTCCCCCCAATGCCTCATTTTGAACCAGGCTTTGGTGAATTGAGGTCTGGTTACAACCCGAATCCACCAATGCCTAATATGTATCCCCTTGGATACTCACTGGTATGCGATATGCTCCAGCCCGATCGAGGGCGGCCTCTGGCACGTCAGGGATCCGAACCACCGCGCCCACTTCCATCACCGTGCACTGCTGTTGCAAGTGGCCCGGCTCCCCGCAGCGCCAGCAAACCGGCCCGGGCTTTCCCTCTGCACCGGTGATCTGAGGCTCACTCACCTGAGGTGGGGGAGAGACAGACACAGAAGGGAGAAACGGGAGGGCACCGCAGGTGCGGCGGGCCGGCTGGGGTGGTGCCAGCCCCCGCCTCCGCGGTGGGGGAATGGGGCAAGGATGGGACACAGGAGGAGGGGGGGAGAGAGAGAGAGAGAGAGAGAGAAGAGGAGAGAAGAGACGATGCCATCTGCTGTCCTGCCGCCGGGACAGCCGCCAAATGGTCCTCCGCTAGCTCGACTGCCTGATCCAGCGACGCCGGGCAGTGGCACTGGACCCACTCTGCAGTTCCTGCTGGCAAGCGAGCAATGAACTGTTCCAGCACCACCTGGTCGATGATTCCCTCGGCGTCGTGGTTGTTGGCCCTCAACCACTGCCAGCAGGCATCCCGGAGCTGCTGGCCAAACATGAACGTCCGGCCGACTTCCTCCAAGCGCAACGCATGGAAGCGCTGGCGCTGCTACTCTGGGGTGCACCCCACACGCTGGAGGATGGCCCAGCGGAGGTCCGCGTAGGCCAGCCGGTGGTCGGTGGGGAGCTGTAGCATGGCCAGCTGTGCCTCTCCCATTAGCAGGGGTAGGAGGCACGCCACGCACTGCTCCATCGGCCACCCCGAGGCTTCGGCGACTTGCTCGAAGAGCGTGATGAACGCCTCGGGGTCGTCCTGCGGGCCCATCTTGGTGATGGTGAGGGGAGACGGGCCCGCGGTAGGAGCACTGGTGGACCCCGCCGACGCGAGGAGGTGCCGGAACGCCTCTCGATCTTCTTGCTGGGCCAGCACCAGGGCCTCGAAGCGTCGCTCGTGTTCCTTTCAGAGGGTGACGAGTGCCTGGTGCTGGCTTTGCTGGGCCGTGGCGAGGGTGTGGACCAGGTCGGCGAACGGGGAGGACTCCATGGGGCTGATCGGCTGGTGCTCCACTTCCCGGGTTTCGGCACCACTGTAGCAGTCCGGTATGGATGGGTGGAGCACAGAAGACGGCAGGACAGAGATCAGGTTGATAAACCGTTATTTTTATTGTCACACTTTTCAGTCATAACTTAGAAAACACAGACAGCCACACACACAACCGGCGTCTGGTTCGGGGAAGAGCTCCTCTGCTCTCGCTCTCCTTCCTTAAACAGGGCGCGGTCACTGGGAAGACACACACAAACACAGGTTAATTGTCGTCAGGTGTAGTGATTCTGCCACTTACCTTCCCTGACTCCACCCTCCTGTCACAGACCGGCGCTTGACCACGCCCCCACTGCCACACACATCATATGTAGTCATAAAATAAATAAATACAAATAAATCTACTCAGTCGATTCTGCCAACTATTATTTATAGGTGACACTCTGAATTCCTTTGTGAATTTGCAGATTTCGTCTCAAACATGGCTGTTTTCTTTAGAGCAAGCATTAATTGTTGGAGACATTAATATTAATTTTGATAACCTGGAAGAACCACTGAGAACAGTGTTTGTGTCCATTGTCATAATGGGGGTCACACTTTTGATCAAATAATAACATACAAATTAAATATAGAAAATATAGTCACATTTCCACAGTCTGAAGCTATCTTAGATCATTATCCCATATAATTTAAAATGTAGGCAGCACGGTGGTGTAGTGGTTAGTGCTGTCGCCTCACAGCAAGAAGGTCCTGGGTTCGAGCCCCGTAGCCGGCAAGGGCCTTTCTGTGCGGAGTTTGCATGTTCTCCCCGTGTCCGCGTGGGTTTCCTCTGGGTGCTCCGGTTTCCCCCACAGTCCAAAGACATGCAGGTTAGGTTAACTGGTGACTCTAAATTGACTGTAGGTGTGAATGTGAGTGTGAATGGTTGTCTGTGTCTATGTGTCAGCCCTGTGATGACCTGGCAACTTGTCCAGGGTGTACCCCACCTTCTGCCCGTAGTCAGCTGGGATAGGCTCCAGCTTGCCTGCGACCCTGTAGAACAGGATAAAGTGGCTAGAGATAATGAGATGAGATGAGAATTTAAAATGTGTCTTAGTAAGAATATATGCATCTTGTTATGCTATCATATCAAACATACATTCTCATCAGATACTGTATGGAGTTTTATCAGTAATGTTTCAGAGTTATCAACTTTGATTGAATCAATGTCAGACCCTACAGAACTTGAACCGGAAACTGAATACTTAGAGTCAATGTTACACTACAGTTACAATGTTACAATACAGAGGGGTGTATGGGGCATCAGGGAGGGGTAGCACCTCTGGTGGAGGACTCCTCATGTCCTTTTTAGGATGGTTCTCTCACCCTTGGTCTCCACCTGTTGCTCAGCTCTCACCAGTGGCTCTGAGTAGCTGTTAGCATGCAACAGTGGCCACACCCCAGGCAACAGCTTCAACAGGCTGGTGAAACCTGGTGAGGGTAACCATTGGATGAAACATCCCTCTGTGAATCTTGGGAAATGCTCATCCCTGCATGCGAATACTGTTCCAGCAGAATGGGCGGAAGAACTCTCAGGAGATTCAACGGCCAGAAAGACAGTTCAGCAATACACTGTGGAGTGTAGAGGGCACATCAGAGCACTATAGAAGATGTGGCCATCCACAGCAGCCAAGGAGGTCTCCAGCCATAACTATTCTTTGTGCCACTAGATCTTGACTTCTGCGGCTGAGAGGGTGGGGTTGCTCCAGTGCAACAGCTTCTCCACCATAAACCAATTCACACACAGGTTTATTGTGTAGTTCTTCCAAGAGTCCTGCAGCGATGGGTGAGGGGCGAAGTGACAGGTAAAAATTACTACTGGAAATCGTAGTTCCGAGCCTGCACGTAGGCGGCCTGTGGACCAGGGGTCACTCTTTATTGCACCTGGGCAGTGATGGAGTTCAGCAGCATCCCAGGCGACTGAGCAGCCCTATTCAGGATGGCACTGCTCAACCTAGTAAGGGAGAGGACTAGAAAAGGTGTCCCAAAAATTGCCTGGCCTATAAAGTAACTGGCCAGCATGCCGCGGCTGGCAGTTAATCTCACTCCTGCGGTCAAAAACGCAGTAGAAAGAAGTTAACACTTGGTGCATGGAATGTACGGACACTACTTGATAGAGTGGACATGTCAAGGCCTCATTGAAGAACGGCGCCAATTGCCATGGAATTGGCATGCTATCTAATCATCTAGGGCTGATTTAAGGCACAATTAAATATTTATTAAATTTGCTGTTTTTTACCTTGTCAAATATCTCATTTCTCATTATCTCTAGCCGCTTTAGCTGCAATCAATATTGCAGCCCTTAGTGAGACAAGATTTGCCGAGGAGGGATCGTTATGCGAACCCAAAGGCGGCTACATGTTCTTCTGGAAAGGCAAAGCAGACCATGAAAGGCAAGATACATGGAGTAGGATTCGTTATTCACACTGCACTTCTTTGCCAGATGCCGGATCTCCCTACTGGCATAAACGAACACCTCATGAAGCTTCATTTTCCTATTGGCCAGTCCAGACATGTGACAATCATCAGCGCCTATGCCCCAACACTGACAAATAGTGAAGACGAAAAGGAGCAGTTCTATGAGAACCTTGACTCCATTGTGAAATCAACTCCTTCAAGTGACAAGCTCATTGTTCTTGGTGACTTCAACGCAAGAGTAGGCAGAGATCACAGTAGCTGGTAAGGCATGCTGGGTACACAATGCGTTGGTAAGATGAATAGCAGTGGTTTACTTCTGGTGACATTCTGTGCTGAGAACATGCTCACCATCACCAACACTTCCTTCAGAATGGCCAACAAGTACAAAACCACATGGATGCATCCCAGGTCCAAGCAGTGTCATCTCATCGACTATGTCATCATTCGTCAGTGAGACATCAGAGTCACCAGGGCCATGCAAGGAGCCGAATGTTGGACTGATCACAGACTGGTTAGGTCTATTCTTAGCCTCGATATCATGCCTGCTCATCTCAAGAAACCAAAACAGAAAAGGCTGAAGTTCAACATATATAAGTTGAATCTCCCCCATGTAAAAGAGGAGTTCCAGTTCCATCTGGACAAAACCCTGACTGCAAGAGGACCACTGACTGGTGACCCGACTGAGAAGTGGAGCCAGCTCAAACAGGCGATGACAGAGACAGCAAAAACCATCCTCAGTAGAGCGGAACGGGTGCATCAAGACTGGTTCTATGAGAATAATGAAGATATTGACAGGCTGATGAAGGAAAAACATCGAGCTTTTCTAGAATATCAGAATGATCCTTCCTCTACATCAAAGAGAGACCACTTCAAGCATTTACAAAGCAGGGCCCAGAAGGATCTATGCACAATGCAAGACAACAAAGCAGAAGAGGTCCAAGGCTATGCTGACACCAACAACTCCAAGGACTTCTACAGATCTCTGAAGTCTGTTTATGGTCCTCTATAACCTAGTACTGCCCCTCTGCTATCCTCTGATGGATCCACCCTGCTCAAGGACAAGAACGGCATCATTGAGCATTGGAAAGAGCACTTCTCTGATCTCCTCAATCGACCATCCTCAGTTGACCCTGCAGTTCTGAGACTCATTGAGCAGAGGCCAACCCTGAATGGTCTTGATCGTCCTCCTTCACTAGAAGAAGTCAAAAGAGCAATTAAGCAGACCAGCATTGGCAAAGCCTCTGGGATGGATGGTATACCGTTGGAATTGTACAAGGCAGCAAGACCTGTAACCCTCAGCATGTTGCATGAGATAGTGACCAGCATCTAGGAAGAGAAAATTATGCCACAGGACTTTCAAGATGCCACTATTGTTCCCTTGTTCAAAAATAAAGGAAGCAAAGCCGACTGTGGTAATTACCAGGGCATCTCCCTTCTCTTAAAGGATATGGGACATGAAACATAAAAGCACGCTATATCAGTTTCTTTCCATTAAAAATATGAATTAATTGCATCAACAAATACAAAATCATCTATTAAATTCAGCAAAATCGTTATATTCGTGATGATTATATGGCATTTCTGCTCGACTTCCGATATGCATTTTTTGCAACCGGAAGAGCCACTGTCACGTGATCATACGTAACAAAAACTTTCGGGCACAGCACAAGCGGGTAGATGAATGGAGAAGTGGATGACAAGAAAATTGTTTTTATAGTCTTTAAAGTACATTGGACATCATACATTGGACATCATGGTGTATTGTGCAGCTTATGGTTGCAATAATTCCAATGGGAAATGCCCTGGAGTAAGTTTTTTTGCATTCCCCAAGGACCCGAAGCTGAGGAAAGTGTGGGCTCACCTGCGCATGCGCAGTAGGCTTGGTAGGACAAATCCAAGAGGTAGGATAACTTTACAGAACACCTGTTGAAAAAACTTTGCACCCACTGTTTCCCACAAACTGTGTTCGGACCATTTCACTGAGGATTCTTTCAACATTAATACTCAGGTACTGAGCGATATTAATTCATGAAACATGAAACAGGAAGTATAAGGATGAGAAAAAAACAGTTTAAATCGGGAAGCTGCGCACATTTGCGTCAGGCTGCACAAATGTGCGCAGCTTCCCGATTTAAACTGTTTTTTTCTCATCCTTATACTTCATGTTTCATGAATTAATATCGCTATTTTTTTTTTAATCGGATCTGCGCGATTCAGCCGTGAAAAAGGCGGCATCCGCCAAAAGGCGCGCTGTTTGTATCCCTGCACGGAGGCCAGGGGACAGGGCAGGAATATTTTTGTTGATATGAGTGATCCGGTGTGATTTCGTGACCCCCTTGTTGAAGACCTCTGCGCTAAGCGACTGAAAGCCGAGGTAAGGATTAGTATTATAATTTTGGGTGTATCAATTATTGATTATCATAATTCTGACTCGTTTCGCCATTTTGAATGTTTTCATCTTGGAATCTGGAAGCATTGTATCTCAATCAATCTCGAAAAATATCAGCAAAAAAAAACTAGCTTGCAACGGACTTTAGCTAGATCTATGATGAACTTTCAATGTATGATACAAAAATAATACTTCTTTCAACGGATCATTAGCCTTTGAGCAGAATTGTTTTTAATTTACCAGGAAGTGTTATCGAGCCGACCACTTTCAGTTTCATGGGGGCTGAATGAACTCTCACTCTCAGAATCATCTGACCCGTCAGAGTAAAGACAAGATCTATGTTCATGTGAATTTCCAGCTATCGGTTCGAATTGATAGGGTCTAACTTCACATCTCTGTGAAACATCGGGAATATCACTGTCGATGGTGTCCATTTCGGGAACCTGTTTACATTAGATTCCCAAGCGCTGGCTCCTTGGAAAGTTTTTGTTGCATCACGGGTCACGTGACCACCTAGCTCATTAACGAATCCTTGTTTTACGCTGATGTATAAAAAAACTTGAATAATGTGATGATTTTCACATTTTTGACGCCCTGCAGTGATTTAGATGGCATTTCTTATGTCCTTTATACATAATTATGCCCAGGTAAAAATCCATGTCCCATATCCTTTAATCGCTGGCACGATCCTTGCTAGAGTGATTCTGAATCACCTTATCACTGCTGTCTCATAAAACTCACTGCCAGAGTCCCAGTGTGGGTTCAGACCAGGGTGTAGTGCCATCAACATGGTTTTCTCAGTGAGACAAGTGCAAGAGAAGTGTATCAAACAGAATATGGATCTCTATGCTGTCTTCATTGATCTGACAAAGGCCTTTGACACTGTTAACAGAGAGGCAATCTGGGTCATCCTCGATAAACTTGGATGTACCAGCAAGTTCATCAGGATCATCTGCCTCTTCCATGATGGTATGACTGGGCTAGTCCTAGCCAGTGGTGATACCTCTACCCCATTTGTCATCTCTAACAGAGTCAAACAGGGGTGCGTCCTGGCTCCTGTCCTCTTTAACCTGTTTTTCACTTGTGTGCTGAATCATGCCCTTCGTGATCTTGAACGAGGAGTCTTCCTTAAGTACAGACTGGATGGATCCCTGTTTGACCTATGCAGACTGAACGCCAAAACCAAAGTCATTGAGAGACTCATCACCGAGGCACTCTTTGCTGATGACTGTGCGCTAATGGCCCACACTGAGTCTGACCTCCAGACGATTGTCGGCAGGTTTGCCGAAGCCTCTCGTCTCTTCGGGCTGACCATCAGTCTAGGGAAAACTGAAGTCCTTTTCCAGCTTTTCCCAGGTAGTGCAGCCCCTCCTCCTTGCATCATGATCGACTCAACAGACAGGCACATGGGTTCAGATTCTCCTTCAGGTTTTATTTGTGCGCACACACACACACACACACACACACACACACACACACACACACACACTTTCCAGTGGACTATACCAAAACGTTGACATGAACGACACGAATGAATGGTTGCAACTCTGGCCAGAAGCACCTCTTGCTGCTCCTCTCCCTCTTTTATCTGCTCACCGTCACTGCACACAAATACAAAGACACAGCACACTAATTAACAGGTGCTTGCACTTTGCCACTCAGCTTCCCCAACTTTGCTCTCCATTCACAAACTGGCGCTCACCCACGCCCCTGCTGCCACACTCTGGTTCACGACATGTTTACTGATCCTGCTGAAGCGCTGAATAAGCTTGGCAACACATGGGGAGGATTTTAGTGAAGGGAAAATGGGTACAGCCAAATGATTGTTCTTTTGAATGAAGAAGAAAGTAAAAATCAACCATGGGTAAGTCACAAGAGAAGCTGCAAGCTGTTCAGCCTTTATTTTGTCCAGCACAGCACTAAGCCAGTAGCCATTGTCCTAGTTTAAGCATGTCACACAAGGATGGTTCAGAACGTACAACATGAATGTGCTTTATTACATCACAGAAGCTGGGAAGTCATTTCGCCATTTCTGGCCTTAAAAAAATGTTTCACTATAAAGGCCAATAACTACTGTGCTGTGCAAAGGCATGTCAACAGCAGCGAATACACATGCCCACATATAGACATATAAAATCCAGGACACATTCCTGAACAAGCTATTCATCTGCCTCAAAAATAGATTCTTCAGTTTTTGTGATAGTAAAACACTAAGCTATTTGGTTCATACAGCCACTCTTGGACTTCCATCAACACTTGTCAAGTCAAGTTTATTTGTATAGTGCTTTTAACAACAGACAGTCAGTACGTTTACATGCACATCCAAATCGAGCTACTGTCGGTAATCGAGCAAAGGGTCCCAGCAGGGGTGCCAGAGAAATCCAATCCTACATGCACAAGTGAAATCGGGCTATTGTGCAAGGTGCATTGTGCACCCAAGCCACACGTGGCGCTACACGCCCCCTCGTGTTGGTACACTTCCGGTTGTCGTCATGAAGAAGAGCTATAGTGTTGCCAGATACTGCTGACGTATTCCAGCCCAAAACATGTTCAAATCCGCCAAAATGCACTTAAAACCCCCCAATCTGGCAACACTGGCAGTTCCGTGCTCAAGCTGTTAGGCTTGCTCTAACAGACTGTATGGCTACAAACTGTCCGGCGCAGACCACTGTTTTGTAAGACAACTTATTTTGCACAATAATATTTTTCTAAAGTCCATTTTTTGCTTACAAAAAAATATTTTTTTTTGCTTACAATTTAACTTATGTCTTAATAAACACACAAAAAGTTCAGTTGTTTTGTTTTTATTGACATTCTTCAGATGTTGGACATATATATATACACACACACACACACACAAATACAATGAGACTTGTTTATGTACACAATTCACAGCTATGCAACAGCTGTACAGATGTATTTGGTGATACAGTAAGTGAGCTAAATTTTAACAGTGCAAACAATGCCACAAAAAGAAAAGATTCATGCCGTTGTCATGATTCGTTGTCATGCCGACCGAGGCTGTTGTTTTCCCGCTTTTGGTCTTGTCATTCGTCACTTCCGGAAGGGGCAGCGCTGAAGTAAGCGGCTCGACTCCGTAGCTCGATAGGGTATACATGCACTAAGTAGCTCGGCTACAATCGCATAATCTAGGTCGTGTAGCTCGATTGCGAGAAATTAAGTTCGGTTCAATTTCAGCCTAGCTAAGGTGTTTACATGCCATTTAGAACTTCGATTGTGTTCAAGATGTTGAAATGGCGAAACAAATTGATATGTTACACCATGCAAACAGGAAGTGTGTCATAAATTCAACATGCATTGCCTGATATTACTCAAACTTCACAGGTTATAAGATATGATGGTTCTGATGATATCCATATGCCCAAAGTGACCCTCTGGTTTAGCTGCACCATTGGGACCTGGACAGTAATAACTATTTCCGAAAAATTCACCACTGGTGGTGCACATGTCAGATACCCAGGCTTTTGTCACATATCTCCGATGCATGTGCATTGTATGATGACGACATGTGATGGGTCGCGGACAAGGAGGTGTGAGGGCCCCTCATCGCTGCTTGTGGCTATATGTATTATTATTAATGCATGAGCACTGGAGGTGCAAGGCCTCTGATGTCCAACAGAGGCCATTGCACTGGAGGTGCAAGGCCCTATTATATTCACTAAGATTTTTTTGTTATTATTAGGGCCCGAGCACCAAGGGTGCAGGGCTAGGTGCAAAGCCCTATTGTTTTCAGCATGTTTTTTCTTATTTTATTTTTTTTTCTTCACGTGCTAACTCATTTTTGAGGCACTTGTGATGCTTGAAAACTCAAGAATTTTGGCACACTGATCAATTGTGCATAAAATCGCAAAGTTACATTGCGCAAGGGACTGGGCATGGTCTCGGCACTCTAAAGTGCCCCTGAGAACAAGCTATGGTTGACATTAATTTGCTTGGAAGGGCACAAGATTTGGTGTGATCAATACTCTTGTGATACAAGAGAAAGTTTACTTGGTTGTATTTGACTCCACACAACAGGAAGTCAGCCATGCTGGATAGAATGTGGGATGTTTAAACTTTCCCATGTTTTGAGGGGTTCACCATGGCTAAAAACTCATGGAACTTTGCACATGCATTTGTCCTATGATATAATTTGAGTTGATATGGTAAATCAGGGGCGGCACGGTGGTGTAGTGGTTAGCGCTGTCGCCTCACAGCAAGAAGGTCCTGGGTTCGAGCCCCGGGGCCGGCGAGGGCCTTTCTGTGTGGAGTTTGCATGTTCTCCCCGTGTCTGCGTGGGTTTCCTCCGGGTGCTCCGGTTTCCCCCACAGTCCAAAGACATGCAGGTTAGGTTAACTGGTGACTCTAAATTGACCGTAGGTGTGAATGTGGGTGTGAATGGTTGTCTGTGTCTATGTGTCAGCCCTGTGAAGACCTGGCGACTTGTCCAGGGTGTACCCCGCCTTTCGCCCATAGTCAGCTGGGATAGGCTCCAGCTTGCCTGCGACCCTGTAGAAGGATAAAGCGGCTAGAGATAATGAGATGAGATGAGATGAGATGGTAAATCAGTCTAGGTGGGCTTTATTAACTACATACTGTCCCCGAGTTCAAAAATACAGATTTGATACCTTGTACATATTCGAAAACTCAGGAAATTTCATGCACTCCTGAAAATAGGGCATAAGTTTATTATTCTTAGGTTATTTGCCTTGGCTGAGGCTAGAAGACATTATAGTGCCCCCTAACATCTTGGATTCAAATGTATAGGTTTGGATGCCACAACGTTCATCCGATGTTCATGTATTTTGGAGGGAACATTGTCCTCACTAAGACAAACATATTTCCCATTGGTTTGCATTGGCTCTGCCTAACAGGAAGTCAGCCATTTTGGAATCTGTGATGTTTTAACCTATTTCTTTTACATACTCTTTTGTGGGGCGGCACCGGTGGTGTAGTGGTTAGCGCTGTCGCCTCACAGCAAGAAGGTCCGGGTTTGAGCCCCGTGGCCGGCGAGGGCCTTTCTGTGCAGAGTTTGCATGTTGTCCACGTGGGTTTCCTCCGGGTGCTCCGATTTCCCCCCCAGTCCAAAGACATGCAGGTTAGGTTAACTGGTGACTCTAAATTGACCGTAGGTGTGAATGGTTGTCTGTATCTATGTGTCAGCCCTGTGATGACCTGGCAACTTGCCCAGGGTGTACTCCACCTTTAGCCCATAGTCAGCTGGGATAGGCTCCAGCTTGCCTGCAACCCTGTAGAACAGGATAAAGCGGCTAGAGATAATGAGATGAGATGAGATACCCTTTTGCACTTCTCCTATGCAGTTCATCGGTTTTCCTTGAAAGTTGGTAGGTACAAACGTCAGACATACTGGATGATAAATTGCAAAGGAATAGTAGATAGCTCAAACAAAGACATAATGACAGACAATGATGGATGGAATATGGGATTTTGAAATTTTCCCGTGCTGTTCTGAGCGGCTTACAATGGCTAAAAATGCATGGAACCTTCCTCTGACATTTGTTCTGGGATACCTTTTGAGATGATATTGTAAGTTAACATAGGTTGACCTCATGAGCTACATAGTGCCCCCATTTCAAAATGTATTACTTTGGTTGCCACACAGCTCATTCAATGTTCATGAGTGTTGGAGGGAATATTGTCTTCATGATGGCAGACGTATTTCCCTTTTGATTGTATAAGCACCACCCAACAGGAAGTCAGCCATTTTGGAATGTGTGTTGTTTTTAACCATTTTTTGCATACTTTTTCACACTTCTAGGCAGTCAATCAGTTTTCCATGAAAGTTAGTTGGTATAAATTTCAGACGTACGGGATGATAAATTGCGAAGGAATAGTGGATACCTCAAAAGAGAAGGTTATGCCGCCCAATGTTAAATGGAATGTGGGACTTTCAAATTTTCCCACATTTTTTGAGGGGCTTACAGTGGCTAAAAACACATGGAACTTTACTCCAGCAATTGTCCTAGGATATCTTTTGAGTTGATATTGTAAATCAGCATAGGGTGGCCTCAGGAGCTACATAGCGCGCCCCCATATCAAAATTTACTGCTTTGGTTGCCACTCAGTTCATCCAGCATTCATGAGTTTTTGAAGGAAAATCACATCTGATGTACCTGCATTTAACAAACAACAACTCACACTGCATACTTTGATTACAAAATGTGACAGGCACAATTTAACGAGTGCGAGGACCCTTTCTCACCACTAGCAGCTATATTTATTTATTATTATTATTATTATTATTATTATTATTATTATTATCAGGGCCGGCGGCACGGTGGTGTAGTGGTTAGCGCTGTCACCTCACAGCAAGAAGGTCCGGGTTAGAGCCCCGTAGCCAGTGAGGGCCTTTCTGTGCAAGTTTGCATGTTCTGCCCGTGTCCGCGTGGGTTTCCTCCGGGTGCTCCGGTTTCCCCCACAGTCCAAAGACATGCAGGTTAGGTTAACTAGTGACTCTAAATTGACCGTAGGTGTGAATGTGAGTGTGAATGGTTGTCTGTGTCTATGTGTCAGCCCTGTGATGACCTGGCAACTTGTCCAGGGTGTACCTGCCTTTCGCCCGTAGTCAGTTGGGATAGGCTCCAGCTTGCCTGCGACCCTGTAGAACAGGATAAAGCGGCTAGAGATAATGAGACGAGATGAGATGTTGCTAACTTTGAGTTGTGAAGGGGTTTGCAATATCTTGCAAGATGGTGAAATGATGAAATAATAAATTCACCACACAAACAGGAATTGAGTCTTAAATTCACCATGCGTTGCCTGATATGGGTCAAGCTTCACAGGTTATAGGATATCATGGTTCTGAAGATATTGACATGCCCAAAGACATCCTTTACCATTGATAACATTACCTGGATAGCTTTCTTTTATCTCAGAAATTTTGCTAAGATAAGAAATTTAATGTCACTACACAATGCAGAAAAACTAGTTCATGCTTTTGTTACCTCCAGGTTGGATTATTTTAATGCCTTACTGTCTGGATGTTCCAATAAGTGCATAAACAAGCCCCAGTTAGTTCAAAATGCAGCAGCAAGAGTCCTTACTAGAACTCGAAAATATGATCACATCACCCCTGTCTTATCCACACTGCATTGGCTCCCAATCAAATTTTGTATTGATTATAAAATACTACTATTGACCTTCAAAGCAATGAATGGTCTCACACCACAATACCTGAGTGAACTTCTGTTCTTTTATGACCCGCCACACCTACTTAGATCAAAAGGTGCAGGCTACAGTATCTGCTGATACCCTGTATAGTGAAGGCTACATCAGGGGTCAGAGCCTTTTCTTACAAAACCCCACAGTTATAGAACAGCCTTCCAAGTAGTGTTCGGGAACACAGTCTCAGCATTTAAGTCTAGGCTGAAAACATATCTGTTTAGTCAAGCCTTTTGTTAATGGTGTTTATGAGGTAAAGGAGTAGATCTGGAGGGTCCTCAGACATAGTGTTTTGGTAAACTGGGATGTACGGATGCTTTCAGTCCCCCACTCGCTTGCTCACTCGAGTTAGTTTCCTCCGTACTCTCACGGAAGGCGGTCGCATTTCTCTGCTCTCCTCTCCCTTATCTTCCCTGCTTATGCTCCTCTTGTCTCATCTCATCTGTCTACCGTCTATACTTTTGAGAGACTTTCTCTGCACTGCTCTCCAAACTAAAAAAATCATGGAATTGATAAACTGGTCTCTTAACAAAATTGACACAGTTTTCTCGATGAGAAGCCTGGGTTCAGGGGAACCCGCCTGTCCTGCCAGAACGTTCGCGGCTGGCTACATGATGGATGCATGGGAGCAGTGGCAGGTCATGGAGGACACTGAAGACATCGACCTATTCGGAACCATGATTACAGGACTTTTGCTGATTGGATTAGGCATTGCCCTGGTTTATCGAGGAAATCAGAAAATGGTGACAGCTGTTCAAAGCCCCATAAAGCTGCCCAACATGATTGAAGCAGTGGGCAGAGCTGTCGGCACTCAGACTGTGGCTATTCAGAACTTGAACCGCAACATGGATGACATCATGGAGAAGCTTTCGGCTTTGCAAAGGAAATGGATTGATTCGGAGACCAGAATGGACAAACAGAGTGGTCGTGCAAAAGAATGCGTCTACTCGCCCCAAGACCAAACAATCCCAATCTTATCTGCTTTTGGCTCCCTCAGACAGCACTGGCCTTGGCCAAGGCTGTTGCTGGGACAACATCTCCCCCTGAAGGTCACTGCTGTGAGATGCTCTTGCATTCCTTCCCCCACTTCCCGCGGTCACCGCTTTTACCCCCAGTGTGACAAGCGGGTGCACGACCAGCGCCGTCATGGCTGCAGGAATGGACGGCTGCTTGCTTGCACTGGGTTACCTCTACCTCCTCCCCTCCCCCTACCCCTCCCCCCTTACCCCCACCCCTGATCACCCCCTCCTCTCTCCCCCCCTCCCCCCTCAAGTCCCGAGTTTTCATGTTGTCAAGTGTACTTGTGTTATTTTGTGCTTATGTGCTGAGGAGTTTTTTTTAATGTTCCCACACTGTACTCCTCACAGGAGCATAGTGTGGGGGTTGCTTTTTTTTCTCCTCCCCTCTCCTCATGTTACTCTGTATCTTTCTTTTCATCCCTGTCTTCCTGTCCTGTCTACTCCCCCTCTGTCAATTGTGTGTATGTGTGTATGTAAGGACAGGTTGATGGTCAATTTCACTGGTACTTGTGACTAGTGACAATAAAGGGTTCATTCATTCATTACTTGATGGTGTAGTGGCTGCTGCTTTATGTCCCAGGGTGCCCTCATGCTTGTGTTACCTTCTGGCTCTCCCCTTTTAGTGATGCTGTCATAGTTAGTTTTGCCAGAGTCTCTTGCTTGCACTCAGCGCAAAATGTATACTGTTCCTACTTATCAGGTGACATTGGGCATACCTAACAACCTGTGTTTTCTCTCTCTTTCTCTCCCCCCCATCTGTCCCTCACATGTCAAGCCTGAGATCGAGATGCTGACCTCTTCTGCTCCTCAGACCTGCCTGATCCATCCTGATGCCCTACATCTGGTTGGAGTCTCATCACATTGCTCCTGTGGAGGACGGCCCCATATGAACAGTTGAAAGTCACACTTGGAAGATGCTCTGGACACTTACAGTAATGTTTTTATGGCTGAGGATGACAGCTGACTTGCTAACTTTAGGACTGCAGTTGTCATGAACAGTTTACCAAAGTTTACCAAAACACTCTATGTCTGAGGACCCTCCAGATCTACTTGATCTACTCCTTCAAGTAAAACTACTTGAGTTTATCATTGAAGAATTTATAGCATCAACAAAACAGACCTCATTTTAAAACTGTTAAAAATGTTATAATCATGTTGTCTGTTATCACCCAAATGAGGATGGGTTCCCTTTTGAGTCTGCTTCCTCTCGAGGTTTCTTCCTCATATTGTCTGATGGAGTTTTTCCTTGCCACCGTCGCCACAGGCTTGCTCATTGGAGATAGATTAGGGATAACATTAGCTCATGTTTAAAGTCATTCAAATTCTGTAAAGCTGCTTTGCAACAATGTCTATTGTTAAAAGTGCTATAAAAATAAACTTGACTTGACTTGACAACCTTTGGTATAGTGCTACCATTTGGACGTGGACAGTAAGGACTCCACTACCAAAACAAGTGTTACATTTTGATGTACTCTTCCTAGGTGATTTGTTGGATTCATGCCATATTTGGTATCAGTCATGTCAAGATGTTGCTCATTTTAAATTGGGAAAGGATTTGTGATATCTTGCAAGATGCTGAAATGGCAAACCAATAAATTTATGTTATGCCACACAAACAGGAAGTGTGTCATAAATTTACTGTGCATTGCCTGATATGGCTAAAAACTCACAGGTTATAGGATATGATGATTCTGATGATATCCACATGCCCAATTTGATCCTCTGGTATAGCGCCATCATTTGGACCTGGACAATAATGACTCCATTGCCTAAAAACTTTGACTCATGAAATTTGGTACACACATCAGTCCTGGCCACTGGTACTCATGGATAGAGGCTTGGCCTCGAGTGCGAGGGCCCTTTATCGCCACTGGCAGCCATGTTTCGGGCCTGAGTTGCAAAGCCTTATTGTTTTCGTCCTGTTTTTCTTCTTCCTATTATTATTATTATTATTATTATTATTATCCGTGGAAGAACTCATTTTTGAGGCACTTGCGATGCTCAAAAACTCACGAATTTTGGCACACTGATCAAATCTGAGTAAAATCACAAAGTTACATTGAGCAAGGGACTGGGCGTGGTCACAGAGCTTTATAGCGCCCCAAGAACAAGCTATGGTTGAGATGAAGTTGTTCAAATTAGCATGAGATTTGGTGTGATCGATAATCATGTGATACAGGACAAAGTTCACTTGGTTGTATTTGACTCTGTCCAACAGGAAGTCAGCCATGTTGGATGGAATGTGGGATTTTTAAATTTTCCCATGCTGTTTTGAGAGGCTTACAATGGCTAAAAACTCATGAAATTTTGCACATACATTTGTCCTATGATACAATTTGAGGTGATCTGGTAAATTAGTCTAGATGGGCTTCATTAATTCCATAGCACCACCTAGGTCAAAAATCCAGATTTGACACCTTGCACATATTCGAAAACTCATGAAATTTGGTACACACATCAGTCATGTGCACTGCTACTCAGCCATATGGGCTTGACTCCAGGTGTCTCCGGGGGACTCCAGGGGACTCCATAGCACCCCCATATGTCATGGAGACTCTTGCCCAGTCTATAGTTTCACCTATCCATGTCAAATTTGGTAGGTGTGTGGAGTGCCCTGAGATAAACAAAATTGCCTATACATTGCATCAGCCATACTCAACAGGAAGTGAGATATTTTGGGGTTTGTGCATTTTGACACGTGTTATGTTTTAACAAACTCATAGGCGGTTTGTTGGATTCATGCCATATTTGGTATGTGTCATGTCAAGATAGTGTTGATGTTAAATTGTGAAGGGATTTGTGGTATGTCGCAAGATGTTGAAATGGCAAACCAATAAATTTATACATTACGCCACGCAAACAGGAAGTGAGTCATAAATTCACCATGTATGCCACCCTTAGTCACACATCCAAGGCCCAGGTTCTTAATCACTGATGTTTTATTGCACTGACAAACATAAAAACACCAGTGATTAAGAACCTGGACCTTGGATGTGTGACTAAGGGCAGCATAGTAGAATGCTTTTGCCTGCATATGGACTAAGAGAGGATTGTACAGCTTGCAGTTCCTTAGCGAGTCTAAGAGAGGATTTTACAACTTGTAGTTCTTGACAGTAAACTTAAACTACAACTTGTAGCTTCTTAAACAAGTAGCATAACATGACAAACACTTGAATTCACGCAGACATCCAATCATTCATCCCAAACAATTGACAGGAAGTGACATATCACATGCATAATGGGAATATATTTCAGAATAAACCCAAACATTAAAAAATCACAATATTTTAATAAATTACATCATATTTTAATACAAAATCATAACAAATACCATACAAATTATGCAATATATAAATATATAAACTAGCCAAGATTTATTACCATAATTGTACAAATTAGCTCAAGATATCACATAGTGGAGAAAGTATTGAAAAGCTTTGTGACTGCAAATACACTCCCACCATCACACAAGGCATGATTTTAACAGACCCAAAGTTTGTTTCACACATATAATATCTCACATACAGTGGGGCAAAAAAGTATTTAGTCAGTCACCAATTGTGCAAGTTCTCCCACTTAAAAAGATGAGAGAGGCCTGTGTGATGATGCGACCCATGAGCGCACCATCACGGCATCTGCTATGGCAGCCGCCATTGAAAGTATGTACTGTTATTTTCCCCATTCAAACTTTTCCCGCATTGTTATGATGGTTCATGGACTTTATAAACTGCAGTACGTGAGTTTTAACCCTTTTTATTGTGCATTGTGGTTTTGTTAGTTAACATGGGTCGACACATGTTTAGCGTAACAACCATTCACGCACATAGTATTAAAATACATTACATTTCACACATATCAACGCACACACAAACAACTCAGAAACAACGCTTTGTCAATATGTTTTGTTTCTTTATTTATTGTGCCTAGTCATAACATGCAGCCTTAATGAGTACAAACGAGTGGTTTATAAGTGTTTAAGAACACCAATCAATGTTCATTTGGCATTTAAAAAGCTCCATGTCTTACCGGTGGCAGCGCTTCCTGGTTGTGACAAAGGGTTGCGTGATGGTGCTGAGGATGTTTTTATTATGGGGCACGTTCACGTGTGCGCGTCCTCGCGCCCTTGCGGTGACGGTTAAACGTGTAAGATATCTGAATAGTTGGTATTTGTGTACCTATATGTATATGTATTTGTGTATTTTTTGTAAGGCCTGAGAATATGTATTTCTTTATAGCGCTATTTTAAAATGTTTAAATTGGTTATTATTGAGTGCCTAACTAAAAACTCTTTGCTTTTTGGTTTAGGCAAGTGTATTGGCCAACTATAGGGAGGAGACAGGTATCATTTATAATGGAGATGTGTTCAGTTGTTGGGAGAGCCAGGTAGAGACAAGACCTGTGTTTATATTGCTCTGTCCTACACTCAGCTGTGTGAGTACATTGATTTGAATTGTGCTTTCTTGAGCCTTAGGCTAGCTTATCTTTTGTTTGTTTATTTTGGCTCCACGTAGCCAGTTTATTTTCTGTATGTTTGTAAATATTGTATAGTTATATTTTTCTGTATTTTTGTTTTGGTTTATTTTAGTTAGTTATTGGCCTCTGGCTCATTATCTTATCTGTGGTGTGCAAAAATAAAAGGCAAAAACGTCATCTTTTGCCTCCTGCCGTATCTGTGTGTTAACTTCTAAGGCCCCCGACACCCTGCTCCATAACAATTTGGTGTCAGAAGCGGGACGCAGTGCCTGTAAGGGTCGGCATACAGTAGGCAGTGATGATGCAGCCACAGAAGAAGCAGGACCAGGTGACTAGAAGCAAGACCACCCTTGGCATGTCTGTAGTGCCCCCTGCTGAGTCGGAGGGGGATGCCATCAAGAGCAGGCCACAGTCCGCGCCACCCGAAGATCGCATGAGCAGACTGGAGGCAACGCTTGCGTCCTTCATCCAGGCCCAGCAGACGAGGGAGGAGCAATGGGAAAAAGCAGCACAGCGACAGGACCTGAGGTGGACGGCAATGCAGCACCAGTTTCAGCAGCTCCAGGCACTGGTAGGCGCGGATGACCAGCACCGCTTGACCCCAGCGGACGACGCGGAACACCAGGACCCATCAGCTGAACTGGATGCCCAGCCAGACCACCAGGACAACCAGGAGTCGCCGAGGCCTGTGAGCCATGGTCTTGAGAGCAGACTAGTATCCCGCCCAGGCAGCCCTTTGACGGTGACGTCATGGCCGTTGCCCCTCTATCCAGCGCAGTACGGATACCGGCCTCCCAAGATGGCGCCCTACAATGAAGAGGAAGACATCAAACATTATCTCACGATGTTTGAGAGGATTGCTACCGCGAATAGGTGGCCAGTGGACAGTTGGGCTGTTTTTCTTGTCCCCCTGTTGTCAGGGAAAGCCCGTGCTGCTTATGTAGCAATGGATATCGTTGACGCCCTGGACTATGTCAAGGTGAAGCAAGCCATTCTGACCAAATACGAAATTGACCCTGAAGCATACAGACACAGATTCCGTGCCACGACTGTCCAGGACGGAGAGACTGCGAAAGAACTCCAGTCAAGGCTCACCGACCTCTACGTGAAGTGGATGTGTCCTAGCACAAAGACCAAGGAGCAGATTGGAGACACCGTTGTTCTTGAGCAGTTCATCCGCATGCTCAACCCAGAGCTGAAAGTGTGGGTCATGGAACGGAACCCACAGACTTCCAAAGAGGCGGCGGAGTTGGTGGAGGCCTTCGTCGCTGCACGACGTCATCGCCGAGGCTACCAGATTGGGAACCAGAACCAGTCCAACCGTCGGACCCATGGTGCCCAGCGACGGCCCGACCATCGACATCAAGCCAAGTCTGTTAGTGGTAGTCATGAGTTCCATCAATACAATGCCCCTCACTCTAAGTCTGGCCCCCACACTACACATAGCTCCCATCACAAGCCTAATCAGCCTATTATGTCCAAGCCCCGTGTAGTTTGTCACGGCTGTGGACAGCCTGGCCATATCAAGCCTGAATGCCCTTTGGCTTCTGCTAGTGTTAGCAGGATGTGTTACACCTCTACTAATGATCCTGTAGCACTCCCTAGCTGTATTGATGTTTTAGTACCTGTTAAAATTAATGGCAAGGTGTGGCAAGCCTTGGTGGACTCTGGTAGTAGTCAGTCCTTTATTCAGAGTGTTTGTCTTGATGCTGCTGCTATGGTGTTCACTGGCAGTGTTAAAGTGCGTTGCATTCATGGTGACGAGAGTGAGCATAAAATTGCTGATGTTCTTGTTGAAATTGAAGGCCAGACTTACCTTTTGAATGTTGCCGTGATGGATAATTGCCCCTACCCTGTAGTTTTAGGACAAGACGTACCCATCTTAGCTGAGTTATTGCAGCGTGCTACTCCTGTAGTTACAGGGATGGTTGTGACTAGGGCCCGAGCGAAGGCCAATCCTGCTGACATGTGGCGGGAGCTGCCCTTTGCTGATGGCCCTACAGAAGTCAAAGGCAGGAAATCAAGGTCAGTTAAAAGGAGAGATAAAGTTCTGGGCACTCTGGTACAGGAGTCTGTGTCTCTTCCACCTTTAGAGGGAGATGTTTTGGAGGTGCCTGACTTTGGGTGTTTACAAAAAGATGATTCAACCTTGACTAAGTGTTTTGAGAAGGTGGTGTCAGATGATGAGGAGTTGGCTAGAGCTGCTGTTTGTGGGAAAGATTGCTTTGTGCTCAGAGATGGCAAGCTTATGCGTGTCAGTGAAGGAGAGCAGCTAGTGGTCCCCAAATCTCTTAGGCTTAAGGTTTTGGAGGTTGCCCATAGCATTCCCTGGTCAGGTCATCTTGGCCAGCAGAAAACCCTTGATAGGATTGCTAGACGTTTTTATTGGCCTGGAGTGTACCAGGAAGTTGTTTCTTTTTGTAAATCCTGTCCGACCTGCCAATTCACTACACGCGCACATAAATGTTCTAAGGCTCCCCTAGTCAATCTGCCCATCATCGACACCCCCTTTTCACGCATTGCCATGGACATAGTAGGCCCCCTTGATAAGAGTAGGTCTGGCCATCGCTATATTCTTGTCATTAGTGATTACGCTACACGCTACCCCGAGGCTTTTCCCCTCAGAAATGTCAAGTCTAGGCAGGTAGCGAATTGCCTCATCCAACTGTTCTCTCGGGTGGGAGTGCCCAGAGAGATCCTCACCGATCAAGGTACCAACTTTAACTCACGCTTCATGAAGCAGGTGTACTCTCTCTTGGGGATCAAGGGTATACGAACTACTCCCTACCACCCGCAGACAGATGGTATGGTCGAAAGGTTCAACCAGACACTGAAGGCAATGCTCCGGAAGTTTGTGAGTGACACAGGAGCTGACTGGGACCAGTGGCTGCCTTTTCTCCTCTTCGCCTATAGGGAGGTCCCGCAAGCGTCCACAGGATACTCACCATTTGAACTTCTCTACGGTCGCCAGGTGAGGGGTCCCCTGGATGTCCTCCGAGAAGCATGGATGGGAGGGGGTCCTGCGGCGCCAGTCAACATTGTCAGTTATGTCCTTAAGATGCGGGATAAGCTGGAGGAGCTGAGCAGTCTTGCCCATGACAACAAAGAGCAAGCCCAGTCTAGCCAGAAGTCCTGGTATGACCAGACTGCCCGTAGTCGTACTTTCAACCCAGGGCAGAAAGTCCTTCTCCTGCTCCCATCATCAGAGAGCAGTCTTCTCGCCAAGTGGCAAGGCCCCTACGAGGTCCTTAGGAAAATGGGCCCCGTGACTTATGAGGTCGCCATGCCGGACCGCCGCAAGCCGAAGCAAGTGTTCCACGTGAACCTGCTGAAGGAGTGGGTGTCTCGGCCTCAACCGGTCAGCGACGTTATGTGGGCTTGTGCTGTGCCTGAGGAGGAGGAGCTGCGGGAGCAGTATTTTTCCACCAGCGGAGGCGGAGCTACTCATCCACCGATCGACCACCTCTCCAGCTGTCATCAGGCGGAGCTTCAGGGCGTTATCCCAGAGGGTCTCTTCAGGGAGGAGCCAGGCCGGACGTCAGTCATCAGCCACGACATCCAGCTGACAGCCCCAGGTCCCATTCGCCAGACCTCCTTCCGGGTGCCTGCACGCCTGATCCCCGCCTTGAAGGACGAGGTCCAGTCCATGCTGGATATGGGAGTCATCGTACCGTCCCGCAGCCAATGGTGCAGTCCCGTGGTTCTAGTCCCAAAGAAAGACGGAGGGCTGCGGTTCTGTGTGGACTTTGCAAAGCTTAACGCCATCTCCGCCTTCGACCCCTATCCGATGCCGCGTGTGGACGAGCTGGTGGAGCGGCTTGGGAAGGCCATTTATCTGAGCACCCTCGATCTGTGTAAGGGTTATTGGCAGGTACCCTTGACACCCCAAGCTCAGGAGTTGACTGCTTTCCGCGCACCCACTGGCTTGTTCCAATTCACCACCATGCCGTTCGGCCTGCATGGAGCTGCGGCCACCTTTCAGCGGCTGATGGATCAGGTGCTGAGGGGGGCGGAGTCCTATGCCGCCGCCTACATCGATGATGTCGTGATCTACAGCATGTCATGGGCAGAGCACCTGCAACATCTGGCCGACGTCTTCCAGCGCATCCAGGCTGCCGGGTTGGTGGTTAACGCCAGCAAGTGCCAGCTCGCCAAGCCTGAGGTGTGCTACTTGGGTTACATCCTAGGTGGTGGTACCATCAAACCCCAGGTCTCCAAGGTGGAGGCCGTACGCAGCTGTTTGCCACCCACAACAAAAAAGGGGGTGCGTTCCTTCTTGGGGTTAGTGGGGTGGTACAGGAGATTTATCCCGGATTTCTCCACTAGAGTCTCCCCACTAACCGATCTCACAAGAAAGTCCAGCCCTAACAAGCTTGTCTGGACGGAGGCGTGTGACAAGGCCTTTCAGGACCTAAAAGACAGTTTGTGTAACAGCCCCGTCCTGCAGAGCCCTGACTTTGACCTGCCCTTCACGGTCCAGACTGACGCCTCTGGATTGGGGCTGGGGGCCGTGTTGCTGCAGGGAGAGGGGGAAGATCGGCGGCCTGTCATTTATATTAGCCGTAAGCTTTTTCCACGGGAGACCAGGTATTCTACCGTGGAGAAAGAGTGTCTTGCCGTCAAGTGGGCACTGGACACTCTTAAGTATTATTTGATGGGCAAGGAATTTGTGCTGGAGACAGACCACCGGGCATTGCAATGGCTGGACAGGATGCGGGACAGTAATGCACGCATAACCCGGTGGTACCTGTCTCTTCAACCCTACAAGTTCTCTGTGCTTTACAAACCTGGGAAATGTAACGTGACTGCAGACTTTTTGTCCCGCCTCTACGAGGAGGGCCAAACATAAGTTGGGGGGTGTGTGATGATGCGACCCATGAGCGCACCATCACGGCATCTGCTATGGCAGCCGCCATTGAAAGTATGTACTGTTATTTTCCCCATTCAAACTTTTCCCGCATTGTTATGATGGTTCATGGACTTTATAAACTGCAGTACGTGAGTTTTAACCCTTTTTATTGTGCATTGTGGTTTTGTTAGTTAACATGGGTCGACACATGTTTAGCGTAACAACCATTCACGCACATAGTATTAAAATACATTACATTTCACACATATCAACGCACACACAAACAACTCAGAAACGACGCTTTGTCAATATGTTTTGTTTCTTTATTTATTGTGCCTAGTCATAACATGCAGCCTTAATGAGTACAAACGAGTGGTTTATAAGTGTTTAAGAACACCAATCAATGTTCATTTGGCATTTAAAAAGCTCCATGTCTTACCGGTGGCAGCGCTTCCTGGTTGTGACAAAGGGTTGCGTGATGGTGCTGAGGATGTTTTTATTATGGGGCACGTTCACGTGTGCGCGTCCTCGCGCCCTTGCGGTGACGGTTAAACGTGTAAGATATCTGAATAGTTGGTATTTGTGTACCTATATGTATATGTATTTGTGTATTTTTTGTAAGGCCTGAGAATATGTATTTCTTTATAGCGCTATTTTAAAATGTTTAAATTGGTTATTATTGAGTGCCTAACTAAAAACTCTTTGCTTTTTGGTTTAGGCAAGTGTATTGGCCAACTATAGGGAGGAGACAGGTATCATTTATAATGGAGATGTGTTCAGTTGTTGGGAGAGCCAGGTAGAGACAAGACCTGTGTTTATATTGCTCTGTCCTACACTCAGCTGTGTGAGTACATTGATTTGAATTGTGCTTTCTTGAGCCTTAGGCTAGCTTATCTTTTGTTTGTTTATTTTGGCTCCACGTAGCCGGTTTATTTTCTGTATGTTTGTAAATATTGTATAGTTATATTTTTCTGTATTTTTGTTTTGGTTTATTTTAGTTAGTTATTGGCCTCTGGCTCATTATCTTATCTGTGGTGTGCAAAAATAAAAGGCAAAAACGTCATCTTTTGCCTCCTGCCGTATCTGTGTGTTAACTTCTAAAGCCCCCGACACCCTGCTCCATAACAGCCTGTAATTTTCATCATACGTAGGTATACCTCAACTACAGTGGTGTAGTCTACGTGATACGCAGGTATATGCCGTATGCCCACTGGAAAAGCTTAGCGATTTCCGTATACTCACTGAAGAGCTCAGTGATTTGCGTATGCGCATACGCCTACCGAAAAATATATTCGTTGAATTGGCCAAACCAATGTCAACATTGTCAGATGAATGTTCCACAGTTCCATTCCTAGATGCCTGTGTCCATCAAACGCGCTTTAGCGCTACAAGCGCCTATTCAATTCAAATCCTATGGACTTCATTAAGAAGACGCTGACAGAGCCCGACTCAGCACTCAAGGCATTGCGAGTTGATCCAAGCAGTGGTGTAGTCTACTTTTTTGCAGTGGGTATACTCAGTGCTTGCCATGCAACGCCCCCCCCGGGAAAAAAAAAATTATACTCACACACACACACACACACACACACACACACACACACACACACACACACACACACACACACGTGTGTGTTGTGGCTATACTGTTATACTTGTGCTCCTCCATCTTGTAACTGTCCGATAACCTGAAAGCAACACCTCATGAGCACCATCACTGCCTAATGCATAGTAATATGCATCTTGAAACTGGTTTTGTGTACAGATCTATTGTATGCAAAAATGTGATTTAAATGTACAAAATTTATAAAATTTTGATTCACCGTTCAACTTAAGATAAGTGGGCTTTTCCATCATTGTTTTTTTTTTTTTTCATCATTTCCCGTTTCTAATCAAAATTATCATTAAAAAACATATATATTTAAAAAAAATCTAATTTCACTTACTTTGCGGCGGGAGCACTGCGGGAGCACTGGGCACGTCCTCTGCCACCTTATTTAGGGCAGCGGCAGCCGCCTCACCTTTCTCCTGTTCTGCAGTAGGCCTAGTCGAAGTATGAGGACACTTCTGAAAACACTGAAATAGTGTCGTTTGTTTTCGTTTCATGATTTCGCAACAGGCAATCAAGGCAACAGGCATCGGGGCGCTGTGGCTCAGTCGACTAAGGCGCCATACCATAAATCCGGGGACCCGGGTTCGATTCCGACCCAAGGTCATTTCCTGATCCCTCCCCATCTCTCTCCTGCTCATTTCCTGTCTCTACACTGTCCTATCCAATAAAGGGGAAAAAAAGCCCCCCCAAAAAATAAAACAGACAAACTATGTAGCTTCGTACGACCTGTATGCTTTCCCCTCTATTCTGACCTCATTTGACTGGCTACATACACAAGTGCAACAGTGGTCAAGTCTCTGCTCTTGGATCAACTCGCAACGCCTCGAGTGCTGAGTCGGGCTCTGTCAGTGTCTTCTTAATGAAGTCCATAGGATTTGAATTGAATAGGCGCTTGTAGCGCTAAAGCGCGTTTGGTGGACACAGGCATCTAGGAATGGAACTGTGGAACATTCATCTGACAATGTTGACGTTGGTTTGGCCAGTTCAAATAACGAATATATTTTTCGGTAGGCGTATGCGCATACGCAAATCACTGAGCTCTTCAGTGAGTATACGGAAATCGCTGAGCTTTTCCAGTGGGTGGTGTAGTCTACGTGATACGCAGGTATACGCCGTATGCCCACTTGAAAAGCTCAGCGATTTCCGTATACTCACTGAAGAGCTCAGTGATTTGCGTATGCGCACACGCCTACCGAAAAATATATTCGTTATTTGAACTGGCCAAACCAACATCAACATTGTCAGATGAATGTTCCACAGTTCCATTCCTAGATGCCTGTGTCCACCAAACGCGCTTTAGCGCTACAATTAAAAAAAAAGCCTATTCAATTCAAATCCTAAGGGCTTCATTAGGAAGACGCTGACAGTGCAGACGGCTGGCTTGACTGACATAGCAACAGTTGCTATGGGGGGCGGAGCTCCCGGAAGGGTTAATTCTCTGCTCTAGACCCCTTCGCAGTAAACGTCATTCATACGCAAGAGGAAATTGCGCGCGCAGCCTGGACCCAAAAAAGACTCAGCGGCGGTGGAGACGAGAAGAAATATTTGGAAGAAATGCCTAGTTGTTGTGTTGTCGGGTGTCAGAATCGTAGCAGTGATGGGGTTAAAATGTACAGAATTCCAGCAGGATCTCACCCATTCCAAAAAAAATCGCCGACGTCTATGACTACAAGCCATCAAACGTGTAGACTGGGATGAAAGCACCATCAAAAATGCGCGGGTTTGCAGCGCCCACTTCATCACAGGTAAGATCAGGCTATTTATTAAATCTTTTTTTTATTCTTTCTAGTCTTCGTTTATTGATGTAGCAAAATACTTTGGTAACGTTTGTCTGATTAGCTGGGTCATAGTTACACAAAGTAATGAATATTGTTAGCATGTTAACTTAGCTTTGCATGCAATTTTGTTTGTAGGAGAGGTCTCGCTTGACTCAAGCAGTCCAGATTTTGTGCCATCATTATTTGTGTATGCCGAAAATCACAATTTTAAAGCAAGGATGGAAAGATAAAATTGTGTGCCCTCACTCTAAATGCCAACTTACATTGACTGCTTTAACCTAGCTCCCGCCCCTTTCGGTTTCATTTCTGGTCTCTGCCTCTCGCGTTTTACGCAGCTCTGATTTCTCTTATGGTCCTTTTCCACTACCCTTTTTCAGCTCGCTTCAGCTCACTTCAGCCCGACACGGCTCGCGTTTCGACTTCCTTAGAGCAGCACGACTCAGCTCGCTTCAGCCCTGCTTAGCACCCAAAACTTGCACTGTTTTGGAGTAGGGCTGAAGCGAGCCAAACCGAGTCGAGTGGGGCTAGGGGCGTGAGCAGACACTCCCCTGTGCACTGATTGGTGAGGAGGAGTGTCCTCACATGCCCACACACGCCCCGCGAGCACGCTGGGATCTGTAAACACCGCAAACCCGGAAGAAGAAGAATTACGAATTACGAGAATTTCTGAAGCCTTATGCGCCTCGCCTCATCTATACGCTCTTGCCAGTATCTGTTGGCGTTGTCGGTGACAACAAGCCACAGCACCAAGACCAGCAACACTAACGACTCCATGTTTATTGTTTACTATCCGGGTCGTGAGACTACCGCTTAAAAGATCACTGATGTCACTGTTTGCACCGCCTAACGACATCACGTGACGTCCACCCACTTTCGCTAACTCCACCCAATGTGTCCACCCACTTCCAGCCAGCACGGTTCAGCGCGGTTGTAGTCGAAATGCAACTCCAACAGCCCCACTCAGCTCAACTCAGCCCAACTCAGCACGGCACGGCTCAGCCCAACTCAGCCGCGTTGGTAGTGGAAAAGCGGCATTAGCTGCACTCTTTACACTATCATTGTGGATATGTTGGATGATGTAGGCACGAAGTTTTTCGTGGGTGTACACTGAAGTCTTGTCAATAAGGTTCGAGTATATATCTGGCTATTATATACCAGGGAACTTACTAACATCGTCCGTCCACTCTTTAATTAAATACGGATCCGGTAGGCGATGTCCACTTGTTAGAGTTAACTTATTTATGTAGCATTCTCGATCTTGTAACGACAATTGTTTGGCATAATCTGACAGCTCATAATGCTGGTCTATGGGCAGCGCCATTGTTTCTGAGTCCAGGCTGCGCGCGCATCCTAGCAACGGTCGGTTTGTTTACAAACATGCGAAGGGGAGACCTTTTTTGCAGGGTTTGTGGACTAACACACTGAAGGGCATTGCGTATTTGTTAATTAAATTAATTTTTTCTTCTTTGAAGCAAACATTTGTTTTAGCATATCTAGGATGTTTTCTTGTTCATTTAAGCTGATGTGCTGAATAGATAAGAAATAAGAAATGCATTTAATATGTTAAAATATATTATTGTGTGATATGTGTTTAATTTACATGTCAATATGTAAAATTTTCTTGATACATGAAAAATAAAAAAAACAATGATGGAAAAGCCCACTTATCTTAAGTTGAATGGTGAATCAAAATTTAATAAATTTTGTACATTTAAACCACATTTGTTTTGCATACAGTAGATCTGTACACAAAACCAGTTTCAAGATGCATATTACTATGCATTAGGCAGTGATGGTGCTCATGAGGTGTTGCTTTCAGGTTATCGGACAGTTACAAGATGGATGAGTACAATTATAACAGTATAGCCACAACACACTGTGTGTGTGTGTGTGTATATATATACACACATACATACACGGGTTAAATTGGGCCGGGGCTGTCCGGGGCTGAGCCCCGGCACATAAGCTCGGAGCGGATGGCATATGATCACGCACACATCAAAAGCAACAAACCCTTTTCACGATTTTCAGTTCTGAATAATTAAATATCGTTTTATTAATCAATAAACCCATGACTTTTATGAGATAGATCATAGTTTTCCTGATAACAAGACAACCTGTCAAAGCTATTTAGAACAGAACTTGCGATCAGAGGTTCTGGTTTCTGGAACACTGCGTGGGTTGCCAATTCCGCTTTTTATAAGCGACTTTGGGGTTTCTTTTTTTGTGAGCTTGCTTTAAAAAAAATCAGAAGTCGTGGTTTGCGGGTTTTTGGGCTTGTGTTTCAGCGTTGTGACTTGTTTATAATTTTCTCCGTACACCATCTCCCCTTTTACCTGCATACGATCCAATCATTATCATATTTTTTATTATTCAAAACAAAATATCAAATAATACTGAAGAGGGGAAAAAATACTGATCTAAATATGTTGTGTTTTTATTTTTAGACAGTATGTGTTTAGCAAAACACATACTGTCTAAAAATAAAAACACAACATATTTAGATCAGTATTATTTTTTCCCCTCTTCAGTATTATTTGATATTTTGTTTTTAATAATAAAAAATATGATAATGATTATGTTCACTGTATTGTTAATATTATTAGTGTTTTATTATTTATTGTTAATATTTAATTTAATGTTAATTTATTATTATTTATTGTTAATATTATTAGTGTATTATTAGTGTAATTATTATTGTAATTATTATGTATTCAATTATTTATTTGGCATGTGGTGCTTTTTGTATTGTCTAGAACATACATAAGATGAGCATATTATAGCAGCAAAATAGAAGCACAATCATTTGAATGCAGCAAAACTTTTGCTGCATTCAAATGATTGTGCTTCTATTTTGCTGCTATAATATGATAGTGTTGTTTGTATTTGGTTGCATTCACTGCATGAATATATTTGACTGACAGTGTTTTGGCATATTTAACATTTATCCTCCAAAAAAAAACAACTGTTTTGGTTTAAGATTGTGCAAGCCTTCAAATTTTCTCACTGAACATTTCTCCTTCACATTTTTCACCTGTAGGCATGTGACAAGATTTAACATGATATTGCTCAACCTACCTCTGTAAAGTCAGCTAACAACTTATTAAAATGCACCAGAATTCAGCAAATAACATGTATGATAATAAAAAACTTCTGGGGGAGGACCCCCAGACCCCCCACTAATCATTTCCTTCAAACCAATGTACAACAACCTGTACAATCTGTTACATTGGCCAACCAATCTACATTCAAACTGCCATAATGTGTAGGGGGGCACTACAAGACACACAAAGGCCTACAACACAGATAAGGTGTATATCTCTGTGCAATATGATATGGTTATCAAATTAGAGGGTTATTTTCCAAAAAGTATATATTGGGGCAGGGCAGCAGGGGCAGGTACGAGGCAGAGCCACCCCACATAACCAATCCCAATTTAACCCCTGTGTGTGTGTGTGTATATATATATATATATATATATATATATATATATATATATATATATATATATATTATATATATACACACACACACACACACACACACACACGTGTGTGTGAGAGTATAAATTTTTTTCCCGGGGGAGGGCGTTGCATGGCAAGCACTGAGTATACCCACTGCAAAAAAGTAGACTACACCACTGCATACGGCGTATACCTGCGTATCACATAGACTACACCACTGGGAGGTATGTAATAAATATATTACACACCTCCTTAGGTACACACACACCAGTTACAGGTGCAGAAATTTCTCATTTATGACACTAAATTAGAAAATCACTGGCCTTATGGAGTTAAATTTGATGAAAATATTGTGAAATCAATGTGACATTACAATATCCATACGTGATTCCAGACCATATTGAAATATTCATCATATTTTTCGTATGTTTATTTAATAATTAACTCCATTTTAATTATATTAAATACAACCCCGATTCCAAAAAAGTTGGGACAAAGTATAAATTGTAAATAAAAACGGAATGCAGTAATTTACAAATCTCAAAAACTGATATTGTATACACAATAGAACATAGACAACATATCAAATGTCGAAAGTGAGACATTTTGAAATTTCATGCCAAATATTGGCTCATTTGAAATTTCATGACAGCAACACATCTCAAAAAAGTTCGGACGGGGCAATAAGAGACTGGAAAAGTTAAAGGTACAAAAAAGGAACAGCCAGAGGACCAAATTGCAACTCATTAGGTCAATTGGCAATAGGTCATTAACATGACTGGGTATAAAAAGAGCATCTTGGAGTGGCAGCGGCTCTCAGAAGTAAAGATGGGAAGAGGATCACCAATCCCCCTAATTCTGCGCGGACAAATAGTGGAGCAATATCAGAAAGGAGTTTGACAGTGTAAAATTGCAAAGAGTTTGAACATATCATCATCTACAGTGCATAATATCATCAAAAGATTCAGAGAATCTGGAAAAATCTCTGTGTGTAAGGGTCAAGGCCGGAAAACTGTACTAGGTGCCCGTGATCTTCGGGCCCTTAGACGGCACTGCATCACATACAGGCATGCTTCTGTATTGGAAATCACAAAATGGGCTCAGGAATATTTCCAGAGAACATTATCTGTGAACACAATTCACCGTGCCATCCGCCGTTGCCAGCTAAAACTCTTTAGTTCAAAGAAGCCGTATCTAAACATGATCCAGAAGCGCAGACGTCTTCTCTGGGCCAAGGCTCATTTAAAATGGACTGTGGCAAAGTGGAAAACTGTTCTGTGGTCAGACGAATCAAAATTTGAAGTTCTTTATGGAAATCAGGGACGCCGTGTCATTCGGACTAAAGAGGAGAAGGACGACCCAAGTTGTTATCAGCGCTCAGTTCAGAAGCCTGCATCTCTGATGGTATGGGGTTGCATTAGTGCGTGTGGCATGGGCAGCTTACACATCTGGAAAGACACCATCAATGCTGAAAGGTATATCCAGGTTCTAGAGCAACATATGCTCCCATCCAGATGAAGTCTCTTTCAGGGAAGACCTTGCATTTTCCAAAATGACAATGCCAAACCACATACTGCATCAATTACAGCATCATGGCTGCGTAGAAGAAGGGTCTGGGTACTGAACTGGCCAGCCTGCAGTCCAGATCTTTCACCCATAGAAAACATTTGGCACATCATAAAATGGAAGATACGACAAAAAAAGACCTAAGACAGTTGAGCAACTAGAATCCTACATTAGACAAGAATGGGTTAACATTCCTATCCCTAAACTTGAGCAACTTGTCTCCTCAGTCCCCAGACATTTACAGACTGTTGTAAAGAGAAAAGGGGATGTCTCACAGTGGTAAACATGGCCTTGTCCCAACTTTCTTGAGATGTGTTGTTGTCATGAAATTTAAAATCACCTAATTTTTCTCTTTAAATGATACATTTTCTCATTTTAAACATTTGATATGTCATCTATGTTCTATTCTGAATAAAATATGGAATTTTGAAACTTCCACATCATTGCATTCCGTTTTTATTTACAATTTGTACTTTGTCCCAACTTTTTTGGAATCGGGGTTGTATAATATATTTAACATATATTAATAAAGACACTCCTGGCCTTAAGAGGCTGTCGGGAAACCCATCCCTGGATTGTTTACCTGTCTTCACTTGTATTAAACACACCTTCTGTACTTACATTAATCTCCCAACCATCTCTGACAGAATACTTCACAGTACCTGATAAAGAGAATGCTCATTCACCTGTTCATACATCATCTTCAGGAACAAATTAATGTTAATGGTGCTAAAATAGCCACCGTCTTGGTGCAGTTGGAGTGTTGGACTTGACTCGGATTCATTTTTTTTTAATGACTTGGACTTGAACACTGGGGACTCGAGACTGGACATATAATTAATGGGAATCAACAATTTAATAAAACCCAATCTTTCCCGTTATAACATCAGCTTTTTTTTTTTCTTCGGTTATCATTTCTATTCTGAAGAATGGCATGGTACAAAATCTGTCAGCATGGCTGTCAGTTGAGGTGACAATGTTGCTCAATATATTTCAGTCAGTAATGAATGGTTAGACTAAATGAAAGTTATATATTCACTCTTGTGTACCATGTTTATACATTACAATATGGAAATGGGATGGGCTCAGTTGTTTCTAGTGTAAATACTATTACTTTATATGTAACTTTTCAAACAGTTTGTAACTATCTTTGGATATATCTATAAGCAAGAAATGTGCTGTATTGAATGTAACTAGTGTAGCGAAGCAAGAGAACAGTCACCTTTTCCTGCCTTGACCCCCATCTACAGGGTGCCAAACCCGCACCCTGACCACAACACCTGTTGGTATGGCAGTCAGAGCACATACTCATCTGTAGTGATGGGCACTCCATCACACTAGCAAAAGTTTTATATGAATGTAATAAATTCCAGCTGTATGAAAAAGGTGATCAGAAATGAAAAATTATTAAAAGTTATTCCACGAAATTGAGTCGTATGTGCTGATAGCCAGCAAGACGTGGAGCGCTGAGTCAGCTATAAGCCATGTGACATGATTGAGTGGAATAACTTCTATTCACATCGGATTTTAAGAAACCGGGCATTTTTATTTTTAGCAAATTCAATAAATAAAAAACTTTATACAAAATGTCCAACAAAATCATTTCTGCTTACAATGTAAACAAACTGGCAAAATGACAGTAGCAATTTGTGAAAAATACTATAATAATTCTTGAAAAAAAGATAATGTTCTTACCAATAAATTCTTTTGATATGTTGGTTTTTTTTTTTTTTCCATTTTGGGAGGTTTTGTTTCCGAGTAGAGATTTTATTTCGTCCTCAGTTCAGTAACAGTTGACCATTTTCTTTTCTTTTCTTGGCAGTTGGCAAACCAGGTGCATTACTGCCACCGACTGGGTTGGAGTGTGGAACAGGAGATATTGGGGGAAACTACAGTTTTATTTAGCCATTTCTGTTTCTTTTAAATACTTGATAAAGTGAAATATCTGACTTGATGCGCTCTGCCATTTTGTTTTTCTCTACTCACGGTATATGAACTGATATCCTCGTAATAGAGTAGCCAATCAGAGCATAGCATGTGATTGCTCATATGCAGTGAATGTGGATAGAATAACATGCCCTTACCTTGTCTGCATTGCTTATGAAATGTCCTCAAGGACTATCTGCCCTTTGCCAATCAGGTTTTTTTTTTTGTTTTGTTTTTGTTTTTTTTAATTATAAGAGTCAAAATACTCAATTTTCAATAAGTTACTGTGGCAGCGGGGGCGTGGTCAAGCGTCAGTTTGTGACCAGAGGGCGGAGTCAGGGAA
This sequence comes from Neoarius graeffei, assembly GCF_027579695.1. Taxonomy (NCBI): domain Eukaryota; kingdom Metazoa; phylum Chordata; class Actinopteri; order Siluriformes; family Ariidae; genus Neoarius; species Neoarius graeffei. Next base: position 38,536,366 of record NC_083576.1, on the reverse strand, counting down.
GGTAAGTGGCAGAATCACTGCACCTGATGTCAGTTAACGTGTGTTTTGTGTGTCTTCCCCGGTGACCGCGCCCTATGTAAGGAGAGAGAGGGCAGAGGAAGGGAGCTCTCTCCCCAACCAGACGCCTTGTGTGTGTGTGTGTGTGCGTGCGTGCGTGGCTGGGAGAGAGCTCCCTTCCTCTGCTCTCTCTCTCCTTACATAGGGCGCGGTCACTGGGGAAGACACACAAAACACACATTAACTGACATCAGGTGCAGTGATTCCGTCACTTACCTTCCCTGACTCCGCCCTCCGGTCACAAACCGCCGCTTGACCATGCCCCCGCTGCCACAGTTACTTTTTACTTTTATTCAGGCTTGGAGTACTTGAATCCAGGGCTTGGACTTGAGTCCAGGACTCATGCCCTAATTTTAAGGACTCGTGACTTGACTTGAGCACTGATGACTCAGACTCGTACATTAAGTGCATTCATACTCGTAAATTGGAGATGAGGACTTGGATTTTTTTCTGACGTGCCATAATAATTTGATATAAGATATTTATATCTACATTAATTTTATACTAATTTTGTGCCTGAAAAATTTTTAAATATAAGAATATAAATACCTGTGTATATGAGTTATTATATAGAATTTCAAAAGTCAGGAACCACCTCATCTCATCTCATGATCTCTAGCTGCTTTATCCTGTTCTACAGGGTCGCAGGCAAGCTGGAGCCTATCCCAGCTGACTACGGGCGAAAGGCGGGGTACACCCTGGACAAGTCGCCAGGTCATCACAGGGCTGACACATAGGCACAGACAACCATTCACACTCACATTTACACCTACGGTCAATTTAGAGTCACCAGTTAACCTAACCTGCATGTCTTTGGACTGTGGGGGAAACCGGAGCACCCGGAGGAAACCCACGTGGACACGGGGAGAACATGCAAACTCCACACAGAAAGGCCCTCGTCGGCCACGGGGCTCGAACCCGGACCTTCTTGCTGTGAGGCGACAGCGCTAAGTCAGGAACCAATGAAAGTGAAACTACATATACTTATGGTATACAGTATGTATGGTCATTTATGGTATATGTATGGTCAGTGACCATGACTTATGGCCATTTTGTGGCTTCTGGTCGCATCTAGAGCTGATTTTTACTAGTGCAACATGTTGGGGGAAAAGGCTATATTTTACTTATAATTTTACTGAATTCTCACTCTAAAAACAGAAACGTCAATACAATACTCACTTGCATCTCACAAGCAGTGTACTGTTCCAAAGGAGACTGCAGTTTATTTCACATCAAACAAAGTGAATGGTGATGTAACATGGCACAAGTTGTTCAAAATACTAATCATTAAATGTTGGCAATAGTGCGGATGACTAAATACTCACTGTCAGACTCGAGCTGGTCAGCAACATGCAGCAAACTGGCCATCACAATTATGGTCTGCCACTATTGCAGAGTTGTTTTACACAGTTTTATTTGTGAAAAACTCTAATTAAGCTGCAACCCATCTGGGTTTTGCTCACTCATACCTGGCTTGAAGGCTCTGCCATTTTTACACGAGTTACCGCCATCCATTATATGTAACCACTTATCCTGTGCAGGGTTGCAGGCAAGCTGGACCCTATCCCAGCTGATTATGGGCGAGAGGTGGGGTACACCTTGGACAAGTCGCCAGATGAAGTATAGAAACAACCAAGCATTCACATGCACATTCACACCTATGGTCAATTTAAAGCCACCAATTAGTACAAAGACATGCAGGTTAGGCTGTGGGGGAAACCAGAGCACCCAGAGGAAACCCATGCAGACACAGGGAGAATATGCAAACTCCACACAGAAAGGCCCTGTCGGCCATTGGGCTCAAACCCAGGACCTTGCTGTGAGGTAACAGTGCTAACCACTACGCCACCATGCCACCGCATAAGTTACCTTTGAAAATTTATTGTGCATTGCTCATCCAGTCAGTGTGGGATACCACACACAATCAGCATGGAATACCCTTCTCTGACATCAGCTGTGAACTTGGGTCAAGTTCAGGGCCATGGGCCCACATGGACTGTATTGATTACCTGCTCAAACGCTACAAAAACACATGCATGTTGAGTCTATCTTTATACTGTAGCCTAAATTGTAAGCATACCAGCAGCTTAACGGGTAGCAGTATGTCACTTATGGCCCTTTTCCACTACCCTTTTTCAGCTCGCTTCAGCTCACTTCAGCCCGACACGGCTCGCGTTTCGACTACCAAAAACCAGCACGACTCAGCTCGTTTCAGCCCTGCTTAGCCCCCAAAACTCGCACCGTTTTGGAGTGGGGCTGAAGCGAGCCAAACCGTGCTGACTGAGGCTGGGGGTGTGAGCAGACACTCCCCTGTGCACTGATTGGTGAGGAGGAGTGTCCTCACATGCCCACACACGCCCCGCGAGCGCGCTGGGATCTGTAAACACCGCAAACCCGGAAGAATAATAATTATGAATTACGAGAATTTCTGAAGCCTTATGCGCCTCGCCTCATCTATACACTCTTGCCAGTATCTGTCCGCGTTGTCGGTGACAACAAGCCACAGCACCAAGACCAGCAACACTAACGACTCCATGTCCTCCATGTTTATTGTTTACTATTCGGGTCGTGAGACTACCGCTTAAAAGCTCACTGAATCAGTGACATACAGAGCATCGTGGACGAGTTCGCGGAGCGCAAGGCTCGTCGTATGCCCTTCAAATAATGCGCTCAGTAGGCTATTGATGTTTTATTATGAGCCATGTACAGTATGTCGCCTAATGTTTTTTTGTTTCTGAGTTACATGTTCGTTTGAAGGACTTAATGTACAAAATAACATAGTTGCACCCCGTAGTGTTGAAATTGGTAAACACAGTGCATTCAGTGAGGTTTGCACCGCCCTCCTTTTATTTCTGACTCTTCCTGCCACCACTCTGAGCGCTCATTCGTATGCCCTTCAAATAATGTGCGCAGTATAGGCTATTGATGTTTTATTATGAGCCATGTACAGTATCCTAATGTTTTTTGTTTCTGAGTTACATGTTCGTTTGAAGGACTTGATGTACTAAATAACATATAGTTGCACCCGGTAGTGTTGAAATTGGTAAACACCGCAGTTGCGGACATTTTGTAGCCTAAAATGATGTTATGATAAGCTTTAATAAAGGGCCCGGTCATTTGCCCCGCCCCCGGCCCGGCTCTGACTTGTTCCGCCACTGTCACTGATGTCACTGTTTGCGCTGCTTAACGACATCACGTGACGTCCACCCACTTTCACTAACTCCACCCAATGTGTCCACCCACTTCCAGCCAGCACGGTTCAGCGCGGTTGTAGTCGAAATGCAACTCCAACAGCCCCGCTCAGCTCGACTCAGCTCGACTCGGCACGGCACGGCTCAGCCGCGTTTGTAGTGGAAAAGCGGCATAAGAGTATCAGTCAATAAATTAAGTGTAGCGGGGCCGCTACACTATGATGCTTTAGGGGAAACCCAGTGCAAATAACATTCAGTGATTCATTCAAGTTTTAACTATTATAATGTTGTATGATGTTTATAAAGCATGAACAATGTCCAAAAGCTGTACAGGCAAAGACTGGAGAGGTACAGTATTACACCACAGAAAATCAAGTACTCAGGCTGTCTCCAATACAAGTGTACAAGACACTGTCCAAGATAAACACACACAAGGCAGTGGGCCCGGTAACATTCTTGAGAGAGCACTAAAGGTGTGCTCTTCAGAACTGACTACCATAACAGACAGCTTAAACTTATCCTTAATTATTGCTGCTGCCCAATCATGTTTCAAAACCCCCACAATTATTCATGCCCTGAAGAAAACTCAGGTCACATTCAAAGAACTAGAGACCAGAGGTTTAAGCTGTGACACGTGGAAAGTGGGGTGAATACGTCACAAGGTGAGTGGTAATGCAAGTCTGACGGAATATGGATTCATTACCTTGCTGATGAGGAAGGGTCCTAGGTATCTGGGGGCCAGCTTGCGGGAGACGGTTCTGAGTGGCAGATGGCGCGTGGAGAGCATGACTCGCTGCCCCACCCAGTAGGTGGGCGCCTTAGAGCGGCGTTTGTTGGCCTGCCTCTTGGATGCTAGGGCGGAGCGAATGAGTCTTCTCTGGGCCAATGCCCATGTCCTCCTGCAGTGGCGTATGAAGGTCTGGGCTGAGGGTACGGTGACCTCCTCCTCTTCATTGGGGAAGAGTGGTGGTTGGTAACCTAGGGAGCACTAGAAGGGCGCAAGACCTGTGGCAGATGAAGGGAGAGTGTTGTGAGCATACTCGACCCAAGGTAAGTACTTACTCCAAGAACCGGCATTCCTGGACGCCATGCACCTGAGTGCCACCTCCAAATCTTGATTTGCCCATTCCACCTGGCCATTGGTTTGAGGATGGAACCCTGAGGAGAGATGACAGGAGGCCACAATGAGTTTGCAGAAAACCCTCCAGAACTGCGCAGTGAACTGAGGACCCCGGTCGGAGACGATATCAGTGGGGAGTCTGTGTAGGCGGAAAATGTGAAGGATGAGTAATTCGGCAGTTTCTTTAGCTGTGGGAAGCTTGGGCAGAGGGATGAAATGGACTGTCTTGGAGAAACAGTCAATAACTGTGAGGATGCACGTGTTGCCACCTGAGTTGGGGAGTCCTGTGACGAAGTCCAGGGTGATGTGAGACCAGGGTCGATGAGGAATCGGGAGGGGTCTTAGCAGGCCGGCAGGGGGTCAATTGGCTGTCTTGTTCTGGGCAAATGTGTTGCAGGCTGCCATGAACTCCTGGACATCTTCCTTGATGGATGGCCACCAGAAGCACTGTTGGATGAGTGCCAGGGCTTGAGCAGCTCCCGGATGACAAGCCAACTTGGAGCCATGACCCCACTGCAGCATCTGGGTTCACACAGAACAGGGAACAAACAGATGGTTAGGTGGTATGTTGCTTGAATTACCTTCTCTGAGGTCCTGCTCCAGGGCCTTCTATACCAATGTCTCTACCTCAAGTAGGGCAGACCCCACCAGACAGTGTGGAGGGAGGATGGTTTCAGGCATACTAGACTCCTCCTGGCGGGCAGAGAATATCCTGGACAGGGCATCGGGTTTGCCGTTCTTGGAACCTGGGCGGTAGGAGAGTGTGAATCGGAACTGGGAGAAGAAGAGAGCCCATTGGGTTTGTCGTGAGTTAAGGCATTTGGTGGACTTGAGGTATTTTTGGTTTTTGTGGTTGGTCCAGACAAGGAAGAGATCATCCAACCCCTTGAGCCAGTGCCTCCAACCCTCCAGGGCTAGCTTGACGGCCAACAGCTCTCTGTCACCGATGTCATAATTTCATTCAGCAGGGGACAGCTGATGAGAGAAGAAGGAGCAGGGGTGGACCTTGTTATCATTGGCCCTCTGGGAGAGAATGGCTCTGACCCCGGACTCGGAAGCGTTGACCTCCATGATGAACTGTTTGGTCGGATCGGGTATGGTGAGAATGGGTGCTGTGGTGAACTTGTGCTTGGGCATGGAGAAGGCTTTCTCTGCTTCCTCCCCCCACTTGAACGAGGTCTTAATCGAGGTCAAGGCAGTGAGAGGTCCAGCCACTGTGCTGAAGTCGCGGATGAAGCACCTGTAGAAATTGGCAAATCCCAGGAAACGCTGGAGCTCTCATTGCAAGGATGGGGTGGGCCAGTCAGCGACTGCCTCAAGCTTGAGGGGGTCCATCTGGATCCTAGCCGGGGAGATGATGAACCCCAGAAATGAGACAGAGCTCTGGTGGAATTCACTCTTTTCGCCTTGACAAACAGCTTATTTTCTAGCAGGCACTGGAGGACCTGCCAGATGTGGCCCCGATGTTCCTCCAGGGAGTGAGAGAAGATCAGGATGTCATCCAGGTACATGAAAATGAAGATGTTAAGAAAGCCCCTTAGGATGTCGTTGATGAGTGCCTGGAAGACTGCAGGCAAGTTGGTCAGGCCAAAAGGGACCACGAGGTACTTGTAGTGGCCGGTGGTGGTGTTGAAGGCCGTCTTCCACTCGTCCCCCTCCCTGATCCTGATGTGATGGGTAGGCATTGCGTAAGTCCAACTTGGTAAATATCTTGGCTCCCTGGAGTAGGTCAAAGGCCGTGGTCATGAGTGGTAGTGGGTAGCAGTTCTTGACCATGATGGCATTGAGACCTCGATAGTCAATGCAGGGGCGGAGCAACTTGTCCTTCTCCATGAAGAAGAATCACGCCCCTGCTGGGGAGGAAGAAGGGCGGATGAGCCCAGCTGCCAGAGACTCGGAGATGTACTTCTCTATAGCTTGCCTTTTGATGGGAGAGAGAGAGAGTAGAGATGCCCTTTGGGTGGTGCAATCCTGGGCAGGGGGTCAATTCTGCAGTCATAGGGTCTGTGAGGAGGGAAGGACAGTGCTTGGATCTTGCTGAAGATGAGTCTTAAGTCCAGGTTTTCCGGAGGCACATGAGAGAGGTCGGGAAACTCCCTGGCTGAAGGCTGCGGTGGTTTGGCGGGAGGCAGAGTGGAGTTCAGGCAGGAAGCTAGGCAGGTATGGCTCCAGCCTAGGGTGGTGTTATCGGCCCAGTTTAGATGGGGGTTGTGCTGCGGTAACCAGGGTAATCCTAGGATGATGGGTATGTGGGGGTTGTTCATGACGTGGAGTTGGATGGTTTCAGAGTGGTTGCCGGAAATCCTCAGGGTGAGCGGGGCAGTAAGGTGGGTGATGGTGGTCAAGCTGGTGCCATTGAGTGTCAGGACTGTGAGAAGGATATCGAGGGTGAGTAGTGGGATTCCCAGATGCTTGGCAGTGGCGGAGCAGATCAGGTTCCTGTCTGCTCCTGAGTCGACGAGGGCCTGGAGATGGTGATGCTGGTTGTCATGGATGATGGTGACAGGGAGTAACGGTTGATCAGCGGGGGGGCTGGTTCTGAGCATTGCCCACCAGGGCCCCTCGATTCACTGGTGGTCTCGTTCCCTTTAGCGGGCAGACTCGGCAGATGTGTCCTCGATGACTGCAGTAGAAACAGGCCCCTGTGCTCCACCGGCGCTGTTGTTCCTCCGCTGACATCCATACCCGGTCTACCTGCATGGGTTCGACGGACGAGGCGGGTGGTGGAGAGGAGGTGAAGCTGGGGCAGGTCTTCTCTCTCCTCTGTTGTTGGAACCGGGCGTCGATATGGTTGGCGAGGTCTATGAGAATGGAGAGGTCCGATGACAGTTCCCGCGATACCAGTTCATCCTTAATGGCATCAGACAAGCCATGCAGGAACAAGTCAACTTGGGCACTCTCGTTCCAACTGCACGATGCCACCAATGTATGGAACTCGATGGCGTAGTCCAAGGTAGACCGGGACCCCTGCCGCAGCTCCATGAGTTCCCTAGCTGCCTCCCAGCCAGACAGAAAACAGTCGAAAGTTCGCCCCATCTCCTCAGAGAAATCTTTGAAACTGTAGCAACAGGGAGCATCGGCGTCCCAAACCACTGTTCCCCACTCCCTGGCTTTGCCGGTGAGGAGCGTGATGATATATGCCACCTGGTAGCATTCTGTGGGGAAGGTCAGACGTTGCAGCTCCATGATCAATGAGCATTGAGATAGGAATGATCTGCAAGTACCTGGCTCTCTATTGTAGGGTTGATGTGCTGGGAGTCTCGGCTCACGGAGAAAAGCAGTGGCAGGAGCTGAAGTAGGAGACGGCTGGGCAGGGGTAGGCACGGCTTGATAGCGCTGCATCTGTGTGGTGAGGAGGTTGAGTGAGTTGGACAGGGTGGCGAGGTTCTGGGTGATCTGCTGGAGGTCTTGCTGATGGGTCCCGAGGAGAGTCCCTTGCTGCTGGATGGCCGTTCTCAGATGGGTGAGTTCCGCTGGATCCATGTTGGCCAGAACGTACTGTTGGGGTGGTGGAGGCATGGTGAGATAGGATCCAAAAGCAGAACACAGACAGTATTCAATAAATAAGGTGATTTAATCCAGGGAAAAAGGGCGTAGCAAAAAGGTAAACAAACAGGACAAGAAACAAATGGCAAAAATAGTCCAGGAAAAAAGAGACTAAAAACTTGACAAAAACATGAGACAGGCAAGGGCAAAAACGCTAGTGCAAAAAACCATGAACAAGAATAAACACTAGTGCAAAAAACCATGAACAAGAAAAATAGCTAGAGCAAAAAAACATGAACAAGAATAAACACTCGTGCAAAAAAACATGAACAAGAAAAATAGCTAGAGCAAAAAACCATGAGACGCAAAAAGGCACAGAAACAGCTAGAGTAGCAAACGAGACATTCTGGCGAAGTCAGAGTCTGAGAACAGCGTATTTATAAGCAGCGGTGAAAACCAGGAAGTGAACACAGGTGAGATGGAATTCCCGTCCTGGATCTGGATCGGTGTTGGTGTGAGAGAGCCGTAATCTCCGGAGTGGTTGTCCAGGGCGGAGCATGACAGTGAATTAATTAAAAAAAGGGTGAACGAACATAGGATTTCACAAAAAGACGTTGAGAAAGGTGGCTTTTGAACCTCTCACTGAAATCGAAGGGAGTTGAAGCATGCTCGAGTTTGCAGTGATCACTTCATGAAAGGTTTGTGTATCCTTCTCAGCTATGTCATTAGTGTTTTCCAAGTACTTTTCTTTCTAGGTGTCATTATTTTATGGTACTGTTAGTAAGAGTGAACACAAGTGGGAATCAAGCAAACTGTTTGTTTACACTTCAACTTGCAGTGCTTCATTGTAAAGATGTGCATGAAAAGTATTTTTTTTAAAAGTTGTAAGCCTCCATACTCTTCCACACTTTCATCTGTTTTGCAGTGTAGAAGGATGTCTGCAATAGCAGATAGCTCAAGATGTTGGGAAACTTGACTGAAGGGTAGTTTTCGAGATCGTATGATAAATCCTTCTTTCCTAGACTGTAGGAGTCTTTTCCATTGCACATTGCAATCTTCTGAATATATTTAAAGTGAGCAGTGGCTTCTAGATTATGAGCATACTCTAATAAGTTATCGCTAGTTGCCTGCACTATGGCAGCTATTTTGGTTTGCTTGACCACTAACTGTTTTACCAGAAGTGAAATTGCTAAGAAAAGTCACATGACTGAAATCCAAGAATCTGGGGCACCTCCAGAAGGTTTCCTCCCATGCTCCAAACACATGCAGGTGAGGTTAACTGTTTGTCTGGCAAAGCCACAACAGGCCTAGCAAGCCAGCAGTGGATGACGTGTGCTCAAGATAAACAGACACAGTTAACTGTGTGGCACTGACAACTGTCACATGACTTCTGTTACCTAAGCCTTTTACTTTGTTAACCTTTCCCCAAAGCTAAAACTGAAAGTCTTTTTAACAATGCACCAAGAGTTTCACTGCAGTATTGTTACAATATACCTATTAAACCATTTCAGTGGATGGATAGTCAATTTTGGTTGTGTAATAATTCTGTCATTAAATTTCCTTAAATTGACCCCAATTCCGACATATTGGTGGAGAATGCAGACAATTGCTCACATTAGTTTTGGAAGCAAAGAAAAACCATGTTGAGTGCACTTGTGTGCATATTGTTGTTGCATCTGTGTCATGGTGCAGGCACTTATGGATGTATGTGCAGAAGAGGACTGTAAACAGTGAACAAGCCAAAATGTGAGACATGAATCAGGGTCAAAGAACTAGCAATGGTCGGGTGAATGGCAAACGAGGACAGGCAAGAGAGTAAACAAGAGAGGAGAAGCTAAAGTCGAGAAAATGTGCATCAGTCAAAAATAAACAAGGCTCGGTATGTACTGGGAATGGCAGAATGATACTTCGCAGTGAAGTGGTGTGAGAGTGGGGTTTAAATAGGCAGAGGGACTAATAGGGTGATGAGTGACAGCTGTGGTTAATAGCCGGGAGACAGAGGGTGCTGTGAGTTCTGGGAAGTGTAGCTCATAGAGTCCATGTTTGTAGTTTGGTCAAAATCAGCAGGTTTACTGACAGAGCCCCCCGAGGAGCTACCACCGGGGGCTACCGATTTTCTAGGGCTACCCCTACCTCTGGGTACAGGTTTGACAGGATGTGTGGCATGGAATTCTTACTTGAGAAGTGGATCAAGGATGTCCTTGGCAGGAACCCAGCTCTGTTCCTCAGGTCCATAACCCTCCCAATCTACCAGGTACTCAATCTGCCCTCTTTGTCATCTAGAGTTGATGATCTTGTTGACCTGGTAGATGGGTTCGCTCTCCAGGTTGAAGGCTGGGTGTTCCTGGCTGGGTGTGTTTTCATCGAGAGGGCCTGGGATAGCAGGTTTCAAACAGGATACGTGAAATGTGGGTGATAGTTTGCTGTGAGGGGGGAGCTCTAGCCGATACAACACTTCGTTGATGCATTCTGTGACTTTGAATGGCCCGATATATCTTGGTTGTAATTTTTTGCAGGAATTGGATTCTCAGAGATTTTTGGTTGCAATCCATACTCTGTCCCCTGGGCTGTATACAGGTGTTTCTGCTCTGTGTTTGTTCACATACTCTTTGTACTTGGCATTGACCGTTTCAATATGTTGGTGTACTTCTTCCCAAACTGTTTGGCTGCATGAGACCCAGTCCTCTACAGCTTGAATCTGGTTGGGTAAGTCATCCCAAGGGAACGGGGTGGCTGGTAGCTGAGTATGCACTGAAATGTTGTTAATTGAGTTGCCGAGTGCTTGAGGGAGTTCTGTGCATACTCAGTCCATGGAAGGAAGTGTGCCCAGTCCCCCTGGTTGCGCATACAGAATATTCTTAAGAAACAGCTGATCTCCTCATTTGCCCTTTTGACTTGGCCGTTGGACTGAGGATGATATCCAGATGTGAGACTCACTGACCACTCCTAATCTCTCCATGAAGTTCTTCCAGAAGTGTGAAGTGAACTGTGTGCCCCTGTCACTGACAATGTCTTCCGGGAGACCATAATAATGGAACACTTGCTGGAACAACAGTTCTGCAGTTTGGGACACTGTGGGGATGCCAGGTAATGGAATGAGTCTGAGGGCTTTGGAAAAACAGTCGATGATTACCATGATGGTTGTGTTACCTAGTGAAGGGGGGAGATCAGTGATGAAATCGATGGCAATGTGGGACCAGAGTCTCTGAGGAACCAGGAGGGGACAAAGTTTGCCAGCTGGAGGTGTTCTGGGAACTTTGGCTTGGGCGCAGGTGGAACATGAAGAGATGAACTGGTTGATTTCTGTGAGCATGTTTTCCCACGAGTACTTGCTCCTGATCATCTGATGGGTGCATTGGCTGCCAGGATGTCCAGTGGCTGGTGAGGCATGGGTCCACATAATCAGTTTGCTCCTAAGATGCTTGGGTACATATAGGAGACCGGGCGGAAGATCGTTGGGAAGTGTTTGGGGTTGAGAGTCTCTGATTTCTTTATCTATGTCCCAGGTAATTGACTGGATGAAGCACTGAGGAGGAAGTATGGGATAGGTACCGGGGTCTTGGAGCATGGGAGCAAAGTTTCGTGATAGGGTGTCAGCCTTAGTATTCTTGGAGCCAGGACAAAACGATATGGTAAAATTGAACCTGGTGAAAAAGAGGGACCACCTGGCTTGGCAAGGATTTAGCTGCTTGGCCTTTCTGAGATACTCGAGGTTTTTGTGGTCAGTGAGAATAACAAACGGATGCGTGGCTCCCTCCAGCCAGTGTTGCCACTCCTCAAGGGCCAGTTTTATGGCAAGTAGTTCCCGGTTTCCCACATCGTAATTTCTTTCTGCTGAGGAGAGTTTCTTGGAAAAGAAGGCTACTGGATAGAGTTTCTGTTTTTCTCCGAATCGTTGCGATAACACAGCTCCAACTCCCGTGTCAGATGCGTCAACCTCTAAAATGAAGAGTTTGGTTGGATCTTGATGTTGCAAGATGGGAGCTGAAGTGAAGGCTTGCTTGAGGCAACTGAAAGCTTCTTCCACCATGGGGTTCCAGTGAAGACACTTGAGCCCCTTCTTAAGTAGTGATGTTAGTGGGACAGCGATGGAGCTGAAACCCCAAATAAAAAGGCAGAAAAAGTTGGTGAAACCTAGGAAACATTGGAGTTCCTTAACTGATGTGGGAGTGGGCCAAGACATGACCGCAGAGACCTTGGATGCATCCATGCTAACACCTTCGGAGCTGATGATGTAGCCCAGGAACGATATACGGTGTTGATGGAATTCACACTTCTCTGCTTTGATGTAGAGGTGGTTATGGAGTAGACATTTGAGGACCGTCCTAACGTGTTTGATGTGGCTCTCTTCATCCGGGGAATATATCAAGAGGTCGTTGATGTAGGTGATTGCATATCTGCCTAGCATGTCCCGTAACACATCATTAATGAGACACTGGAACATGCTAGGCACCGAAGAGAAGCCAGATGGCATTACCCGGTACTCAAAATGGCCGGAGGTCATACTAAACGCTGTCTTCCACTCGTCACGTTTCTTTTTTTGGATGAGGTTGTACACTCTGTGTAAGTCAAGCTTGGAGAAGATCTTAGCCGACTTATGTTGTTCTAAGGCTGCTGGGACCAGAGGAAGTGCATAAGGGTATTTGACTGACACTTGATTCAACCCTCTGTAGTCAATGCAAGGAAGAAGAACACCACCACGTTTCTCCACAAAGAAGAAGCCTGCTGAAGTAGGAGATTTTGATGGACAGATGTATCCCTGTTTGAGGGCCTCTCGGATGTATTCCTCCATAGCAGATTGCTCCTTCTGAGAGAGAGGGTAGATGTGCCCTTTAGATGGTGATATGGCCAGTAGAAGGTTGATAGCGCAGTCGTAAGGCCTTTGAGGTGGTAACCTGCAAGCTTTACCCTTACTAAAAACCTCCTTGAGGTCCAGATAACACTCGGGAACATTGTCCATGGAGTCAGGCTGGGGACTCTCTACAGAAGTGGAAGCGAGCGTGATCTTGGGACAAGAGATGCAGCCTTGAAAACATGTGGGTGACTGCTGCAGAAGCTCCTTGTTCTGCCAATAAATCAAGGGGTTGTGGAGTTGCAGCCAATGATAACCCAAAATGATGTCATGTTGGTCGGTGGTCGTGACATAGAGTGAAATGAGCACTGAATAAAGAATGCCAAATTGGACACGGACGGGAGTGGTGCGCTGGGAGACTCGACCATCCCCTATGGGTCCTCCATTGATTGTGCTGATGTTGAGCAGACTTTGAAATGGGGTTGTGGACAAGTTGAAATTCTGGATGAGCATGCTGCTGATAAAGTTCCCCTCTGCTCTTGAGTCTATGAGAGCAGAGAGAACGTGGGTAGAAGAAGTCAACTTCAACAACACAGCAATTTGGAATGACTTGGAAGTAAACCTGCGAGTGAGACTTATGTGGCATGGAGGACATTCTGCAGAAGATGAGTGAGGAGGATGAATGGGGCAGTGGTTGAGCTGATGTTCCAAACTCCCACAGTAGAAACATAGCCCCTCTCTTCTCCTCCTAATGCACTCGGAGTGTGTTAACTGGGTGTGAGAGATTTCCATAGCAGAGCTCTCTTCCGGGGTATGAGCAGGTTTACCAGCCTCTTGTAGAGAGGGACGGTGAGTCAGACGATTGCCCAAACAGATCACAAGGTCAGTGAGAGAATCCAGTGTCAACTGTTCATCCCAGCAGGCGAGCTCACTCAGTATTTCTGGGTGTAGCCCCTTGCAAAAGATCGCTTTAAGCACAGGCTCATTCCATCCACTAGCGGCCGCTAGTGTTCTGAATTCTAGCGCGTACTCCACCATGCTTCAGGAACCTTGTGACATGGTGAGTAAACTTTCACCTACTTCAATGCCTTTGGGTTCGTGGTCAAAAACCCTCTTATATTGGGCAAGAAACAGTTCATAGGCTTTCATGGGACCCATTGTTCCAGATGGCACTGGCCAATCAAAGGGCTTTACCCATGAGAAAGGAGAGAAATTTAGCTATCTTGTGTTCATCAGACAGGTTAGGCATGGTAGCGAAGTACATTGAGCACTGGAGGAGGAAACCCTTACAAGCGAGCAGATCTATGGCAAATTTCTCCAGGGCAGGGAGTTGTAGCGCTGGACTCAGAGCTGGTTCAGAACGCGGTAGGACAGCCTGCAACATCACAGTTGCTAGTTGTGACATCCTGGTGTTGAGGTCAGCTAGCATCTACTGATGCTCTCCTAGCAAGCGTCCCTGAGTGTTGAGTGCTGTCTGCTTCGCCTCTTCTGCTACATCCATGATGGCGAAGTATCCTGTCACAATGCAGGCACTTATGGATGCATGCGCAGAAGAGGAGTGTAAAGCAAACAGTGAACAAGCCAAAACATGAGACATGAATTGGGGTCGAAGAACTAACAATGGTCGGGCGAATGGCAAACAGGGCAAACGAGGACAAGTGAGAGAGTAAATGAGAGAGGAGAAGCTAAAGTTGAGAAAATGTGCATCAGTCAGAAATAAACAAGGCTCAGTATGTACTGGGGAAGGCAGAACAATACTTCACAGTGAAGTGGTGTGAGAGTGGGGCAGAGGGACTAATAGGCAGAGGGACTAATAGGGTGATGAGTGACAGCTGTGGTTAATAGTTGGGAAACGGTGCTGTGAGTTCTGGGAAGTGTAGTTCATAGAGTCTATGTTTGTAGTTTGGTCAAAATCGGCAGGTTTACTTACAATCTGGTAATAGTGTAGCAAAGCAGTTTTATCTGATAATGGCCACAGACATGCCTCTTTGTCTCTCCAATCGTTACATACATATTCAAAAAGTTTTGCTATGATGGCTTAGGACTACAATTGCCAAGATAACTTTAGGAGTGCAGTTGTCAAGAACAGTTCTGTGTTTAAGACTCCATCAATGAACAGTTGATAACTTCAAGAAAATAGAGTTTGTCAAAACTATAATGAGTATCCTGAAAACACAATTACACTTTTTGACAATGTAGGATAGTTATTGAAGTTAGTTTATAATACCGCTATCTGTTATCACCCGAATGAAGATGGGTTCCTTTTTGAGCCTGGTTCCTCTTAAGGTTCCTTCCTCATGTCATCTCAGGGAGTTTCTCCTTGCTATTGTCACCTCAGGCTTGCTCATCATTTATCAATGTTTATAAGGGTTTTTCACATGTCTCTTAAGTTACTGTCCACCCTGTTATGTCTGACTACTGTCTCTTTAAATAAAGGGCCATTTTGTTAATTGACATTTTCTGGAGCTCACATAATCATTTTGGAAGGAAAACAACTGTGGAAGGTAAGTGGCTAATTGGTCCTTTTAATGTCCATTCCCCCCCCCCCATTTCATCCTATCAGTCTGGTATGGTCAACTGGTCAACCACAACATGTCCACCCTGTAAGGAGAAATATCAGGGGCAAAAAAAAAAAGAAAGAGTTCATACTTTTTAAAAGTAAATCATTAAAATGCATAAAATTTGCTGTCTGATTTCACTTCCCTTACATCAGGATCAGTGGCGGCTGGTAGTCTTTCAAACAGGGGAGGCTGGTCGGTTATGATATTTCCAGATTTTAAAAGAAAAAAGAAAAAACACATCAGTTTTGCCCATACTCTTGCCTCTGATCTGGCTGGTTGTTGGCAGGGTCACAAACTGTGAAATAAGACTACTGTCCAATATACATGATGGTGGTGTTGGGGGGGGGGTATATTTTAACATTTTATATTTTAACCCTCATCCTACCATGCTATTTTACACCTTAATCTTACCATGTGGGGTCTGTTTGGACCCCAATACTTTTCTTTAAAATTAAAGCTTATAAAGACAAAATCACCAGATAAGTTTTGTTCAGAACATCTTGTATTAATAACAGCAATACACTAAAGGGCCCAAGGCATAAAGAACACACTTAACCTTCATCCTACCAGCCAACTTTACATACACAAACTACCAGGCGGGGTCCGTATGGACCCCAGGAGGGAATACCTTGAAATCAATGCAGTAAGAACCAATTCAATGCAGCAAACAGACATAACTTTATTGAAGAACAAAATCCACTATGGCTGAATATCAATGATGTATTATAAATGCAATAACATTGCAATAATATTGCAATAACTAGCATACATGTTGCAAATTATAGTGCCACAAAAAAAATTGGCATTATATACATGATTTTTGCAACTCATGCAGCTGTAAAACATTCTGGATTACAACTTAGGTCTTTTCTTACAGAATTTAAAACAAAAAAGTAATTGTAAAATAATTTAGGGCTTTTGTTTTGCAGCCTGTGCTTATTGCAGCAGTGGGGTCCACACGGACCCCAAGAAGGAATGCCTTGGTAGTTTCATTATGGAACATAAAAGAAATAAAAGAAGTTAACTTTCAGTGTGCTATTCAATTATAAAATGAAAGACAGATAAACTTTACTCTGGGGTCCGGTTGGACCCCAGTAACAAATTAATTATACCTTCACAATGCAAAAAGCTGATCTTCCGGTGCTTTAGTGTTTTAATTAAGACATAAATTCCGACAAATTCATAAAACTGTGAGGCAGTATGTCACATATTTTTAAAATGGCAAACAAACATATAGGTGCGGGGTCCAGATGGACCCCACTTGGTAGGATGAAGGTTAAAATTGTGGCATGTGGCATGTTGTTTAAAAATTGATCATTATTGAAAGCAGCTCTTTGTCAGGAACCTCAGCAGTAACAGCAGAGTGTTCTGGAATAGGTACAAGCACTGACCTTGGGGAGCCAAACATAGAGCTGGGTGCCACACATTTCATTCAATGACACTTTCCCTATATTTTACTTATTTTGACTGAGAAATGTTTTATTGACAATTTTGATAACCCTTCACTTTTAATCCAGGTCTGTAGTGTGAAATGTTCTCGGCTGTGTTTTTGTTTAAAAAATGTTTTCCAAATTGTAGCTGTGTTTAATTCATATCCAGAGAAATATATATTCCAATATAATATACTCAGCATAAACATTTTAAATAGATTCTATAGCTGATCTCGTATCTTTTATATGCCCTTGTGAAATTGTGCAGGTCATCAAAGCCCACGTTTGACCAAATCACGGATCCGGGTTTAATCAAGAGGCATGGCCAACAATACATTTTCCTCATCACTGAACTTGCTGTTAGTCAATTCACTTGCTCGTACCAGGAGAGCTGAAAGGAACGAGTATTATTCCCTACCTTTTTCACCAAGTCAATTTGAGGCGTTGGTCTACCCTGCTCTTGAATTTTAATTTTTTCCTCGAAAGGAAGACTGGCAAATGGCTTCGCCAAAATTAAATCAACAATGCTCGGCATCTGTGCGCAGCTTTCTTGCTAGCTGACTAGCCCCCTCAAGTTCAAGTTCAGTCACTCAAATAAACGAAATTTCTGGAACTAAGATAGCAAACTTGACAACACTATATTTACACTTTATTTACAATGAAAATATATACAAACTAAAAAAGCTGGTAGAAATCGTATGTAATGAATGAAATCGAAATGTAAGCTGATCTCTTACAACACACACACAGCCAGCGTCTAGTCCGGAGATGAGCTCCTCTGCTCTCGCTCTCCCTCCTTAAGTAGGGCGTGGTCACTGGGAAGACACACAAACACAGGTTAATTGCTGTCAGGTGTAGTGATTCTGCCACTTACCTTCCCTGACTCCGCCCTCCTGTCACAGACCGGCGCTTGACCATGCCCCCGCTGCCACATACCCCCACTGCCCGACTCAGGCCGGGCGGCCGTCTGGCCTGCAGCCGACTCCCCCCCCCCCCCCCCCCCCCCCCTTGACGGGAGAGGAAGTCCGCCACGACCATCTGCGCTCGCCTCAGCGACTTAAGGACCCGCTCGCCTCAGCGACTTAAGGACGGCCCTCAGGTGTTGCAAGTGCCGCTGCCAGTCATTACTGTAAATGATGATATCGTCAAGGTATGCGGCCGCATAGGTGGCGTGGGGGCAGAGGACCCTGTCCATCAGCCGCTGAAACGTAGCAGGCGCCCAAAACAGCCCAAACGGAAGTGTGACAAATTGGTGCAAGCTGAACGGTGTGGAAAAGGCTGTTTTCTCCCGGGATAATGGAGTCAAGGGGATCTGCCAATAACCCTTTGTTAAATCCAGTGTCGAGTAAAAACGAGCTGTGCCTAGCTGATCGAGCAACTCATCAACACGAGGCATTGGGTACGCATCAAATTTAGACACCGCGTTGACTTTTCTATAGTCCACACAGAACCGGACCGACCCGTCGGCCTTGGGTACCAAGACCACCGGGCTGCTCCAGTCACTGTGGGACTCCTCGACGATGCCCATTTCGAGCATGGCCTTGAGTTCTTCCCGAACCACTTTTTTCTTGTGCTCGGGTAACCTGTTAGGGTGGCTACGCACTACCACCCCCGGGGGCGTCTCAATGTGGTGCTCTATGAGGTTGGTGCGGCCGGGCAGGGGCGAGAACACGTCCGTAAACTCGGTATGCAACTGGGCAACCTCTGCGAGTTGGGTCGGGGAGAGGTGGTCTCCACAGGGGACTGGAGAGGTACGCGATGCCAATGTTCCCTTTTGCACCTCTGGCCCCAGCTCCACCTTCTCCGGACCCACCAACACCAGCGCCACGGGGACCTCCTCGTTCCAGAGTTTGAGTAGGTTGAGGTGGTAAATCTGTTGCGCCCCTATCCGTTCGCCTCACCTCATAGTCAATGTCCCCGACTCGCCGTGTGACCTCAAAGGGTCCTTGCCACTTGGCGACTAATTTGGAGCTCGATGTGGGCAACAGTACGAGTACTTTCTCTCCCGGTGCGAACTCCCTAAGGCGCGTACCCTTGTCATACAGGCGGGCTTGTCGTTCTTGGGCCTGCCGCAAATTCTCCTGAGTTAGGTGCGTGAGCGTGTGGAGTTTTGCACACAGGTCAATAACGTATTGGATTTCGTTTTTACTTGGTGAAGGTCCCTCCTCCCAATTTTCCCGCAGCACGTCTAGGATGCCGCGTGGCTTACGCCCGTATAACAATTAGAACGGGGATAACCCCGTGGAGGCTTGGGGGACCTCTCGCACTGCAAAGAGCAAGGGTTTGAGCCATCTATCCCAATTACGTGCGTCCTCACTTACGAATTTTTTAATTATGTTCTTGAGGGTGCGGTTGAACCGTTCAACTAAACCGTCCGTTTGTGGTTGATACACGCTGGTGCGGATCGGCTTAATACCCAATAACCCATACAGTTCGTTCAGTGTACGTGACATAAACGAGGTGCCTTGGTCAGTCAGACTCTCTTTCGGGATTCCAACTCAGGAGATAACGCGGAAGAGTGCCTCCGCAATACTGCATGCTGAGATATTGCAAAGAGGCACTGCTTCCGGGTATCGCGTTGCATAGTCCACTAGAACTAATATAAAGCGGTACCCTCGTGTTGACCGATCTAATGGCCCGACGAGATCCATCCCAATTCTTTCGAACGGGGTCTCGATTAACGGTAGAGGGTGCAAAGGCGCTTTTGGAATGGCCGCTGGATTTACTAACTGGCATTCGCGGCACGCTGTACACCACCTACAGACATCGCCGTGAATCCCCGGCCAATAGAACCGGGCCATTATTCGGTCTAGTGTTTTATCCTGCCCTAAGTGTCCAGCCATGGGATTAAAGTGAGCCACCTGGAATACCAATTCCCAGCGGCTCTTCGGAATTAAAAGCTGCATGACTCGCTCTTTAGTTTGAGTGTCCTGCCTCACTTGTTATAACCTATCCTTCATAATCGCGAAGTAGGGGAAGGACGGGGTGGACTTCGGCGGGAGCGTTTGACCATCGATTACTCTCACTTGGTCAAACGCATGCCTCAGAGTCTCGTCTCGCGACTGTTCTAATGGGAAATCCGCGAGGGATTCCCCAATAGAGAGAGGAGGAGCCGGCGGCTCCTCACTCTGACGCGGAGATGACGTAGACAGCTCTGTGACAGCTGCTCCCGCCAAAGCGACACTGGGACCTCCCCCTGTTAAATGGCAGGACCCACTCTTCACTAAATGTGTCATTAAATCCCGAAATCCCGGCCAATCAGTCCCCAAAATTAAAGAGTGGGTAAGGCGAGGATTAACCGCCGCCTTCACTATGGGTTTTTCCCCTCTGAAAAAAATGTGGACCGACACCAAAGGGTAGCGGTGAACATCCCCGTGCACACACAACACCTTCACCCCCTGTGCTCCCCCCAATGCCTCGTTTTGAACCAGGCTTTGGCGAACTGAGGTCTGATTACAACCCGAATCCACCAACGCCTGATATGTAGCCCCTTGGATACTCACCGGTATGCGATACACTCCGGCCCGATCGAGGGCGACCTCTGGCGCGTCGGGGATCCGAACCACCGCGCCCACTTCCATTGCCGTGCACTGCTGTTGAAGATGGCCCGGCTCCCCGCAGCGCCAGCAAACCGGCCCGGGCTTTCCCTCTGCACCGGTGTTCTGGGGCTCACTCACCTGAGGTGGGGGAGAGACAGACACAGAAGGGAGAAACGGGAGGGCACCGCGGGTGTGGCGGGTCGGCTGGTGTGGCGCCGGCCCCCTTCTCCACGGTGGGGGAATGGGGCAAGGACGGGACACAGAAGGAGGGGGAGAAAGAGAAGAGGAGAGAAGAGAAGACGCCGTCTGCTGTCCTGCCGCCGGAACAGCCGCCAAATGATCCTCCACCAGCTCGACTGCCTGATCCAGCGCCACCGGTCGGTGGCACTGGACCCACTCCGCGGTTCCTGCTGGTAGGCGAGCGATGAATTGTTCCAGCACCACCTGGTCGATGATCCCCTCAGCGTCGCAGTTGTCGGCCCTCAACCACCGCCAGCAGGCGTCCCGGAGCTGCTGGCCAAACGCGAACGGCCAGCTGACTTCCAGCGCGGAAGCGCTGGCGCTGTTGCTCTGGCATACGCCCCACGCGCTGGAGGATGGCCCGGCGGAGGTCCGCGTAGGCCAGCCGGCGGTCGGCGGGGAGCTGTAGCATGGCCAGCTGCGCCTCTCCCATTAGGAGGAGGAGAAGGCGCGCCGCGCGCTGCTCCATCGGCCACCCCGAGGCTTCTGCGACTTGTTCGAATAACGTGATGAAAGCCTCGGGGTCGTCCTGCGGACCCATCTTGGTAATGGTGAGGGGAGATGGGCCCGCGGCCGGAGCGCTGGTGGACCCCGCCGATGCGAGGAGGTGCCGGAACGCCTCGCGGTCTTCCTGCTGGGCTAGCACCAGGGCTTCGAAGCGTCGCTCCTATTCCTTCCGGAGGGTGACGAGCACCTGGTGCTGGCTTTGCTGGGCCGTGGCGAGGGCATGGACCAGGTCGGCGAATGGGGAGGACTCCATGGGGCTGAACTGCTGGTGCTCCACTCTGGTCCCGGGTTTCAGCACCACTGTAATGGTTCACTAGGGGCGAGTGGAGCACAGAGGACGGCAGGACAGAGATCAGGTTTGCAAACGGCTTTATTGCCACACTTTTCAGTGAACAATTCGGTATTGGCTAGACACACACACAGCCAGCGTCTTGTCCGGAGATGAGCTCCTCTGCTCTCGCTCTCCCTCCTTAAGTAGGGCACGGTCACTGGGAAGACACACAAACACAGGTTAATTGCCATCAGGTGTAGTGATTCTGCCACCTACCTTCCCTGGCTCCACCCTCCTGTCACAGACCGGCGCTTGACCACGCCCCCGCTGCCACACTGACTTTCAGTTGTTTGTTCAGTTCTCCGTTCATTCACTTCTTCCACATAAGGGCAAGATGGCAGCAATATCCAGTTTAGAAAAAAGACGGCTACTCCACTCTTTCTCTATTTTCTCCATACTGAGTACTCTGCTATTACTGCTTGGCTCAGACAATTACTAAAACCTGGGACAGAACGGGACGTTGCCAGTTTTAGCAACAACTGCGGGGAGGTCACTGCCCGAGCTATATGTCCTGTCCCGTTCCATCCCGGGTTTTAGCAACAACCCTTGGCTCACTCCGGGAGGACTGGTGGAACTGAACTTTCCTTTAAAAAAAATAAATAAATAAATAAATACTTTCCTTTCTTGTTTTCTTTTCCTTTAATTCTAGGTACTGTACTCTCTTTCAATACAGGCTTGTAGCCAATGCTCCTCAACAGATCAGAGGTCTCATATGAGTCTTCAGTAAAATGTGCAGAGCAGAGGAGAGACCACTTCATACGCACCCAATGTGCCTGTGAAATTCTTGCAAAATGAGTCCAAATCTTTGCAGTTTGAACATTCTTGGGCCATGAATGCAATGTAAATCCACCTTCTGTCGCATTGCTGCACCTGCCAGCAACACATCTATGTGGCATGGCGATAAATTAGCTCAAAATGAAGGATTGGCGTTGCGGTCAGCTCTGTGTTTTAGTATAGAGGAAATGGTGATGAGACTGATAGACTTCCTGTTGTGACATTACGGACATCAAGGACATTCACTCAGACCGCTACTTATATAAATCACTTTAATCGTAAAAATTACGAATTAGATTTATTGTTCATGCTTAAAACTATTCCTGTGCCATTCATGAGGTCTCAAGGCATTTCTAAATGAAAGTGAGGCCATGGCTCTGCATATATGCTTTAAGGTGTGCAAGTGTGCAAGGCCATCATTGTCATTTTTCATGTCAAAATTAACCATGCAGTCTCTATTGGGCACAAAGGGGACAGGCACCCTCTTCTGCAGCCATGCCTTTGTTATATGTACAGTGGTGCTTGAAAGTTTGTGAACCCTTTAGAATTTTCTGTATTTCTGCATAAATATGACTTAAAACATCATCAGATTTTCACACAAGTCCTAAAAGTAGATTAAAAAAAGAAGCCAGTTAAACAAATGAGACAAAAATATTATACTTAGTTATTTATTTATTGAGGAAAATGATCCAATATTACATATCTGTGAGTGGCAAAAGTATATGAACCTCTAGGATTAGCAGTTAATTTGAAGGTGAAATTAGAGTCAGGTGTTTTCAATCAATAGGCTGACAATCAGGTGTGAGTGAGCACCCTTTTTTATTTAAAGAACAGGGATCTATCAAAGTCTGATCTTCACAACACATGTTTGTGGAAGTGTATCATGGCACGATCAAAGGAGATTTCTGAGGACCTCAGAAAAAGCATTGTTGATGCTCATCAGGCTGGAAAAGGTTACAAAACCATCTCTAAAGAGTTTGGACTCCACCAATCCACAGTCAGACAGATTGTGTACAAATGGAGGAAATTCAAGACCATTATTCCCCTCCTCAGGAGTGGTCGACCAACAAAGATCACTCCAAGAGCAAGGCGTGTAATAGTCGGCAAGATCACAAAGGACCCCAGGGTAACTTCTAAGCAACTGAAGGCCTCTCTCATATTGGCTAATGTTAATGTTCATGAGTCCACCATCAGGAGAACACTGAACAACAATGGTGTCCATGGCAGGGTTCCAAGGAGAAAGCCACTGCTCTCCAAACAGAACATTGCTGCTCATCTGCAGTTTGCTAAAGATCATGTGGACAAGCCAGAAGGCTATTGGAAAAATGTTTTGTGGATGGATGAAACCAAAATAGAACTTTTTGGTTTAAATGAGAACCGTTATGATTGGAGAAAAGAAAACACTGCATTCCAGCATAAGAACCTTATCCCATCTGTGAAACATGGTGGTGGTAGTATCATGGTTTGGGCCTGTTTTGCTGCATCTGGACCAGGACAGCTTGCCATCATTGATGGAACAATGAATTCTGAATTATACCAGCGAATTCTAAAGGAAAATGTCAGGACATCTGTCCATGAACTGAATCTCAAGAGAAGGTGGGTCATGCAGCAAGACAACGACCATAAGCACACAAGTTGTTCTACCAATGAATGGTTAAAAGAGAATAAAGTTAATGTTTTGGAATGGCCAAGTCAAAGTCTTGACCTTAATCCAATTGAAATGTTGTGGAAGGACCTGAAGCAAGCAGTTCATGTGAGGAAACCCACCAACATCCCAGAGTTGAAGCTGTTCTGTACAGAGGAATGGGCTAAAATTCCTCCAAGCTGGTGTGCAGGACTGATCAACAGTTACCAGAAAAGTTTAGTTGCAGTTATTGCTGCACAAGGGGGTCACAGCAGATACTGAATGCAAAGGTTCACATACTTTTGCCACTCACAGATATGTAATATTGGATCATTTTCCTCAATAAATGAATGACCAAGTATAATATTTTTGTCTCATTTGTTTAGACTGGGTTCTCTTTATCTACTTTTAGGACTTATGTGAAAATCTGATGATGTTTTGGATCATATTTATGCAGAAATATAGAAAATTCTAAAGGGTTCACAAACTTTCAAGCACCACTGTACAGAATGTGGTTTTGCACTGTCTTGCTGAAATATCCCTGGAAAAGATGTCATCTTGAATGCAGCATATGTTGCTCTAAAACTTCTATGTGCTTTTCTGCATTAATGTTGCCATCACATAAGTAAAAGTTACCTTTGCCAAGGGCACTGACAATACCATACCATGACAGACCCTGGCTTTTAGACTTGTTGCTAGTAACAGCCTTGGTTGTCCTTTTCATCTTTTTAGTCTGGCACACGTGGTGTCCATTTCTTATTAAAAAAAAGGCCTGGAATACTGATTTGTCTGACCATAATATACATTTCCATTTTGTGATGGTCCATCCCAGATGCCTCCAAGCTCAGATAAGTTGGTGGTGCTTCTGGATGCAGTTAACATAAGGCTTCCTTTTTGCACAGTAAGTTTTTACCTGTCATTTGTGGATGCAACTCCATATTATAATGTTTGACAAAATTCTACAAAAATAATTACAGGCCCATGTGGTTATATCAGTAATAGATGAATGATGGTTCTTGATGCAGTGCCATCTGAGGGAACAGATTATGAGCGTTCAGCTTAGGCTTGCACCATTGCTTTTTATGCACTGAAATTCCTCCAGATTCCTTGAATCCTTTGATATACACTATAGAGGGTGGTATATCCAAACCCCTTCCTATATTTGAGGAACATTGTTTTTAAGCATTTTAATAATTCTCATGCATTTGTTGACAAACTGGAAATCCTCAACCCATTTTTGATCCTCAAAAACTCAGCTTTTCCTGAATTGTTTTGTACCAAATCATGATTACAATCACCTGTTGACATCTTCCATTTCAAAGTACATTGAATTGTGTACATTGTTACTAGCCCAATATTGCCCAGGTCTCAGCTTCTCTGGAATGTGTTGCAGGGCTGAAATGTGGGAATGGATATTAAATGAAATGACGTTGACCAGACAAAACATGAAATATCTTGGGTTCATGCTGTCTGCAATGAAATACAAGTTAAAATAAGTAGAGATCACTGCTCTCTTTTTTTTTTTATTTGCATTTTGCTACTGTCCCAATTTCTGATTTGGAGTTGTAAAAAAATACACATTATTTAAAAAAAAAATACAGTAATTTTCATTATGAAGCCACGTGTGGATCAGAAGTGGAGTGAACCCAGCCCTGTATTGTGCATGCCAAAGAAGTGCAGCACTTTTTGGGATTAGCTATTTTCTACTGATGATTTATTAGGCATTATAGTGCCCTGGCTGCCCCTCTCACTGCATTTACCTCAACAGCTATCCGGTTTTCCTGGTCATCTGCCACAGAAGCAGCTTTTAGCGAACTCAAGTAGTTTAGTACTTTCCCCCATCCTGTCACAGCCTGATCCCAATTGTCACTTCAATGTGGAAGTGGATGCTTCAGATGTGGGTGTTGCTGTCCTTTCACAACGCTTGGTAAAGGATGAAAAGGTGCACCCATGTGCATTTTTCTCCCACTGACTCACCCCATCTGAATGTATTTATGGCATTGGCAATCAAGAATTGCTTGCAGTGAAGTTGGCTCTGTAAGAGTGGAGGCACTGGCTAGAGGGAGCTAGAGTGCTGTTCCTGGTTTGGACCAATCATAAAAACCTAGAATACATTCACACAGCTAAACTTCTCAGCTCTCATCAGGCTTGCTGGTCTCTTTTTTTCTAGATTCAACTTTACCCTCTCATTCCACTCCAGGTCCAAGAACAAACCAGATGCTCCATCCTGCATTTTCCCACACCTGATAGGCCTAATAAGCCCAGAAATATCCTTCCAGACCACTGTCTTGTTGGTGCAATACAATGGGACATTAAATCCTTGGTGTGCTTTGCCCAACAAGACGACTCAGCCCCCAGCCAGTGTCCTACTAACCACTTGTTTGTTCCCATGTCTGTACAATCTCAGGTCCTGCAGTGGGGTCAGTCTTCCTGGTTTTCTTGTCATCCTGGAGCAAGGCACATGCAGGCATTCATAAGTCAGTGGTTTTGGTGGCCCACCATGGGAGATGATATATGCACCTTTGTCTCTGCCTGTTCTGTCTTTGCACGGAGTGATACGCTCAACGTCCTGCTGGCCTGATCCAGACCCTGTCCATACCCAAGAGACTCTGGTCCCACATCACCTAAGGTAATGGTCTTGTAATGGCCTAAGGTCACTGGTCTTCCCACCTCAGACAGTAACACTGTCACTGTTTACGGCTTTTCCAAACCTGTGAGTTTTTTACACTGACCAGCTGTGTGGAATAGTGCAGGACATTTTCAACTTGAGCCTGGAACAGGAAAGAGTGCCGGTCCTTTGGAAGACATTGTGTGTAATTCCAATACCAAAAACTGCACACCCCACTCATTTAAATGGATATTAGACCAGTGGCGCTGACCTCTCACCTGATGAAGGCTCTGGAAAGACTTGTTCTGGCACATCTCTGCACACTGGTGGGGCCAGCTATGGATCCCTTGCAGTTTGCCTACCAGCCAGGCATTGGGGTGGAAGATGCAGTCATCTACCTGCTTCATAGATCTCTCATCTTGAAAAGGCAGGAAGCACTGTTAGAATCATGTTCTTTTGATCTATCCAGTGCCTTCAACATCATCCAGCCGACTCTTCTGAGGAGGAAGATGGAGAGCACAGGGGTGGATCATCATCTTACCTCATGGACTATCTCACAAACAGACCACAGTATGTGAGGCTGAAGGACTGTGTGTCAGACACCATTCTTAGTAGCACAGGGGCTCCACAGGGGATGGTCCTGGCCCCATTTCTGTTCACACTTTACACTGCGGACTTTAGATATGATACAACTACCTGTCATCTACAGAAGTTCTCTGATGACTCTGCTATTGTGGGCTATATCCTAGATGGTGATGATGGCAAGTACAGAGAACTGACAAGGAACTTTGTGGACTGGTGCCAACGGAACTTCCTCCAGATCAATACAAGTAAAGCCAAGGAACTGGTGGTGGATTTCCGCAGGACGAGGTTCTCTTCACCTACCCCAGTGAACATTCAGGGAAAGGACATTGAGATCGTTAGGAGCTACAGGTACCTGAGTGTTCATCTGAACAATAAACTGGGCTGGACTGATCACACACACGCCCTGTACAAGAAAGGCCAGAGCAGACTCCACTTGCTAAGGAGGCTCAGGGCCTTTGGAGTACAGGGTCCACTTCTGAACTCTTTTTATGACTCTGTGGTGGCATCAGCCATATTCTATGGAGTTGTCCATTGGGGAAGCAGTATCACAACAGCAGAGAGGAAAAAACTTAACAAATTGATTAGGAAGGCAGGATCTGTCCTGGGCTGTGCACTGGACTCAGTGGACGTAGTGGGGGAGAGGAGGATGTTGGCCAAGTTGTCATCCTTAATGGCGAACACCTCCCATCCACTGCAGGAGTCAGTAGTAGCACTGGGCAGCTCCTTCAGTGACTGGCTCCTCCATCTGCGGTGTGTTAAGGAGAGATACAGCAGCTCCTTCCTCCTTACTGCTGTGAGACTGTACAACCGGCACCTCACCAAGCACAGCACCAGTCACTCCTTGCAATAATGAACAATACTGTCCGTACGGATACTGTGTGCACTGACTATCAGCATCAGTACTTTACAGCGGACTGCTAGCTGCACATGGTTAAAATGGCCCTTGTGCAATATACCTACTTACTTGTGCAATACTACCTGGGTAATACTGGTAATAATACCTGTGCAATACTTACACGTGCAATATCACCTTTGTAATACACTTATGTTAACTATATATCTGCAAACCTGTTAATTTATGCAAATTTGTTAATTTTTTATCTCTAAATTTGTAGTTTATTTCTTATATATATTTTTGTATGCTTAGTACTTTTGCACTCCTCCTTCACTACCTTATCTTTTTCTCTTTATATATTTTGCTGCTGTAACAATGTAAATTTCCCCTTGTGGGATAATAAAAGGTTATCTTATCTTATTCCCCTTCCCAAACTCCCCTCTGCCAAGGAAACGACCAATTTAATGATTACACCTGTTTTCAGTTTTCACAGATGACCTGTGGATATGGTGTCAGACAGCGATCCTCAATTTACATCTCATTTCTGGAAAACTTTCTGTAAATGCATTGGTGCCTCTGTCAGTTTATCCTCAGGCTATTAGAGATCCTGTCTAAAGTCCTGCTTTTATTTTGCTTTTTAAGAGTCAACTTGTGCTTTTGTTTGTTTTCATTTACCATGTGGTGGTATCACGTTTGTTTTTGATGATCATGTGCTTCTGATCCCCACCCATTCTACTTCCTGTTTTTGTTTCCCTCCATTAGTTGTGGTTTTTATGTCCTGTCTATGGCCAGCCTCTGTCAGATCATGCCACTTGTTTTCTGTTCCATTCCAGCTATTAGTAAGTTTTTGCTTTCACTACTCCGGTTTTTTGACTTCCTGCCTGTCTGAACTCTGTTTTGGATTATTTTTGCCTCTTGGACTGTTACCTCTTGCCTGCCTTTTTGGATTTTGAGAACGTTTATTACTTTGGACTCATTTGCCCGAATCTTTGATTATAGCTTTTGACTTAAGCTGTGCTGGTCTGCAAGGGAGTCCTTTTCTGACAAAGATCTTAACAGATTGATTATTCTTTTAATTAGAACCTCACAGACACAGATTGCATCCACATCCCTTTTCTCAGCTATATTGCTCAGCAAGTTTTCATTGCACCCAGGTGCAGCACAACACACATGAAACAGCATGACTTGATCTTTCCAACAATACGTACTAGCTGCTTGTATATGCAATGAATTGTTGGTGGGGAAAAATAACTTTGAATTTACATCAAATTTAATCAGTTCCAATCTGCATTCAAGTCTGCATCCATATGCACACCCATTACTCTTGTTTGAATTACTCATGAACTATGATATGCAACACATCACAATAGCAGAATTAGAGCTTTGTAATGATTCTAGTCACATGTTATGTTTTGAAAACAGATCATGCTTCTGTAATGTAATATCTTCACCAGTTTTCACACTCAATTCAGTTAAATAAGTTATGTAGTCCCTATCGCTTCACAGTGTACCATATATCAAATAGCACAGCTTACCCTTTCCAATGAGAAATTATTTCTGTGCGATAAAGCATTGTCAAGTAATCTGGTTTTTAAGGTTATCATAAAAATTTGGCAAGATTCTTAATTTTAATCACAGTTTTGTCTTATTTCATGGAGAAACAATAGACAAATAGAACACTAATTTACACATTCAAAATTCCATAACTTCCTTCTTTGTCAACATAATTGCATGATTGAGATGTTATTTTAAAGGGTTTGACTTGCTCTTTGACTGTGCAATTTGTTTTTGAATTGATGAACCTGTCTGAGATTTATTTACCAGCCTACTGCAGTCATATGGCAAGAATAACTCAAAATAGCAAGTTAGAATTTTCAATTTAGCTATGTATGATCAAGAAATGGTGCTGAATTGAGACTCAACTCTGACCTATTTCATAAGATTACTAATGGTTCCCATGTATATAGTACAGTAGAGCTACTGCCATTATTGTAATTCTAGTAATGTCTGCTTTACCTAGCCTTGACTGCAACAGTGCTGTTTAACAAGAACAAATAGGAACTGAACTTTCTAACAGAGAAGTTGGAGTGGCAGAAGAGAATTAAACTAGAAAAAGAGTTTCTCTGTGGACAGTTGTCATCCCTCACTATATTTAAATCAGTAAAAGAGATGCTACTAACATTCTAAGGTGGAACATGATACATGGATTTTGGATCTTACCTGATTGCAATCACCTGCTTCAATCATTTTTTAAAACCGTTTAAGGGCAATTCCATGTAAATGTCAACCTCACCATGCAAAAATAAAGCAACATGTAATACATCAAAACCACTCCCAGAGATATCACCTAGGCCTGTATTTTACAGATGTGAATAAGTTGAACCAATTTGTAACCAACCTAATATGTCACTGTCAGTCTTTCTTTCTTATAATGTAAAACCCAAGCTAAAATCAACTTTGATCATGTACAATTCTATATTATTGCCACAAGCCACAGAAATGTATGCTAAAATCCACAAAACAGCAAAACAATAGCCATCCTAAATATTATTTAAGAACTTTGATAGTTTTAGCTGATATTTAGAGAGTTTTTCAAAGGGTTATAGTGGTTAAATTGCTGATTTTCTAAACATATGCCATGTCTATTTCAGACGCGTCACATCCATAACGCTGACTTTTCCTTCCGAAACTCTGCATGAAATACAAAATATTTTAAACAAAGATTTTTTAATATTCACCTTGGACCCCTCTATCAAATGGATATCTCCATTTCGACATTAGGTTTACAATTTCACAGAGTTTGATAAAAATGTACAGTCACCCAAGAAAAGTGATACTTTTTCTGTCACATCCATAACGCATCTTTTATTGGCATTTTCTGGCATGCCCTAGATGTACTATGGGAATTGTTCTTGTTCTATCACTTCTCCAGTATGGTACAGGCTTAAAATATGCAACACCTGTTTAAATACTGGGAGACAATAAAACATGCACTAGGTCATTTGTTGCCATTTTGAGTTCAAGTGTCACGTCCATAACGCTGGAATTGCTCTTAACCTTGTTTAAACTTGCCCTACATTGGCCCTGTCCCAACTTTTTTTCATTGAAATGTGTTGCAGGTTAACTTGCTTCTATAACTGTCCTATATGTTCAAAAAGTGAAAAGCTGACAGGTATAAATGTTGGCTGATGGAGAAGATATATAACCAGTAGATATGAGGATGCAAGACTGTACAGATTAAAGTAAGCTCAGTTGCCAACCACCAGGAGCAGCAGGCATATGCCATCAAAGAACACCTGCCTGAACAATTCAACCAGGTTGAAACACTCCCAGCCAAGGCCACCACAGAATTCAAGGATAAGAACTGTTGGATAAAGACTGTGGATAACCATCTAGAAGAAGCCCGGAAGCTTTTCTGGAATATGTTGCTGACACTAAATTCAATTTTAATTTAATTTTCTATACCACTTATCCATTGCAGATTGCAGGTAAACTGGAGCAATCCCAGTGGACATCTAGCAAGAGGCAGGGTACACCCTGGACAAGTCACCATTGCAGGGCCAACATAAAGATGAACAACCATTCACACTCACTCATTTTAGAGTAGCCAAATAACCTAATCCACATGTCTTTTGGACTGTAGGAGGAAACCCACACAGGCGCAAGGAGAACATGCAAACACTACACAGAAAGGCCCCAGTTAAGTGTGGGACTCAAACCCAGAACCTTCTTGTTGTAAGCCGACAGTGCTAACCACTGCACCACCATACCACCTCCATCAATTCAAAATTAGCATATCCTTTTCAAAAAAATAATATTTAAGTTTCAAGATTTGATATGTCTTTGTGCCATTTTCAATGAAATATAATGTTTCCATACTCTGCAAATCACATTGTTTTTAGTTACATTTTACACGGTGTCCCAAATTTTTGAGAATGGCAGTTGTACATATGCCCATTTAGATTATTAATTCAGTAGTGCTGAAATTTCCAAAATGTCTTAACTTGCCAAGGCCTTTTCCTGTTAGTGATCATGACCGATTACAGCTGATAGCTTCTCTGTGCCAACATAAAAATGGTTTGTTTAAAGCACTCATTGGATTGGCCAACACACAAGGGCAAGGTGCTTAGGGCAGATCAGAGAAAGATCATAGATTTACACAATTCAGGAAAGTCTCTTGGATCCATTTCTAAATAATTGCAGAGTCCAAGATCGTGAGTTCAAACAATTGTATGCAAGTATAAGCTGCTGTTATTGGGACGTGTACCCACTTTGATGGAAGAAGACCCAAACTATCACCCTGAGGTGAAAGGAACAACCCAGGAACCATGGGTGGATTGTATGTTTTGAGGGGCTTATGATGGCTAAAAATGCACGGAATCTTCCTCTGACATTTTTTCTGGGACATCATCTCAACCGGTACATATTCACCCATTCAAAAATATGCACACTGATGTGTCTGCCCATCTACATATGCATCTACTGCAACACAATCATTTGTCATCAATTTATGAGAATAGAAAAAAAAGCTTTTCCTCACCATGAGTTCATTGGATATCAGTGGCAGTGGGAGATCCCCTGTTCTCTAAAGAATCAGTCTGTCTCCAGAGAGCTTGTCAGACTTGCTGGGCAATAGTTTCCCTAACTTGGACCTGGAAAAGTCCCCATTACTCATGATATGCCATCCTCATTGTGGTGGAAAAGTGTAATAAGACTCGCGGCTGTTAGGAAAAAGCAGACAGAAATATGAGTTTATTCATACCCTTGCAAGAGTCGGACTTCCCAGTGAAAGCGTTTCAAAAAACGTTTCACCCAGAGAGGCATTCTCTATTTTCACACACACACACACACACACACACACACACACACACACACACACTGTTTTATACAGGTTTGCATAACCGACATATCAGTTGTTTCTCTGTTATCTCCTTTCACGGTCAGGGACATCTCCTCTATTGCTACCTTGTTCTCACGTGCAAGGAAATCACATGCAAGAGTCCATTCGATGCACATGCAGCCTTGGGTGCACCTGAGAGTTCTTCAGGTGCACGCACCAAAGCACGCCAGACTGACAGAACCTCCACAAACAGCTCCCTCCAGGAGTGAAAATCCATCTCTCTAGGCTCCAGTGGGGGCTTGGGCTCAGGCTCAGGACAAGACTTGGACTCTTGGCTAGGAGTGGGCGTGTACTCAGGAGAGGACTTGGAGTCTGGACTGGAAGTGGGCTCAAATTCTGGGGATGGCTCCGGACTGGACTCAGGTTTGAGCTCAGGAGATGACTTGGACTCTGTAGAGGACTCGAGCTCTGGACTGGACTCGCACCCTGGAGGTTTCTTGAGTTCTGGACTGGACTCAGGCTCAAGCTCTGGAGAGGACTTGAGCTCTGGACTGGACTCGCACCCTGGAGGTTTCTTGAGTTCTGGACTGGACTCAGGCTCAAGCTCTGGAGAGGACTTGAGCTCTGGACTGGACTCGAGCCTTGGAGATGACTTGGGCTCTGGGCAGGGAATGAGCTCAGACTCTGGACTTGACTCAGACCCTGGACTTGACTTGGACACTGGACTTGACTCTAGTTCAAACACTGGACTTGACTTGGACGCTGGACTGGACTGTAGTTCGAACTCTGGACTTGACTTGGACGCTGGACTGGACTGTAGTTCGAACTCTGGACTTGACTTGGACTCTGGACTTGACTCTGGTTCAAACACTGGACTTGATTTGGACTCTTGACTGGACTGTAGTTCGAACTCTGGACTTGACTTGGACTTTTGACTGGCATGGGCTTGAGCTCTGTCAATGCATTGCTACAGTCCTGGTCAGGGCCTGGTGTCGGGATGACAATGTCTTCATAGGCAGGCAGCAGCAGGACGACCATGCCTTCACAGCCAGGCTGTGGCAGGACGACCACGCTTTCATGGGTGGGCGGAGGCGGGACGACGGTGACAATGCCTTCATGGCCGGGTGGCGAGGTGACGACAACGATTCCTTCATGGCCGGGCAGTGGTGGAGCAACAACGACAACGTATTCATAGCCAGCTAAGGCAGAGGTCGCTCCATCCTCCTCTGACACTGGTTCTGGTTCTGCAATAGGCTCAGGTTCAGGCACTGGCTTTGACTCTGGCATGGGCACTGGAGCTGACTCAGGTGCTGGCACTGGTGCTGGAGTAGACACTGGTGCAGGCTCTGATGCTGGTTCTGGCACTGGAGCTGACTCTGACTCTGGTGCTGGCACCGGTTCAGGAGTAGGCACTGGCACAGGCTCTGATGCAGTTCTACTGCAGCAAGGTGAAAGTGGAGATGATTGGTCTGTTGCCTATTTTTCTAAAAAGCGCAATAAACAAAGAACATATTTTAACATTGAGAAAGAAGCACTGGTTATGGCCATGCCATTTTGAGGTATGTATACATCGCATCACGTCCCCACAGGCCATTACTGCCAGCAGATTTTTAGAATGCAGACTCTAATCAAAATATAGCCGCTAGTGGTGATAAAGGGCCCTCACACTCATTAAATTGTGCCCGTCATATTTTGTAATCAAAGAATGCAGCTGTTGTGTTTGTTAAATGTAGGTACATCAGATGTGTTTTCCCTCCAAAACTCATGAATGCTGGATGAGGTGAGTGGCAACCAAAGCAATAAATTGATATAGGGAGCGCTATGTAGCTCATGGGGCCACCCTATGCTGATGTACAATATCAATTCAAAAGATATCCTAGGACAAATGCTGGAGTAAAGTTCCATGTGTTTTCAGCCACTGTAAGCCCCTCAAAAAATGTGGGAAAATTTGAAAGTCCCACATTCCATTTAACATAGGGCGCCATAACATTCTCGTTTGAGGCATCCTTCGCAATTTATCATCCTGTACGTCTGAAGTTTTTATCAATCAACTTTCATGGAAAACTGATGAAGTGCCTAGGAGAAGTGCAAAAAAGTATGCAAAAAATAGTTAAAAACACCACACTGTGAAACATTTCAGCCTTGTTTAGTTATGTCCACTTACTTTTTCTCTTTAACTCAATGAGCTCTGAAAAGTGTTTTAATTTGAACTAATCTGTGCAAGTTTTCAAAGGTTAGACTTGAATTACTTAGTTGTCTTGACTAATTGAGACTTTTTCTGAGTTGAAACAAAGATGATCGTCAAATTGAGTTAACTTGCATTTCCAAATTAAACCAATTTGAAATGTTTTACAGTGCACAAATTCCAAAATGGTTGACTTCCTGTTGGGCAGTGCTAATGCAACTGAGTGGGAAATAAGTCTGCCATAGTAAGGACAATGTTCCCTCCAAAACTAAAATATTTGAATGAGTTATGTGGCAATCAAAGCAATAAATTTTGAAATATGGGGTGCCATGTAGCTGATGAGGCCAATCTATGCTAACTTATAATATATTTTGAGATGATATCCCAGAACAAAATGTCAGAGGAAGATTCTGTGCATTTTTAGCCATCATAAGCCCCTCAAAACAATTCAGGAAAATTTCAATATCCACATTCCATCCAACATTGGGTGTCATGTCGTCATTTGAGCTATCCACCATTCCTTCACAATTTATCATCATGCCTGAAGGTTGTGATGGAGCTAAGGATGAACGTTGTGGCATCCAAACCTTTAAATTTGAATCCAAATTATTAAGGGGCTCTATGATGTCTTCTAGCCTCAGCCAAGGCAAATAACCTAAGAATAATAAACTTTTGCCCTATTTTCATGAGTGCACAAAATTTCCTGAGTTTTCAAATATTTCCAAAGTGTCAAATCTGTATCTTTGAACTAGGGGGTGCCATGTAGTTAATGAAGCCCACCTAGACTGATTTACCATATCAGCTCAAATTATATCATAGGACAAATGCACGTGTAAAGTTCCATGAATTTTTAAGTCATGGTGAGCCCCTCAAAACATGGGAAAGTTTAAAAATCCCACATTCTATCTAGCATGGCTGACTTTCTGTTGGGCAGAGTCAAATACAACCAAGTGAACTTTGTCATGTATCACAAGACATGACAAAGATCACACCAAATCTTGTGCCCATCCGAGCAACTTCATTTCAACCATAGCTTGTTCTTTGGGGCACTATAGAGCTCCGGGACCACACCCAGTCCCTTGCTCAATGTAACTTTATGATTTTACACACATTTGATCAGTGTGCCAAAATTCTTGAGTTTTCAAGCATCACAAGTGCCTCAAAAATGAGTTGGCATGCGGAGAAAAAAAAAGATAATAAAAATGCTGAAAATAATAGGGCTTTGCACCCCAGTGCTCGGGCCCTAATCAGTGACTTGTTTAGAATTATAAAGCAATCTGTTATAATGTTAAGCTGTGCACTGGGACATTTGTATTCACAACAGTGAGATCATTGTTTGAAAACCCCAATTCCAAAAAAAAGTTGGGACACTAAACTGTAAAGGAAAACAGAATGTGATAATTTGCAAGTCACGGAACCACTATATTTCACTGAAAGTAGTACAAAGGCAACATATCAAATGTTGAAACAAAAATTTTATTCATCTCTCTCATTATCTCTAGCCGCTTTATCCTGTTCTACAGGGTCGCAGGCAAGCTGGAGCCTATCCCAGCTGACTACGGGCGAAAGGCGGGGTACACCCTGGACAAGTCGCCAGGTCATCACAGGGCTGACACATAGACACAGACAACCATTCACACTCACATTCACACCATTTAGAGTCACCAGTTAACCTAACCTGCATGTCTTTGGACTGTGGGGGAAACCGGAGCACCCGGAGGAAACCCATGCAGACACGGGGAGAACATGCAAACTCCACACAGAAAGGCCCTCGCCAGCCACGGGGCTCGAACCTAGACCTTCTTGCTGTGAGGCGACAGCGCTAACCACTACACCACTGTGCCACCCTGCATGACCTCTACTTTTAATAATACTAAACATTTGCGAACTAAGAAGACTAATTCCTATGGTTTTAAAAGAGAAATGTTGTCCCATTCTTGCCTGATAGTTTCAGTTGCTCAACAGTTCAGGGTCTCCTTTGTTGTATTTTGCACTTCGTAATGTGCCAAATGTTTTAAATGGGAGATAGGTCTGGACTGTAGGCAGGCCAATTTAGCACCCAACTCTTACTACAGAACCATGCAGTTTTAATATGTTCAGAAAGTGGTTGGGCATTGTCTTGCTGGAAGAAGGAAGGCCTTCCCATAACAAGAGTTTCTGCATGCCAGCATATTGCTTTGAAACATGTATACATCATTCAGCATTAATGATACCTTCCCAGATATACAAGCTACCCATGTCATGTGCACTAATGCACCCTTATACCATCACAGATGCTGGCTTTTGAACTGTGCACTGATAAGCTGGATGGTCTCTCTCCTCTTTAGCCTGGAGAACATGGTGTCCATGATTTCTAAAAAGAATTTCCAATTTTGATTCATCAGGCCTTGGGACAATTTTCCACTTCGCCTCAGTCCATTGTAAAAGAGCTCAGGCCCAGAGAAGGTCATGGTGTTTTTGGATATTGTTCACATATGGTTTTAACTTGCATTTATGGATGCAGTAATGAACTGTTTTCACAGATGATAGTTTTCTGAACTGTTGCTGAGCCCATACAGCGATTCCCACTACAGATCCATGTCTGCTTTTAATGCAGTGTTGCCTGAGGGCCTGAAGATGACAGGCATCCAATGTCAGTTTTCTACTTTGTCCCTTGCATACAGAGATTTCTCCAGATTCTTTGAATCTTTTAATGATGTGTACCAGAGATGATCCCCCAATTTTTTGCAATTTTATATTGAGGAACAATATTCTTAAGTTGTTGCACTGTCCACACAGTTGTTCACAGAACAGTGAACCCCTCCCCATCTTTACTTCTGAGAGACTCAGCCTCTCTGGGATGCTCTTTTTATACCCAATCATGTTACTGATCTGTTGCCAATTAACCAAATTAGGGTTTGTTTGTTTTTTAGCATTCCACAACTTTTTCAGTCTTTTGTTGCCCCATCCCAACTTTTCTGAAAGGTATTGCTGACAAATTCAAAATGAGTATATTTTTTAAAAAACAATAAAATTTCTCAGTTTCAACATTTGACTTTTTTCGTCTTCGTACCATTTTCAGTGAAATATAGGGTTTCCCTGATTTGCAAATCTTCACATTGTTTTTATTTTTTACACAGTGTCCCAACTTTTTTGGAATTGGGGTTGTAAATGATGTGCATACATTTTCAACGGTGATACACATTTTCAAGCTGGAGCGTATCCCAGCTGACTATGGGCGAGAGGCAGGGTACACCCTAGACAAGTAGAGACAAACAACCATTCACACCTCCAGTCAATTTAGAGTCACCAGTTAGCCTAACCTGCATGTATTTGGACTGTGGGGGAAACCGGAGCACCCAGATGAAACCTACGCAGACATGGGGAGAACATGCAAATTCCACACAGAAAGACCCCTGTTGACCGCTGGGCTTGAACCCAGAACCTTCTTGCTGTGAGGCGACAGTGCCAACCACTACAGCACCATGCCACCCATTATCTAACAGTCTTTTAGTTTTATTAGTTACTGTTGTCCATTTCTTTCTTTGGACTTTGACTGGCTAAATAAGAACAATACTCCAACCCTGTAATCTTCCTATAATAAGACCTATGATAACTCATAATTATTTACATTTTAGGCACCGAGGTATTGGAAGTTGAAGAAGTAATGTTGATGTGATCAGTAATTAATCAGTAGTTAATGTTAGGGGTCGTGGAGGTGTGGTGAGATAAGGATCCACAAGTAGAACACAGACAGTAATCAAATAAATAAAGAGATTTAATCCAAGGAAAAGGGCGTGGCACAAGGGTAAACAAACAGGACAAAAACAAATGGCAAAAATAGTCCAGATAACAAGAGACAGAAAACTAGACGAAAACACGAAACAGGCAAGGACAAAAAAAGCTAGGACAAAAAAACAAGAAAAAAACCCTAGTGCAAAAAAGCATGAACTAGAATAAACCCTTAGTGCAAAAACCATGAACTAGAAATAAACCCTTAGTGCAAAAAAACATGAAATAGAAAAATGTGCTTGAGCAAACAACCATGGAACATAACAGAGGCACAGAAACAGCTAGAAGCAAAGCGAGACATTCTGGCAAAGTTCCTGTCTGAGAATGGCGTTTTTATAACAGCAAAGAAAACCAGGACATGAATGCAGGCATGAAGGAATTCCCGTTCCGGATTCGGATCGGCGCTGGCGTGAGAGACTCATAATCTCCGGAGTGGATGTCCGGAGCAGAGCATGAGAGTTAATCAGTAGTTATTATAAAAGAGCCGTAGTTAGCTAATAAGATGGGGAGAAATGGAATACTCAGTCATTACTGCCTAGTTAATCATGAGTGTCAGTCAGACGCGCTTTGGTGCATGCACCTGAAGAACTCTCAGGTGCACCCTGGGCTGTGTGCATGTCAAATGGACTCTTGCACACACACCATTAACAATGTGCACCTGCACATGGTTGAGGAGCAATATGTGCACCTTTATAAGGACTGCTTAGACGCACGCCTAATGTGAAGTTTTTCGCTATGACAGTACACATTCCGAGCTTTATTTCATGTATCTGATTTCCTGGTGTTCTGATTCTTTGCCTGTTCCTCGTTCCTCTTTTCTCATTGCCTGTAATATCCTGTTTGCACCTCGCCCAACCTTTTGCATGTCTTTATGTTGAGTTTACTTGCCAATTTTGGACTGTTTGCCTGTGTGTGTTTATGCACTACTTGAATAAATATAATTCTGCACATACATCCACATCTTACCACGTTCTGACAGAAAACTTCGCCTAACCATGGATGTAGCGGAATTATTTCAGTACGCGATTCCACATCGCTTCCGGGTGTCCTTATCTTATCCCCTTGCCTCATATTTCCAGTGGATTTCTGAATGGAGTCTCCTGGCACCATACTCTAGAAAATATCATCCTAGGGGATTCAGCCTACAGTGTGACCTGTTCTACCAGACCTCTAAGAATGCAAGTCTCCAGAACCTACCTGGGTGAGCGTCATGTTAACTTTGATTGCTGCACGAGCATGCAGATGGGTGGATTACCTCATAAGGGTTGAGCACCCATGCCTTCAGAGCTCACAGACTTTGTTAGCCATGCTCCAGTCCATTTATGAGTTTTTAGAAGAGGAGGACCACCATGAAATTTTTTGGGAGGAGGCTATCATGCCTGAGGCTGACGCAGCGGCAGCAGATGAGGCCATTGCTCCAGAGCTCACTCCAGTGGCTGACCCAGAGACAGCAGAGGAGGCTGTCATTCCAGATCTGGTCTCACAGCCAGAGCCAGCACCTGAACCTGCATCAGAACCAGTGCCTGAACCTGAACCAGTTCCTGAACCAGTGCTAGTGTCAGTTCCAGTGCCAGTGCCAATGTCAGCGCCACCACCAGTGTCTAATCCAAAACCAGTGCCAGCACCAGAGTGGAGTTAGTTCTAATGTCAGCATCAGAGCCTGTGCCAGTGCCTACTCCTGAACCGGTGCCAGCACCAGAGTCAGAGTCAGCTCCAGTGCCAGAACCAGCATCAGAGCCTGCACCAGTGTCTACTCCAGCACCAGTGCCAGCACCTGAGTCAGCTCCAGTGCCCATGCCAGAGTCAAAGCCAGTGCCTGAACCTGAGCCTATTGCAGAACCAGAACCAGTGTCAGAGGAGGATGGAGCGACCTCTGCCTTAGCTGGCTATGAATACGTTGTCGTTGTCGCTTCACCACTGCCCGGCCATGAAGGAATCATTGTCGTCACCTCGCCACCCGGCCATGAAGGCATTGTCACCGTCGTCCCGCCTCCGCCCACCCATGAAAGCGTGGTCGTCCCGCCACAGCCTGGCTGTGAAGGCATGGTCGTCCTGCTGCTGCCTGCCTATGAAGACATTGTCATCCCGACACCAGGCCCTGACCAGGACTGTAGCAATGCATTGACAGAGCTCAAGCCCATGCCAGTCAAAAGTCCAAGTCAAGTCCAGAGTTCGAACTACAGTCCAGTCAAGAGTCCAAATCAAGTCCAGTGTTTGAACTAGAGTCAAGTCCAGAGTCCAAGTCAAGTCCAGAGTTCGAACTACAGTCCAGTCCAGCGTCCAAGTCCAGTCCAGTGTTTGAACTAGAGTCAAGTCCAGTGTCCAAGTCAAGTCCAGGGTCTGAGTCAAGTCCAGAGTCTGAGCTCATTCCCTGCCCAGAGCCCAAGTCATCTCCAAGGCTCGAGTCCAGTCCAGAGCTCAAGTCCTCTCCAGAGCTTGAGCCTGAGTCCAGTCCAGAACTCAAGAAACCTCCAGGGTGCGAGTCCAGTCCAGAGCTCAAGTCCTCTCCAGAGCTTGAGCCTGAGTCCAGTCCAGAACTCAAGAAACCTCCAGGGTGCGAGTCCAGTCCAGAGCTCGAGTCCTCTACAGAGTCCAAGTCATCTCCTGAGCTCAAACCTGAGTCCAGTCCGGAGCCATCCCCAGAATTTGAGCCCACTTCCAGTCCAGACTCCAAGTCCTCTCCTGAGTACACGCCCACTCCTAGCCAAGAGTCCAAGTCTTGTCCTGAGCCTGAGCCCAAGCCCCCACTGGAGCCTAGAGAGATGGATTTTCACTCCTGGAGGGAGCTGTTTGTGGAGGTTCTGTCAGTCTGGCGTGCTTTGGTGCGTGCACCTGAAGAACTCTCAGGTGCACCCAAGGCTGCATGTGCATCGAATGGACTCTTGCATGTGATTTCCTTGCACGTGAGAACAAGGTAGCAATAGAGGAGATGCCCCTGACCGTGAAAGGAGATAACAGAGAAACAACTGATATGTCGGTTATGCAAACCTGTATAAAACAGTGTGTGTGTGTGTGTGTGTGTGTGTGTGTGTGAAAATAGAGAATGCCTCTCTGGGTGAAACGTTTTTTGAAACGCTTTCACTGGGAAGTCCGACTCTTGCAAGGGTATGAATAAACTCATATTTCTGTCTGCTTTTTCCTAACAGCCGCGAGTCTTATTACACTTTTCCACCACAATGAGGATGGCATGTCATGAGTAATGGGGACTTTTCCAGGTCCAAGTTAGGGAAACTATTGCCCAGCAAGTCTGACAAGCTCTCTGGAGACAGACTGATTCTTTAGAGAACAGGGGATCTCCCACTGCCACTGATATCCAATGAACTCATGGTGAGGAAAAGCTTTTTTTTCTATTCTCATAAATTGATGACAAATGATTGTGTTGCAGTAGATGCATATGTAGATGGGCAGACACATCAGTGTGCATATTTTTGAATGGGTGAATATGTACCGGTTGAGATGATATCCCAGAACAAATGTCAGAGGAAGATTCCGTGCATTTTTAGCCATCATAAGCCCCTCAAAACATACAATCCACCCATGGTTCCTGGGTTGTTCCTTTCACCTCAGGGTGATAGTTTGGGTCTTCTTCCATCAAAGTGGGTACACGTCCCAATAACAGCAGCTTATACTTGCATACAATTGTTTGAACTCACGATCTTGGACTCTGCAATTATTTAGAAATGGATCCAAGAGACTTTCCTGAATTGTGTAAATCTATGATCTTTCTCTGATCTGCCCTAAGCACCTTGCCCTTGTGTGTTGGCCAATCCAATGAGTGCTTTAAACAAACCATTTTTATGTTGGCACAGAGAAGCTATCAGCTGTAATCGGTCATGATCACTAACAGGAAAAGGCCTTGGCAAGTTAAGACATTTTGGAAATTTCAGCACTACTGAATTAATAATCTAAATGGGCATATGTACAACTGCCATTCTCAAAAATTTGGGACACTGTGTAAAATGTAACTAAAAACAATGTGATTTGCAGAGTATGGAAACATTATATTTCATTGAAAATGGCACAAAGACATATCAAATCTTGAAACTTAAATATTATTTTTTTGAAAAGGATATGCTAATTTTGAATTGATGGAGGTGGTATGGTGGTGCAGTGGTTA
The DNA here is from genome assembly GCF_027579695.1 of Neoarius graeffei. Lineage (NCBI taxonomy): Eukaryota > Metazoa > Chordata > Actinopteri > Siluriformes > Ariidae > Neoarius > Neoarius graeffei. The sequence continues at coordinate 38,493,773 of NC_083576.1, read as the reverse complement.
GCACTGTCGGCTTACAACAAGAAGGTTCTGGGTTTGAGTCCCACACTTAACTGGGGCCTTTCTGTGTAGTGTTTGCATGTTCTCCTTGTGCCTGTGTGGGTTTCCTCCTACAGTCCAAAAGACATGTGGATTAGGTTATTTGGCTACTCTAAAATGAGTGAGTGTGAATGGTTGTTCATCTTTATGTTGGCCCTGCAATGGTGACTTGTCCAGGGTGTACCCTGCCTTTTGCTAGATGTCCACTGGGATTGCTCCAGTTTACCTGCAATCTAGTTAGTTTTTTGTTTCTTTTTTATCAGACATCTAGTTTTTGGGTTTGTTTACCTGACATGTTTCGACGTACGACTGTCGTCTTCCTCAGAGTGTCACCGGATGTTATTGGTGACGCATCTTTTATCAGCTGATGGTAGAAGGCGTGACCGACCTGTCAATCCAGACAGGAAGGCCACGCCTTCTGAATCATCAGCTGATAAAAGATGCGTCACCAATAACATCCGGTGACACTCTGAGGAAGACGACAGTCGTACGTCGAAACATGTCAGGTAAACAAACCCAAAAACTAGTTGTCTGATAAAAAAGAAACAAAAAACTAACTATATTTAATACCTGCAATCTGCAATGGATAAGTGGTATAGAAAATGAAATTAAAATTGAATTTAGTGTCAGCAACATATTCCACAAAAGCTTCTGGGCTTCTTCTAGATGGTTATCCACAGTCTTTATCCAACAGTTCTTATCCTTGAATTCTGTGGTGGCCTTGGCTGGGAGTGTTTCAACCTGGTTGAATTGTTCAGGCAGGTGTTCTTTGATGGCATATGCCTGCTGCTCCTGGTGGTTGGCAACTGAGCTTACTTTAATCTGTACAGTCTTGCATCCTCATATCTACTGGTTATATATCTTCTCCATCAGCCAACATTTATACCTGTCAGCTTTTCACTTTTTGAACATATAGGACAGTTATAGAAGCAAGTTAACCTGCAACACATTTCAATGAAAAAAAGTTGGGACAGGGCCAATGTAGGGCAAGTTTAAACAAGGTTAACTTACTAATAGCTGGAATGGAACAGAAAACAAGTGGCATGATCTGACAGAGGCTGGCCATAGACAGGACATAAAAACCACAACTAATGGAGGGAAACAAAAACAGGAAGTAGAATGGGTGGGGATCAGAAGCACATGATCATCAAAAACAAACGTGATACCACCACATGGTAAATGAAAACAAACAAAAGCACAAGTTGACTCTTAAAAAGCAAAATAAAAGCAGGACTTTAGACAGGATCTCTAATAGCCTGAGGATAAACTGACAGAGGCACCAATGCATTTACAGAAAGTTTTCCAGAAATGAGATGTAAATTGATGATCGCTGTCTGACACCATATCCACAGGTCATCTGTGAAAACTGAAAACAGGTGTAATCATTAAATTGGTCGTTTCCTTGGCAGAGGGGAGTTTGGGAAGGGGAATAAGATAAGATAACCTTTTATTATCCCACAAGGGGAAATTTACATTGTTACAGCAGCAAAATATATAAAGAGAAAAAGATAAGGTAGTGAAGGAGGAGTGCAAAAGTACTAAGTATACAAAAAAAAAAAAAAAATATATATATATATATATATATATATATATATATATATATATATATATATATATAAGAAATAAACTACAAATTTAGAGATAAAAAATTAACAAATTTGCATAAATTAACAGGTTTGCAGATATATAGTTAACATAAGTGTATTACAAAGGTGATATTGCACGTGTAAGTATTGCACAGGTATTATTACCAGTATTACCCAGGTAGTATTGCACAAGTAAGTAGGTATATTGCACAAGGGCCATTTTAACCATGTGCAGCTAGCAGTCCGCTGTAAAGTACTGATGCTGATAGTCAGTGCACACAGTATCCGTACGGACAGTATTGTTCATTATTGCAAGGAGTGACTGGTGCTGTGCTTGGTGAGGTGCCGGTTGTACAGTCTCACAGCAGTAAGGAGGAAGGAGCTGCTGTATCTCTCCTTAACACACCGCAGATGGAGGAGCCAGTCACTGAAGGAGCTGCCCAGTGCTACTACTGACTCCTGCAGTGGATGGGAGGTGTTCGCCATTAAGGATGACAACTTGGCCAACATCCTCCTCTCCCCCACTACGTCCACTGAGTCCAGTGCACAGCCCAGGACAGATCCTGCCTTCCTAATCAATTTGTTAAGTTTTTTCCTCTCTGCTGTTGTGATACTGCTTCCCCAATGGACAACTCCATAGAATATGGCTGATGCCACCACAGAGTCATAAAAAGAGTTCAGAAGTGGACCCTGTACTCCAAAGGCCCTGAGCCTCCTTAGCAAGTGGAGTCTGCTCTGGCCTTTCTTGTACAGGGTGTGTGTGTGATCAGTCCAGCCCAGTTTATTGTTCAGATGAACACTCAGGTACCTGTAGCTCCTAACGATCTCAATGTCCTTTCCCTGAATGTTCACTGGGGTAGGTGAAGAGAACCTCGTCCTGCGGAAATCCACCACCAGTTCCTTGGCTTTACTTGTATTGATCTGGAGGGAGTTCCGTTGGCACCAGTCCACAAAGTTCCTTGTCAGTTCTCTGTACTTGCCATCATCACCATCTAGGATATAGCCCACAATAGCAGAGTCATCAGAGAACTTCTGTAGATGACAGGTAGTTGTATCATATCTAAAGTCCGCAGTGTAAAGTGTGAACAGAAATGGGGCCAGGACCATCCCCTGTGGAGCCCCTGTGCTACTAAGAATGGTGTCTGACACACAGTCCTTCAGCCTCACATACTGTGGTCTGTTTGTGAGATAGTCCATGAGGTAAGATGATGATCCACCCCTGTGCTCTCCATCTTCCTCCTCAGAAGAGTCGGCTGGATGATGTTGAAGGCACTGGATAGATCAAAAGAACATGATTCTAACAGTGCTTCCTGCCTTTTCAAGATGAGAGAGAGATCTATGAAGCAGGTAGATGACTGCATCTTCCACCCCAATGCCTGGCTGGTAGGCAAACTGCAAGGGATCCATAGCTGGCCCCACCAGTGTGCAGAGATGTGCCAGAACAAGTCTTTCCAGAGCCTTCATCAGGTGAGAGGTCAGCGCCACTGGTCTAATATCCATTTAAATGAGTGGGGTGTGCAGTTTTTGGTATTGGAATTACACACAATGTCTTCCAAAGGACCGGCACTCTTTCCTGTTCCAGGCTCAAGTTGAAAATGTCCTGCACTATTCCACACAGCTGGTCAGTGTCAAAAAACTCACAGGTTTGGAAAAGCCGTAAACAGTGACAGTGTTACTGTCTGAGGTGGGAAGACCAGTGACCTTAGGCCATTACAAGACCATTACCTTAGGTGATGTGGGACCAGAGTCTCTTGGGTATGGACAGGGTCTGGATCAGGCCAGCAGGACGTTGAGCGTATCACTCTGTGCAAAGACAGAACAGGCAGAGACAAAGGTGCATACAGTAGAAGCCATTCATTTGTTTGCCTGTTTCCATGCCCGCACTATGCTTGGTCCGTGCGGGGTCCGTGCGAGGGCCGTGCCCGTATCGTAATCCTCCACACATGACGTGTTGATGAAGCCTGGACTGGCAACGCCCCTTAAAAAACACAGCTGCAATACCATTTTTTTTCCACGGGGAGGAGCAGTGATTTGTGAAGTTGCATTGACAAGCCAGATCAACGTTTCTGAAGAGGATGGCAATAAACCAGAGTTTAAGTCCCGTTGAAAGAAGTGCAGTTTTCTCGCTTACAGTACCATGTCCAAAACCTGACTTGAGCTGAGGCGATATTACGCCAATACGGCGCATTGCTCTAAACGTTGGTGGTATATCTGGGTTGTTATTCGTTTGTTCAATAATGCTGATTTGTTTACACTGAGTCCCGATGATTAACTATGCAATATTAGTTAGCTGTACGGCCTTGTAATGTCTGTCATTCATTTGTTATAACAGACAGACAGTTGACGTGGATTATTCAGGCATCGCGTGGGGAAAACAATACGAACATAAACACTTCTCAAAACATCCACTTCAACATGTTCCAGGTTTCCTACAAAACTGGCATGACTTTCCCTTTGTGTTGGGCAATGTATCAACATCGGGTTATTTGAGCTGTTGCTCATTTTATTGGTGACTGTTTGCCTACATCTGGCGCTGCGCATACTGTACTGTATGTGGAGTACAACGGTAAAATAATGTGTTCTTACTTCCCTTTTCTGTTTGCGCATTCCCATTATATTCACCAGTTATTTCATTTTATTAAATGCGGATTGATTTTGTCATTACTGTACTGTATGTCACACGAAGTTTGCTCCGAGCTAAGCTGGCAATTTAGAAGCACTTCTCCATAAGCAAACGGAGAGAGGGGAGGGGCGCTGCACAGATGCAGCTGTGCATATTCTGATTAATGCAAGAACAAGATAAGTACTGTAACAGTAAATAGCTGCAGCTGGCTCCTGCTGGGGCTCAGCGCTTGCACTGGCTATGTTTCTGTTTTCATCTTTAAAAAATCTTTATCTCAAACAATCTCAACAATCATAGCTTGCTACTGGTAACATCATAATAATCTACAGCACAATTTGTCTGTTTCTTAGCACAGGGTGCAGCAGGGTGTCCTGGGAAAGTGAAGTGTGTACAGTAGCTGGCTGACGAGACAGCAGCAAGACCACTAAAGTCCGCAATGCGACTGCTTTTCACTAACCTGGAATGAGCGAAACATTACGTGCTCACTGGTTGATGTCACTCCAAATCTATATACAGTATAATCTGAAACCATTTCGCATTGAGCGTCAAGAATACCGATTTTAACTTTGTAACATTTTGTGACAAATTATTCAGAAGGTGGCCATGAGCACACCAGAATCTGCGGTCTTCGCTGGTTACGAAGTTGCATTATTGCTGTCCTGGCCAGAGCGTTGTGGCCACAGCCACTGCTCAAAGTCTTGTGTACAAGCAAATATAATATTCGCTTTTTTTTTTTTCAAATGACGGCCGAGAGATCCGGGGCTATTCCCGGGAGATGAAGTTGCAAAACTGTGCAATAGACACGTTTTCATGCCAATAGTTATTTGCATTTACATGCTTAGGCTACAGTTTTTATCTCCTACAGGAAGTGATTCAACGATGGACATCATATTTTAATGATGGAAAAAATAAACAGAAAGAACGTGATCTCGAATCTCCTGTGTTTTTATTGGTGGGTGAGGAAGGAAGATCGATCAGGAAAGCCTAATATAATGGCGTAATCCTACTGCAGCGGTGCAAACCGGATGTCTCCTTTTCTTTGACTTGGAAGAGCTGATTTTTCAGGCATGTTCCTGTAGTTTCCTGCGATGCAGCCGAAAATCAGCCCTTCCTAGCGAGACACATTGTACTGTATTAGACAAGAATGGGACAGCATTCCCATTTCTAAATTTGAGAAACTTGTCTCCTCAGTACCCAGACGGTTGCAGACTGTTGTATAGAGCTAGTGTGCTACACAAAGGAAATATTACAATTGCTGCCATAGCTCCCTAACTGTTTAGACAAAAATGCTGGTACTGTACAGTACATTGCCTGCCCCCATGCTATTCGCTACTTGATAAAAAAAACAACAACAGGGAAGTCTGTCACGTCCAGAAGCAGAGCCGGCCCGTGGCATAGGCAATATAGGCAAATGCTAAGGGCGCTGCGTCCATCCAGGGGCGCAGAAACGGGGGGAGAAAAATTATGACTTCCACTATTCTGAAAACGAGTCAGCATTATAATGTCTTAGCCTAATTTAATTGTACAGCAAAGCATGTAGTCAGGGTGCGATTTGTCAAAAAAAGCGGGGTGGGGTGTGGTGGTGGTTGTTAATCATGAAACAATAAGCGCTCAAGTGCGCATCTGCGGCTATTCTCTGTTTTGGCCATGTAATAGCCTAAGTGTTGTTGGCTAAAGAGTGTTTTTGCATTACGTAGATACAGTAACTGACATAGATCTGTTGCTTGTTTTGAATATGGCTGCACTTGGAGCAGTCTGTCGGTGTCGTTGAGCAGTCTGGGCTGAAGTAAAGGTCTTTTATGCACCGAACACGTTTCGCAGCGAGATATTCCAATGGTGCCTGGCACCTTTTTTTTTTTTTAATAAAACAAAGTTGCTTTGTTGATCTGTGTTCTCATTAAAATGACAGTTTAGCAGCTCATTCAAGCAACCATGTTGCGAAGAGCTTCCTGGAGGAAAATATAATAAACGCGTTGAAAACAAGAAACAATCTCAGTGCGTCAAGACTGCAGGGAAACGAAACAAGCACTCAGATGTGTTCTCTTTACCAGCGCCGGCGATTGCCTAGAGCGCAGTGTGCCCAGGGGCGCCAAGGGCGACCAAAACCCCACCAAAAAGGAGGGATGGAGTTATTGAATGGAGATGTTACCAAGTGCATCAGTGGTGTTCAGTACAGTGTTTTCAACCACTGTGCTGCCGAACTCTAGTACCGCGGAACACTAGTGTGCCGTGAGAGATCACCAAGTGTACCGTGGGAAATTATAGAATGACTGTATATTGTAAATATTGGCAACAGCGTTTTAGTTTCAGTCAACATTTTCTATTGGTGATGTGCCTTGAGATTTTTTCATTGAAAAAAGTGCGCCCTGGCTCATGAAAGGTTGAAAACCTTTTTTACAACACCTCTGATGCGGCTGGGGATGTAGAAATACTGTACGCGCTCCTTACCTCTGCTGTTACACTACCTGTGACAGTACTGTAGCTGCTGCTGAAAGAAGCTTTTCAAAATTAAAACTGCTGAAGACATACAGTACTTAAGGTCAACAATGAGTCAAGAACGTCTGAATGGGCTTGCTGTAATGAGCATCAACCAAGAGATCTCAAGAGAAATATCATTTGATGATATTATCAAGGAATTTGCCATTAGGAAGACCAGACGAGTCCCATTGTAATGTTACTTCAATAACAAAGTAATACAGTAATAGCACTTTTGTTTGAAAATACAGCCCATTGCTGTCCTAACAGGGTGCTTAAGTTTGCACAATTTAGAATTGTAGAATTTTTTATTCATTTAATTTGTTAATTCTTCAGAGATGACTTAACTTTTAATAGCAAAAAAGAAACTAAAAACAATTTCTTGTTTATTGTCCATGCACTACACTTTGAACAGGGTGCGGAAGAGTTTTTGCCCATTATATGGAGATATGTATTGAATTTGTGTGGTCATTTTATTTTGTGACACTTTATGTGAATAATGATTAACAATAATAACAATAATGAAAAAGATAAAAATGACTTCTTGTTTATTGTCCATGCACTGTACATTGTTTAAAAGTAATAGAATAGAGTGATTAGATTAAAGTGTTATTTAGATGTTATTAGAGGGTTTTTTTTTTTTTTTTGGGGGGGGCGCTAAAACTCAATCTCGCCTAGGGCAGCCAAAGAGCCGGCCCTGGTTGTGTTGAACACAACACATTTCTAAAATACAGAACGAACGTGAATTTTTCAAATTATGAGGCATGAGCGACGAACATGAAGATGAATGAAACATGAACGAAACGTTCATGTTGATTCGAGTGAAATTAGTGCCTGAAATTAGTTTCTGACTGATTCAGGGGCGTGTCGTAATGGAAGCCAGGGGAATCCTGGCTTACTCGAAAATTTAAAATTACAATAACAAACGAACATATTCATTGATCAGATACGTCAAGTAGGCCTACGTTATAGAAATATAGAAAATATACGCAACATTGCTTGCATTACGACTGCACATATTCACTTCTCTAAACATTTAACTCATTTCTCATGCCTTTTTCACTGAAAACATGATAAAGTAATGGACTGCAATTAATATTTGGCTCTACTACCTTGCATTCCGGGGTAACAAAGACTGTGCAGATCAGGATATCCAGATCAAGATATATTTTTTACTGCTTTGCTTTGATTATGAAGACATACAGTATGGTTTTTCACCTTGATGCGGTTTTTCACCTCCACCACCATACGACAACATTTTTGAACCCATCCACTCTTGAAAAAAGATAGTTATCCATATTTGTGTAGGCGTTATACTGCCCTTTGGCATAACTACCTGCACTGGTGTTATTTCATCAGCTATGTTCCTAATGTCTTAGACTACAGGCTTTTATTATGAACGACAGTAGAAAGGTGTTTTCATTTGTGCATTTTATTAGCTACAGTAGTGCAAACTTGACAACAAAATTGGAACGGGAAAAAGGTATAAAAATGGTTGATGTCACTGGGGGGACATGTGCGCAAAAGCACTTTTCGTTTTCACAAGACAAGTACTGTAGCCTAAAAAACCAAGATGTCAGTGGCCAATTCGTTCCGCCTCAGGGTCTACTTTTCGGGGGCTTCGCAGTCTTTCGTTGATCCGGTTTCGGATTTTGACCCAGTTTTCCGGAGACAAATCAGGAAAACGTTCTGTGGTTAATTGATGCACTTTTTTCTTTAGATTGTGCGGCAAGGTGGCCTTGCCTTGTGACCCACTCCAATTAACCATTTTCCCCCACCGCTCTTCGAATGGCGTCAGAGCCATGAACACATTCGCGGCATAAATGTCTGGCCTGTGCTGGCCTCTTTGTTGGCTCTGCCTGAACAGGTAATCGTCTCGCTCAGCAGAGAGGACCCTGAGCTCAATGTCCGGCAGGGGAGTTCCAGCCGGGACCCTGGGTCCAAGGGTTGATGGGGTGGCGTTGAAAGTCAATTGCCGTCTAGCACTAGCAGTTGTGTGCGGTGCTGGTGGTTGTGCTAGTGTGGCCTGGTGAGCTGTGGGCTGCGCTGCCGTGGCCTGGTGAGCTGTGAGCTGCGCTGCCGCAGGTGGGGGGTTAACCAGCCGCTGCAGAAGTTCCTCCACCTTCTTGAAGCGTTCCTCTGCCTTTGCACGGTCCTCCACTGCCTTGTTAAGATGTTCCTCCACAGCCTTTCTAAACTGCTTCTCCACCTCCAATTCTCTTGACACTGTCTTCAAGCGATTGTCCATGTCATTTAGTTGCTTTTTCATAATCCTAATCTCTTCCTTGTAAAGTCCAGAGCAGCCTGTTCTGCCGCCGGCTGTTGCCACTGTCACAGCCTAAATGAAAATGATAGATGTGAGTCACAATTCATAAACATTAAAAGATAGGCCTATAAATTATATGCACAATGGCTTCATTAGGGTCATTTATTTGGATGGTCTTAACTCAGACAACTTACCGATTTCTTCCTTACAAGGCGCACTTTGGATTTTGCAGGCGTGCTAGCTGGCTTAGCAGACCCCCGTTTTTTGGCAGCGTGTTGCAAGGGCTGCGCTGTCTAGAATAAGCAAAGCAATATTTAGTTTAGAATAGCATAGGCTACTGGAGTCCTGGATGTCCTAAACTGGATGGTTTTTTTAACTAGAAACTAGAATTTTTTTGCAGTGCATAGAAAGTTGCGCACATGAACTTACTTTGGATACAAGACGTTTTGGTCTGTCGACAGTCCGTGCCATGTAGAACGCAGCAGTCTCCATTGTCACCAAAGAAATGTGTTGTCCTATATGAAAATGCTGAAAAAAATCAAATGTGCAACGTCTTGCTATTTATTACACATGGACAGGTTTTGTGGGAGGTCCAGCTTGAGGTGACAATGGTCTGGAATGTGAACATTTAGTGGGGGATTCCAGCCTAACGAGCTGTATGCATTACAAAAGGCGAGCTGAATTCAAGAACACGTCCTCAACAAAGAAAACAAATTTTAAAACGATACATGAAAATGGGATTCCTGACGAGCTTTATGCCTTACAAAAGGTGCTGAATTCAAGAACATGTCTTTTAACAATGAATGTGTAAACAGCTAAATCAATTTTTAGAAAGATACATGAAAATGGGATTCAATGCCATGAGTTAATCTGTAGGCAAGTCGAGAATCTTCACAGAGGGGGTATATTTCTTACGCATATCGGAATCAATGTAACACGCCCAATAATGACAGAATAAAGGGTGTGTAGCCTTTAATATGTTTCATATATATCAGGAAAAGTAGTTATATGTTTAAATGCCCAGTCAATATGAAACAAATCTTACCTCAAAGTTTTTTTTTCCACGGCGATTTTCCGCTGCATATCAAAGACGTGTACTTCTGGACAGGGCCGGCTCTAGGTCTTTGGCTGCCCTAGGCGAGATTGAGTTTTAGCGCCCCCCCCCCCCCCCCCCAGAAAAAACCCTCTAATAACATCTAAATAACACTTTAATCTAATCACTCTATTACTTTTAAACAATGTACAGTGCATGGACAATAAACAAGAAGTCATTTTTATCTTTTTCATTATTGTTATTATTGTTAATCATTATTCACATAAAGTGTCACAAAGTAAAATGACCACACAAATTCAATACATATCTCCATATAATGGGCAAAAACTCTTCTGCACCCTGTTCAAAGTGTAGTGCATGGACAATAAACAAGAAATTGTTTTTAGTTTCTTTTTTGCTATTAAAAGTTAAGTCATCTCTGAAGAATTAACAAATTAAATGAATAAAAAATTCTACAATTCTAAATTGTGCAAACTTAAGCACCCTGTTAGGACATCAATGGGCTGTATTTTCAAACAAAAGTGCTATTGCTGTATGGGTACTTTGTTATTGAAGTAACATTACAATGGGACTCGTCTGGTCTTCCTAATGGTCCTTGATAATATCATCAAATGATATTTCTCTTGAGATCTCTTGGTTGATGCTCATTACAGCAAGCCCATTCAGACGTTCTTGACTCATTGTTGACCTTAAGTACTGTATGTCTTCAGCAGTTTTAATTTTGAAAAGCTTCTTTCAGCAGCAGCTACAGTACTGTCACAGGTAGTGTAACAGCAGAGGTAAGGAGCGCGTATTTCTACATCCCCAGCCGCTTCAGAGGTGTTGTAAAAAAGGTTTTCAACCTTTCATGAGCCAGGGCGCACTTTTTTCAATGAAAAAATCTCAAGGCACATCACCAATAGAAAATGTTGACTGAAACTAAAACGCTGTTGCCAATATTTACAATATACAGTCATTCTATAATTTCCCACGGTACACTTGGTGATCTCTCACGGCACACTAGTGTTCCGCGGTACTAGAGTTCGGCAGCACAGTGGTTGAAAACACTGTACTGTACACCACTGATGCACTTGGTAACATCTCCATTCAATAACTCCATCCCTCCTTTTTGGTGGGGTTTTGGTCGCCCTTGGCGCCCCTGGGCACACTTTGCGCTCTAGGCAATCGCCGGCGCTGGTAAAGAGAACACATCTGAGTGCTTGTTTCGTTTCCCTGCAGTCTTGACGCACTGAGATTGTTTCTTGTTTTCAACGCGTTTATTACATTTTCCTCCAGGAAGCTCTTCGCAACATGGTTGCTTGAATGAGCTGCTAAACTGTCATTTTAATGAGAACACAGATCAACAAAGCAACTTTGTTTTATTTAAAAAAAAAAAAAAAACGTGCCAGGCACCATTGGAATATCTCGCTGCGAAACGTGTTCGGTGCATAAAAGACCTTTACTTCAGCCCAGACTGCTCAACGACACCGACAGACTGCTCCAAGTGCAGCCATATTCAAAACAAGCAACATATCTATGTCAGTTACTGTATCTACGTAATGCAAAAACACTCTTTAGCCAACAACACTTAGGCTATTACATGGCCAAAACAGAGAATAGCCGCAGATGCGCACTTGAGCGCTTATTGTTTCATGATTAACAACCACCACCACACCCCACCCCGCTTTTTTTGACAAATCGCACCCTGACTACATGCTTTGCTGTACAATTAAATTAGGCTAAGACATTATAATGCTGACTCGTTTTCAGAATAGTGGAAGTCATAATTTTTCTCCCCCCGTTTCTGCGCCCCTGGATGGACGCAGCGCCCTTAGCATTTGCCTATATTGCCTATGCCAGGGGCCGGCTCTGAACACAACACAACTGTTGAACGCAACACATTTCTAAAAGACTAGTAAAACTGTTCCCCAGATTTGCATTTGTTTAGCTCAGAGCACTGACATGTACATCTGAAAGCCTCTCCTAATTGGGGGGGGACATGGGGGGCCAGTTGCCACGTCACTTTGTGTCAGTTTGGAGTCAGATTTACTGTATGTAATTATGTAATTGATTAAGAGACTCAATAACTCTATCGGCATAAGTGTTCTTGTTTTTTTCGTAGGGAACCATGGCGGCAGTGAGGCATTAGGTTGAAAATACACAGTGAAATAAACAATGCAGACCGTTCACCGGTCAGCACTATTCCATGACTGCACAACGATGTTACAACATAGGCATACAGTTAAAAACAAGCATAGAGACGTTCGTGCCTTTTTTTTTTTTTTTTATTAAAAAGGTGCACATGTAATCACAAATCTTAAATCAGAAATTTCAACTGAGTACGCTATTTGAAGACAGGGTATCATTTCCCGCTATGCCCTCCTTTGTTGCTAATAACCAGATTGATTACATTTGATAAACCTGATATAAGTCTGTTGCAGAAATCCACGGTCACTTTTGTGTTCTAGAACACTTGCATGACTTTGATAAGCTCCTGCTTTGTACCTGGCTTTGCGTCTTTGCGGATATAGTCCTTCATGGCGTGCCAAACCAGTTCGATTGGATTCAAGTCCGGTGATTCTGCTGGAGTTTTAACCCAGTTGATGCCCTCTGATGCTAAGTAAGCCGCAGCTGCGGTGTGCTTTGGGTCATTGTCCTGGAAAAAGCGGTGATCAGTCCCAAAATTTTCCCTGATGTATGGTGCTGCAAATTCTTTTATGATGGTCTCCTCAAAATATTCTCTGTCCATTATTCCCTCAAAAATGACAAGGGGACCTGCTCCATATCGGGAAATCATTCCCCATGCATGCAGCTTCAGTGGGTGCTTTGGTCGTGGCTTTGAGACGAAGTGTCCCTTTTTATGGAAACTTTGTCTTGCAAAGTGTTCCAATGCGACTGTCGTTTCGCCAGTGAATAGCACATTGTCAAACAACTCCCCCGACTTCTTCCATTCAGAAGCTTGTCGCAACCTTGCCTCTTTGTTGCGTTCTTTCAGCATTGGACAGAAACGGGTCGAGGAAAATTTCCAACCCATTTGTCTGCGAGCACGGCGTATGCTTGTTAAGCTCAGTTCAATACCAAAATCGGCCTTGATTCTTTGTTGAACAGCCAGGGCATTCATTTCAGTGTTGGCTTTAGTCATCTCGTCGATTGCAGAGAGGACATTGCTGTGAAAATAAAATGAAACACGTTAGGTTGGAAAGTCTAATGGTAGGCTATAAGTGGCCTTCTTAAGTCGTTTCACAGGTTGGATACTTACGTATGCAATTTCCTTGGACCAGAGCGACGGGGTGGCCTCTCTTTGTAGTGATATCTCACAGCTTGCATTGTAACCTTAATTCCACGGCATGCCAAACTTTTTCTTATTTCTTGTGTGGACTTTCCTTCTCGCCTCATTGCATGAATCTGTTGGGAACTCTCTCTGCTGATGCGCGTCATATTTTTGTTGTACTGGATCTAAGCGCAGTCATATTATATTGACAGGGAGGGGGATGGGGGTGTGATGGGGTGTGTCAGTGGTCCAGCTTGGATGGCGAACACGTTAACAAGCAGTGCTTTTAGGTGTGAAAAGGGCCGGTCTCAACAGTCTGTTCAATACAGCAGTCTACTGAAGGCACAAAAGTGAAATGCACACATTTTGTATTGGGTCAAAGCTGGGTCGGCCAAGATGTGATATACATTGTCTGAGTGATGGGCAGTATTCCATTTATAGTTTGAGAAATTACATACAATTTTACCCATGACAAGTACAGTATAGTAGTATGCTGTCAGGTTTGGTTCATAAAAAATAGAGTACAGTCAGGGCCGGCTCTACAGTAGGTCTTTGGCTGCCCTAGGCGAGATTGAGTTTTAGCGCCCCCCCCAGAAAAAAAACCCTCTAATAACATCTAAATAACACTTTAATCTAATCACTCTATTCTATTACTTTTAAACAATGTACAGTGCATGGACAATAAACAAGAAGTCATTTTTATCTTTTTCATTATTGTTATTATTGTTAATCATTATTCACATAAAGTGTCACAAAGTAAAATGACCACACAAATTCAATACATATCTCCATATAATGGGCAAAAACTCTTCCGCACCCTGTTCAAAGTGTAGTGCATGGACAATAAACAAGAAATTGTTTTTAGTTTCTTTTTTGCTATTAAAAGTTAAATCATCTCTGAAGAATTAACAAATTAAATGAATAAAAAATTCTACAATTCTAAATTGTGCAAACTTAAGCACCCTGTTAGGACATCAATGGGCTGTATTTTCAAACAAAAGTGCTATTGCTGTATGGGTACTTTGTTATTGAAGTAACATTACAATGGGACTCGTCTGGTCTTCCTAATGGCAAATTCCTTGATAATATCATCAAATGATATTTCTCTTGAGATCTCTTGGTTGATGCTCATTACAGCAAGCCCATTCAGACGTTCTTGACTCATTGTTGACCTTACATATGTCTTCAGCAGTTTTAATTTTGAAAAGCTTCTTTCAGCAGAAGCTACTGTCACAGGTAGTGTAACAGCAGAGGTAAGGAGCGCGTACAGTATTTCTACATCCCCAGCCGCATCAGAGGTGTTGTAAAAAAGGTTTTCAACCTTTCATGAGCCAGGGCGCACGTTTTTCAATGAAAAAATCTCCAGGCACATCACCAATAGAAAATGTTGACTGAAACTAAAACGCTGTTCCCAATACTTACAATATACAGTCATTCTATAATTTCCCACGGTACACTTGGTGATCTCTCACGGCACACTAGTGTTCCGCGGTACTAGAGTTCGGCAGCACAGTGGTTGAAAACACTGAACACCACTGATGCACTTGGTAACATCTCCATTCAATAACTCCATCCCTCCTTTTTGGTGGGGTTTTGGTCGCCCTTGGCGCCCCTGGGCACACTTTGCGCTCTAGGCAATCGCCGGCGCTGGTAAAGAGAACACATCTGAGTGCTTGTTTCGTTTCCCTGCAGTCTTGACGCACTGAGATTGTTTCTTGTTTTCAATGCGTTTATTATATTTTCCTCCAGGAAGCTCTTCGCAACATGGTTGCTTGAATGAGCTGCTAAACTGTCATTTTATTGAGAACACAGATCAACAAAGCAACTGTGTTTTATTAAAAAAAACGTGCCAGGCACCATTGGAATATCTCGCTGCGAAACGTGTTCGGTGCATAAAAGACCTTTACTTCAGCCCAGACTGCTCAACGACACCGACAGACTGCTCCAAGTGCAGCCATATTCAAAACAAGCAACAGATCTATGTCAGTTATCTACGTTATGCAAAAACACTCTTTAGCCAACAACACTTAGGCTATTACATGGCCAAAACAGAGAATAGCCGCAGATGCGCACTTGAGTGCTTATTGTTTCATGATTAACAACCACCACCACACCCCACCCCGCTTTTTTTGACAAATCGCACCCTGACTACATGCTTTGCTGTACAATTAAATTAGGCTAAGACATTATAATGCTGACTCGTTTTCAGAATAGTGGAAGTCATAATTTTTCTCCCCCCGTTTCTGCGCCCCTGGATGGACGCAGCGCCCTTAGCATTTGCCTAAATTGCCTATGCCACGGGCCGGCTCAGAGTACAGTGAATGGTTTCTGTTTACAACACGATGTTTCATTCATCCCGCATACGTGTTTCAATTGTCCCGACAGTGCGGGACGGTTGAAACGAACAACATGTTGCGTTCGAAGTTAAAATCAGCGTGATACCTTAACGGCTGTGTGAAATTACATTTGCAACTAATAGAATACACATGTGGGTTGTATGATCTATGACAAAGTAATTTTCATCTGCTTCATTATCTTTGAAAATGACCATTAAGTAAAAAGTGTTTCATTCGTCCAGGCCCCTACTTGGAATTGGACATACCATTTCACCCAAATTACAAAAACCAACAAATTCAGCATCTTTGTAAATTTTACTTCAACCACATGTTGCCAGAATTGGTAAATGACTACATGACCAACAACAAGGAAATGTAGACCATGCAGCAGAAAAAAAATGCTCATGTACAGTACAGTAGGGTACAGCTGACTGTTGTTTAAGTTTCACTGGAAGTACAGTATGCCTGGGACCAATCGACCTTAGGGGCTTTGTTATTGTTCCCGTCCTGAATGGGTGTATACACGGCTCTGGTTTTCGTGTGAGAGGAGCGCCCTCTAATGGCGACACTATGTAATGCAATGAATGAGCGTGTTGGGGCGTGTTTAGACTTTGCATAGAACAAGGGGGGTTCATGGAAACCTCATGGGAGACGGCAGGAATCCGCACGGTATCCGCACGGTATCCGCACGGAGAGAAAAAAAGTAGAAGGCTCCTACTGTATATCATCTCCCATGGTGGGCCACCAAAACCACTGACTTATGAATGCCTGCATGTGCCTTGCTCCAGGATGACAAGAAAACCAGGAAGAGTGACCCCACTGCAGGACCTGAGATTGTACAGACATGGGAACAAACAAGTGGTTAGTAGGACACTGGCTGGGGGCTGAGTCGTCTTGTTGGGCAGAGCACACCAAGGATTTAATGTCCCATTGTATTGCACCAACAAGACAGTGGTCTGGAAGGATATTTCTGGGCTTATTAGGCCTATCAGGTGTGGGAAAATGCAGGATGGAGCATCTGGTTTGTTCTTGGACCTGGAGTGGAATGAGAGGGTAAAGTTGAATCTGGAAAAAAGAGACAGCAAGCCTGATGAGAGCTGAGAAGTTTAGCTGTGTGAATGTATTCTAGGTTTTTATGATTGGTCCAAACCAGGAACAGCACTCTAGCTCCCTCTAGCCAGTGCCTCCAGTCTTACAGAGCCAACTTCACTGCAAGCAATTCTTGATTGCCAATGCCATAAATACATTCAGATGGGGTGAGTCATCTCATCTCATTTCATTATCTCTAGCCGCTTTATCCTTCTACAGGGTCGCAGGCAAGCTGGAGCCTATCCCAGCTGACTACAGGTGAGAGGCGGGGTACACCCTGGACAAGTCGCCAGGTCATCACAGGGCTGACACATAGACACAGACAACCATTCACACTCACATTCACACCTACGGTCAATTTAGAGTCACCAGTTAACCTAACCTGCATGTCTTTGGACTGTGGGGGAATCCGGAGCACCCGGAGGAAACCCACGTGGACACGGGGAGAACATGCAAACTCCACACAGAAAGGCCCTCGCCTGCCCCAGGGCTCGAACCCAGGACCTTCTTGCTGTGAGGCGACAGCGCTAACCACTACACCACCGTGCCGCCTCTGGGGTGAGTCAGTGGGAGAAAAATGCACATGGGTGTACCTTTTCATCCTTTACCAAGCGTTGTGAAAGGATAGCAACACCCACATCTGAAGCATCCACTTCCACATTGAAGTGACAATTGTATACACTGAATCTTGGTTCTCTATCATTTGTTTGTTGATTTAAAAATTGGTTAATCCATAAGTTGCATGCTCTCTCTTTCTCTCTCTCTCCTTTTAACATCCTAAATTCATTACGCACTCATATCCTGATCTCATTAAGATTTCAGTAACTCGGGTAATACTAGGAAGTTAAGAGAGTTGGCTGGCTGGAAAAGTTTTCCTTCCACTGGGCCTCACACCTGTTATATGGCCCTTTTCCACTACCCTTTTTCAGCTCACTTCAGCTCGCTTCAGCTTACTTCAGCCCGACACGGCTCGCGTTTCGACTATCTAAGAACAGCACGACTCAGCTCGCTTCAGCCCTGCTCAGCCCCCAAAACTCGCACGGTTTTGGAGTGGGGCTGAAGCGAGCCAAACCGAGCCGAGTGGGGCTAGGGTCGTGAGGAGACACTCCCCTGTGCACTGATTGGTGAGGAGGAGCGTCCTCACATGCCCACACACGCCCCGCGAGCACGCTGGGATCTGTAAACACCGTAAACCCGGAAGAAGGAGAATCACGAATTACGAGAATTATGAAGCCTTATGTGCCTCGCCTCATCTATACGCTCTTGCCAGTATCTGTTGGCGTTGTCGGTGACAACAAGCCACAGCACCAAGACCAGCAACACTAACGACTCCATGTCCTCCATGTTTATTGTTTACTCTCCGGGTCGTGAGACTACCGCTTAAAAGCTCACTGATGTCGCTGTTTGCGCCGCCTAATGACATCACCTGACGTCCACCCACTTTCGCTAACTCCACCCAATGTGTCCACCCACTTCCAGCCAGCACGGTTCAGCGCGGTTGTAGTCGAAATGCAACCCCAACAGCCCCACTCAGCTCGACTCAGCCTGACTCAGCACGGCACGGCTCAGCCCGACTCAGCCGCGTTGGTAGTGGAAAAGCGGCATTAGATAGCAAAGCAGAGCCAGCTCCTTTGTTCTCCAAGGAGCAGATGTGGGCCCTGCCTCCACACACTAAGTTTTGTTCCAAGAGGTCCTGTATCTCATCTTTGAATTAAATATCATAAGTCCTAAGTTTAATTCAACCTTGATAGTAATTCTCCTGTTTACATTTAAAGCCATATAAACTACAGATGACTGTTTGAATGTTTAATTTTAATTAAAGCCTTCAGCTTTTACACACTAGGCCTGGAAGCACATGGCTAGTTAGAAATTATTTTGTTCAGTTAGCTCACAAGCTAAAACTGCTTTTACACACACGTGCTCACTAAACTTTGAGGATTCCCCTCCTCCAAGATTGCAGATAGCACGTCCTGGTACGGACACATTCCAACTTCGAGAGAGAGCCAAGGTCTCTCTCTCTCTCTCTTTTCTCACACACACACACACACACACACACACACACACACACACACACACACACACTGTTTACAGAAGATTTCAATTCTACTGCTATTAGATTGTTCAAATTTTTCCTTTTCTTTTTTATTAGAATTTTTATTATCTTTTTAATAATAAACTCCAGCCCTGTGATGACCTGGCGACTTGTCCAGGGTGTACCCCGCCTTTCGCCCGTAGTCAGCTGGGATAGGCTCCAGCTTGCCTGCGACCCTGTAGAAGGATAAAGCGGCTAGAGATAATGAGATGAGATGAGATAATAAACTCCATTATTATTGAAATTGTTTCATTGTCTGTTGTTCTAAATACTTGAAGTCGCCCACATCGTCAAAGAATTCCTAAGGTGTATGAATAATTAATTAGATGTAGTTTGTTAAGTGATAAATTTGAATTATCAAATGTTAAACGATTCTTCAATTGATTATTTAAATGATTCACTAAGTGATTCACTTGATTCACTAAATGATTCACTTGATTCACTAAATGATTCATTGAGCAATTCACTAAATGATTCACTGATTTGATTCACTGACTCGATTCACTGAATGATTCACTTCAACCAATTCAATGAGACTGATTCTATGGTATGATTCAATTCAAATGAGTCAAATTAAACAATTCAATGGGATTGATTCATTTTAACTATTAACCTTCAAATTTAATGAGACTGATTTCATGTAATTATTAAAGAGTGATCATTTGATACCAATCTACATATCCATAATCATTAATTACACCTACATAATTAGTGCCCCAAGCGAGGACGATTGGTTTGTCGACTTCTTAAGTATTGTGCAACAGATAACCTACCAGTTTGATTAACCCCAGGTGTGTTAAAACAGGAGTGTGATAACCATATCACAAATTCTCACAACCTATTGTTAACTTAGGATAAGAGAACATCTCCAAACAAATAAATCGTTAATTAATTAATTACATTGTTAATATTAATTAATAATAATTGATTAATAATTAACTCATTGATTGATTAATTACCCAATACCTCATCTAGCTAAAATGGCATCCCCTCGTGCCTCAGAAACTGAAGACAATGGCCAAGACGTGTCTCTTTTTGAGGTCATCGCAGACCTCATTCACTGCTCTGACTCCGATAGGGCACTTATTAGGGGCATGAGTAGGCAGGAGTGCCAAGCTAGCATAATCAACTCAATAACACAAATGAGAGACCCAAAGAGAACAACAACCAGTGTCCCAGATGCACTAGGTAGACTATTCCTTTTACACTTCCAGGAAACTGATCGAGAGATCAGATCCCTCCGCCAGGATACTGATCGAGAGATCAGATCCCTCCGCGGAGAGGTTGACAGGCTGACCGCTTGCAGCGCCGAGCTGGTAGTCGAGGCCAACGATTTACATAGGGAACGTAACCTCTTAAAGGACTCCCTTGATGAGTGCGCCGAGAAGCTAGAGAAAGCTGAGGAAGGTGCCGTAAGGGCTGCTGAGGAGCAGACCCCTGACGAAGGTTGTGGGGGGCACGAGAAACCCCACCCATGGGTCAAAGCTTAGAGCGGGAAGCAGCGTCCGAACCGGACACCGTGGATTACCTGGCCGAGAACCAGACATCCCGCCAAACTCCATCAACTCGCTACACGACTCCGTCGTCGTCTAGCCAGGATGGAGCCGTCCTGCGCTCATCCCGAGCCCAGGCCCGTAGCACACCTAGGTCAGTGCGCTACAGTTTCCCTGATCCATCTTCAGATAAATCAGACCACGCATCTCGTGCGAAGTGGGAGCGATTCCAGAGTAGCTCAGACAGTGAGTACTCAGGAGAGCAAAAGAAGTCGCGTAAGGACGCGCACCAAGCCCTCCGCCTACGGCAAATTGATCTACTTGCCCAAGATATCGAGCGATTCGATCCTGATAATAAAAGAACCAACATAAATGATTATTTACGAGAAATTGACCGATGCCTGTTGGACCTACCGAAAGCCACAACGCGAGAGAAACTCAAACTAATCTGGAAAACCTCCAGTAGTAGCGTCCGTGCCTTTTTAGAAACACTACCACCAAACGTTCGCGATAGTTATTCGAAACTTCGCAATTATATGAGGGAAGAATATGCGCCGTACACGGATGAAACCTCCGTGACGTTGTGTGCAATACAAATCAAACAGAAACGGTCTGAGGCGCCTCGTGAATATTATAGACAGCTACGTACTGCCTATTTCCAGGGTAGTAGCGCACCAGGCTTGGAAGAAGATAGAGGTTTCAAATCCCTCTTCTTATATAACCTCCACCCAAGCATGCGGAATCATGTCACACTGACGTGTCAACAAGGTTTCAAGGTTTCATGAGGGAAACTAGGCGACTAGCCCAAATGACCTGGGAGACCATTGTCAAAACCGCAAACGGAAACGATGATGAACCCAGAGTCCTTAGCCTCCAAGGTGAGGACAAGCCCCCGCTAACCTTAGAAGGAAGTGAAGCACCAAAAGGGGTCCCACCTGGAAAAATCCCAGTCCAGCCCGATCCTTGCCGAGCCATCACCAAGGTGAGTGGGAGAATAGGCAAGGTAAGGCTAGGAGAGACCGATGGCAAGGTCATAGTGACTATGGCAACCACCCATCATGTAAAAAGGGTCCTAAGGAACAAAACGGTTGGCAGCAAGACCGTAATCCCTGCTCTGGCCAGAGATGGCAGGAGCGTTCCGACCATAACACTAAACGTAAGGGTAGAAATGAACAACACAGTGACTCGGACCAACCTGATGAGTCCCACTCAGAACTGGACTCTTTAAAGGCCTGCTTGGCTGAATTTAGGAAACTGTTACGGGAACAGTCAAATTCCTTAACCGATAAAACCAAAGAGCCCGAGAAAAATGACAAAAGCTACCCACTGGCATGACTAGGCCAGGAACCACGAGTAGATCTCGTGAAAGGGGGAGGAGATCCCTCTGAAACAGCAGGCGAGGGTCAGGATGTAGGGCCCCCCCTGGTGGCGAAGGCAAACACACAAAACGCACCTCTCACGTGCGCTAAAGTCTTCACCACCATCTCTGACACACGGCTCTCACAAGGCGACCCAATCCCAACCAAGCCCTGCAATATACACTGAGTGCAGAATTATTAGGCAAGTGAGTATTTTGACCACAACATCCTTTTAATACATGTTGTTCCACTCCAAGCTGTTTAGGCTTGAAAGCCTACTACCAATTAAGTATATCAGGTGCTGTGCATCTGTGTAATGAGAGGGGGTGTGGTCTAATGACATCAACACCCTATATCAGGTGTGCATAATTATTAGGCAACCTCTTTTCCTCTGGCAAAATGGGTCAGAAGAGAGATCTGACAGACTTTGAAAAGTCTAAAATTGTGAGATGTCTTGCAGATGGATGCAGCACTCTTGAAATTACGAAGATGTTGAAATGTGATCACCGAACAATCAAACGTTTCATTGCAAATAGTCAACAGGGTCGAAAGAAGCGTGTGGAGAAAAAAAAGGCGCAAAATAACTGCACATGATCTGCGGAAAATCAAGCGTGAAGCTAACAAGCAGCCATTAGCATCCAGTTCTGCCATATTCCAGAGTTGCAACATTCCTGGAGTGTCAAAGAGTACAAGGTGTGCAATACTGAGGGACATGGCCAAGGTAAGGAAGGCTGAAAAACGACCACCACTGAGTAAGGCACACAAGATAAAATGTCAAGACTGGGCCAAGAAATATCTTAAGACTGATTTTTCTAAGGTGCTGTGGTCTGATGAGATGAGAGTGACTCTTGATGGGCCAGATGGATGGGCCTGTGGCTGGATCAGTAATGGGTACAGAGCTCCACTCCGACTCAGACGCCAGCAAGGTGGAGGTGGAGTACTGCTATGGGCTGGTATCATCAAAGACGAGCTTGTTGGACCTTTTCGAGTTGAGGATGGACTCAAACTCAACTCCCAGACCTACTGCCAGTTCCTGGAAGAAACCTTCTTCAAGCAGTGGTATAGGAAAAAGTCAGCATCTTTCAAGAAGAACATGATTTTCATGCAGGATAATGCTCCATCTCATGCGTCCAAATACTCCACTGCGTGGCTAGCCAGTAAAGGTCTGAAAGGTGAAAAAATAATGACATGGCCCCCTTGTTCACCTGACCTAAACCCCATAGAGAATCTGTGGTCCATTATAAAAAGTGAGGTCTACAAAGAGGGAAAACAGTACACCTCTCTGAACAGCGTCTGGGAGGCCGTGGTTGCTGCTGCACACAATGTTGGTCGTGAACAGATAAAGAAATTGACAATCTATGGATGGAAGGCTTTTGAGTGTCCTCATGAAGAAGGGTGGCTATATTGGTCACTGATTTGTTTTTGTTTCGTGTTTGAATGTCAGATATGTTTATTTGCAAATCTGGAGTTGTCATATCAGTGTACCTGGTGAAAATAAATAAGTGAAATGGCTACATATTTGGTTTTTATTAAGTTGCCTAATAATTCTGCACAGTGAAAGTTACCTGAACACATACATATTCTCCTAAAATGGCCAAAACTAAAAACGCCCCACTCTAACTATCATACATATTCAGCTTTGATATTTATGAGTCTTTTCGGTTGATTGAGAACATAGTTGTTGTTCAATAATAAAACTAATCCTCAAAAATACAACTTGCCTAATAATTCTGCACTCAGTGTAAACTTAGTCAGCTTTACACAAATCAAAATCCCACAGTCGTTGGATCCCACAAAACATGCACAAACTCGTTGCAATGAGATTAGTGCGAACACTGATCAACCAAGTGCCACGCGAGATCAAATTTCTGATGAACTTAAGTTCATGTCTTTGCACACCAAGTCTGGTGTCAAAACATCCGACATCACGACTCCCCCTAGTGGCCACAATTCTTTGAAAAATCTCCCTCTATCCATCGACTCAGACACAGACACCCATTTCACTGCTGGTGTAATGGCTGCGCTGTGGAACATGTTAGGCGTCGAGGTGAAATTCCATATCGCGTACCACCCTCAATTCTCTGGTCAGGTTGAACGAACCATTCAACCCATTGTGAGCATGCTGCAAGAGTATGTCACCCCCCATGGTAAAGATTGGGATGTGAAACTTCCCTTGGTGCTAAGGGCCATTCGGTCCACCCCTCAGTGCGCCACTGAAGTCACACCCTTTGGGATGATGACTGGGCGAGAAATGGTTCTCCCACTGCATCTCCTATACGAACCAGAGGACATGAGCATCGCAGTTGCATACACCGCACATCAACATGTCGCTGACCTACAACGCCACCTACAGTCAACCTTTACAGGTGCCCAAAAGAATCTTGATTCGAGTGTAGGACACAAAGCCTACTACGCCCGAATCTCAAAGAAGTTCCTACCATTCTGGTCGAGACCTTTCGATCGTGGGAAAACCGTTCCCCGTCGTGTATCACATTAGGACACCCCGACCTAATCAAACGCTGTCATATTGATGGGTCCATAATAATCGAAGCAAACTTTTGAACAGTCCTCACTCCAAAAGGGGGTGGACGATAGCTAGGCCCATCCTGTCTACTTAGCTTGAAGCGTCACTTATCTTTAAGCGTACACTAACATTCCCGATCATATTTATCAACCCAATAAAATAAAAGAAATCCTTCTGTATGTTACAGAATGGACTCCCTCGGAATCCTGTGCATCCTCCTCACCCTACAACTGAGTCAGTCAAGTGAGGTGGTGGAGCCTGGCCCCCCAGCTGGCATCATCCTGCAGGAGGCTCCTGGGCTCCTTCTTACAAACTGTCGCATCCACACTCAACAGGTATACGCCCGACTAGACCCATGGGCCGTATACCGCAAACACTTCAGGTCAAGGTCACTGATACCTTCGAGCGACGATAACAGACCAAATGGCGAGATATCTAATGTAGTTGTACACGCTAAACGCACCACTACCCACATGCTAGAACAGTTACAGAAATTCATAGTCACCGAGGAAGAACTGAGTGGTAAAACACGTCAGAAAAGGTTCCTCAGGGGTTTAATTATCGGTGCATCTGCCATTGGATCCTTGTTTTCTATTGGTCTCTCTGCAGCCAACACAGTCAGTTTGAATACGCTGAAAAAGGAAGTTAGCATTCTGCAAAAGGAAATGCCAGAGATCCGAGAGAAACTGCTTATCCAACAATTTGAGCTGCAGGGCTTAGGCAAATCCCTGCAGGGAACTATACTAACCGTTAACATGCATACTGATCTAATCTATAACACTATGCAGACTGCAGACAAATTGGCTGGAAGAATCAAGAACGAGATCAAAGATGTCAGAGACATAAGGGATTTAATGCAAGACCTGCTCAGAGAAGTAGGTGACTCAATTAGTTCTCTGAGTAGTGGCAAGGTCCCATCGTATCTCACACCCCTTAGCTTGGTGGAGAATATACTACAATCCACTACTACTACTAGAGACGTGCATTCCTCACAAATACACCTGGCATATAGTCTCGGCAGTGCTATTCCCATTTTTGTGAGTCCACAAGATTTCGAGATAGGTTTCATACTAAATCTACCCATCATTGAGAGAAACAACATATATAGACTCAAGTCTGTCCTCAGCGTAGGTTTCTGGAAGGACAATGTCCGTATACACATACAAACACCACCCATGGTAGCATACCATGATGACAACCCCTCTGTCTACTTTATTCCCAACCTAGAGATGTGCACCTCCACTAAAGACATCCACTGGGTCTGCCCAAGCAACCCATTTATTAGAGACACTACGGATTGCCTGTGCGGTCTGAGGGCAAAAGCGCCCGAACAAAAGTGTGTAGGTCAAATGT
This sequence comes from Neoarius graeffei, assembly GCF_027579695.1. NCBI lineage: Eukaryota > Metazoa > Chordata > Actinopteri > Siluriformes > Ariidae > Neoarius > Neoarius graeffei. The sequence continues at coordinate 38,468,238 of NC_083576.1, read as the reverse complement.
CCGCAAAGGATGAGGATATGGAAACTAGAGTAGAAGGAGCTGGTAGTCGGTGGGTTGTTAACACTCCAAAAACTGAAATCTTGATGTCATACAACCAGCACCACACAGCCACAAGAATGAAAATCCCAAACCAAACGGTGTTCCTTAGCGTACCACAGGGAGCCACCATTCACATAGGTGACATCACCCTACACCATCTTAGTACTGACAGGTATGATTCGGAGATTGAGATGATAGATGCCTTCGAAGGTTATGATCTTGAGATCAGTAACACCCTCCAACAGCAACTGCTGGTTGAAGGGACCAAAACGGTGAAATTTAGTGGAGATCAGAATGGAATTTCGACCATAGTCTCCCAAAACCGGGTCAGAGGGTCACTTGACCTCGAATCTGCCCTAAGTCTAATTGTGTTGGGACTTCTTCTCTGTGGCTGGGTCTTTTCTGCTGGTATCGCATGCATGCTACACAAACGAATAGCGACGCTATACGCCAAGCTTGATAAAGGAGTCTGAGTTCCTGACAGCTTCGGCCATAGTAGCGCACGCTTTCTGGCCAAACCATCTGTTGCCGTTACCGTGCCAGAAGATTAGGTTAACCCCTAACCACTAACACTTCTTTTCTCTACTCCACTTTCTCTCTTTTCTTGTTTATTATTTTCTTTGAGTAGGAAATGAAGTATATATATGTAGTGTTCACTGAAATGAAGTATATATATAGCCTGCACTGAAATGAAGTATATGTAGTCTTCACTGGAAAAATATGTAACGTTCACTGTTTGAACTTTGAGGTAACCCTAATCTAGTTAGATAGTGATTAAATGCCCAAAGTGCCTATGGTGATTATATGCTCAAGTGCCTCTACCTCCAACTGTCTCACTGGAACTCACAAGTTTACACAGTCTTCACAGGACACCACGAACTGTGCAGAACGAGTCTACCTCAAGGACTATGGACATGGCGATGATACGGTACGGTGCTCTCAGTGCTACGACTCCGTCATACCCCTGAGACCAAAAGGGGGAATGTAGGTATCATGCCGCCATCTTGTGTCAGAACTACAACTCCCAGGCAACTTCTGCGTTGACTACGTCACGCCTAGGTGGGATCATGGACATCGCATTCCTCAGGTTTCAACAAAGGACTTGGAAATCCGCCATCTCGTGCTCTTTCTCGTCGGACTCCAACCGAGACTGACCAGAAGAAGAGTACTCACCATCAGACGTCTGAACTGCGCGTTTCCTCCTCTATCTAACTCTGATCAAGTTAGATTTCAGAAACACGCGATTATCAACTCAAGCGAGTTATTAACCAGTTTGCAAGTATTACTTGTCTTTTAACGCGTACGCGGCTGCGAGCAAAGGCAGTTTTCTAAAGAGCTCTTCTCTTTTCTTTCTTTTAAATCCGTGCATGGTGTTGAACAAAGACTTTCTTATCAACTATGAAGATCACCAAAGAAAGCTTCAGAACTTCTCTCTCCCTCACCGAAGACTTCTGACCTCAGGAAGCGCGCGCAACTTCCTCGAGCTTCCAACTTCAGACAGAAGACAAACTTCCTCTGCAGTAAGAAGGCATTGGGCAAACAGAAGTTTAAGTCTTAGGAATTAGTTATCTACTTAATGTGAAGTTGTATGAGGTTAAATGAAGTGTATACACTGAATCTTGGTTCTCTATCATTTGCTTGTTGATTTAAAAATTGGTTAATCCATAAGTTGCATGCTCTCTCTTTCTCTCTCTCTCTCCTTTTAACATCCTAAATTCATTACTCACTCATATCCTGATATTCTGTGTGCCACTCTATCAGAACAATTTGCTGAAATGATGAACACAGTGGGGTGGCACGGTGGTGTAGTGGTTAGCGCTGTCGCCTCACAGCAAGAAGGTCTGGGTTCGAGCCCCGTGGCCGGTGAGGGCCTTTCTGTGTGGAGTTTGCATGTTCTTCACGTGTCTGCATGGGTTTCCTCTGGGTGCTCCAGTTTCCCCCACAGTCCAAAGACATGCAGGTTAGGTTAACTGGTGACTCTAAATTGACCATAGGTGTGAATGTGTGTGAATGGTTGTCTGTGTCTATGTGTTGGCCCTGTGATGACCTGGCAACTTGTCCAGGGTGTACCCTGCCTTTCGCCTGTAGTCAGCTGGGATAGGCTCTAGCTTGCCTGTGACCCTGTAGAACAGGATAAAGCGGCTAGAGATAATGAGATGAGATGAACACAGTGATGAAACTCATCAACTTCCTTAGGCCATCCTCATCCCTTCAGCATTGGCTTTTGAGAGAATTCCTGGAAGATGTTGAGGTAAAGGCTAATGACCTGCTACTGCACAACAATGTAAGGTGGCTGAGTAAAGGGAATGCACTGGGACGTTTCTGGTCTGTTCAAAAAGAAATAGCAGCTTTCTTAGAGCAGGTCAAGAGTCAGAGAGCAACACACAGTTTTCGATTTTTCTGCAAGATGAGCACAAGATGGAGATGGTTGCCTTTTTGGTTGACATTACATCACATCTTAATGAGCTCAATTTAAAGCTACAGGGCCAAAACAATTCAGTTGCTGATTTGATGACAGCTGTTCACTCTTTCCAGAGGACGCTGGACATTTTCAAAGATCTTGAAGGAGGGATGGCATGGTGGTGTAGTGGTTAGTGCTGTCGCCTCACAGCAAGAAGGTCCGGGTTTGAGCCCTGTGGCCGGCGAGGGCCTTTCTGTGTGGAGTTTGCATGTTTTCCCCGTGTCTGTGTGGGTTTCCTCCAGGTGCTCCGGTTTCCCCCACAGTCCAAAGACATGCAGGTTAGGTTAACTGGTGATTCTAAATTGACCGTAGGTGTGAATGTGAGTGTGAATGGTTGTCTGTGTCTATGTGCCAGCCCTGTGATGACCTGGCGACTTGTCCAGGGTGTACCCTGCCTTTCGCCCATAGTCAGCTGGGATAGGCTCCAGCTTGCCTGCGACCCTATAGAACAGGATAAAGCGGCTCGAGATAATGAGATGAGATCTTGAAGGAGAATGTGAACACTTCCCAAAACTGCAGGAACAGATTCTGGGTGAGAGAGATGTTTCTCCCTACGTTGACTTCATTAACAAGCTGATTTAGAAATTTCAGTAACAGGTTCAACAGCTTCTACCTTGGGCAGCAGCTCCTCCTGCTAATTCAGAATCCTTTCCTCATCAGAGAAGTCAGAGAATTTTTGAAGGAGGCGACTGAGACATTCAAGTGGGCACATGCAGGATCTCTACAGCTTGAGCTCATTGATCTGCAAGGAAATGCTGCATTAAGAGAGCATTTTGAGACAACTGACGCTGCTACTTTCTAGTTACAGACTGTTTCTGAGAGTGTGTTTCCTGGTCTAACCAAAGTAGCACTGCACACCTTGACTATGTTTGGATTGACTTACGGCTGTGAGTCAGCTTTTTCCACTATGAACATTGTCAAAACCAAGTACCGTTCTAGGCTCAACAGTGAACACCTACATATCTGCATGAGAATGGCACTGACTCCATTCCAGACAAGATTTAAATTACTGGCAGGTCAGCCACATGCCCATTTTTCTCATTAAGAAAAGTAAAAGAAGAAGAATTAAAAGAGAAAAGTTCAAATAAAAATGTTCTGTTTGCATTTCCCCCCCTAAAAAGCCACTTGTTTTCTGAAGATGTGGACTTTTTTTTCTTGAAAAGTAGGCCCTCATTTTTTTAGGCTGGGACTTCCTTATTTTAAGAACAAAGAAGAGAAAATGTTAAGTCAATGCTCTGTTTGCACTTTTTAGTTAATGTTTTCTGAGTTGACTTTTTTACTTGAAGTGTAGGCCTTCAATTCTTCAGGTTGGGACCTCTTTAATTTAAGAGAAAAAGGAGTTATTCCACTCTGTTTGCACTTTTTATTTTATTCTGAGGTTTCTGTTTTCTTTAATTTGAAATAAAGGCCTTGAATTTATTTTCCTGGGACTAATTTTATTTATGGTAAAAGAGATAGTTGTGCACTCGGTTCATTTCCTGCATTGGAAATTAACAATAAATATTGTTGAAACCATATGAAAATGCGGACATAGGGGAAGGCTATAAGACACAAGCTGGACTTCGGTTCGGACCTTCTACTTGGACAAAATTTAATAACTGGACCTCAGTGACTTTTAATTGAATACCCCTGGTGTAGAGGATGGGGCTGAGGACGCATACCTGTGGGGTGCCAATGTTTGTGATGATGCTGGTTCTAAGGGTTGTTATTGCCAGGGTGGTTGTTGAGGTTTCACCCTCTCAGCCTATAAAATGCCCCAGTGGCTTAGCGCAAAATATAGCCCCTGACAACCAAGTCCAGCTCCTGGCCTTTCCGTGGCAGAACTGTTTAAAACTGACAGGAGAAGGGGAAAAAGGCGGGTTACTGGCACCTTTAAAACCAGTTTCCTATTGCTATCTCCATCTATGACTGCCTCCATCTACTGGTTTTTGTCTCCTGGTCTTTTTCTCAACATCTTGCAGTTCACATCAAGATAGCAACCCTCAGAACCCAGTTTTCCTAGATGCTGTGTCGTGAACTGTAGGGTGGGTGTGAGACGTGGGCACTGCCAGATCATCATCAAACGACCGCGTCGTTCTTTTCATGTATCGACTTTGAATATTGGTACTATGAGAGGTAGAGGCAGTGAGGTGGTGGAGACCATTGCTAGGAGGAAAATAGATCTTTGCTGTCTGCAAGAGACAAGATGGAGAGGTGGATTGGCCCACATGATTAGTGGAAAGGACTCTAGGTATAAGTTCTTTTGGATAGGAAATGACCAAGGTATCGGTGGCTTTGGCATTCTCCTGGCAGAGAAGTGGGTGGAGAGCATATTGGAGGTCAAGCATGTGTTTGATAGGATATGCCTTATCAAGATCAATATTGATGCTAACATCCTTACCATCCTCTCAATTTATGTGTCACAAGTGGGTCTGGATGACCACACCAAGGATGCCTTTTATGACTTACTCCAGTGTACTGTGTCCAAGTTTGGAAACTCAGAAATCTTGCTCCTTTGTGGTGATTTCAATGGCCATATTGGTAGTATCTCAGTTGGCTATGAAGGTATCCATGGTGGATTCGGCTATGGTGACCGCAACACTGAGGGCAAAAGGCTACTGGAGTTTTCAGTGGCTAATGAGCTTGTTGTCTGTAACTCCTTTTTAAGAAAAGAGTAAGCCGCCTGGTCACCTATCAGTCTGGAAACTCCTCCAGTCAAGTAGATTACATACAGTACTTGTGAGGCACCATGAACTTAGGCTTGTCACCGATGTGAAGGTTCTACCAGGTGAGGAATGTGCTCGGCAGCATAAACTGTTAGTTTGTGATCTTGCCTTAAAGTCCATCAAGCCTTGCAAACAAACCTTCACCCCAAAGCTCCACATCTGGAAGTTAAGAGATCCTGTGGTGAAGAAAGATTTCCTGGAAACAGTGAGTGCAGAGGTACAGGACAAGCACAATCCCATGTCTGTTGGGGAAACCTGGCAACTGCTGAAGAGTGGCTTACTAAGTGCTGCAGATAAAGTATGTGGTTTCACGAAGAAGAGCAATTGGAGGAAGCAGACATGGTGGTGGGATGACACAGTCAGCAGTGCTGTTGAGGAGAAGAGGCAGCTCTGGAAGGCCTAGAAGAAGGGGGGCAGTAAGGAGGACTATCTCGAAGCCAAACGTAATGTCAAGCATGTAGTCTTTCTAGCTAAGAAGAGAGTTGAGGAAAGTAAGTGCTATGATGTAAATGTAGGAAAAGAGGATGTGTTTTGTGTGGCTAAGCAAATGAAGAAAGAACATCAGGACATCGTGGGTGAAAGTTGTATTAAAGACAATCTAGGCAATCTCTCACTCAGTGATGATGATAAGAAAAGGGCATGGAAAGAGCACTATGAACACCTTCTCAACATTGAATTCCCCTGGTGTCCCAAAGATCTACCTGTTGCTGAACCTGTTGCCGCCCCTCCCCCCATACTAGTGACTGGTTAAATGATTGCAGAGGCTATAAACAAGATAAGGCCTGGAAAATCCCCTGGTCCCTTTGGTATTGTTGCTGAAATGCTTAAAGCTGCTATTGATGTCAGCTGTCCCCTTGTGACAAAGCTTGCAAATGCCATCATAGCTGAGGGGAAAATACCTGTGGACTGGAATACTAGCTATATCATCAACCTGTTCAAGGGCAAGGGTGATGCCACAGACAGAGGTAACTACCATGGCTTGAAACTAACGGAGCATTGCCTGAAGGTCATGAAAGAGTATTGGACAAAGTGATACATGGTATTGTGGACATAAGTGAAATGCAGTTTGGCTTTGTTCCAGGCAGAGGAACAAATGATACTATCTTTATTGTGAGACAACTGCAGGAAAAGTATCTGGCTAAAGAAAGAAATCTATATTTCGCTTTTGTTGACCTTGAAAAGGCCTTTGATCATGTGCCACGCAAAGTCCTGTGGTGGGCCTTGAGGCGAGTGGGAGTCCCAGAGTGGATTGTGAGAACAGTCCAGGCAATGTATGCCAAGAGCAAGGTCAGGATCAACCAGACTTTCAGTGACAACTTCGTCGTAAAAGTGGGTGTCCACCAAGGCTCTTTTCTGAGCCCCTTGTTATTTATCATTGTTCTTTAGGCTCTGTCACAAGACTTTGCTTCTGGTGCTCCCTGGGAGCTTCTATATGTGGATGACCTCTTGATTATAGCGGAGACCCTAGATGAGCTCAAGGAAAAGGTCCTTCTGTGGAAGAATGGTTTAGAATCCAAAGGACTGAGAGTGAACATGGGTAAGACCAAAGTTATGATATCTGGCTTAAATCTGAATACCTTAAAAGACTCTGGTCAATACCCATGTGCTGTGTAGGAAAGGTGTGGGTTGCAACTCAATCCTTTGCACTGGCTGTCAACATTGGGTGCATAAGAAGTGTACAAGCAGTCAAGGCAGACTCTCTGCAGACCTGTCTTTCAGATGCGACAGATGCCTTGGTTTAGCACACCCAATAAATGCCAGGCCCTACAACAAAGTTCTTGTTGATGAATATGTCGTAGATGCAGTTGACTCCTTCTGTTATCTTGGTGATACTGCATGCCCTGGTGGGGGATGTGAGCTTGTGATAATCACAAGAACCAGAGCAGCTTGGGGTAAGTTTACAGAACTGCTACCCCTCCTATCATGCTGGAGCCTTGCTTTCTGTACTTGTGGTCATATCTACAGCTCCTGTGTCAGAAGTGCAATGCTATATGCTAGTGAAAACTGGCCTCTGAGAAGAGAGGATATGAAGCACCTGGAGAGGAAAGAGAGAGCTATGCTCAGGTGGATGTGTAATGTGAAACCCGAGGCTGAGGTCAGCACCAGTAGTCTTTGCCAGAGACTAGGCCTGGGGGAGTTTGATGCTGACCTCAGGTACAAGCACCTGCAGTGGTTTGGTCATGTCCACTGAAGCACATCGAGCATTGGGAAGGTGGTGTCCTTGCAGGTGAAGGGAGCGAGGAAAAAGGGCTACCCACACAAGACATGGAAGGAGGTGGTCACCCAGGACTTGAGGGAGTGGTGCCTCACACCCAGGGACACACTGGACAGGGTCTACTGGAAAAGAAGCCTACAAATGCACCATGCAGCATCCAACCCACCGGTGGTGGATGACGGATGTTAAACCGGATAGTCAGTCTGGTTGAAGTCCTGTTACCAATCCTGACAGTTTGGGTCTTGCCAGTCAGGAAGTTGAGGAGCCAGTCACAGAGGGAGGGGTGCAAACCAAGTGTGGACAGTTTATGGGTGAGTTTGTGGGGAATGACTGTGTTGAAGGCAGAACTGTAGTCAGCAAAGATCATCCTGATGTAAGAGTCTTTTTTTTCCAGGTGGGAGAGGGAGTAATGGAGGGCAGCAGCGATGGCGTCTGAGGTGGACCTGTTGGGCCTGTAGGCATACTACAGGGGGTCCGGTATACTGCTCTGAATGTGGGTCAGTATCACTCTCTCAAAGCACTTTGAGATGATTGGAGTGAGTGCTATCAGCCTGTAATCATTCAGGCAGGTGGGTGGGCTCTTCTTGGGAAGAGGGATGATGGTTGTGGTCTTGAAGCATGACGGAACAGTGCTCTGGCTTAGGGAAAGGTTGAAGATAGTGGTGAAAACATCAGCCAGCTCATTGGCACATACTCTGAGGGCCCACCCAGGGATGTTGTCTGGTCCTGCTGCCTTCCTGGGGTTGATCTTCCTCAGAGCTTTGTGTACTTGGCCGGATGAGACTGTTGGTGGGGGGGGGTTGGGCGGTCCAGGTGTGTGTGTGCTTCTTCATTCTGCTGTAGCTGGAGGTCTCAAAGCCAATAACAACGAAGGGGGGTGCTATAAAGATATGTAAGGAATGTGGGTAAAGTTGAGGAAATAAGAGGAGGTAATGAAAGGAAAAAAGTCAGGAAATACTTTTCTTAGGGTAAATTTAATCAGATACGACAGTTTAACACATAAGCCAAATACACATGATGTGAATGATAAGATGGCAGCTAGATGGCTTCATTTGTTTCTACAGTCTCATATCTATAGGCTATGAGCTCTCTAGATTTTTATGTAGAGCTCAGTGATTCTGGCCCATTTTGAAGACGTTTCTGTAATACGTCACCAGTAGGTGTGTTACAGAGTCACTTGTAGGGGTAATGAAAGTGAACAAAGCTGATTATTTATGCTATCATTATTTTTCCACTAAAATACATTTGGAAGAGAAACTGAAAGATGACAGACTGAGAACCCATTCTCTAATCAAAGTATACATTTCACAAAAGGACAGATGACAAAACTGTACACTGTTACAAATTTCTGTAGTTTTCAAAGCATTTTTTTCTTTGTAATAAACAAATGCTTATTGTAGAACCTGCAGACAGTATGTTCCTGTAGATCTGCAAAGCATCATGGTCAAAATTCTTTGGCGGGTGAATTCTACACTAAATTTATTTTTCTTGTGAAATACAATACAATGATTTTGAGTGGGAATTTTTTTTCAGCAGGATTTTTTAACCTGCTTTTTTCCATATAATTTTGTTGCAAGAGCTTACTGACAAGATTTCATAATTTCTTCAGCCTTTGACTTCAGCAATGTAACTTAGCTCATTATTTTGCAATTGTAGATTAATTTAGCACAGTTTTCAAGTTACTTATGTGTTTACCTTTAAAAGCACACTGGGAGAGAAGAAGAAGAGAGGCACGTGTTCCTTAGCTAGTAAGCATAATATTACCAACATAAACTACACTATATTTCCAAAAGTATTTGCTCACCCATCCAAATTATCGGAATCAGGTGTTCCAATCACTTCCATGGCCACAGGTGTATAAAATCAAGCACCTAGGCATGCAGACTGTTTTTACAGTTTGGAGCTGGCCCCTTCCTCTTCCAACATGACTGTGCACCAGTGCACAAAGCAAGGTCCATAAAGACATGGATGACAGAGTCTGGTGTGGATGAACTTGACTGGCCTGCACAGAGTCCTGACCTCAACCCGATAGAACACCTTTGGGATGAATTAGAGCGGAGACTGAGAGCCAGGCCTTCTCGTCCAACATCAGTGTGTGACCTCACAAATGCGCTTCTGGAAGAATGGTCAAAAATTCCCATAAACACACTCCTAAACCTTGTGGACAGCCTTCCCAGAAGAGTTGAAGCTGTTCTAGCTGCAAAGGGCGGATCGACATCATATTGAACCCTATGGATTAGGAATGGGATGTCACTTAAGCTCATATGTGAGTCAAGGCAGGTGAGCAAATACTTTTGGCAATATAGTGTATTTGCACATGAAATGTTGATAGACTTTATCTGGTGACATTTAGTTGATAATGTCATCAGTTTGGTGTTGGAGCAGCATTATTGGATAAAAGTTCAATTGAAATCATGTTGGTGTGCTAACTAACTAGCTTCATTTGGAGAAGCTCAATTATTTTTCTCTTGATAGCTACTATGAGTTACTGAAGCGGGCCAAGGAAAAACAGAATGCCACAACAGATAAGACATTTTTGATAGGATGTGTTTTCTAGGGCTGCAACAACTAATCAATCCATCCATCTGTCCATCCATTATCTGTAACCGTTTATCCTGTGCAGGGTCGCAGGCAAGCTGGAGCCTATCCCAGCCAACTATGGGCGAGAGGTGGGATACACCCTGGACAAGTCAGCAAATCATCACAGGGCTGACACTAGAGACAAACAACAATTCACACTCACATTCATATCTATGGTCAATTTAGAGCCAACAATTAACCTAACCTGCATGTCCTTGGACTGTGGGGGAAACCGGAGCACCCAGAAGAAACCCACACAGACACGGAGAGAACATGCAAACTCCACACAGAAAGGCCCTCGTCAGCCACTGGGCTCGAACCCAGAACCTTCTTGCTGTGAGGTGACAGTTTGAACCACCACACCACCATGCCGCCCCCAACTGATCAATAAAATCAAGACTAAAAATAAATAATTGGCAGCAAATTTCATGATTGATTAGTTGAACTGCATTATGAAGCACACTGGTGCATACTATGGCCTTTCATAAAAACACATCAACTGAAATGGCAGAACAGGAAAAAAAAAACAGTATGACTTTTATGTGAATTTTGTGACTTTTATGTGCTATCAGAAATATCATAATTACATTGTTCCAAGCACATAAATAGTCAAAGAAAGTCATAATTACGAGAAGGAAACTTTTATATGATACCTGAGTTGCCTAATAGGGGGTAGTGTTAACAAATATGGCAGAAGGCAAGGCATCAAAAAATTGCAAGAATTTATTTAATTTATTGCATGCTATTGTGTTCTACATTAAATATGTGGATGACAATGTTTCAACAAACTCCGTTTCATTAACAGAAAATTATATTCACGTGAACATGATTGCTGAACCTCCATTTGCGGTTATTTTCTTGAATTAAATTAATGGGGCTGCTGAATTGTTCGATGTTTTTGACACAGTGTCCTTTTTTTAATGCTGTTTCTTTATTTGTGGTAGATTTTTGGCCATGTGTTTGAATACAAATCATAATTACTATTTCTGACCTCTGAAGTAGGACCTTATGATAAACTCTTGAAGGCAGCATTTCTCTACGGTATGGAAACTTGCAGTACACTACTCTGCTGGCCTTATGACATAACTTGTAATTTAATGCGAGTAATATTATAATTGAGTATGACTGGCAGAACAACTGATACCAGTTGAGACTGTTAATTCTTGTATACCTTGAAAAGTTTCCATAAAATCATTACTCTAGAGTTCAAGTTCAAGTTTATTTATAGCCCTTATTCACTATTACACAGAACACAGGGTGGTGGGACTTACTAATGCCCTTTTGTGTGTGTGTGTGTGTGTGTGTGTGTGTGTGTGTGTGTGTGTGTGTGTGTGTGTGTATACACCATTGTACTATACATACACTCACTGGCCACTTTAATAGAAACTTGTTCTTGATTCTAAGATTCTTGTTCTTGGCTGGCAGGAGTGAAACCCAGTGTGGTCTTCTGCTGTTGCAGAAGATGCGTTTCTGCACACCATAGTTGTAAACAGTGACTATATGAGTTATTATATCCTTCCTGACAGCTCAAGCCAATCTGGCCATTTTCCTCTGACCTCTCTTATCAACAAGACATTTCCACCCACAGAACTGTGACTCACTTAATGTTTTTTGTTTTTCGCACCATTCTGTGTAAACTCAAGAGACTTGTTTGTGAAAACTGCAGGAGATCAGCAGTTTCTGAAATACTCAAACCAGTCCATCTGGTACCAATACCCATGCCACAGTCAAAGTCATAGAGATCACAATATTTCCCATTCTGATGTTTGAAGTGAATATTAACTGAAGCTCTTGATTTGTATCTGCATGATTTTCTGCATTGTGTTGCTGTCAAGGGATTGGCTGATTAGATAACTGCATAAAACCACAGATGTATGGGTGAACCTAATAAAGTGGCCAGTAAGTGTAATGTAGTGTTTGTGTAATGTTGTCAGTAGTAGAAATATGTTGTGGTATTTCTAAATGGAAGTAAGGAGACAAGACAAATTGTCATAGAGCCATCAGTTCTGCCTATAAATTTCTACATCAGTAACTAATTCATTTCCGTCCACTGCAAGGAAGAATACTCCAGCCCAGTGAGAGGATTCCAGCCCAGGAAGAAGAATGCAGTTCAGGAAGCAGAATCCAGTTCAGAAACAATTAAGTCAGTATTAGACATTTTATTGTTTAGAATTCTGTAGTTTTTGGTGCACGTGTCAATTCTGTGTTTCCACTTTTAAAACAACACTATGCAACAATTTGCTTCATTTTTAGGGATGTTTGTTATTTTCATTTTCAAATTCATTTTAAAAGGTATATGGTAATGTGAAGGTTTTTATTGAAGATTGTTGTTTTTTTAAAAAAAAAAAGAAATGTCTACAAAATGAAAAATACAAAAAATGAATTTGGTGCCTTTTGTATTTTCAAGTTTAAAATGTTGAATAAAGTGATAATAAATTAAATGTGAGTGTTAAAAAGTGTCTTTGTTTTACAGAATATAAATATTTTAGTTAATTTACAGCATTAAAATTACTGCCTTTCTCTGCCTGATGGAGAAAAATGGTGTGTGTGTGTGTCCACAGTCATATTCTTATCTATTATGAGCGATCCATCTATATTAGACCAGCTACAAGAGTCCATCTGTGAAAACCTGTCTAGCATCACCTCTGAGAATTTTTCTCTCGAGCAACGGTGGAAATATCTCCGCGACACCCTCTATAACAGTGCCAAGGATACCATTGGCTTCCAAAAGTGCAATCACCGTGACTGGTTTGACGAGAACAACCCCACCATCAGAAACCTTCTGAATCAAAAACAAGCGGCCTTCCAAGCTGTCCTCAGCAATGATACACGCAAGAACCGAGCCCGCTACAGCCAAGCGAGAAGCACCTGTCAGAGAGAGCTCCGCCGCCTTCAAAACCAGTGGTGGCTGGACCGTGCTAAAGAAATTGAACAACATGCTGAAAGACACGACTCTAGAGCCTTCTTCCAGTCTGTTAAGTTCGCCTACCAATGACGCCAAAGCGGTATCAGTCCTATAAACGATTCTCAGGGCAACCGGCTTACGGAAAAGGAAGATATACTAGCTCGCTGGAAAGAACACTTCAGTGTTTTATTGAACCAGTCAGGAACAGCCAATGCCTCCGTCCTTGATGCAATCCCCCAGGAAGAAATTCTTGATGAACTGGTAGCTCCACCAACCGTTGAAGAGGTTAAGTCAGCCCTTGACCGCCTGGCTAACAACAAAGCTCCGGGCTCGGATTGCATTCCATCGGAGGTCTTGAAAGCAGGCGGAAAACCCCTCCTCTCAGAACTCTGGACCCTCTTCCTTGCCATCTGGGAAGAGGAGAAGGTACCCCAAGACCTGAAAAACGGTATCATAGTTACGATCTTCAAGAAGCACTGTCGCTTCGACTGCGGCAACTACCGCGGCATTATGCTGTTATCTGTCACTGGCAAGTTATTCGCCCATGTCATCCTTGACAGAATATGGCCCTGCATAGAAAAATACATCCCCGAAGCCCAATGTAGCTTCAGAGGTGGGCGGTCAACTAGCGATATGATGTTCGCCCTCCGCCAGCTCCTGGAAAAGTGTAGGGAGCAACACCAGGAACTGCACGCAGTCTTTGTGGACTTAGTAAAGGCATTTGACACAGTTAGCAGACCTCTTATGTGGGCTCTACTTAAGAAAATCGGAATCCCCTCTAAGGTAGTTAACATCATCCAGAGTTTCCACAACGGTATGGAGGCAAGAGCACTGATCGGCGGAGAACTCACCGAACCATTCCCGGTAACAAATGGCCTGCGACAAGGATGTATTTTAGCTCCTACTCTGTTCATCCTTCTCTTCTCCTTTGTCCTGCGCAATGCCCATAAAGACATCCTTGACTTCGGCGTTGACATCAAGCATAAGCTCGACGGTGATCTGTTCAATCACCAGAGACTCAAGGCAAAGTCCATACCATCTACGCACCTTGAGGATTTTCTGTATGCCGATGATGCCGCTCTGACCACCAAAACCTGTGAATCCCTACAAGAAGGCGTCACAGCCCTGAACAACGCCTGCGTGTCCTGGGGCCTAACGATCAGCAAACTAAAGACCGAAGTAATGCATGTCCAGTGTGAGGAGCCAACTGCAATCACGATCGAGGGTATGCAACTAAAGCGCGTGCATACCTTTACATACCTAGGAGGAAACCTGTCCGACGACGCAAGTCTTGACCCTGAGATCCAGCGCCGAGTGAGTCGCGGTGCAGCTGCGTTTAACGCCTTAAGAACTAGGTGCTTTGACAGAAGAGGCCTATCTTTGGCAACTAAGGTGACTGTTTATAAAGCCATAGTCCTCCCCTCGCTCCTATATGGATCTGAAACATGGCCCACTCTTGCCCATCATATACGCCGCTTGGAAGTCTTCCACCAAAGGTCACTCTGACAAATCATGAACATCAAGTGGTGGCATCGCGTCACCAACACAGAGATCCTTGAGCGTGCCAACTGCTCTTCCATTGAAAGCATGATCCGTAGTAGCAGACTTCGATGGCTTGGCCATGTATCCCGAATGGACAACTCCAGGATCCCTAAGTAACTTCTATTCGGTGAGCTGAAGCTTGGTAAATGCAACAGGGGACGCCCTCGCAAGCGCTGGAAGGACTGCATTAAAGAAGACCTTCACGCCTTCCAAATGGATTTAAAGACTTGGTATGAGGACGCCCAGGACCGCTGCCTGTGGAGGTGTGCCCTCCATTCTGGGTCAGAAACCTGCGAGCTTAGGCTCAGAGAACGAGCCGCAGAGCGACGAATAAGGAGGCACCACAGGGCTACGGGTCCCCCATCGTCATAATTGACGGGGATCTTAACTGTAACTAACTGGTAATGTGAAGGTTTTTATTGAAGATTGTTGTTTTTAAAAAAAAAAAAGAAATGTCTACAAAATGAAAAATACAAAAAATGAATTTGGTGCCTTTTGTATTTTCAAGTTTAAAATGTTGAATAAAGTGATAATAAATTAAATGTGAGTGTTAAAAAGTGTCTTTGTTTTACAGAATATAAATATTTTAGTTAATTTACAGCATTAAAATTACTGCCTTTCTCTGCCTGATGGAGAAAAATGGTGTGTGTGTGTGTCCACAGTCATATTCTTATCTATTATGGATTAAATGTTTTGAGAAAGAGCTTTTTGTTGTGAGAAACCAGTGAGTGTAGTGCTTTTTTTTTGGGGGGGGGGGCCACAGAGAGAGGGCAGAGAGAGTGTCTTCGACAACACTGCTGTACATACATGAAGCTTCTTTAATAAAATCTATCTTTCTCTCTCTTTAAAGCATATACGCAGAACCATGGCCTCACTTTTTATTTATAAATGCCTGAAACCTCAAGAATGGAATAGGAATAGTTTTAAGCGTAAACAATAAATCTAATATACAGTTAGGTCCATATATATTTGGACACTGACACAAATTTTGGGGTTTTTTTATCTGTTTACTGAAACATATTCAAGTTATAGTTATATAATGGACATGGACATAAAATTCAGACTTTCAGCTTTCATTTGAGGGTATCCACATTAAAATTGGATGAAGGGTTTAGGAGTTTCAGCTCCTCAACATGTGCCACCCTGTTTTTAAAGGGACCAAAAGTAATTGGACAATTGACTCAAAGGCTATTTCATGGGCAGGTGTGGGCAATTCCTTCGTTATGTCATTCTCAATTAAGCAGATAAAAAGCCTGGAGTTGATTTGCGGTGTGGTGCTTGCATTTGGAAGATTTTGCTGTGAAGAAAACATGCGGTCAAAGGAGCTCTCCATGCAGGTGAAACAAGCCATCCTTAAGCTGCGAAAACAGAAAAAAAAAACATCTGAGAAATTGCTACAATATTAGGAGTGGCAAAATCTACAGTTTGGTACATCCTGAGAAAGAAAGAAAGCACTGGTGAACTCATCAATGCAAAAAGACCTGGACACCAACAGAAGTCAACAGTGGTGGATGATCGCAGAATAATTTCCATGATGAAGAGAAACCCCTTCACAACAGCCAACCAAGTGAACAACACTCTCCAGGATGTAGGCGTATCAATATCCAAATCTACCATAAAGAGAAGACTGCATGAAAGTAAATACAGAGGGTTCACTGCATGGTACAAGCCACTCATAAGCCTCAAGAATAAAAAGGCTAGATTGGACTTTGCTAAAAAACATCTAAAAAAGCCAGCACAGTTCTGGAAGAACATTCTTTGGACAGATGAAACCAAGATCAACCTCTACCAGAATGATGGAAAGAAAAAAGTATGGCGAAGGCGTGGTACAGCTCATAATCCAAAGCATACCACATCATCTGTAAAACACGGCAGAGACAGTGTGATGGCTTGGGCATGCATGGCTGCCAGTGGCACTGGATCACTAGTGTTTATTGATGACGTGACACAGGACAGAAGCAGCCAGATGAATTCTGAGGTATTCAGAGACATACTGTGTGCTCAAATCCAGCCAAATGCAGCCAAACTGATTGGTCGGCGTTTCATAATACAGATGGACAATGACCCAAAACATAAAGCCAAAGCAACCCAGGAGTTTATTAAAGCAAAGCAGTGGAATATTCTTGAATGGCCAAGTCAGTCACCTGATCTCAACCCAATTGAGCATGCATTTCACTTGTTAAAGACTGAACTTCAGACAGAAAGGCCCACAAACAAACAGCAACTGAAAACCGCTGCAGTAAAGGCCTGGCAGAGCATTAAAAAGGAGGAAACACAGTGTCTGGTGATGTCCATGAGTTCAAGACTTCAGGCAGTCATTGCCAACAAAGGGTTTTCAACCAAGTATTAGAAATTAACATTTTATTTACAATTATTTAAATTTGTCCAATTACTTTTGAACCCCTGAAATGAAGGGATTGTGTTTAAAAAATGCTTTAGTTCCTCACATTTTTATGCAATCATTTTGTTCAACCTACTGAATTAAAGCTGAAAGTCTGAACTTCAACTGCATCTGAATTGTTTTGTTCAAAATTCATTGTGGTAATGTACAGAACCAAAATTAGAAAAACGTTGTCTCTGTCCAAATATTTATGGACCTAACTGTAGTAATTTTTACGATTAAAGTGATTCATATAGGTAGCGGTCTGAGTGAATGACCTTGAGATCCATGATGTCACAGCAGGAAATCTATCGGTCTCATCACCTGCTATACTAAAATACAGAGCTGACTGCAACTCCGATCCTACATTTTGAGCTAATTTATCACAATGCCACGTAGATGTGTTTTTGGCGGGTGCAGCAACATGACAGAAGGTGGACTTACAGTGGTGCTTGAAAGTTTGTGAACCCTTTTGAATTTTCTATATTTCTGCACAAATATGACCTAAAACATCAACAGATTTTCACACAAGTCCTAAAAGTAAATAAAGAGTATCCAGTTAAGCCAATGAGACATAAATATTATACTTGGTCATTTATTTATTGAGGAAAATGATCTAATATTACATATCTGTGAGTGGCAAACGTATGTGAACCTCTAGGATTAGCAGTTAATTTGAAGGTGAAATTAGGGCCTGTTTTGCTACATCTGGGCCAGGAAAGCTTGCCATCATTGATGGAACAATGAATTCTGAATTATACCAGTGAATTCTAAAGGAAAATGTCAGGACGTCTGTCCATGAACTTAATCTCCAGAGAAGGTGGGTCATGCAGCAAGAAAACGACCATAAGCACACAAGTCATTCTACCAAAGAATGGTTAAAAAAGAATAAAGTTAATGTTTTGGAATGGCCTAATCAAAGTCCTGACCTTAATCCAATCGAAATGTTGTGGAAGGACCTGAAGCGAGCAGTTCATGTGAGGAAACCCACCAACATCCCAGAGTTGAAGCTGTTCTGTACGGAGGAATGGGCTAAAATTCCTCCAAGCCGGTGTGCAGGACTGATCAACAGTTACCGGAAACGTTTAGTTGCAGTTATTGCTGCATAAGAGGTTCACACCAGATACTGAAAGCAAAGGTTCACATACTTTTGCCACTCACAAATATGTAATATTGGATCATTTTCCTCAATAAATAAATGAGCAAGTATAATATTTTTGACTCAATTGTTTAACTGGGTTCTTTTTATCTACTTTTAGGACTTGTGTGAAAATCTGATGATGTTTTAGGTCATATTTATGCAGAAATATAGAAAATTCTAAAGGGTTCACAAACTTTCAAGCACCACTGTATGTTGCATTCATGGCCCAAGAATGTTCAAACTGCTAAGATTTGGACGCATTTTGTGAGAAATTCACAGGCACATTGGGTGCCTACGAAGTGGTCTCTCCTCTGCACTGCACATTTTACTGAGGACTCATACAAAACCTCTGATCTGTTGAGGAGTGTTGGCTATAAGCCCTGTAGCAGTTCGTATGGGTGGAGCACAGAAAGACGGCAAGCCAGGATTAAGTTCCACAACAAAACTCTTTATTTTGGGTCCTTTCAGACTTGAGACAAACTCTCACTATCCACACGTGCACACACACACACGCACACCAGTCGTCTGGTTGGGGAGAGAGCTTCCTTCCTCTGCTCTCTCCTTATATATGGCGCGGTCACTGGGGAAGACACACAAACACAGATTAACCAACATCAGGTGCAGTGATTCTGCCACTTACCTTCCCTGACTCTGCCCTCCGGTCACAGACCGATGCTTGACCACACCCCCGCTGCCACATTCCCCCACATCCGGCTTGCAGCTGACTCCCCCCCCCCCCCCCCCCAACGGAAGTGGAAGTCCGCCACGACCATCTGCGCCCCCGGCCTGTGGACCACATTGAAATTAAAGGGCTGGAGTGCCAGATACCAACAGGTGATCTGCACGTTGGCATCCTTCATGCGGTGGAGCCACTGGAGGGGCGCGTGGTCCAAACAGAGGGTGAAAGAGTGCCCCAGGAGGTAGTAGCGGAGAGCGAGGACCGCCCACTTGATCACCAGGCACTCCTTTTCGATGGTGCTGTAGTGCCCCTCATGCACCGACAGCTTCCTGCTTATGTACAGGACGGGGCGGTCCTCCCCCTCCAACTCCTGGGACAGAACGGCCCCCAGCCCTCTGTCCGATGCGTCCGTCCGCAACATAAAGGGGAGAGAAAAGTCAGGGGAGTGTAACAGTGGCCCTCCGCACAGTGCAGCCTTCACCTCAGAGAAAGCCCACTGGCATTGCTCCGTCCACTGGACCGGATCTGGTGCCCCCTTTTTAGTCAGATCAGTCAGCGGGCTGGTGACATCCGAATAATTAGGTATAAACCTACGATAGTAGCCAGCCAGCCCCAGGAACTGTCTCACCCCCTTTTTGGTCTTGGGCCTCGGGCAGGCCGCAATTGCTGCTGTCTTGTTAATTTGGGGATGCACCTGCCCGTTGCCTAAGTGGAAGCCCAGATATCGTACTTCCACCCGGCCAGTCGCACACTTCTTTGGGTTGGCTGTGAGACCTGCCCGCCTCAGCGACCTAAGGACAGCCCTCAGGTGTTGTAGGTGCCGCGGCCAGTCATTACTATAAATAATGATATCGTCTAGGTATGCGGCCGCATAGGTGGCGTGGGGGCGGAGGACTCTATCCATCAGTCTCTGGAACGTAGTGGGCGCCCCAAACAGCCCAAAAGGAAGTGTGACAAACTGGTATAAGCCGAACGGTGTGGAAAAGGCCGTTTTTTCTCGGAATAATGGAGTCAAGGGGATCTGCCAATAACCCTTTGTCAAATCCAGTGTCGAGTAAAAGCGAGCCGTGCCTAGTCAATCGAGCAACTCATCAATACGAGGCATTGGGTACGCATCAAATTTAGACACCGCGCTGACTTTTCTATAGTCTACACAGAACCAGACCGACCCGTCGGTCTTGGGTACCAAGACCACTGGGCTGATCCAGTCACTGTGGGACTCCTCAACGATGCCCATTTCGAGCATGGCCTCGAGTTCTTCCCGAACCACTTTTTTCTTGTGTTCAGGCAGTCTGTAAGGGCGGCTGCGCACTACCACCCCCAGGGGCGTCTCAATGTGGTGCTCTATGAGGTCGGTGCGGCCGGGCAGGGGTGAGAACACGTCTGAAAACTCGGTCTGCAACTGGGTGAGCTCCGCGAGTTGGGTCGGGGAGAGGTGGTCTCCACAGAGGACCAGAGAGGTATGCGATGCCAGTGTTCCCTTTTGAACCTCCGGCCCCAGCTCCGCCTTCTCCGGAACCACCGACACCAACGTCATGGGGACCTCCTCATTCCAGAGTTTGAGCAGATTGAGGTTGTAAACCTGTAGCGCCCCACCGCTGTCCGTCCGCCTCACCTCGTAGTCGATGGCCCCGATTTGCTGTGTGACCTCAAAGGGTCCTTGCCACTTGGCGATTAATTTGGAGCTCAATGTGGGCAACGGTATGAGTACTTTATCTCCCCCTGCGAACTCCCTCAGGGGTGTACCCCGTCGTACAGGCAGGTTTGCCGTTCTTGGGCCTGCCACAAATTCTCCTGGGTTAGGTGAGTGAGTGTATGGAGTTTTGCGCGCAGGTCCATAACGTATTGAATTTGATTTTTACTGGGCGAAGGTCCCTCCTCCCAGTTTTCTTGCAGCACATCTAGAATGCCGCACGGCTTACGCCCATATAACAATTAGAACGGGGAGAACCCCGTGGAGGCTTGGGGGACCTCTCGCACTGCAAATAACAAGGGTTCGAGCCATTTATCCAAATTACGTGCGTCCTCACTTATGAATTTTTTAATTATATTTTTGAGGGTGCGATTGAACCGTTCAACTAAACCGTCCGTTTGTGGGTGATAAACGCTGGTGCGGATCAGCTTAATACCTAATAACCCATACAGTTCGTTCAGTATATGTGACATAAACGAGGTGCCTTGGTCAGTCAGAATCTCTTTCAGGATTCCAACTCGGGAGATGACGCGGAAGAGCGCTTCCACAATATTGTGTGCTGAGATATTGCGAAGAGGCACTGCTTCCGGGTATCGCGTTGCATAGTCCACCAGAACTAAAATAAAGCGGTACCCTCGTGTTGACCGATCTAATGGCCCGATGAGATCCATCCCAATTCTTTCGAACGGGGTCTCGATTAATGGGAGAGAGCACAAAGGCACTTTTGGAATGGCTGCTGGATTTACTAACTGGCATTCGCGGCATGCCGTACACCACTGTGGCAGCGGGGGCGTGGTCAAGCGCCGGTCTGTGACAGGAGGGTGGAGCCAGGGAAGGTGAGTGGCAGAATCGCTTCACCTGACTGTAATTAACCTGTGTTTGTGTGTTTTCCCAGTAACTGCTCCCTATTTAAGGAGGCAGAGAGAGAGGAGAGGGAGCGCAACCCGGGATCAGACGAGTGTGTGTGTGAATGAATTTACTTACACTGAAAAGTTGTAAAAATAAATCGCCTTGTCTGCATCCAAACGTTGTCCTGCCGTCCTCTGTGCTCCACCCACACTCGATACGCGCTACAGTGGTGCTGAAACCCGGGATTAAGGTGGAGCACCAACACAGCAGCCCCATGGAATCCTCCCCGTTCGCGGACTTGGTCCACGCCCTCGCCACGGCTCAGCAGAGCCAGCACCAGGCACTTGTCACGCTCCGAAAGGAGCAGGAGCACTGCTTTGAAGCCCTGGTGCTGGCGCAGCAGGAAGATCGAGAGGCGTTCCGGCGTCTCCTCGCGTCGGCGGGGTCCACCAGCACCCTGGCCGTGGGCCCATCTCCCCTCACCTTGACCAAGATGGGCCCGCAGGACGACCCCGAGACTTTCATCACATTGTTTGAGCAGGTCGCCGACGCCTCGGGGTGGCCGATGGAGCAGCGCGCGGCGCGCCTCCTCCCCCTCCTGACGGGAGAGGCGCAGCTGGCCGCACTACAGCTCCCCGCCGACCGCAGGCTGGCCTACGCCGACCTTCGCAGGGCTGTCCTCCAGCGCGTGGGGCGCACGCCGGAGCAGCAGCACCAGCACTTCCGCGCACTGTGGATGGAGGAAGTCGGCAGCCCGTTCGCGTTCGGCCAGCAGCTCCGGGACGCCTGCTGGCGGTGGCTGAGGGCCGAAGATCGTGACGCCAAGGGAATCATCGACCAGGTGGCGCTGGAACAGTTTATCGCCCGCTTACCAGCTGGAACCGCGGAGTGGGTCCAGTGCCACCGCCCGGTGTCGCTGGATCAGGCCGTAGGACTGGCGGAGGATCATCTGGCGGCTGTTCCGGCGGCAGGACAGCAGACGACATCATCATCTTTCTCCTCTTCTCTCTCTCTTTCTCCCCCCCTCCTCCCGTGTCCCGTCCTCGCCCCATTCCCCCACCGCGGAGGCGGGGGCCGGCTCCACCCCAGCCAGCCCGCCGCACCCGTGGTGCCCTCCCGTTTCTCCCTTCTGTGTCCGTCTCTCCCCCCCCTCAGGTGAGTGAGCCCCAGAACACAGCTGCAGAGGGAAGGCCCGGGCCGGTTTGCTGGCGCTGCGGGGAACCGGGCCACCTTCAGCAACAGTGTGCAGCGATGGAAGTGGGGGCAGTGGTGCGGATCCCCGACACGCCAGAGGCTGCCCTCGATCGGGCCGGAGCGTATCGCATACCGGTAAGTGTACAAGGGGCTACATATCAGGCGTTGGTGGATTCGGGTTGCAATCAGACCTCGATCCGCCAAAGCCTGGTGCAAGACGAGGCATTGGGGGGAGCACAAGGGGTGAAGGTGTTGTGTGTGCACGGGGATATTCACAGCTACCCGTTGGTGTCGGTCCACATACATTTCAGAGGGGAAAAATCGATAGTGAAGGCGGCGGTTAATCCTCGCCTTACCCACTCTTTGATCTTGGGGACCGATTGGCCGGGATTTCAGGGTTTAATGGCACGCCTAGTAAAGAGTGGGTCCTGCCGGTTAACAGGGGAAGGTCCCGGTGTCGCTTTGGCTGGAGCTGCGGTCACAGAGCCGTCTACGTCATCTCCGCGACAGAGTGAGGAGCCACCGGCCCCTCCTCTTTCTATTGGGGAATCCCTTGCGGATTTCCCACTGGAACAATCGCGAGACGAGACTCTGCAACACGCGTTTGACCAAGTGAGAGTAATCGATGGTCAGACGCTCCAGCCGGGCGCCACCCCGTCCTTCTCCTATTTTTCCATTTTGAAGGATAGGTTATACCGAGTGACGCAGGACGCTCAGACGAAAGAGCGAGTCACCCAATTGTTAATTCCAAAGAGCCGCCGGGAATTGGTATTTCAGGCGGCTCACTTTAATCCCATGGCTGGACACCTCGGGCAGGATAAGACACTCGCCCGGATAATGGCCCGATTCTATTGGCTGGGGATTCGCGGCGACGTCCGTAAGTGGTGTACGGCGTGCCGCGAATGCCAGTTAGTAAATCCAGCGGCCATTCCAAAAGCGCCCTTGCGCCCCCTACCATTAATCGAGACCCCGTTCGAAAGAATTGGGATGGATCTTGTCGGGCCATTAGATCGGTCAACACGAGGGTACCGCTTTATATTGGTTCTGGTGGACTATGCAACGTGATACCCGGAAGCAGTGCCTCTTCGCAATATCTCAGCACGCAGTATTGCGGAGGCCCTCTTCCACGTCATCTCCCGGGTTGGAATCCCGAAAGAGATTCTGACTGACCAAGGCACCTCGTTTATGTCACGAACACTGAGCGAACTGTATGGGCTACTGGGTATTAAGCCGATCCGCACCAGCGTTTATCACCCACAGACGGACGGTTTAGTTGAACGGTTCAATCGCACCCTCAAGAATATTATCAAAAAATTCGTAAGTGAGGACGCACGTAACTGGGATAAGTGGCTCGAACCCTTGTTGTTTGCAGTGCGAGAGGTCCCCCAAGCCTCCATGGGGTTCTCCCTGTTTGAATTATTATATGGGCGTAAGCCGCGCGGCATCTTTGATGTACTGCGGGAAAATTGGGAGGAGGGACCTTCACCGAGCAAAAACGAAATTCAGTACATTATGGATCTGCGCGCAAAACTCCACATGCTCACCCACCTAACTCAGGAGAATTTGCGGCAGGCCCAGGAACGACAAGCCCGCCTGTACAACAAGGGCACGCGCCTTAGAGAGTTCACTCCGGGAGATAAGGTACTCGTCCTGTTGCCCATGTCGAGCTCCAAATTAATCGCCAGGTGGCAAGGACCCTTTGAGGTCACATGGCGAGTCGGGGACGTCGACTATGAGGTTAGGCGAACGGACAGGGAGGGGGCACTACAGATCTACCACCTCAATCTGCTGAAACGAGGAGGTCCCCGTGGCGTTGGTGTTGGTAGTTCCAGAGAAGGCGGAGCTTGGGCCAGAGGTCCAAAAAGGGTCATTGGCATCACGTACCTGTCCGGTCCCCTGTGGAGACCACCTCTCCCTGACCCAACTCACGGAGGTCGCCCAGTTGCAGGCCGAGTTTTCGGATGTGTTCTCGCCCCTGCCCGGTCGCACTAACCTCATAGAACACCACATAGAGACGCCCCCGGGGGTGGTAGTGCGTAGCCGCCCTTATAGACTACCCGAACACAAAAAAAGGTGGTTCGGGAAGAACTTCAGGCCATGCTCGAAATGGGCATCATCGAGGAGTCCCACAGTGACTGGAGCAGCCCGGTGGTCTTGGTTCCCAAGGCCGACGGCTCGATCCGGTTCTGTGTAGACTATAGAAAAGTCAACGCGGTGTCTAAATTCGACGCATACCCAATGCCTCGTATTGATGAGCTGCTCGATCGACTAGGCATGGCTCGCTTTTACTCGACACTGGATTTGACAAAGGGATATTGGCAGATCCCCTTGACTCCATTATCCCAGGAAAAAACGGCCTCTTCCACACCGTTCGGCTTACACCAGTTCATCACACTTCCGTTTGGGCTGTTTGGGGCGCCCGCTACGTTTCAGCGGCTGATGGACTGGGTCCTCCGGCCCCACACCACCTATGCAGCCGCTTACCTAGACGATATCATCATTTATAGTAATGATTGGCAGCGGCACATACAACACCTGAGGGCCGTCCTTAGGTCGCTGAGGCGGGCGGGACTCACTGCCAACCCGAAGAAGTGTGCGATTGGGCGGGTGGAAGTACGGTATCTGGGCTTCCACTTGGGCAACGGGCAGGTGCGTCCCCAAATTAATAAGACAGCAGCGATTGCGGCCTGCCCGAGGCCCAAGACCAAAAAGGGGGTGAGACAGTCCCTGGGGCTGGCTGGCTACTATCGTAGGCTTATTCCTAATTATTCGGACGTCAAAAGCCCGCTGACTGACCTCACTAAAAAGGGGGCGCCAGATCCGGTCCAGTGGACGGAGCAGTGCCAGCGGGCTTTCTCTGAGGTAAAGGCTGCACTGTGTGGGGGGCCACTTTTACACTCCCCTGACTTCTCTCTCCCTTTTTTGTTGCAGACCGATGCGTTGGACAGAGGGCTGGGGGCCGTTTTGTCCCAGCAGGTGGAGGGGGAGGACCGCCCAGTCTTATACATCAGCCGGAAGCTGTCAGTGCGTGAGGGGCGATACAGCACAATTGAGAAGGAGTGCCTGGCGATCAAGTGGGCGGTCCTCGCCCTCCGTTACTACCTGCTGGGGCGCTCTTTCACCCTCTGTTCGGACCACGCGCCCCTCCAGTGGCTCCACCGCATGAAGGATGCCAACGCGCGGATCACCCGTTGGTATCTGGCACTCCAACCCTTCAACTTCAAGGTGGTCCACAGGCCGGGGGCGCAGATGGTTGTGGCGGACTTCCTCTCACGTCAAGGGGGGGGAGTCGGCTGCGGGCCGGACGGGCGCCCGGCCTGAGTCGGGCGGTGGGGGTATGTGTCAGCGGGGGCGTGGTCAAGCGCCAGTCTGTGACAGGAGGGTGGAACCAGGGAAGGTGAGTGGCAGAATCGCTTCACCTGACTGTAATTAACCTGTGTTTGTGTGTTTTCCCAGTAAATGCTCCCTATTTAAGGAGGCAGAGAGAGAGGAGAGGGAGCGCAACCCGGGATCAGACGAGTGTGTGTGTGTGTGTGTGAATGAATTTACTTACACTGAAAAGTTGTAAAAATAAATCGCCTTGTCTGCATCCAAACATTGTCCTGCCGTCCTTTGTGCTCCACCCACACTCGATACGCGCTACAACCACCTACAGACATCGCCGCGAATTCCTGGCCAATAGAACCGGGCCATTAGTCAGGCTAGTGTCTTATCCTGCCCTAAGTGTCCAGCCATGGGATTAAAGTGAGCCGCCTGGAATACCAATTCCCTGCAACTCTTTGGAATCAAAAGCTGCGTGACTTGCTCGTTAGTCTGAGTGTCCTGTGTCACTCGGTATAACCTATCCTTCATAATAGAAAAATAGGGGAAGGACGGGGTGGCATTTGGCTTGAGCGTTTGACCATTGATTACTCTCACTTGGTCAAACGCATGCCGCAGAGACTCGTCTTGCGATTGCTCTAATGGGAAATCCCCAAGGGATTCCCTGAGAGAGGGAGGAGGAGCCTGCTGCTCCTCACTCTGGTGCGGAGATGACGTAGACGGCTCTGTGACAGCTGCTCCCGCCAAAGCGACACCGGGACCTCCCCCTGCTGAATTACGGCAGGACCCACTCTTCGCTAGATGGCTCATTAACTCCCCGAATCCCGGCCAATCCGTCCCCAAAATTATCGAGTGGGTGAGGCGAGGATTAACCACCGCCTTTACTATAAATTTTTCCTCTCGGAAAAGAATGTGGACTGACACTAAAGGGTAGCTGTGAACATCCCCATGCACACACAACACCTTCACCAATTGTGCTCCCCCCAATGCCTCGTCTTGCACCAGGCTTTGGTGAATTGAGGTCTGATTACAGCCAGAGTCCACCAAAGCCTGATATGTATCCCCTTGGATACTCACCGGTATGCGATACGCTCTGGCCCAATCGAGGGCGGCTCCTGGCGCGTTGGGGATCCAAACCACCACGCCCAATTCCATCGCTGAGCACTGCTGTTGGAGGTGGCCCGGCTCCCCACAGCGCCAGCAACCCGGCCTGGGCTTCCTCTCTGCACCGGCACTCTGGGGCTCACTCACCGGGGGGGAGACCGACACAGAAGGGAAAAACAGTAGGGCACCGCGGGTGCGACAGGCCGGCTGGGGTGGGACCGGCCCCCACCTCTGCGGAGGGGGAACGGGGCGAGGACGAGACACAGGAGGAGAGAGGGGGGGAGAGAGAGAGAGAAGAAGGAAGAAGAGGATGTCCCCTGTCCTGCGGTCGGAACAGCTGCCAAATGGTCCTCCGCCAACTCGATGGCCTGATCCAGCGACGCCGGGCGGTGGCACTGGACCCACTCCACGGTTCCCTCTGATAGGCGGGCGATGAACTGCTCCAGTACCATCTGATCGATGATCCCCTCGGCATCACGGTTGTCAGCCCTCAACCACCACCAGCAGGCGTCCTGGAGCTGCTGGCCAAACACGATCAGCTGGCCGACTTCCTCCAGACGCAGAGCGCGGAAGCACTGTCGCTGTTGTTCAGGGGTGCGCCCCACCCACTGGAGGACGGCCCGGCAAAGGTCCACATAGACCAGCCAGCGATCGTCGGGGAGCTGTAGCGTGGCCAGCTGCGCCTCGCCCATTAGCAGCGGGAGGAGGCGCGCCGCACGCTGTTCCACTGGCCAGCCCGAGGCCTCTGCTGCCTGCTCGAAGAGCATGAGGAAGGCCTCGGGGTCGTCATGCGGGCCCATCTTAGTGAGGGTGAGGGGAGAAGGGCCCGTGGAGGTGGTGGACCCCGCCGACGCGAGGAGGTGCCGGAATGCCTGTCGGTCTTCCTGCTGCGCCAGCACCAGGGCCTCGAACCAGTGCTCCTGCTCCTTTTGGAGGGTGACTAGCGCTGGTGCTGGCTCTGCTGGGCCGTGGCGAGGGCGTGGACCAGGTCTGCGAAGGGGGAGGACTCCATGGGGCTGTTCTTCCTGTGCTCGAATTCCCGGGTTTCGGCACCACTGTAGCAGTTTGTATGGGTGGAGCACAGAAAGATGGCAGGCCAGGATTAAGTTCCACAAAGAAACTCTTTATTTTGGGTCCTTTCAGACTTGAGACAAACTCTCACTATCCACGCGCACACAAACACACACCAGTCGTCTGGTTGGGGAGAGAGCTTCCTTCCTCTGCTCTCTCTCTCCTTATATAGGGCACAGTCACTAGGGAAGACACACAAACACAGATTAACCAACATCAAGTGCAGTGATTCTGCCACTTACCTTCCCTGACTCCGCCCTCCGGTCACAGACCGATGCTTGACCATGCCCCCGCTGCCACAGCCCGTATTGAAAGAGGGTGCAGTATCAACAGTTAAAGGAAAATAAAACTATAGGAAAAGGGAAAGTACAATGGTAATTGAAAGTTTGTGAATCCTTGATAACTTTCTATTGTTCTGCATAAATATGACCTAAAACATCAGATTTTCACATAAGTCCTAAAAGTAGATAAAGAGAACCAAGTTAAACAAATGAGACAAATATATTATACTTGGCCATTTGTTTATTGAGGAAAATGATCCAATATTACATATCTGTGAGTGGCAAAAGTATGTGAACCTCTAGGATTAGCAGTTAATTTGAAGGTGAAATTAGAGTCAGGTGTTTTCAATCAATGGGATGACAATCAGGTGTGAGTGGGCACCCTGTTTTATTTAAAGAACAGGGATCTATCAAAGTCTGCTCTTCACAACACGTTTGTGGAAGTGTCTCATGGCACGAACAAAGGAAATTTCTGAGGACCTCAGAAAAAGCATTGTTGATGCTCATCAGGCTGGAAAAGGTTACAAAACCATCTCTAAAGAGTTTGGACTCCACCAATCCACAGTCAGACAGATTGTGTACAAATGGAGGAAATTCGAGACCATTGTTACCCTCCCCAAGAGTGGTTGACCAACAAAGATCACTCCAAGAGCAAGGCGTATAATAGTCGGCAAGGTCACAAAGGACCTCTGGGTAACGTCTAAGCAACTGAAGGCCTCTCTCACATTGGCTAATGTTAATGTTCATGAGTCCACCATCAGGAGAACACTGAACAACAATGGTGTGCATGGCGGAGTTGCAAGGAGAAAGCCACTGCTCTCCAAAAAGAACATTGCTGCTCATCTGCAGTTTGCTAAAGATCACACGGACAAGCCAGAATGCTATTGGAAAAATGTTTTGTGGACGGATAAGACCAAAATAGAACTTTTTGGTTTCAATGAGAAGCGTTATGTTTGGAGAAAGGAAAACACTGCCTTCCAGCATAAGAACCTTATCCCATCTGTGACAGATGGTGCTGGTAGTATCATTGTTTGGGACTGTTTTGCTGCATCTGGGCCAGGATGGCTTGCCATCATTGATGGAAAGATGAATTCTGAATTATACCAGCAAATTCTAAAGGAAAATGTCAAGACATCTGTCCATGAATTGAATCTCAAGAGAAGGTGGGTCATGCAGCAAGACAACGACCCTAACCACACAAGTCGTTCTGCCAAAGAATGGTTAAAGAAAAATAAAGTTAATGTTTTGGAATGGTCAAGTCAAAGTCCTGACCTTAATCCAATCAAAATGTTGTGGACGGACCTGAAGCGAGCAGTTCATGTGAGGAAACCCACCAACATCCCAGAGTTGAAGCTGTTCTGTACGGAGGAATGGGCTAAAATTCCGCCAAGCCGGTGTGTAGGACTGATCAACAGTTACCGGAAATGTTTAGTTGCAGTTATTGCTGCACAAGGGGGTCACACTAGATATTGAAAGCAAAGGTTCACATACTTTTGCCACTCACAGATATGTAATATTGGATCATTTTCCTCAATAAATAAATGACCAAGTATAATTTTTGTCTCATTTGTTTAACTGGGTTCTCTTTATGTATTTTTAGGACTTGTGTGAAAATCTGATGATGTTTTAGGTCATATTTATGCAGAACTATAGAAAATTCTAAAGGGTTCACAAACTTTGAAGCACCATTGTAAGTTCAATTGCACCAGTTCTCCCGGAGTGTGAGCTGAGGGTTGTTGCTAAAACCTGGGACGGAATGGGACATGACATATTATCGCTCGGGCAGTGACATCCCCGCGGTTGTTGCTAAAACTGGTGACCTCCCGTCCCATCCCGGGTTTTAGTAATTGCCTGACCCGAGTAGTAATGGCAGAGTACTCAGTGTGGAGAAAATGGAGAATGAGTGGACCAGCCGTCTGATTTCTCCGCTGGATATGCTTGTCTCAGCAGTAATATCTCACCCACTCTAAAAAATAATTCAGGGCCTTAGTAAATATCACAATAATAAAAAAGTATATATATGTCATTTACCAACTGGGAGATCCGTATCGTGAAATACCGTGACCGAGGTCTTGAAAGTACTGAGCGAGGCCCTCTGGGCCGAGGTCAGTATTCAAGGCCGAGGTCACGGTATTTCACCATATGGACCGACCTTAAGCTGGTAAATAATATATTTATTTTTTCTTTACCAAATTCTAACAGAAAATGGGAGCGCCCAAAAGGGAAAACCGAGCCGAGACGCCATTTTGAATCCTCATTCACGGCTGAAATGCAAATTGCTTTCTCCTCGGTATACAAGTGCACTTCCATGGC
Organism: Neoarius graeffei; assembly: GCF_027579695.1. NCBI lineage: Eukaryota > Metazoa > Chordata > Actinopteri > Siluriformes > Ariidae > Neoarius > Neoarius graeffei. The sequence goes on along the minus strand of NC_083576.1, from coordinate 38,437,765 downwards.
AGGAAAAAAAATACATTTCGCTGCCTATGTAGTCCCCTATTTATACAAAATTGAGTCATTCAGGATTCAGCCATGTTTTTGCTCAGTGTTTTTGCTCGACCAAAGTTATACAGTATTATTACTTTTATATTGCATAAATAAAGCCATTTGGTGAAACTTTGAAGAAGAGATTGTACTGGTTTAAAGTTTTTACTTAACGTAATATTATGTATTAGGATAACATGGTCCAAAATGGGCCTCATTAATTAATGAGATCAAACTATTAGCAAGTTAGAGGTTTTTAGCTTTCTCCTGAAATATTTTCTTTTATTTTGTCTTCCTCAGGGTAGTAAAACTTGCTTTCCCTGTGAACACTGCCGTTATCGCTATCCATGCTGTAAAATTAATGCTATTTTGAATCCTCATTCACGGCTGTAATGCAGATTGCTTTCTCCTCGGTATACAAGTGCACTTCCATGGCAGGAAAAAAAAAACTACATTTTGTCGCCTGTGTAGTCCCCTATTTATGCAAATAGGAGTTATTCAGGATTCAGCCATGTTTTTGCTCGGTGTTAGCAAATTACAGGTTTTTAGCTTTCTCCTGAAATGTTTTATTTTATTTTATTTCTTCTTCCTCAGGGTAGTAAAACTCGCTTTCGCTGTGAAGACTGTCGTTATCGCTATCCATGCTGTAAAACTAATGCTATTCTCCTGAGAAATGCTGGCAAAAATTTATAAGATTTTTGATAATCTTATAAATAAATCTTATCAAAAAAGGTAAATGTTGACAAAAAATGCTACTATGTTTGTTGTTGTTGTGAACGAGCGAGTCACTAGAGGTCCGTAACTGGGGTCTGTACTGTAGGATACGGACCTGCTCGCCAGCCAATCAGAGCGCAGGATTTGGACCGCGAAAAAAATAAATTACCTTTATAAAATCTCTGAAAATCACTTAAGTGATTACTTGAGTTGGACATATCAAAATAAATGCTTAAAAATCCAACAGTTCATTTTGTCTTATATTTGCATCCATTATTTAAGTTTATTTCACAAAAAAGAAATGAGTATTTGAGTAACAAATTATATTTTTAAGATATCTGTTATATTTTCAGTAAATACCAGTCAGAATATTTGAGTATGGAGCAATTATACCGATCAGTTTCAAGAACTTTAATTATTACACATTCCAACTCAATAGTCTTAATCTCTAACAACAACTTAAGAAAGTGAGTAGTTTTTACACAGAACGTTATGATGTGCCACCATTCACGCACAATGAGTGGGATTCATGGGAAATCTACCTTGCTTTTTGCAAAACACGAAGCAACAGACTTGGAGGCACCGCAGTGAAAATCACTTGGAGGACTCCATACGCCGGTAAATAGAAAGCTAGTCTTATCTCATCTCATTATCTCTAGCCACTTTATCCTGTTCCACAGGGTCGCAGGCAAGCTGGAGCCTATCCCAGCTGACTACGGGCGAAAGGCGGGGTACATCCTGGACAAGTCGCCAGGTCATCACAAGGCTCACACATAGACACAGACAACCATTTACACTCACATTCACACCTACGCTCAATTTAGAGTCACCAGTTAACCTAAACTTCATGTCTTTGGACTGTGGGGGAAACCGGAGCACCCGGAGGAAACCCACGCAGACATGGGGAGAACATGCAAACTCCGCACAGAAAGGCCCTCGCCGGCCACGGGGCTCGAATCCAGACCTTCTTGCTGTGAGGCGACAGCGCTAACCACTACACCACCATGCCGCCTAGAAAGCTAGTAAAAAAGTAATTAAATACTGACCCTGTCTTCCTGCACATAACTTTATAGCGTCTTTTTTTTTTAATGCTGTCGCCACCATGCTGTTGTACATTAGCTAACTAGTTAACAGCTTTCTATCCACCAAACTGCTCAGCTAAACACACAGTTCATTCAGCTAGCACACAGTTTATACAGCTAACGCCACCTAAAATGGGTGTAAAATGAGTAATTTATTCGTAGTTTAGCACTTCACAACATGCTCAGACATAACGAAATTTTTCATCGGCGCATGCTGAGCAAGCACGGTGAGGAGGGGGTAATATGCTCCGTGTTTTTGTGGCTTAACATACACAGCTCCATGTTTATGTGGCTGCCGGTTTAATGTTACTTGAAAGATGGCTGCATCCGTGGATAAAAATGTGAGTGATTGAAGATAGTCTGCGTACTGTATCCGCATCAGTCCTGCTGCTGTAACTAAATGTAACCGGGTCATATTTAGGGGTTTTTGATGATTTTATTTTGTGTTTAAATACCCTGGGTTTGAATCTGACTCAAAGCAGGAAGTGACTTAATGTTGTAGTCGGGATATGGCTTGTAGAGCATTCTGGGTATTGGAGTTTCCGGTTGGGGAAACGGTTCATGAAACCTGACTGAAAACCCAAGCGTGACACGGAATTATCTTCATGAAGAAACATTGTAAGTTCACCAATTCAGTTAAAATATATTGCTATACTTAATTAAGATGGTGAATTAAGCTGAAGATGATGTAAAAGAGTTTGCCAAGTAACAGATGGATGCAGATTTACATGCAGATTTGCTGCCTGACTATAGCATGGTATACCGTGACTCAATGTAGTGCCTCCCTAAGAGGATATAGATTTAAAATTGTGAGTCTACGTAAGTGTGCGTGTAAATGTTGGTTGTTATCTACTTTAGTCACGATATTAGGATGTGTTTCCATGTATTACACGGTGACGAGTACTGAAACATGGATTGTATACTGTGTCACCCAACCCAGGGAGACTCGGTGTCCGGTGAAGATCAGTGATCACGCGCTGGTGTGGCACCGTGTATATTGTGTAAGTGAAAATGGTTTCTTGAAAATCGTTACGCATAATATTGGAGTGTGAACTTTGTGTTTGTGGTGTACTAATGTTATTATGTGTATTTGTCATCTCCAGTATCACCACTACCGTTTGTACTGACTTTATTGGGTGCATGTTCGACGTTTTATTAGCTTGTCTGACTTTATTTCCTAGTACTCGAGGATCTTGTAAAGTAAGATCAGCCTCCTGGGGGTTTTGAGGCACTTTTGCTGTAACACAAACTTTTGTATTGTACTCAGACAAAGAGCAACACTGTACAATTTATTTCTTTTTATTTTCATTTTTATTCCTTGTGGATCTTTTAAGTCACAAGCGTGGTAACCTTTTATTTTCTACTTTTTCATTCATTATACGAATAAAACCCAAATTTGCTTTCTATCAGATAAAACCCTTGAGATGTATTTGTTGGTTCGTGTGCATTACTTCCCGGCAACAAATTTTGGTACCAGGAGTGCGGTCAGTTATCTGATAGTTTAGAGTGGGTTAGTGTCCTGCGGCGGAGAAGAGTAAACGGTAGTGGTGATACGAAGCAGACGTGAGTGGCTGGACGGCTGGAGCCTGACGGGGTGCAGACAGAGGGACCGGCAGGAGTGATCCGTGGACCTTGGATCAGCTGAGAGGACTTTCAGCCCAGAGACTGCAACTGCATCTCCCTGGGTTTCATCAGACCAGCTCGTGGCATGGACTGCTCAACACATAATATCCTTGACTACTTGTAAGAGAGACTTTTGAAAATGGAGGGCGCAGTGGGGGGTGCTGAGGAAGCGCCTGAACACAGAGACATTTTAGAACAGGTTTCTGAACTGAAACATAAACAAAACGAAGCCCTGACAGCTATTGCTGCTTTGAGTCAAGAACCACAGAGGTCATATGTTTATGTACCTAGGGAACGGCAAATTACCCCTTTTACTGGTGACTATGAGAAAGATGGCCGTTCGGTTGATGATTTTATTGAAGAGGTTGAGCATGTAGTGCATTCTCGATACCAATCAGCCAATGACCGGTATGACTTTGTAATGTCACTTCTAAAGGGTGCAGCTCTAGAGGAGATGCGATTTCATAGTGGTGGGAGTTCGCTACCCGTTGCTGACCTGTTCAAGTATCTCAGAGAAGCCTTTAGAGATAAAAGGTGCACTGCTCAGCTCTTACATGACTTGTACAGTCGAAAACAAAAGGATGGTGAGGATATTCTTGGCTACTCACATGCCTTGTGTCAGATTATGCGAACGGTGTTGAAACAAGACCCAAATGCCCTAGCTAATGAGCAGAAAGTTCTTAGAGATCAGTTAATTGAAGGCCTTAATGATCCACTCCTTAAGAGAGAACTGAGGAAGTTTGCAAGGGAGAAACCAACCTCCACTATGATACAGGTACAAGAAGAAGCCTATTTGTGGTCAGTGGAGGATGCTAGTCATTCAAAAGCCGAAGTAAAGGAGACAGTGGAGATAGAGAGACTCAGTGCAGTGCAGTAATGGCTCATGAACAGCAAGTTTGGACTGTAGGTGATCTTTTCAAAGTAGTAGCAGAGCAAGGGAAACAGATCAGTGAGTTGACTGCTGCTATAAAGACCCTAACTATGCAGAGAACCAGTTCTAGTGAACAGACCAATACCCGTCGTCGACCCCAGTTGAAATTTACAGATGATGGCAAACCCATCTGTCTCAAATGTCAAGGAGAAGGGCATATAGCCAAGAACTGCCCGCAGAAACAAAATGCACAGCAAAGCGGTCAGAATCAGGGAAACTAAAGGCCCCGGTCGCTGTGAGTCAAGCGATTAGGGGGAACACTCCAGACTCAGTTAATACAAAGATTACTCAGGATCAGTTACTGGCCCGTGCAGTAGGAACATGTCCCACTGTAGATATTAACATACGTGGTGTTGTAACCCGCTGCTTACTAGATACGGGCAGCCAAGTCAGCACCATAACTGAACAGTTTTTCCATCAGCATTTGTGTGGGGAGGATGATGACATGTTGGCTACAGCGGGGTGGTTAAGATTGACTGCTGCTAATGGATTAGAAATCCCATATTTAGGACATATTGAATTAGAGATTGAGACCATGGGCCTGAAAATACCAGATTGTGGCTTTCTCGTTGTGAAAGACCCGCCAAATTCAGAAACCGCAGGGATTATTGGCATGAATATCATTAGCCACTGTCGTCAACTGGTGCATGCAGAGTTTGATACTGTCCTTGGGGGAAAACTTGATTCAGACTGGAGAAGTGCCTTTCAGCAGGTGCAGAAATGTACCATCAATAGGCAAAGTGTGGCTAGACTGGCAGGTAGGGTTGGAGCCCACATCCCCTCAGCATCAGTGGTTACTGTCATGGCTAAAGGGCTTCCAAAGATGCAAGAAGGTGACAGCTTGAGGTTACTAGAGCTGGGGAACCTGACTTTGCCAAGGGGTCTTGTTGTCCTACCCACTTTGGTTGAGGCTAGCAGTAATACTGTACCAGTGCAAGTAGTGAATCTTTCGTCAGAAGATGTGTGGTTAAACCCTAGGACCCGGCTTGGGGTATTTTCCCCTGTGGAGTGCTTAAGTGACGAACCCCCAGTTAAAGTAAAGTTTAACCGTGTTTCAGCAAGTACCGAACATGTCTCAGTTGATCAGCCCAGTGCCATTAGTGCCAGCACCTCATCTGTCTTGGACAAATTAGACATTGGAGGGAGTAAAGAGCAACAGGAGCAATTGAAAGCTGTGCTGGCTAAGTATGTTAATGTTTTTGCTGTTGATGATGATGACTTGGGGTACACAGACAGAGTCAAGCATGACATAAACTTAGTGGATGATGTACCTGTGAACCTACCTTATCGGCGAATTCCACCTAACCAGTACACAGAGGTGAAAGAGCATATATCCAAGCTATTGAAGAAGGGTATAATCAAGGAGAGTTGTAGCTCTTATGCATCTCCAGTGGTGGTAGTGAGAAAAACTGGTGGTAGTATACGGCTGTGTGTTGATTTCCGTAAGCTTAACCAGAAGACGCAGAAAGATGCTTTTCCGCTGCCAAGAATTGATGAGAGTTTTGATGCTTTGCAGGGTGCGAAGTTCTTCTCAACAATTGACTTAGCAAGTGGGTACCACCAGGTGGCAGTAAAAGAACAGGACCAACATAAAATGGCTTTCACAACCCCTTTTGGTCTCTATGAATACTTGCGCATGCCCATGGGTGTCTGTAATGGTCCAGCAACGTTTCAAAGATTAATGCAAACTGCGATGAATGATTTGATATTCCAAATCATGCTGGTGTTTTTGGATGACATTTTGCTGTTTTCCAAGACATTCACGGAGCACATAGAAAGAGTTGACATAGTCTTGAAACGACTACAGGATACCGGTCTTAAAGTCAAACTAGAGAAATGCCACTTTCTGCAGCAGAAGGTTAAGTTCTTAGGTCACCAGATTTCAGCAGAGGGAATTGAAATGGACCCCGGTAAAATAGAGGCAGCGAAACAATGGCCAGTGCCTACCACACTGAAAGAGTTGCACTCGTTCCTAGGTTTTTGTGGTTACTATAGGTGATTTGTTGAGCACTTTTCCCAGATAGCAAGCCCGCTTCATGATCTAGTGAATCTCTGCTTGAATTCAAGACCTCCCTCCAAGGTGAATCAGTGGATGTGTAGTCTATGGACTCCGCAATGTCAGAATTCGTTCGATATTCTAAAGCAGAAACTCACTAGTGCCCCAGTACTAGGGTATGCTGATTTTACTCGTCCCTTTATTGTTGAGACAGATGCCAGTAATCAAGGGTTGGGAGCAGTCTTGTATCAACAACAAGGAGGAAAGAAAAGAGTGATTGCGTATGCAAGCCGTAGGCTCAGAAATGCAGAAAGAAATGACAGAAATTATAGCAGTATGAAATTAGAACTTCTTGCTCTGAAATGAGCAATATCTGAAAAAATTCAGAGGCTACCTGCTTGGTTCTAAATTCACTGTCCTTACTGACAATAATCCATTGTGCCATCTCAACACTGCCAGATTAGGAGCATTAGAACAGCGATGGATGGCTCAGTTAGCAGTGTTTGATTTTGATGTTCAGTATAGGCCAGGCCGGTCCAACCGGGCTGCTGATGCATTATCTAGGCACCCCTTTGCAGGGGAGCATGAACCTATGCCGGATGACATGGAGTATGACGGGTGCGTGGCTATCTGCAATGTGATACAGAAAGGGACAACACTTGGCACTGAGCTAACAACCGCCAGTCTTGAGAGTTATAAGATTAGGCAGATGCGGACGATAGAAAAAGATGGTGGTTCCAATTCTGTAGCACAGGGTAATACTCCTACCTTACCTGGCTACTCCAAAGATGACTTGAGGGCATTTCAGGGGCAGGACCCAGTACTGGGAGTTTTTAGAAGGTTCTGGGACAGCAAGAGTAAGCCTAACTTTAAGGAGAGGAAAGACCTTGAAAAACCAGTGCTATCCTTATTGAAACATTGGCCACATATTAGGGAGAAGGAGGGACTGCTTTATCGGGTGATTGAGGATGTGAGGTATGGGGAATGTTTTCAACTATTAGTGCCAGGCTGTTTAAAGTCCCTAGTGTTAGAGAGTGTGCATGACTCTATGGGGCACCAAGGCATTGAGCGGACTCTGGAATTGCTGCGACAAAGATGTTTTTGGGTGGGGATTCATGAGGATGTTGAACAGTGGATAAAGAAATGTGAACGCTGTGTGCTAACAAAAATGCCCAATCCTAAGATTCACACCCCCCCACACACATGAAATCATTTCTGGCTAGCAGACCCTTAGAAGTAGTCGCAGTGGATTTTACTCTTCTAGAACCCGCTAGTGACGGTAGAGAAAATGTTCTAGTGATCACTGACGTGTTTACTAAGTTTACGCAGGCTTTCCCAACACATGATCAAAAAGCACACACAACAGCCAAGGTTCTGCTACGAGAGTGGTTTTTGAAGTATGGTGTCCCTCAGCGTTTGCATTCGGACCAGGGCCGGAATTTTGAAAGCGAGGTGATTTCAGAACTCTGTAAGTTATATGGTGTGAAGAAAAGTCGTACAACCCCCCATCATCCCACTGGGAATGCCCAATGTGAACGCTTTATTAGGACATTACATGAACTCTTGTGCACCCTCCCACCAGAGAAAAAACGCAGATGGCCGGAGTATTTGCCAGAGTTAGTCTATGCGTACAATGTGACCCCGCATTCAACGACAGGCTACTCTCCCTACTACCTTCTGTTCGGTGTGGACCCACACCTTCCAGTTGATGCTCTGTTAGGACAGGAGTCCACTGTAGAACCCAGTCACGACTGGCTGGCGATACATCAGTGGCGTCTGAAAGATGCTCATGCCAGGGCCAAAGAGTATGGTGAACAGAAAGCCGCTGAACGCATTTCAATGCGTAATGAGAGGGTGTACTGTCCCCCTATTGAGCTAGGTCAGATTGTGTATGTCAGGAACAGGCCCCCAGGCAGAAACAAAATTCAAGGTGCCTGGAAACCCATTCCTCATCGCGTGGTGCAGATTCAAGGAACCACTTGCACAGTAGAACCTGTAGAAGGAGGGCCTACAAAAAGAGTTAACAGAGTCGACATCCGACCATGCGTGTCCCCACCGGTCCCCAGGTCACAAACCAGTAGCCGGTTTCTGAGAGGGCCCTCAGAGTCCCCGCAGGAGAACTGTCTAAATTCAGGTGACACTACAGATGGTTTAGTTTTGGAAGAAGTGATGGTTCCTAGTCCAGTCCATATCCCAGCTCACACTGATGACCCAGGTCAGGTCAGGCCCCTTAGCAGTGAGAATAGCGCAGAAGGTAGTATCAATGGTGAGTCAGAGCGGGATGAAGAATTTCCTGAACCAGAATGTGAGGTAGAATCTCAAGAAGCAGACTCTGCTACAGAAGATGATACCATGCCTGAACCCGCTCCCCTTCCCCGTAGGAGTCAAAGGTCAACAGCAGGCCAGCACTCAAACCTGCACCATGAGCCGAAGTCAGTTTTAGATCCCAGATCTTCAGCTGTAATCTCTCAGATATTTGCCAACCTAGGCACAGTGTTTTTCAGAGAAGCTGTGAGGGAAATCAGAAACTCATTTGTAGTCACCGAGGCCGTTGACTTGTAAGCAGGGGAGAATGTAACCGGTTCATATTTAGGGGTTTTTGATGATTTTATTTTGTGTTTAAATACCCTGGGTTTGAATCTGACTCAAAACAGGAAGTGACTTAATGTTGTAGTCGGGATATGGCTTGTAGAGCATTCTGGGTATTGGGGTTTCCGGTTGGGGAAACGGTTCATGAAACCTGACTGAAAACCCAAGCGTGACATGGAATTATCTTCATGAAGAAATGTTGTAAGTTCACCAATTCAGTTAAAATATATTACTTAATTAAGATGGTGAATTAAGCTGAAGATGATGTAAAAGAGTTTGCCAAGTAACAGATGGATGTAGATTTACATGCAGATTTGCTGCCTGACTGTAGCATGGTATACCGTGACTCAATGTAGTGCCTCCCCAAGAGGATATAGATTTAAAATTGTGAGTCTACATAAGTGTGCATGTAAATGTTGGTTGTTATCTACTTTAGTCACGATATTAGGATGTGTTTCCATGTGTTTCCTTTGCTATTGTTGTCACTATGTGAATGTAAGATGATTAATTCTGACGATATATTATATGCAGATGTTATCGTCAAATGTTTATTTTATTGAATGTTAGTGTGTGAGTCTCCACCGCAGGAAAGTGCACGCGGCGCCATGTTGTTTGTGGGGGATGATGAGCGTGTGGTGGAGATCATTTTATGAAAAGATAGAAACACTACTTGAATAAATGACTTACATTTGTGATCTGTCAGTCTGAATATCTGTGTAGTGACATCCAGTACTAATAATATTACTTATGTGTGGTATTTTATCATAAAATCCAACCATTTTTAAATGTATGTTTTTAATTCATAAATGCATAATGCTCACTCGTTGTTATGTGGCCCATGACACTAACCATTTCCTTTTTGTGTGTTTTTATAGATTATCAGAGAAAGGTTCTGATGTGCCTAGATAAAATTGTGCAGAATTATCTGTAGGTATTTACCTCTTGCAAATTTTTTGTGTGTACATACATCACTTAATCTGACCATATAATGGTAAACAAGGATTTCCCAATTTATCATTGATTATAATTATATTTGCAGGCTCGCGCTGCTGTGGCTGCAACAACTAAGGAGACAACTACTGTACCAACCCACCATTCATCTGATTCAGAAACCAGAGACAGCTGTTAGCTCTTTCACTGCTAGAATTTCTATTATTGAATACTGGTTCACCATTAAATATTTTCTAGAGCCAGAACAAAAATAATGGTTGGCATGTGTGTAAATATTGCAGTCAGTCTCTGTAGGTTTTTATGCCATTTTAGTGTTATGTAATATCTGACCAGTGGCCATCATAAAAGTGCAGAATAATACCTTTAAGTTCCTTTGCATATTCATGATTACATTTGATTCAGGTAATGCATGTATTAATCTTCTATTTCATCCTGTGAAACTACAGCACATGACCTGTTATGTTTGTCAATTGTACTAGTACACGTGGTTTTATATATTTATTTGTTCACATTTGTAACCTAACCTGGCTGATGCAGCTATTTGTTTTGTTGAAATAAATGCACCAACTATGCAAAATATTGTTGCTTCTTCCATGTTTTCTGCATAATACTACTCAGATTTTGTAAGGTAGTAGAAAGGGTGTGAAAATGTAAGATGGTGAGAACGTGCCCCTATGAGTGTGAAAGTATCTATAGCATAGTGGGAAGGTGCCCATAAGGTAGTGGGAAGGTGGTGGGTACGTAGTTTCTCTACGTAACTTTACGACATAGTAAAAATGTTGCTGGTAGTCCAGAATTTTATGTAGTAACTACGTAAAAACACTACGTAACATCTACCAAACCACTACATTGTAAGCACGTAGTTACTACATGAAATTGTTACCTTGGTTATGGGATGGCAATGCAAGCTCTGCACATTTGAGGATTCTTCAAAAGGGGAGTTTCTCAAGCATTATCGAGTCAAGCACGGTACCTTTGGTCATGGCTATTCAGTACCCTGTCTTCATTTAAGCTGTCCTTGCTCCTTTAAAGGGCATATTCTGGACCAATTTCGGGTTTTTTATATGAAAGTATGTCCCTTTACACACTTATCCAGAAGAGTAATTTTGCACAAGGTCATCTGTCTACAACAGAAAAAAATAAAATAATAAAATGCGTCTGGAAAAATCCCAAGGGAGTCTGGAGCCAGAATCGTGACGTTATCTGCGGAAGCGCGAGCAGGCTGCGCAAGCTTTGCACAGTTTCAGTGCACAGCCTATGTAGGCCAAGCACTCCCATTTCTCTCTCATTGTCTGGTCTTTGGGGAAACGATGAGTACTAATCCCATCATGATTGGTGTTGCTACACCCTCCTACGATACATCTGTTAACCATTTTAATAATTACGTGATAATGCTGAAATTTGCAGAAAACCACCAGGTCGTTTTCTCATAAACAAGCCAGTGCTGACGTAGGATTCAGAGGGAGGCATCCTGCAGATGATGTCACGAAAATCAATGTTTCCCGTGAAATTCAAATGCAAAGTTTTTTCAGAGGCGGACCAATTCGCCTCAAATGGCTTGATTTCAACTGAATTTTTCTGGTATTGCACAAGGTAAAAAAAATTGCAGAGAATACAGACTGTTACAGATATTTGACCAAAGTTTAATATAAAATAGGAGAATTGCATTGATCTTGCTCCTGAATTTACCCGTGATATGCCCTTTAAGACATGGGGTGGCCTGCATACATACTTGTCTAGATCCCACAATTCACAGGAAACTGAAGAGTGTGAAGGTGTGCAATCTTTCAGATGTAAAATTTGTGACTCATTTTATTCTAGTACAAAAGACTATTTTCAGCATATTAATTCCCACTTGAAAAGACATGAAACCATAGAATGTGCTTTTAATGGATGTGAATTCAAGACAAACATATATGGGACTTATGCAACAGACAGAAGTATAAAAAAAAACAAGTCCCATTCATGGAAAGACTTAAAGATTGATGTGATTGCAAAGCATCCCGTTGCTACTGAGAATGAAATTGACTCTCCTGTGTTGGAATCACATGGTCACATGGACATTGATACTACCTTAGAGTTGGGTTGTGAAAGGGATACTTCAGGTGAAATAGTGAAAAATATTGGTTCTCTCTTGAAAAATTGGAAAGTATCTATAATGTCTCTGGCAAATGTGTTGACTTGGTGGAACAGCTTCAGTTTATCTGCACACCATCCACTCAGTATCTTCCTGAGTTAATGAATGATATTTTTTACAAAGAATAACTGTGCTGTTGATGAAGCTATTGTTAGTGAATTGGTAGACAAACTCTGTCACTCTAATCCTTTTACTGCAGCCTTGGGTCCTGATGGGGTCCCTTTTCTTTTAAATTTAAGAGGGTACAGTATTATAAGGAAAACTTCAGTGTAATTTAGCCAGTAGAGTATATTTTGGATCCAAAGGAGAATTGCAGCTTTCAGTATATGCCTGTTCTTCAGTCCTTACAGCAACTGTTGAAAAATGAAGACATCTTAAACAGGTTATTGGCAAAACATTCAGACTTCTCACAGTTGGCATCCTCCTGTGATGGTAAGTATTTCAAGCTAAATTAATTTCTTGCTAATGAGGAGTTCAGTATCTCATACTGTACGTAGATGATTTTGAAATCTGCAATCCTCTTGGAACTTCGCGGAAAAAACATAGTCACAGCAGTGTACTGGACACTAGCCAATGCACCACCTGAATTGAGATCACAGCTAACATCAATTTATTTGGCTCTCCTTTGTAAAGCAAATGATATAAAAAAAAAAAATTGGCTACAAAGCTGTTCTTGAGCCTCTTTTGAAACATCTCACAACATTGGAGAAGGAAGGAGTTTTTGCCCCAGGTTGGCAAAAATATCAGAGGTACTGTTTTTTGTGTTTCAGCAGACAACCTTGGTGCACATTCTTTGAGTGGACTTGTAGAAAACTTTTGTGGACATTATATCTGTAGGTTTTGTATTGGAGACCGTTCTGACTATCAGCAAAAGGAAGTGCATTCAGGAGCTTTTCCACCAAGAATAAAAGAGAACTATGATTTACATGTTCAGTCTGTAAAGAGAAATCCTGCTCTGCTATACTGTTGTGGTGTGAAGAAAGGTTGTCGCATAACTGAGAAATTAAGTTATTTCCATTTTGTAACCGGGTACCCACCTGACCTTCTATACGATCTTTTCGAAGGTATAATTCCTTTGGAACTGGCACTATGTCTTAATGTGTTCATCCACAAGCAGTATTTCACCTTGACAGAACTCAAGTCCATAAGTCAATTTCCATACAAATGTACTGATAAAACTGATCACCCCCAACCTATCCCAGCAAATTTTGCCTCTCGCAAAAGTATTGGTGGGAATGCCAGTGAAAACTGGACATTAAGATTATCATTCATTATTGGTGTGAAGACACCACTGAATGATCCAGCATGGCAAGTTCTCATGACTTTTAAAGATATAACTGAGCTTGTAGTAGCCCCCATTCATACTGAGGTATTTGCTACCTAGACACACTGATATCAGAACATCGTCACAGGCTGTTGGAAGTTTTCCCAGATAAAAAAATTAATTACAAAGCACCATTTTTTGGAGCATTATCCTGATCTAATAAGAGGGTTTGGTCCTTTGGTTAGCCTCTGGACTATGCGATTTGAAGCAAAGCATAGCTTCTTTAAGCGTGTTGTTAGACACATGAACAGCTTCAGAAATGTATTGATGTCACTTGCTTCAAAGCACCAAATGATGGTGGCATACAATTCACAAGAAAATGCTTTGAAACCTGCGGTATGTGTCAAAAAATATAATCTCTTCCATTAGAAATACTTGATATGGGAATACAGTAGTCTTTCAAGGCAGTTTATCCAACACAAACCTCTATGAATTTGACCAATGTGGCCATACACCATGGAACTAATATGCTGCTGGGATGGTTTTGCCTTATGGGTCAACTGGTGGTATACCTGATTTTGTTATGATTTCACAGATTGTTATTGTAGATGACAGTCTGTTTCATTGTGAAAATGCTTAACAGCTGGTATGATGAACATTTTAGGGCATTTATCTTAGACCACTCTGGGAAAATGACCCTGGTACAGCATAGTGAACTTGGGGACACATATCCCTTGACAGCATATTTTGTGGGAGGAAAACACATGGTGACATTGAAACATCACATTGTTTGCCAGTGTTAGGTGATAAGACTGACTCTTAATGTCCAACACCTTCCTTCAGGTTGATGATTTTTTTTTTCTGTTTTTGTCCAGATGGATTCAGTTGCCTTGAAAATTATTATAGAACAGTGGAGTAAGAAGCTTACACTGTCCTCAGGAATACCCAGTACTGTAGAACAGTTACATAAGACTGTGAAAGAGACATTTGGACTCATTGAGGATTTCACCCTGCATTACTTGGATGAGGAGTTTGGTGATTACTTCACTCTCCATTCTACCAACCAGATTAAACACAAGGGGACAATCAAAGTTGTGATCATTCCATCAGTTGTTCTTACATTGACTGCTTTGACTGAAAACCAGACAGATGTAATGAATGACAGTTCAAGCTCTGCTACTGATACAATGGCAGATTACCAGACAGATGACACATCAGTGTCTTCGCAAGACACTATTATCCTATCCCCACGTGAAAGCCCTCATATGACATCATGGCCCAATAAAATCATAATTCCACTTTTCTCTGTGGCAACAGAGGCAGTACTGAGGAATGCCAATCAAGACTTTGTCAAAGATGGTACTGTGCTGAACAATACCTAGGTCAGGTCTGAAATCATGGAAAAATTAGCGGACTACATGTACAGCTATACACCCTACCCCACAGGCCTTCAGATCGGTGAGGTGGCAGAGGCTTTAGTCAGAAAGCACCATTGCAGCTTCCTCTTGAACAACTGATGTAAATGTTTACCAGTTTTCAAATGTAAAAAAACAAACAGTAAAAACAAGAAGTGCCTTCATACTGCTCATCTGGTGTAATCAAGTCTCCTAAAGGCCCTGCATGTCAAGTTGACTTGGAAAAGTCGTCATTTACACCATGTTTTAGCCAAAATGAATGTCCATTTTAGCAAATGTGAAGGTCGTCCTGACCTAAGATGCTACAGTGAATATTTGGTCTAAAACCATGGTGAAAATTTTTTTTTTGCTTTGTTTTTTTTCCCCCAAGTCAACTTGGCATGTGGGGGCTTTAGGAGACTTGGCTTACACCAGATGAGCAGGGGTTTTTTTTGTCATCTGTTTTTCTTCTGGAAAACTGGTCACCATTGGCTTCAGTAGTTTGGGAGGAAGCTGCAGTGCTGTTTTCCTGTGAAATTCCAGAAGTGTTTGGTGGAATATAAAAACGCTAACCTGACATTTTATTGGCATGGGGGTGAGTAGATAATGACTGAATTTTCATTTCTGAGTGAAGTGTTCCTTTAAATTAGTTGAAGGGCCCATTGTTCTTGGTGCATTTCAGCCACATGCTCACCGGCAAGAATAAACCATGTTGAAAGTTAAACTAGATAATATACCAATACGGGCGGCACGGTGGTGTAGTGGTTAGCGCTGTCGCCTCACAGCAAGAAGGTCCTGGGTTCGAGCCCCGGGGCTGGCGAGGGCCTTTCTGTGTGGAGTTTGCATGTTCTCCCCGTGTCCGCATGGGTTTCCTCCGGGTGCTCCGGTTTCCCCCACAGTCCAAAGACATGCAGGTTAGGTTAACTGGTGACTCTAAATTGACCGTAGGTGTGAATGTGAGTGTGAATGGTTGTCTGTGTCTATGTGTCAGCCCTGTGATGACCTGGCGACTTGTCCAGGGTGTACCCCGCCTTTCGCCCGTAGTCAGCTGGGATAGGCTCCAGCTTGCCTGCGACCCTGTAGAAGGATAAAGCGGCTAGAGATAATGAGATGAGATGAATATACCAATACTTTATGTAATGCAAGTTGAGATTTCCATGAATGCCAAACAGGCTCTGTTAACTGGCATTTTATGCTATTGTGTGGTGACTTAAATTGAAGGGCCCATTGTTCTTGGTGCATTTCACCCAGGTTTGAGAGACCGCTTACTAATGAGCAGAGTTCAATTCAGCTTGCTGTTTTTATAGCATGGACATTTTTTACGTCATATGCAAAGTAAGGCAGTTCGGATTTACACTTGATGTTTTATACTTGTCAAATTAGACAAATAAATGTTTAATGAAAAATGTTAATGTGTGTAGAATTGCTTCATGTTTATTATTTTTGTTTCATATTGACCTTAAGTAAAGTACTCCGAGAGTAAAGAGTAAATACATTTTAAAAAATTAAGTAAATGTAACACATTTATTCTGATAATTGATAGTCTAGTATGAATTAAATTCTGTGAAAAACATTAAGTAAATGTAGCAGATTTGTTTTGTTAAATAATAGTCCCACATTCAGTTGCATCTACCTAACATTTCAATTATATCTGCTCATTTTTTGAGTGGTTTGGACTTAGGGTTACTATTGCATTGACGTAGAATTTTAATTATACCTACTCAATTTTATATTTTATGGTACTCAATGTAGTTATTCAGATCTGCTTCAATTTTTTAATTACATTTACTTAATTCATAAGATAAATCGAAATGATTTCACAGCTTTCAAATTTACTCAATATTTTTAAGTGTAAAAATATTACACAGATTAAATTGAGTAGAGCATAGTTAGAGTTTTTAGTGTGTAAGTGGAAGAAGAGAATGAACAGAGAACTGCACGAACAACAGAAAGTTGGATTGTTTCAAAACAATTCGCCACAAGATCAGCCTTCAAGAAGCGAGAACACAGATGGGTAAGATGCGACTCTCATTTGGATAAAAAAAGACAACAAAAACAATGCTTGTTCACCTGCATTTAGATTAATACATGTAACTTGTATTGTGTATTTAAGTTACCAGTTGTAACAACTCGGATGGGTGGGTGGAGCACAGAAGGACGGCAGGCCAGAACTGGGTTCACAAACACGTTTATTACAGCTTTTCAGCCTTCACTATACTTCGATCAACATATACACACACGCCACACACACACGTGTTCTGGTCGGGAGAGAGCCCGCTCTGCTCTCGCTCTCCTCCTTAA